>NW_027480423.1:17500000-18125000 GCF_051401765.1 Calliopsis andreniformis
AATTATTCGTTTTATACGGTGGAACAGCTATTGTATTTATATCGTATTTTATGCTTCTGGCGTTGACTTCTTAGGGCGTAACTATTTGGTCTGGTGGAGCAACGCCCTAGAGTGAAGTCTAGGTTTCCGGAACGTAGAATTGGCCATCACTTTCAAACTGGTTGCAATTATTCCTGATATATGATGGAAACACTGTTGTATTTTTTTTGCATTTTATGGTTCGGGCGTTGACTTCTAAGGCCCTAACTATTCAATCTGTTGGAGCAACACCCTAGGGTGAAGCCTGGCTTGCTCGGAAAGTAGAAGTGACCATAAGTTTCATACTGGTTGCAATTATTCGTTTTATACGGTGGAACCGCTATTGTATTTATATCGTATTTTATGCTTCTGGCGTTGACTTCTTAGGCCGTAACTATTTGGTCTGGTGGAGCAACGCCCTAGAGTGAAGTCTAAGTTTCCCGGAACGTAGAATTGGCCATCACTTTCAAACTGGTTGCAATTATTCCTGATATATGATGGAAACACTGTTGTATTTTTTTTGCATTTTATGGTTCGGGCGTTGACTTCTAAGGCCCTAACTATTCAATCTGTTGGAGCAACGCCCTAGGGTGAAGCCTAGGTTGCTCGGAAAGTAGAAATGACCATAAGTTTCATACTGGCTGCAATTATTCGTTTTATACGATGGAAAAACTGTTGTATTTATATTGTATTTTATGCTTCTGGCGTTGAGTTCTAAGGCACTATCTATTCGGTCTGGTGGAGCAACGCGCTGGAGTGAAAACTAGGTTGCCCGGAACGTAGAATTGGCCATCACTTTCAAACTGGTGGCAATTATTCCTGATATATGATGGAAACACTGTTATATTTTTTTTGCATTTTATGGTACGGGCGTTGACTTCTAAGGCCCTAACTATTCAATCTGTTGGAGCAACGCCCTAGGGTGAAGCCTAGGTTGCTCGGAAAGTAGAAATGACCGTAAGTTTCATACTGGTTGCAATTATTCGTTTTATACGATGGAAAAACTGTTGTATTTATATTGTATTTTATGCTTCTGGCGTAGACTTCTAAGGCACTATCTATTCGGTCTGGTGGAGCAACGCCCTAGAGCGAAGCCTAGGTTGCCCGGAACGTAGAATTGGCCATCACTTCCAAACTGGTTGCAATTATTCCTATTATATGATGGAAACACTGTTGTATTTTTCTTGCATTTTATGCATCGGGCGTTGACTTCTAAGGCTCTAACTATTCAATCTGTTGGAGCGACACCCTAGGGTGAAGCCTAGCTTGCTCGGAAAGTAGAAGTGACCATAAGTTTCATACTGGTTGCAATTATTCGTTTTATACGGTGGAACAGCTATTGTATTTATATCGTATTTTATGCTTCTGGCGTTGACTTCTTAGGCCGTAACTATTTGGTCTGGTGGAGCAACGCCCTAGAGTGAAGTCTAGGTTTCCCGGAACGTAGAATTGGCCATCACTTTCAAACTGGTGGCAATTATTCCTGATATATGATGGAAACACTGTTGTATTTTTTTTGCATTTTATGGTTCGGGCGTTGACTTCTAAGGCCCTAACTATTCAATCTGTTGGAGCAACGCCCTAGGGTGAAGCCTAGGTGGCTCGGACAGTAGAAATGACCATAAGTTTCATACTGGCTGCAATTGTTCGTTTTATACGATGGAAAAACTGTTGTATTTATATTGTATTTTATGCTTCTGGCGTAGACTTCTAAGGCACTATCTATTCGATCTGGTGGAGCAACGCCCTAGAGTGAAGCCTAGGTTGCCTGGAACGTAGAATTGGCCATCACTTTCAAACTGGTTGCAATTATTCCTGTTATATGATAGATACACTGTTGTATTTTTACTGCATTTTATGCTTCGGGCGTTGACTTCTAAGGCCCTAACTATTCAATCTGTTGGAGCAACGCCATAGGGTCAAGCCTAGCTTGCTCGGAAAGTAGAAATGACCATAAGTTTCATACTGGTTGCAATTATTCGTTTTATATGATGGAAATGCTGTGGTATTTATATCGTATTTTATGCTTCTGGCGTTGACTTCTTAGGCCGTAACTATTCGGTCTGGTGGAGCAACGCGCTGGAGTGAAACCTAGGTTGCCCGGAACGTAGAATTGGCCATCACTTTCAAACTGGTTGCAATTATTCCTGATATATGATGGAAACACTGTTGTATTTTTTTTGCATTTTATGTTTCGGGCGTTGACTTCTAAGGCCCTAGCTATTCAATCTGTTGGAGCAACACCCTAGGGTGAAGCCTAGCTTGCTCGGAAAGTAGAAGTGACCATAAGTTTCATACTGGTTGCAATTATTCGTTTCATACGGTGGAAAAACTGTTGTATTTATATTGTATTTTATGCTTCTGGCGTTGACGTCTAAGGCACTAACTACTCGATCTGGTGGAGCAACGCCCTAGAGTGAAGCCTAGGTTGCCCGGAACGTAGAATTGGCCATCACTTCCAAACTGGTTGCAATTATTCCTGTTATATGATAGATTCACTGTAGTATTTTTACTGCATTTTATGCTTCGGGCGTTGACTTCTAAGGCCCTAACTATTCAATCTGTTGGAGCAACACCCTAGGGTGAAGCCTAGCTTGCTCGGAAAGTAGAAGTGACCATAGGTTTCATACTGGTTGCAATTATTCGTTTTATACGGTGGAACAGCTATTGTATTTATATCGTATTTTATGCTTCTGGCGTTGACTTCTTAGGCCGTAACTATTTGGTCTGGTGGAGCAACGCCCTAGAGTGAAGTCTAGGTTTCCCGGTACGTAGAATTGGCCATCACTTTCAAACTGGTTGCAATTATTCCTGATATATGATGGAAACACTGTTGTATTTTTTTTGCATTTTATGCATCGGGCGTTGACTTCTAAGGCTCTAACTATTCAATCTGTTGGAGCAACACCTTAGGGTGAAGCCTAGCTTGCTCGGAAAGTAGGAGTGACCATAAGTTTCATACTGGTTGCAATTATTCGTTTTATACGGTGGAACAGCTATTGTATTTATATCGTATTTTATGCTTCTGGCGTTGACTTCTTAGGCCGTAACTATTTGGTCTGGTGGAGCAACGCCCTAGAGTGAAGTCTAGGTTTCCCGGAACGTAGAATTGGCCATCACTTTCAAACTGGTTGCAATTATTCCTGATATATGATGGAAACACTGTTGTATTTTTTTTGCATTTTATGGTTCGGGCGTTGACTTCTAAGGTCCTGACTATTCAATCTGTTGGAGCAACGCCCTAGGGTGAAGCCTAGGTGGCTCGGACAGTAGAAATGACCATAAGTTTCATACTGGCTGCAATTATTCGTTTTATACGATGGAAAAACTGTTGTATTTATATTGTATTTTATGCTTCTGGCGTAGACTTCTAAGGCACTATCTATTCGATCTGGTGGAGCAACGCCCTAGAGCGAAGCCTAGGTTGTCCGGAACGTAGAATTGGCCATCACTTCCAAACTGGTTGCAATTATTCCTATTATATGATGGAAACACTGTTGTATTTTTCTTGCATTTTATGCATCGGGCGTTGACTTCTAAGGCTCTAACTATTCAATCTGTTGGAGCAACACCCTAGGGTGAAGCCTAGCTTGCTCGGAAAGTAGAAGCGACCATAAGTTTCATACTGGTTGCAATTATTCGTTTTATACGGTGGAACAGCTATTGTATTTATATCGTATTTTATGCTTCTGGCGTTGACTTCTTAGGGCGTAACTATTTGGTCTGGTGAAGCAACGCCCTAGAGTGAAGTCTAGGTTTCCCGGAACGTAGAATTGGCCATCACTTTCAAACTGGTTGCAATTATTCCTGATATATGATGGAAACACTGTTGTATTTTTTTTGCATTTTATGGTTCGGGCGTTGACTTCTAAGGCCCTAACTATTCAATCTGTTGGAGCAACGCCCTAGGGTGAAGCCTAGGTGGCTCGGAAAGTAGAAATGACCATAAGTTTCATACTGGCTGCAATTATTCGTTTTATACGATGGAAAAACTGTTGTATTTATATTGTATTTTATGCTTCTGGCGTTGACGTCTAAGGCACTAACTACTCGATCTGGTGGAGCAACGCCCTAGAGTGAAGCCTAGGTTGCCCGGAACGTGGAATTGGCCATCACTTTCAAACTGGTTGCAATTATTCCTGTTATATGATAGATTCACTGTTGTATTTTTACTGCATTTTATGCTTCGGGCGTTGAATTCTAAGGCCCTAACTATTCAATCTGTTGGAGCAACGCCATAGGGTCAAGCCTAGCTTGCTCGGAAAGTAGAAATGACCATAAGTTTCATACTGGTTGCAATTATTCGTTTTATATGATGGAAATGCTGTTGTATTTATATCGTATTTTATGCTTCTGGCGTTGACTTCTTAGGCCGTAACTATTCGGTCTGGTGGAGCAACGCGCTGGAGTGAAACCTAGGTTGCCCGGAACGCAGAATTGGCCATCACTTTCAAACTGGTTGCAATTATTCCTGATATATGATGGAAACACTGTTGTATTTTTTTTGCATTTTATGTTTCGGGCGTTGACTTCTAAGGCCCTAACTATTCAATCTGTTGGAGCAACACCCTAGGGTGAAGCCTAGCTTGCTCGGAAAGTAGAAGTGACCATAAGTTTCATACTGGTTGCAATTATTCGTTTCATACGGTGGAACAGCTATTGTATTTATATCGTGTTTTATGCTTCTGGCGTTGACTTCTTAGGCCGTAACTATTTGGTCTGGTGGAGCAACGCCCTAGAGTGAAGTCTAGGTTTCCCGGAACGTAGAATTGGCCATCACTTTCAAACTGGTTGTAATTATTCCTGATATATGATGGAAACACTGTTGTATTTTTTTTGCATTTTATGGTTCGGGCGTTGACTTCTAAGGCCCTAACTATTCAATCTGTTGGAGCAACGCCCTAGGGTGAAGCCAAGGTTGCTCGGAAAGTAGAAATGACCATAAGTTTCATACTGACTGCAATTATTCGTTTTATACGATGGAAAAACTGTTGTATTTATATTGTATTTTATGCTTCTGGCGTTGACTTCTAAGGCACTATCTATTCGGTCTGGTGGAGCAACGCGCTGGAGTGAAACCTAGGTTGCCCGGAACGTAGAATTGGCCATCACTTTCAAACTGGTTGCAATTATTCCTGATATATGATGGAAACACTGTTGTATTTTTTTTGCATTTTATGGTACGGGCGTTGACTTCTAAGGCCCTAACTATTCAATCTGTTGGAGCAACGCCCTAGGGTGAAGCCTAGGTTGCTCGGAAAGTAGAAATGACCATAAGTCTCATACTGGTTGCAATTATTCGTTTTATACGATGGAAAAACTGTTGTATTTATATTGTAGTTTATGCTTCTGGCGTTGACTTCTAAGGCACTATCTACTCGATCTGGTGGAGCAACGCCCTAGAGCGAAGCCTAGGTTGCCCGGAACGTAGAATTGGCCATCACTTCCAAACTGGTTGCAATTATTCCTATTATATGATGGAAACACTGTTGTATTTTTCTTGCATTTTATGCATCGGGCGTTGACTTCTAAGGCTCTAACTATTCAATCTGTTGGAGCAACACCCTAGGGTGAAGCCTAGCTTGCTCGGAAAGTAGAAGTGACCATAAGTTTCATACTGGTTGCAATTATTCGTTTTATACGGTGGAACAGCTATTGTATTTATATCGTATTTTATGCTTCTGGCGTTGACTTCTTAGGCCGTAACTATTTGGTCTGGTGGAGCAACGCCCTAGAGTGAAGTCTAGGTTTCCCGGAACGTAGAATTGGCCATCACTTTCAAACTGGTTGCAATTATTCCTGATATATGATGGAAACACTGTTGTATTTTTTTTGCATTTTATGGTACGGGCGTTGACTTCTAAGGCCCTAACTATTCAATCTGTTGGAGCAACGCCCTAGGGTGAAGCCTAGGTGGCTCGGACAGTAGAAATGACCATAAGTTTCATACTGGCTGCAATTATTCGTTTTATACGATGGAAAAACTGTTGTATTTATATTGTATTTTATGCTTCTGGCGTAGACTTCTAAGGCACTATCTATTCGATCTGGTGGAGCAACGCCCTAGAGCGAAGCCTAGGTTGCCCGGAACGTAGAATTGGCCATCACTTCCAAACTGGTTGCAATTATTCCTATTATATGCTGGAAACACTGTTGTATTTTTCTTGCATTTTATGCATCGGGCGTTGACTTCTAAGGCTCTAACTATTCAATCTGTTGGAGCAACACCCTAGGGTGAAGCCTAGCTTGCTCGGAAAGTAGAAGTGACCATAAGTTTCATACTGGTTGCAATTATTCGTTTTATACGGTGGAACAGCTATTGTATTTATATCGTATTTTATGCTTCTGGCGTTGACTTCTTAGGGCGTAACTATTTGGTCTGGTGAAGCAACGCCCTAGAGTGAAGTCTAGGTTTCCCGGAACGTAGAATTGGCCATCACTTTCAAACTGGTTGCAATTATTCCTGATATATGATGGAAACACTGTTGTATTTTTTTTGCATTTTATGGTTCGGGCGTTGACTTCTAAGGCCCTAACTATTCAATCTGTTGGAGCAACGCCCTAGGGTGAAGCCTAGGTGGCTCGGAAAGTAGAAATGACCATAAGTTTCATACTGGCTGCAATTATTCGTTTTATACGATGGAAAAACTGTTGTATTTATATTGTATTTTATGCTTCTGGCGTTGACGTCTAAGGCACTAACTACTCGATCTGGTGGAGCAACGCCCTAGAGTGAAGCCTAGGTTGCCCGGAACGTGGAATTGGCCATCACTTTCAAACTGGTTGCAATTATTCCTGTTATATGATAGATTCACTGTTGTATTTTTACTGCATTTTATGCTTCGGGCGTTGAATTCTAAGGCCCTAACTATTCAATCTGTTGGAGCAACGCCATAGGGTCAAGCCTAGCTTGCTCGGAAAGTAGAAATGACCATAAGTTTCATACTGGTTGCAATTATTCGTTTTATATGATGGAAATGCTGTTGTATTTATATCGTATTTTATGCTTCTGGCGTTGACTTCTTAGGCCGTAACTATTCGGTCTGGTGGAGCAACGCGCTGGAGTGAAACCTAGGTTGCCCGGAACGCAGAATTGGCCATCACTTTCAAACTGGTTGCAATTATTCCTGATATATGATGGAAACACTGTTGTATTTTTTTTGCATTTTATGTTTCGGGCGTTGACTTCTAAGGCCCTAACTATTCAATCTGTTGGAGCAACACCCTAGGGTGAAGCCTAGCTTGCTCGGAAAGTAGAAGTGACCATAAGTTTCATACTGGTTGCAATTATTCGTTTCATACGGTGGAACAGCTATTGTATTTATATCATGTTTTATGCTTCTGGCGTTGACTTCTTAGGCCGTAACTATTTGGTCTGGTGGAGCAACGACCTAGAGTGAAGTCTAGGTTTCCCGGAACGTAGAATTGGCCATCACTTTCAAACTGGTTGTAATTATTCCTGATATATGATGGAAACACTGTTGTATTTTTTTTGCATTTTATGGTTCGGGCGTTGACTTCTAAGGCCCTAACTATTCAATCTGTTGGAGCAACGCCCTAGGGTGAAGCCTAGGTTGCTCGGAAAGTAGAAATGACCATAAGTTTCATACTGACTGCAATTATTCGTTTTATACGATGGAAAAACTGTTGTATTTATATTGTATTTTATGCTTCTGGCGTTGACTTCTAAGGCACTATCTATTCGGTCTGGTGGAGCAACGCGCTGGAGTGAAACCTAGGTTGCCCGGAACGTAGAATTGGCCATCACTTTCAAACTGGTTGCAATTATTCCTGATATATGATGGAAACACTGTTGTATTTTTTTTGCATTTTATGGTACGGGCGTTGACTTCTAAGGCCCTAACTATTCAATCTGTTGGAGCAACGCCCTAGGGTGAAGCCTAGGTTGCTCGGAAAGCAGAAATGACCATAAGTCTCATACTGGTTGCAATTATTCGTTTTATACGATGGAAAAACTGTTGTATTTATATTGTATTTTATGCTTCTGGCGTAGACTTCTAAGGCACTATCTATTCGATCTGGTGGAGCAACGCCCTAGAGCGAAGCCTAGGTTGCCCGGAACGTAGAATTGGCCATCACTTCCAAACTGGTTGCAATTATTCCTATTATATGCTGGAAACACTGTTGTATTTTTCTTGCATTTTATGCATCGGGCGTTGACTTCTAAGGCTCTAACTATTCAATCTGTTGGAGCAACACCCTAGGGTGAAGCCTAGCTTGCTCGGAAAGTAGAAGTGACCATAAGTTTCATACTGGTTGCAATTATTCGTTTTATACGGTGGAACAGCTATTGTATTTATATCGTATTTTATGCTTCTGGCGTTGACTTCTTAGGGCGTAACTATTTGGTCTGGTGAAGCAACGCCCTAGAGTGAAGTCTAGGTTTCCCGGAACGTAGAATTGGCCATCACTTTCAAACTGGTTGCAATTATTCCTGATATATGATGGAAACACTGTTGTATTTTTTTTGCATTTTATGGTTCGGGCGTTGACTTCTAAGGCCCTAACTATTCAATCTGTTGGAGCAACGCCCTAGGGTGAAGCCTAGGTGGCTCGGAAAGTAGAAATGACCATAAGTTTCATACTGGCTGCAATTATTCGTTTTATACGATGGAAAAACTGTTGTATTTATATTGTATTTTATGCTTCTGGCGTTGACGTCTAAGGCACTAACTACTCGATCTGGTGGAGCAACGCCCTAGAGTGAAGCCTAGGTTGCCCGGAACGTGGAATTGGCCATCACTTTCAAACTGGTTGCAATTATTCCTGTTATATGATAGATTCACTGTTGTATTTTTACTGCATTTTATGCTTCGGGCGTTGAATTCTAAGGCCCTAACTATTCAATCTGTTGGAGCAACGCCATAGGGTCAAGCCTAGCTTGCTCGGAAAGTAGAAATGACCATAAGTTTCATACTGGTTGCAATTATTCGTTTTATATGATGGAAATGCTGTTGTATTTATATCGTATTTTATGCTTCTGGCGTTGACTTCTTAGGCCGTAACTATTCGGTCTGGTGGAGCAACGCGCTGGAGTGAAACCTAGGTTGCCCGGAACGCAGAATTGGCCATCACTTTCAAACTGGTTGCAATTATTCCTGATATATGATGGAAACACTGTTGTATTTTTTTTGCATTTTATGTTTCGGGCGTTGACTTCTAAGGCCCTAACTATTCAATCTGTTGGAGCAACACCCTAGGGTGAAGCCTAGCTTGCTCGGAAAGTAGAAGTGACCATAAGTTTCATACTGGTTGCAATTATTCGTTTCATACGGTGGAACAGCTATTGTATTTATATCGTGTTTTATGCTTCTGGCGTTGACTTCTTAGGCCGTAACTATTTGGTCTGGTGGAGCAACGACCTAGAGTGAAGTCTAGGTTTCCCGGAACGTAGAATTGGCCATCACTTTCAAACTGGTTGTAATTATTCCTGATATATGATGGAAACACTGTTGTATTTTTTTTGCATTTTATGGTTCGGGCGTTGACTTCTAAGGCCCTAACTATTCAATCTGTTGGAGCAACGCCCTAGGGTGAAGCCTAGGTTGCTCGGAAAGCAGAAATGACCATAAGTCTCATACTGGTTGCAATTATTCGTTTTATACGATGGAAAAACTGTTGTATTTATATTGTATTTTATGCTTCTGGCGTAGACTTCTAAGGCACTATCTATTCGATCTGGTGGAGCAACGCCCTAGAGCGAAGCCTAGGTTGCCCGGAACGTAGAATTGGCCATCACTTCCAAACTGGTTGCAATTATTCCTATTATATGCTGGAAACACTGTTGTATTTTTCTTGCATTTTATGCATCGGGCGTTGACTTCTAAGGCTCTAACTATTCAATCTGTTGGAGCAACACCCTAGGGTGAAGCCTAGCTTGCTCGGAAAGTAGAAGTGACCATAAGTTTCATACTGGTTGCAATTATTCGTTTTATACGGTGGAACAGCTATTGTATTTATATCGTATTTTATGCTTCTGGCGTTGACTTCTTAGGGCGTAACTATTTGGTCTGGTGAAGCAACGCCCTAGAGTGAAGTCTAGGTTTCCCGGAACGTAGAATTGGCCATCACTTTCAAACTGGTTGCAATTATTCCTGATATATGATGGAAACACTGTTGTATTTTTTTTGCATTTTATGGTTCGGGCGTTGACTTCTAAGGCCCTAACTATTCAATCTGTTGGAGCAACGCCCTAGGGTGAAGCCTAGGTGGCTCGGAAAGTAGAAATGACCATAAGTTTCATACTGGCTGCAATTATTCGTTTTATACGATGGAAAAACTGTTGTATTTATATTGTATTTTATGCTTCTGGCGTTGACGTCTAAGGCACTAACTACTCGATCTGGTGGAGCAACGCCCTAGAGTGAAGCCTAGGTTGCCCGGAACGTGGAATTGGCCATCACTTTCAAACTGGTTGCAATTATTCCTGTTATATGATAGATTCACTGTTGTATTTTTACTGCATTTTATGCTTCGGGCGTTGAATTCTAAGGCCCTAACTATTCAATCTGTTGGAGCAACGCCATAGGGTCAAGCCTAGCTTGCTCGGAAAGTAGAAATGACCATAAGTTTCATACTGGTTGCAATTATTCGTTTTATATGATGGAAATGCTGTTGTATTTATATCGTATTTTATGCTTCTGGCGTTGACTTCTTAGGCCGTAACTATTCGGTCTGGTGGAGCAACGCGCTGGAGTGAAACCTAGGTTGCCCGGAACGCAGAATTGGCCATCACTTTCAAACTGGTTGCAATTATTCCTGATATATGATGGAAACACTGTTGTATTTTTTTTGCATTTTATGTTTCGGGCGTTGACTTCTAAGGCCCTAACTATTCAATCTGTTGGAGCAACACCCTAGGGTGAAGCCTAGCTTGCTCGGAAAGTAGAAGTGACCATAAGTTTCATACTGGTTGCAATTATTCGTTTCATACGGTGGAACAGCTATTGTATTTATATCGTGTTTTATGCTTCTGGCGTTGACTTCTTAGGCCGTAACTATTTGGTCTGGTGGAGCAACGACCTAGAGTGAAGTCTAGGTTTCCCGGAACGTAGAATTGGCCATCACTTTCAAACTGGTTGTAATTATTCCTGATATATGATGGAAACACTGTTGTATTTTTTTTGCATTTTATGGTTCGGGCGTTGACTTCTAAGGCCCTAACTATTCAATCTGTTGGAGCAACGCCCTAGGGTGAAGCCTAGGTTGCTCGGAAAGTAGAAATGACCATAAGTTTCATACTGACTGCAATTATTCGTTTTATACGATGGAAAAACTGTTGTATTTATATTGTATTTTATGCTTCTGGCGTTGACTTCTAAGGCACTATCTATTCGGTCTGGTGGAGCAACGCGCTGGAGTGAAACCTAGGTTGCCCGGAACGTAGAATTGGCCATCACTTTCAAACTGGTTGCAATTATTCCTGATATATGATGGAAACACTGTTGTATTTTTTTTGCATTTTATGGTACGGGCGTTGACTTCTAAGGCCCTAACTATTCAATCTGTTGGAGCAACGCCCTAGGGTGAAGCCTAGGTTGCTCGGAAAGTAGAAATGACCATAAGTCTCATACTGGTTGCAATTATTCGTTTTATACGATGGAAAAACTGTTGTATTTATATTGTATTTTATGCTTCTGGCGTTGACTTCTAAGGCACTATCTACTCGATCTGGTGGAGCAACGCCCTAGAGCGAAGCCTAGGTTGCCCGGAACGTAGAATTGGCCATCACTTCCAAACTGGTTGCAATTATTCCTATTATATGATGGAAACACTGTTGTATTTTTCTTGCATTTTATGCATCGGGCGTTGACTTCTAAGGCTCTAACTATTCAATCTGTTGGAGCAACACCCTAGGGTGAAGCCTAGCTTGCTCGGAAAGTAGAAGTGACCATAAGTTTCATACTGGTTGCAATTATTCGTTTTATACGGTGGAACAGCTATTGTATTTATATCGTATTTTATGCTTCTGGCGTTGACTTCTTAGGCCGTAACTATTTGGTCTGGTGGAGCAACGCCCTAGAGTGAAGTCTAGGTTTCCCGGAACGTAGAATTGGCCATCACTTTCAAACTGGTTGCAATTATTCCTGATATATGATGGAAACACTGTTGTATTTTTTTTGCATTTTATGGTTCGGGCGTTGACTTCTAAGGCCCTAACTATTCAATCTGTTGGAGCAACGCCCTAGGGTGAAGCCTAGGTGGCTCGGACAGTAGAAATGACCATAAGTTTCATACTGGCTGCAATTATTCGTTTTATACGATGGAAAAACTGTTGTATTTATATTGTATTTTATGCTTCTGGCGTAGACTTCTAAGGCACTATCTATTCGATCTGGTAGAGCAACGCCCTAGAGCGAAGCCTAGGATGCCCGGAACGTAGAATTGGCCATCACTTCCAAACTGGTTGCAATTATTCCTATTATATGATGGAAACACTGTTGTATTTTTCTTGCATTTTATGCATCGGGCGTTGACTTCTAAGGCTCTAACTATTCAATCTGTTGGAGCAACACCCTAGGGTGAAGCCTAGCTTGCTCGGAAAGTAGAAGTGACCATAAGTTTCATACTGGTTGCAATTATTCGTTTTATACGGTGGAACAGCTATTGTATTTATATCGTATTTTATGCTTCTGGCGTTGACTTCTTAGGGCGTAACTATTTGGTCTGGTGGAGCAACGCCCTAGAGTGAAGTCTAGGTTTCCCGGAACGTAGTATTGGCCATCACTTTCAAACTGGTTGCAATTATTCCTGATATATGATGGAAACACTGTTGTATTTTTTTTGCATTTTATGGTTCGGGCGTTGACTTCTAAGGCCCTAACTATTCAATCTGTTGGAGCAACGCCCTAGGGTGAAGCCTAGATGGCTGGGAAAGTAGAAATGACCATAAGTTTCATACTGGCTGCAATTATTCGTTTTAGACGATGGAAAAACTGTTGTATTTATATTGTATTTTATGCTTCTGGCGTTGACGTCTAAGGCACTAACTACTCGATCTGGTGGAGCAACGCCCTAGAGTGAAGCCTAGGTTGCCTCGAACGTAGAATTGGCCATCACTTTCAAACAGGTTGCAATTATTCCTGTTATATGATAGATACACTGTTGTATTTTTACTGCATTTTATGCTTCGGGCGTTGACTTCTAAGGCCCTAACTATTCAATCTGTTGGAGCAACGCCCTAGGGTGAAGCCTAGGTGGCTCGGACAGTAGAAATGACCATATGTTTCATACTGGCTGCAATTATTCGTTTTATACGATGGAAAAACTGTTGTATTTATATTGTATTTTATGCTTCTGGCGTTGACTTCTTAGGCCGTAACTATTTGGTCTGGTGGAGCAACGCCCTAGAGTGAAGTCTAGGTTTCCCGGAACGTAGAATTGGCCATCACTTCCAAACTGGTTGCAGTTATTCCTATTATATGATGGAAACACTGTTGTATTTTTCTTGCATTTTATGCATCGGGCGTTGACTTCTAAGGCTCTAACTATTCAATCTGTTGGAGCAACACCCTAGGGTGAAGCCTAGCTTGCTCGGAAAGTAGAAGTGACCATAAGTTTCATACTGGTTGCAATTATTCGTTTTATACGGTGGAACAGCTATTGTATTTATATCGTATTTTATGCTTCTGGCGTTGACTTCTTAGGGCGTAACTATTTGGTCTGGTGGAGCAACGCCGTAGAGTGAAGTCTAGGTTTCCCGGAACGTAGAATTGGCCATCACTTTCAAACTGGTTGCAATTATTCCTGATATATGATGGAAACACTGTTGTATTTTTTTTGCATTTTATGGTTCGGGCGTTGACTTCTAAGGCCCTAACTATTCAATCTGTTGGAGCAACGCCCTAGGGTGAAGCCTAGGTTGCTCGGAAAGTAGAAATGACCATAAGTTTCATACTGGCTGCAATTATTCGTTTTATACGATGGAAAAACTGTTGTATTTATATTGTATTTTATGCTTCTGGCGTTGACGTCTAAGGCACTAACTACTCGATCTGGTGGAGCAACGCCCTAGAGTGAAGCCTAGGTTGCCCGGAACGTAGAATTGGCCATCACTTTCAAACTGGTTGCAATTATTCCTGATATATGATGGAAACACTGTTGTATTTTTTTTGCATTTTATGGTTCGGGCGTTGACTTCTAAGGCCCTAACTATTCAATCTGTTGGAGCAACGCCCTAGGGTGAAGCCTAGGTGGCTCGGAAAGTAGAAATGACAATAAGTTTCATACTGGCTGCAATTATTCGTTTTATACGATGGAAAAACTTTTGTATTTATATTGTATTTTATGCTTCTGGCGTTGACTTCTAAGGCACTATCTACTCGATCTGGTGGAGCAACGCCCTAGAGCGAAGCCTAGGTTGCCGGGAACGTAGAATTGGCCATCACTTCCAAACTGGTTGCAATTATTCCTGTTATATGGTGGAAACACTGTTGTATTTTTCTTGCATTTTATGCATCGGGCGTTGACTTCTAAGGCCCTAACTATTCAATCTGTTGGAGCAACACCCTAGGGTGAAGCCTAGCTTGCTCGGAAAGTAGAAGTGACCATAAGTTTCATACTGGTTGCAATTATTCGTTTTATACGGTGGAACAGCTATTGTTTTTATATCGTATTTTATGCTTCTGGCGTTGACTTCTTAGGCCGTAACTATTTGGTCTGGTGGAGCAACGCCCTAGAGTGAAGTCTAGGTTTCCCGGAACGTAGAATTGGCCATCACTTTCAAACTGGTTGCAATTATTCCTGATATATGATGGAAACACTGTTGTATTTTTTTTGCATTTTATGGTTCGGGCGTTGACTTCTAAGGCCCTAACTATTCAATCTGTTGGAGCAACGCCCTATGGTGAAGCCTAGGTTGCTCAGAAAGTAGAAATGACCATAAGTTTCATACTGGCTGCAATTATTCGTTTTATACGATGGAAAAACTGTTGTATTTATATTGTATTTTATGCTTCTGGCGTTGACGTCTAAGGCACTAACTACTCGATCTGGTGGACCAACGCCCTAGAGTGAAGCCTAGGTTGCCTGGAACGTAGAATTGGCCATCACTTTCAAACTGGTTGCAATTATTCCTGTTATATGATAGATACACTGTTGTATTTTTACTGCATTTTATGCTTCGGGCGTTGACTTCTAAGGCCCTAACTATTCAATCTGTGGGAGCAACGCCATAGGGTCAAGCCTAGCTTTCTCGGAATGTAGAAATGACCATAAGTTTCATACTGGTTGCAATTATTCGTTTTATACGATGGAAATGCTGTTGTATTTATATCGTATTTTATGCTTCTGGCGTTGACTTCTTAGGCCGTAACTATTCGGTCTGGTGGAGCAACGCGCTGGAGTGAAACCTAGGTTGCCCGGAACGTAGAATTGGCCGTCACTTTCAAACTGGTTGCAATTATTCCTGATATATGATGGAAACACGGTTGTATTTTTTTTGCATTTTATGGTTCGGGCGTTGACTTCTAAGGCCCTAACTATTCAATCTGTTGGAGCAACGCCCTAGGGTGAAGCCTAGGTGGCTCGGAAAGTAGAAATGACCATTAGTTTCAAACTGGTTGCAATTATTCGTTTTATGCGATGGAAAAACTGTTGTATTTATATTGTATTTTATGCTTCTGGCGTTGACTTCTAAGGCCCTAGCTGTTCGATCTAGTGGAGCAACGCCCTAGAGTGAAGCCTACGTTGCCCTGAAAGGAGAAATGGCCATCACGTTCAAACTGGTTGCAATTAATCCTTTTATACGATGGAAAAGCTGTTGTATTTATATCGTATTTTATGCTTCCGGCATTTACTTCTAAGGACCTAACTATTCGATCTGGTGGAGCAACGCCCTAGAGTGAAGCCTAGGTTCCTCGGAATGTGGAAATGACCATAACTATCACACTGGTTGCAATTATTCGTTTTATACGATGGAAACGCTGTTGTATTTATATTGTATTTTATGCCTCTGGCGTTGACTTCTAAGGCCGTAGCTATTAGATGTGATGGAGCAACGCCCTAGAGTGACGCCTAGGGTGCTTGGAACGTAGAAATGACCATTACTTTCACACTGGTTGCAATTATTCTTTTTATACGATGGAAAAGCTGTTGTGTTTATATTGTATTTTATGCTTCTGGCGTTGACTTCTTAGGCCGTAACTATTCGGTCTGGTGGAGCAACGCCCTGGAGTGAAACCTAGGTTGCCCGGAACGCAGAATTGGCCATCACTTTCAAACTGGTTGCAATTACTCCTGTTATATGGTGGAAACACTGTTGTATTTTTTTTGCATTTTATGGTTCGGGCGTTGACTTCTAAGGCCCTAACTATTCAATCCGTTGGAGCAACGCCCTAGGGTGAAGCCTAGGTGGCTCGGAAAGTAGAAATGACCATAAGTTTCATACTGGTTGCAATTATTCGTTTTATACGATGGAAAAGCTGTTGTATTTATATTGTATTTTATGCTTCTGGCGTTGACTTCTAAGGCACTAACTATTCGATCTGGTGGAGCAACGCCCTAGAGTGAAGCCTAGGTTGCCCGGGACGTAGAATTGGCCACCACTTAAAAACTGGTTGCAATTATTCCTGTTATGTTATGGAAACACTGTTGTATTTTTCTTGCATTTTATGCATCGGGCGTTGACTTCTAAGGCCCTAACTATTCAATCTGTTGGAGCAACACCCTAGGGTGAAGCCTAGCTTGCTCGGAAAGTAGAAGTGACCATAAGTTTCATACTGGTTGCAATTATTCGTTTTATACGGTGGAACAGCTATTGTTTTTATATCGTATTTTATGCTTCTGGCGTTGACTTCTTAGGCCGTAACTATTCGGTCTGGTGGAGCAACGCGCTGGAGTGAAACCTAGGTTGCCCGGAACGTAGAATTGGCCGTCACTTTCAAACTGGTTGCAATTATTCCTGATATATGATGGAAACACGGTTGTATTTTTTTTGCATTTTATGGTTCGGGCGTTGACTTCTAAGGCCCTAACTATTCAATCTGTTGGAGCAACGCCCTAGGGTGAAGCCTAGGTGGCTCGGAAAGTAGAAATGACCATTAGTTTCAAACTGGTTGCAATTATTCGTTTTATGCGATGGAAAAACTGTTGTATTTATATTGTATTTTATGCTTCTGGCGTTGACTTCTAAGGCCCTAGCTGTTCGATCTAGTGGAGCAACGCCTTAGAGTGAAGCCTAGGTTGCCCGGAACGTAGAATTGGCCATCACTTTCAAACTGGTTACAATTATTCGTTTTATACGATGCAAACGCTGTTGTATTTATATCGTATTTTATGCTTCTGGCGTTTACTTCTAAGGACCTAACTATTCAATCTGTTGGAGCAACGCCCTAGGGTGAAGCCTAGGTTGCTCGGAAAGTAGAAATGACCATAAGTATCATACTGGTTGCAATTATTCGTTTTATACGATGGAAAAACTGTTGTATTTATATTGTATTTTATGCTTCTGGCGTTGACTTCTTAGGCCGTAACTATTCGGTCTGGTGGAGCAACGCCCTGGAGTGAAACCTAGGTTGCCCGGAACGCAGAATTGGCCATCACTTTCAAACTGGTTGCAATTACTCCTGTTATATGGTGGAAACACTGTTGTATTTTTTTTGCATTTTATGGTTCGGGCGTTGACTTCTAAGGCCCTAACCATTCAATCCGTTGGAGCAACGCCCTAGGGTGAAGCCTAGGTGGCTCGGAAAGTAGAAATGACCACAAGTTTCATACTGGTTGCAATTATTCGTTTTATACGATGGAAAAGCTGTTGTATTTATATTGTATTTTATGCTTCTGGCGTTGACTTCTAAGGCACTAACTATTCGATCTGGTGGAGCAACGCCCTAGGGTGAAGCCTAGGTTGCCCGGGACGTAGAATTGGCCATCACTTAAAAACTGGTTGCAATTATTCCTGTTATGTTATGGAAACACTGTTGTATTTTTATTGCATTTTATGCTTCGGGCGTTGACTTCTAGGGCCCTAACTATTCAATCTGTTGGAGCAACGCCCTAGGGTGAAGCCCAGGTTGCTCGGAAAGTAGAAATGACCATAAGTTTCATACTGGTTGCAATTATTCGTTTCATACGATGGAAAAACTGTTGTATTTATATTGTATTTTATGCTTCTGGCGTTGACGTCTAAGGCACTAACTACTCGATCTGGTGGAGCAACGCCCTAGAGTGAAGCCTAGGTTGCCTGGAACGTAGAATTGGCCATCACTTTCAAACTGGTTGCAATTATTCCTGTTATATGATAGATACACTGTTGTATTTTTACTGCATGTTATGCTTCGGGCGTTGACTTCTAAGGCCCTAACTATTCAATCTGTTGGAGCAATGCCATAGGGTCAAGCCTAGCTTGCTCGGAAAGTAGAAATGACCATAAGTTTCATACTGGTTGCAATTATTCGTTTTATATGATGGAAATGCTGTTGTATTTATATCGTATTTTATGCTTCTGGCGTTGACTTCTTAGGCCGTAACTTTTCGGTCTGGTGGAGCAACGCGCTGGAGTGAAACCTAGGTTTCCCGGAACGTAGAATTGGCCATCACTTTCAAACTGGTTGCAATTATTCCTGATATATGATGGAAACACTGTTGTATTTTTTTTGCATTTTATGGTTCGGGCGTTGACTTCTAAGGCCCTAGCTATTCAATCTGTTGGAGCAACGCCCTAGGGTGAAGCCTAAGTTGCTCGGAAAGTAGAAATGACCATAAGTTTCATACTGGCTGCAATTATTCGTTTTATACGATGGAAAAACTGTTGTATTTATATTGTATTTTATGCATCTGGCGTTGACTTCTAAGGCACTATTTATTCGGTCTGGTGGAGCAACGCGCTGGAGTGAAACCTAGGTTGCCCGGAACGTAGAATTGGCCATTACCTTCAAACTGGTTGCAATTATTCCTGATATATGATGGAAACACTGTTGTATTTTTTTTTGCATTTTATGGTACGGGCGTTGACTTCTAAGGCCCTAACTATTCAACCTGTTGGAGCAACGCCCTAGGGTGAAGCCTAGGTTGCTCGAAAAGTAGAAATGACCATAAGTTTCATACTGGTTGCAATTATTCGTTTTATACGATGGAAAAACTGTTGTATTTATATTGTATTTTATGCTTCTGGCGTTGACTTCTAAGGCACTATCTATTCGATCTGGTGGAGCAACGCCCTAGAGCGAAGCCTAGGTTGCCCGGAACGTAGAATTGGCCATCACTTCCAAACTGGTTGCAATTATTCCTATTATATGATGGAAACACTGTTGTATTTTTCTTGCATTTTATGCATCTGGCGTTGACTTCTAAGGCTCTAACTATTCAATCTGTTGGAGCAACACCCTAGGGTGAAGCCTAGCTTGCTTGGAAAGTAGAAGTGACCATAAGTTTCATACTGGTTGCAATTATTCGTTTTATACGGTGGAACAGCTATTGTATTTATATCGTATTTTATGCTTCTGGCGTTGACTTCTTAGGGCGTAACTATTTGGTCTGGTGGAGCAACGCCCTAGAGTGAAGTCTAGGTTTCCCGGAACGTAGAATTGGCCATCACTTTCAAACTGGTTGCAATTATTCCTGATATATGATGGAAACACTGTTGTATTTTTTTTGCATTTTATGGTTCGGGCGTTGACTTCTAAGGCCCTAACTATTCAATCTGTTGGAGCAACGCCCTAGGGTGAAGCGTAGGTTGCTCGGAAAGTAGAAATGACCATAAGTTTCATACTGGCTGCAATTATTCGTTTTATACGATGGAAAAACTGTTGTATTTATATTGTATTTTATGCTTCTGGCGTTGACGTCTAAGGCACTAACTACTCGATCTGGTGGAGCAACGCCCTAGAGTGAAGCCTAGGTTGCCCGGAACGTAGAATTGGCCATCACTTCCAAACTGGTTGCAATTATTCCTGTTATATGATAGATTCACTGTTGTATTTTTACTGCATTTTATGCTTCGGGCGTTGACTTCTAAGGCCCTAACTATTCAATCTGTTGGAGCAACACCCTAGGGTGAAGCCTAGCTTGCTCGGAAACTAGAAGTGACCATAAGTTTCATACTGGTTGCAATTATTCGTTTTATACGGTGGAACAGCTATTGTATTTATATCGTATTTTATGCTTCTGGCGTTGACTTCTTAGGCCGTAACTATTTGGTCTGGTGGAGCAACGCCCTAGAGTGAAGTCTAGGTTTCCCGGAACGTAGAATTGGCCATCACTTTCAAACTGGTTGCAATTATTCCTGATATATGATGGAAACACTGTTGTATTTTTTTTGCATTTTATGGTTCGGGCGTTGACTTCTAAGGCCCTAACTATTCAATCTGTTGGAGCAACGCCCTAGGGTGAAGCCTAGGTGGCTCGGAAAGTAGAAATGACCATAAGTTTCATACTGGCTGCAATTATTCGTTTTATACGATGGAAAAACTGTTGTATTTATATTGTATTTTATGCTTCTGGCGTTGACGTCTAAGGCACTAACTACTCGATCTGGTGGAGCAACGCCCTAGAGTGAAGCCTAGGTTGCCCGGAACGTAGAATTGGCCATCACTTCCAAACTGGTTGCAATTATTCCTGTTATATGATAGATTCACTGTTGTATTTTTACTGCATTTTATGCTTCGGGCGTTGACTTCTAAGGCCCTAACTATTCAATCTGTTGGAGCAACACCCTAGGGTGAAGCCTAGCTTGCTCGGAAACTAGAAGTGACCATAAGTTTCATACTGGTTGCAATTATTCGTTTTATACGGTGGAACAGCTATTGTATTTATATCGTATTTTATGCTTCTGGCGTTGACTTCTTAGGCCGTAACTATTTGGTCTGGTGGAGCAACGCCCTAGAGTGAAGTCTAGGTTTCCCGGAACGTAGAATTGGCCATCACTTTCAAACTGGTTGCAATTATTCCTGATATATGATGGAAACACTGTTGTATTTTTTTTGCATTTTATGGTTCGGGCGTTGACTTCTAAGGCCCTAACTATTCAATCTGTTGGAGCAACGCCCTAGGGTGAAGCCTAGGTGGCTCGGAAAGTAGAAATGACCATAAGTTTCATACTGGCTGCAATTATTCGTTTTATACGATGGAAAAACTGTTGTATTTATATTGTATTTTATGCTTCTGGCGTTGACGTCTAAGGCACTAACTACTCGATCTGGTGGAGCAACGCCCTAGAGTGAAGCCTAGGTTGCCTGGAACGTAGAATTGGCCATCACTTTCAAACTGGTTGCAATTATTCCTGTTATATGATAGATACACTGTTGTATTTTTACTGCATTTTATGCTTCGGGCGTTGACTTCTAAGGCCCTAACTATTCAATCTGTTGGAGCAACGCCCTAGGGTGAAGCCTAGGTGGCTCGGACAGTAGAAATGACCATAAGTTTCATACTGGCTGCAATTATTCGTTTTATACGATGGAATAACTGTTGTATTTATATTGTATTTTATGCCTCTGGCGTTGACGTCTAAGGCACTAACTACTCGATCTGGTGGAGCAACGCCCCAGAGTGAAGCCTAGGTTGCCTGGAACGTAGAATTGGCTATCACTTTCAAACTGGTTGCAATTATTCCTGTTATATGATAGATTCACTGTTGTATTTTTACTGCATTTTATGCTTCGGGCGTTGACTTCTAAGGCCCTAACTATTCAATCTGTTGGAGCAACGCCATAGGGTCAAGCCTAGCTTGCTCGGAAAGTAGAAATGACCATAAGTTTCATACTGGTTGCAATTACTCGTTTTATATGATGGAAATGCTGTTGTATTTATATCGTATTTTATGCTTCTGGCGTTGACTTCTCAGGCCGTAACTATTCGGTCTGGTGGAGCAACGCGCTGGAGTGAAACCTAGGTTGCCCGGAACGTAGAATTGGCCATCACTTTCAAACTGGTTGCAATTATTCCTGATATATGATGGAAACACTGTTGTATTTTTTTTGCATTTTATGGTTCGGGCGTTGACTTCTAAGGCCCTAACTATTCAATCTGTTGGAGCAACACCCTAGGGTGAAGCCTGGCTTGCTCGGAAAGTAGAAGTGACCATAAGTTTCATACTGGTTGCAATTATTCGTTTTATACGGTGGAACAGCTATTGTATTTATATCGTATTTTATGCTTCTGGCGTTGACTTCTTAGGCCGTAACTATTTGGTCTGGTGGAGCAACGCCCTAGAGTGAAGTCTAGGTTTCCCGGAACGTAGAATTGGCCATCACTTTCAAACTGGTTGCAATTATTCCTGATATATGATGGAAACACTGTTGTATTTTTTTGCATTTTATGGTTCGGGCGTTGACTTCTAAGGCCCTAACTATTCAATCTGTTGGAGCAACGCCCTAGGGTGAAGCCTAGGTTGCTCGGAAAGTAGAAATGACCATAAGTTTCATACTGGCTGCAATTATTCGTTTTATACGATGGAAAAACTGTTGTATTTATATTGTATTTTATGCTTCTGGCGTTGACTTCTAAGGCACTATCTATTCGGTCTGGTGGAGCAACGCGCTGGAGTGAAAACTAGGTTGCCCGGAACGTAGAATTGGCCATCACTTTCAAACTGGTTGCAATTATTCCTGATATATGATGGAAACACTGTTGTATTTTTTTTGCATTTTATGGTTCGGGCGTTGACTTCTAAGGCCCTAACTATTCAATCTGTTGGAGCAACGCCCTAGGGTGAAGCCTAGGTGGCTCGGACAGTAGAAATGACCATAAGTTTCATACTGGCTGCAATTATTCGTTTTCTACGATGGAAAAACTGTTGTATATATATTGTATTTTATGCTTCTGGCGTTGACGTCTACGGCACTAACTACTCGTTCTGGTGGAGCAACGCCCTAGAGTGAAGCCTAGGTTGCCTGGAACGCAGAATTGGCAATCACTATCAAACTGGTTGCAATTATTCCTGTTATATGATAGATACACTGTTGTATTTTTACTGCATTTTATGCTTCGGGCGTTGACTTCTATGGCCCTAACTATTCAATCTGTTGGAGCAACGCCATAGGGTCAAGCCTAGCTTGCTCTGAAAGTAGAAATGACCCTAAGTTTCATACTGGTTGCAATTATTCGTTTTATATGATGGAAATGCTGTTGTATTTATATCGTATTTTATGCTTCTGGCGTAGACTTCTAAGGCACTATCTATTCGATCTGGTGGAGCAACGCCCTAGAGCGAAGCCTAGGTTGCCCGGAACGTAGAATTGGCCATCACTTCCAAACTGGTTGCAATTATTCCTATTATATGATGGAAACACTGTTGTATTTTTCTTGCATTTTATGCATCGGGCGTTGACTTCTAAGGCTCTAACTATTCAATCTGTTGGAGCAACACCCTAGGGTGAAGCCTAGCTTGCTCGGAAAGTAGAAGTGACCATAAGTTTCATACTGGTTGCAATTATTCGTTTTATACGGTGGAACAGCTATTGTATTTATATCGTATTTTATGCTTCTGGCGTTGACTTCTTAGGGCGTAACTATTTGGTCTGGTGGAGCAACGCCCTAGAGTGAAGTCTAGGTTTCCCGGAACGTAGAATTGGCCATCACTTTCAAACTGGTTGCAATTATTCCTGATATATGATGGAAACACTGTTGTATTTTTTTTGCATTTTATGGTTCGGGCGCTGACTTCTAAGGCCCTAACTATTCAATCTGTTGGAGCAACGCCCTAGGGTGAAGCGTAGGTGGCTCGGAAAGTAGAAATGACCATAAGTTTCATACTGGCTGCAATTATTCGTTTTATACGATGGAAAAACTGTTGTATTTATGTTGTATTTTATGCTTCTGGCGTTGACGTCTAAGGCACTAACTACTCGATCTGGTGGAGCAACGCCCTAGAGTGAAGCCTAGGTTGCCTGGAACGTAGAATTGGCCATCACTTTCAAACTGGTTGCAATTATTCCTGTTATATGATAGATACACTGTTGTATTTTTACTGCATTTTATGCTTCGGGCGTTGACTTCTAAGGCCCTAACTATTCAATCTGTTGGAGCAACGCCATAGGGTCAAGCCTAGCTTGCTCGGAAAGTAGAAATGACCATAAGTTTCATACTGGTTGCAATTATTCGTTTTATATGATGGAAATGCTGTTGTATTTATATCGTATTTTATGCTTCTGGCGTTGACTTCTTAGGCCGTAACTATTCGGTCTGGTGGAGCAACGCGCTGGAGTGAAACCTAGGTTGCCCGGAACGTAGAATTGGCCATCACTTTCAAACTGGTTGCAATTATTCCTGATATATGATGGAAACACTGTTGTATTTTTTTTGCATTTTATGTTTCGGGCGTTGACTTCTAAGGCCCTAACTATTCAATCTGTTGGAGCAACACCCTAGGGTGAAGCCTAGCTTGCTCGGAAAGTAGAAGTGACCATAAGTTTCATACTGGTTGCAATTATACGTTTTATACGGTGGAACAGCTATTGTATTTATATCGTGTTTTATGCTTCTGGCGTTGACTTCTTAGGCCGTAACTATTTGGTCTGGTGGAGCAACGCCCTAGAGTGAAGTCTAGGTTTCCCGGAACGTAGAATTGGCCATCACTTTCAAACTGGTTGCAATTATTCCTGATATATGATGGAAACACTGTTGTATTTTTTTTGCATTTTATGGCTCGGGCGTTGACTTCTAAGGCACTAACTATTCAATCTGTGGAGCAACGCCCTAGGGTGAAGCCTAGGTGGCTCGGAAAGTAGAAATGACCATAAGTTTCATACTGGCTGCAATTATTCGTTTTATACGATGGAAAAACTGTTGTATTTATATTGTATTTTATGCTTCTGGCGTTGACGTCTAAGGCACTAACTACTCGATCTGGTGGAGCAACGCCCTAGAGTGAAGCCTAGGTTGCCTGGAACGTAGAATTGGCCATCACTTTCAAACTGGTTGCAATTATTCCTGTTATATGATAGATTCACTGTTGTATTTTTACTGCATTTTATGCTTCGGGCGTTGACTTCTAAGGCCCAAACTATTCAATCTGTTGGAGCAACACCCTAGGGTGAAGCCTAGCTTGCTCGGAAAGTAGAAGTGACCATAAGTTTCATACTGGTTGCAATTATTCGTTTTATACGGTGGAACAGCTATTGTATTTATATCGTATTTTATGCTTCTGGCGTTGACTTCTTAGGCCGTAACTATTTGGTCTGGTGGAGCAACGCCCTAGAGTGAAGTCTAGGTTTCCCGGTACGTAGAATTTGCCATCACTTTCAAACTGGTTGCAATTATTCCTGATATATGATGGAAACACTGTTGTATTTTTTTTGCATTTTATGGTTCGGGCGTTGACTTCTAAGGCCCTAACTATTCAATCTGTAGGAGCAACGCCCTAGGGTGAAGCCTAGGTGGCTCGGAAAGTAGAAATGACCATAAGTTTCATACTGGCTGCAATTATTCGTTTTATACGATGGAAAAACTGTTGTATTTATATTGTATTTTATGCTTCTGGCGTTGACGTCTAAGGCACTAACTACTCGATCTGGTGGAGCAACGCCCTAGAGTGAAGCCTAGGTTGCCTGGAACGTAGAATTGGCCATCACTTTCAAACTGGTTGCAATTATTCCTGTTATATGATAGATACACTGTTGTATTTTTACTGCATTTTATGCTTCGGGCGTTGACTTCTAAGGCCCTAACTATTCAATCTGTTGGAGCAACGCCATAGGGTCAAGCCTAGCTTGCTCGGAAAGTAGAAATGACCATAAGTTTCATACTGGTTGCAATTATTCGTTTTATATGATGGAAATGCTGTTGTATTTATATCGTATTTTATGCTTCTGGCGTTGACTTCTTAGGCCGTAACTATTCGGTCTGGTGGAGCAACGCGCTGGAGTGAAACCTAGGTTGCCCGGAACGTAGAATTGGCCATCACTTTCAAACTGGTTGCAATTATTCCTGATATATGATGGAAACACTGTTGTATTTTTTTTGCATTTTATGTTTCGGGCGTTGACTTCTAAGGCCCTAACTATTCAATCTGTTGGAGCAACACCCTAGGGTGAAGCCTAGCTTGCTCGGAAAGTAGAAGTGACCATAAGTTTCATACTGGTTGCAATTATTCGTTTCATACGGTGGAACAGCTATTGTATTTATATCGTGTTTTATGCTTCTGGCGTTGACTTCTTAGGCCGTAACTATTTGGTCTGGTGGAGCAACGCCCTAGAGTGAAGTCTAGGTTTCCCGGAACGTAGAATTGGCCATCACTTTCAAACTGGTTGCAATTATTCCTGATATATGATGGAAACACTGTTGTATTTTTTTTGCATTTTATGGTACGGGCGCTGACTTCTAAGGCCCTAACTATTCAATCTGTTGGAGCAACGCCCTAGGGTGAAGCCTAGGTTGCTCGGAAAGTAGAAATGACCATAAGTTTCATACTGGTTGCAATTATTCGTTTTATACGATGGAAAAACTGTTGTATTTATATTGTATTTTATGCTTCTGGCGTTGACTTCTAAGGCACTATCTATTCGATCTGGTGGAGCAACGCCCTAGAGCGAAGCCTAGGTTGCCCGGAACGTAGAATTGGCCATCACTTCCAAACTGGTTGCAATTATTCCTATTATATGATGGAAACACTGTTGTATTTTTCTTGCATTTTATGCTTCGGGCGTTGACTTCTAAGGCCCTAACTATTCAATCTGTTGGAGCAAGACCCTAGGGTGAAGCCTAGCTTGCTCGGAAGTAGAAGTGACCATAAGTATCATACTGGTTGCAATTATTCGTTTTATACGGTGGAACGGCTATTGTATTTATATCGTATTTTATGCTTCTGGCGTTGACTTCTTAGGCCGTAACTATTTGGTCTGGTGGAGCAACGCCCTAGAGTGAAGTCTAGGTTTCCCGGAACGTAGAATTGGCCATCACTTTCAAACTGGTTGCAATTATTCCTGATATATGATGGAAACACTGTTGTATTTTTTTTGCATTTTATGGTTCGTGCGTTGACTTCTAAGGCCCTAACTATTCAATCTGTTGGAGCAACGCCCTAGGGTGAAGCCTAGGTTGCTCGGAAAGTAGAAATGACCACAAGTTTCATACTGGCTGCAATTATTCGTTTTATACGATGGAAAAACTGTTGTATTTATATTGTATTTTATGCTTCTGGCGTTGACTTCTAAGGCACTATCTATTCGGTCTGGTGGAGCAACGCGCTGGAGTGAAACCTAGGTTGCCCGGAACGTAGAATTGGCCATCACTTTCAAACTGGTTGCAATTATTCCTGATATATGATGGAAACACTGTTGTATTTTTTTTGCATTTTATGGTACGGGCGTTGACTTCTAAGGCCCTAACTATTCAATCTGTTGGATTAACGCCCTAGGGTGAAGCCTAGGTTGCTCGGAAAGTAGAAATGACCATAAGTTTCATACTGGCTGCAATTATTCGTTTTATACGATGGAAAAACTGTTGTATTTATATTGTATTTTATGCTTCTGGCGTTGACGTCTAAGGCACTAACTACTCGATCTGGTGGAGCAACGCCCTAGAGTGAAGCCCAGGTTGCCTGGAACGTAGAATTGGCCATCACTTTCAAACTGGTTGCAATTATTCCTGTTATATGATAGATACACTGTTGTATTTTTACTGCATTTTATGCTTCGGGCGTTGACTTCTAAGGCCCTAACTATTCAATCTGTTGGAGCAACGCCATAGGGTCAAGCCTAGCTTGCTCGGAAAGTAGAAATGACCATAAGTTTCATTCTGGTTGCAATTATTCGTTTTATATGATGGAAATGCTGTTGTATTTATATCGTATTTTATGCTTCTGGCGTTGACTTCTTAGGCCATAACTATTCGGTCTGGTGGAGCACCGCGCTGGAGTGAAACCTAGGTTGCCCGGAACGTAGAATTGGCCATCACTTTCAAACTGGTTGCAATTATTCCTGATATATGATGGAAACACAGTTGTATTTTTTTTGCATTTTATGGTTCGGGCGTTGACTTCTAAGGCCCTAACTATTCAATCTGTTGGAGCAACACCCTAGGGTGAAGCCTAGCTTGCTCGGAAAGTAGAAGTGACCATAAGTTTCATACTGGTTGCAATTATTCGTTTTATACGGTGGAACAGCTATTCTATTTATATCGTATTTTATGCTTCTGGCGTTGACTTCTTAGGCCGTAACTATTTGGTCTGGTGGAGCAACGCCCTAGGGTGAAGTCTAGGTTTCGCGGAACGTAGAATTGGCCATCACTTTCAAACTGGTTGCAATTATTCCTGATATATGATGGAAACACTGTTGTATTTTTTTTGCATTTTATGGTTCGGGCGTTGACTTCTAAGGCCCTAACTATTCAATCTGTTGGAGCAACGCCCTAGGCTGAAGCCTAGGTTGCTCGGAAAGTAGAAATGACCATAAGTTTCATACTGGCTGCAATTATTCGTTTTATACGATGGAAAAACTGTTGTATTTATATTGTATTTTATGCTTCTGGCGTTGACGTCTAAGGCACTAACTACTCGATCTGGTGGAGCAACGCCCTAGAGTGAAGCCTAGGTTGCCTGGAACGTAGAATTGGCCATCACTTTCAAACTGGTTGCAATTATTCCTGTTATATGATAGATACACTGTTGTATTTTTCTTGCATTTTATGCTTCGGGCGTTGACTTCTAAGGCCCTAACTATTCAATCTGTTGGAGCAAGACCCTAGGGTGAAGCCTAGCTTGCTCGGAAAGTAGAAGTGACCATAAGTATCATACTGGTTGCAATTATTCGTTTTATACGGTGGAACAGCTATTGTATTTATATCGTATTTTATGCTTCTGGCGTTGACTTCTTAGGCCGTAACTATTTGGTCTGGTGGAGCAACGCCCTAGAGTGAAGTCTAGGTTTCCCGGTACGTAGAATTTGCCATCACTTTCAAACTGGTTGCAATTATTCCTGATATATGATGGAAACACTGTTGTATTTTTTTTGCATTTTATGGTTCGGGCGTTGACTTCTAAGGCCCTAACTATTCAATCTGTAGGAGCAACGCCCTAGGGTGAAGCCTAGGTGGCTCGGAAAGTAGAAATGACCATAAGTTTCATACTGGCTGCAATTATTCGTTTTATACGATGGAAAAACTGTTGTATTTATATTGTATTTTATGCTTCTGGCGTTGACGTCTAAGGCACTAACTACTCGATCTGGTGGAGCAACGCCCTAGAGTGAAGCCTAGGTTGCCTGGAACGTAGAATTGGCCATCACTTTCAAACTGGTTGCAATTATTCCTGTTATATGATAGATACACTGTTGTATTTTTACTGCATTTTATGCTTCGGGCGTTGACTTCTAAGGCCCTAACTATTCAATCTGTTGGAGCAACGCCATAGGGTCAAGCCTAGCTTGCTCGGAAAGTAGAAATGACCATAAGTTTCATACTGGTTGCAATTATTCGTTTTATATGATGGAAATGCTGTTGTATTTATATCGTATTTTATGCTTCTGGCGTTGACTTCTTAGGCCGTAACTATTCGGTCTGGTGGAGCAACGCGCTGGAGTGAAACCTAGGTTGCCCGGAACGTAGAATTGGCCATCACTTTCAAACTGGTTGCAATTATTCCTGATATATGATGGAAACACTGTTGTATTTTTTTTGCATTTTATGTTTCGGGCGTTGACTTCTAAGGCCCTAACTATTCAATCTGTTGGAGCAACACCCTAGGGTGAAGCCTAGCTTGCTCGGAAAGTAGAAGTGACCATAAGTTTCATACTGGTTGCAATTATTCGTTTCATACGGTGGAACAGCTATTGTATTTATATCGTGTTTTATGCTTCTGGCGTTGACTTCTTAGGCCGTAACTATTTGGTCTGGTGGAGCAACGCCCTAGAGTGAAGTCTAGGTTTCCCGGAACGTAGAATTGGCCATCACTTTCAAACTGGTTGCAATTATTCCTGATATATGATGGAAACACTGTTGTATTTTTTTTGCATTTTATGGTACGGGCGCTGACTTCTAAGGCCCTAACTATTCAATCTGTTGGAGCAACGCCCTAGGGTGAAGCCTAGGTTGCTCGGAAAGTAGAAATGACCATAAGTTTCATACTGGTTGCAATTATTCGTTTTATACGATGGAAAAACTGTTGTATTTATATTGTATTTTATGCTTCTGGCGTTGACTTCTAAGGCACTATCTATTCGATCTGGTGGAGCAACGCCCTAGAGCGAAGCCTAGGTTGCCCGGAACGTAGAATTGGCCATCACTTCCAAACTGGTTGCAATTATTCCTATTATATGATGGAAACACTGTTGTATTTTTCTTGCATTTTATGCTTCGGGCGTTGACTTCTAAGGCCCTAACTATTCAATCTGTTGGAGCAAGACCCTAGGGTGAAGCCTAGCTTGCTCGGAAAGTAGAAGTGACCATAAGTATCATACTGGTTGCAATTATTCGTTTTATACGGTGGAACGGCTATTGTATTTATATCGTATTTTATGCTTCTGGCGTTGACTTCTTAGGCCGTAACTATTTGGTCTGGTGGAGCAACGCCCTAGAGTGAAGTCTAGGTTTCCCGGAACGTAGAATTGGCCATCACTTTCAAACTGGTTGCAATTATTCCTGATATATGATGGAAACACTGTTGTATTTTTTTTGCATTTTATGGTTCGTGCGTTGACTTCTAAGGCCCTAACTATTCAATCTGTTGGAGCAACGCCCTAGGGTGAAGCCTAGGTTGCTCGGAAAGTAGAAATGACCACAAGTTTCATACTGGCTGCAATTATTCGTTTTATACGATGGAAAAACTGTTGTATTTATATTGTATTTTATGCTTCTGGCGTTGACTTCTAAGGCACTATCTATTCGGTCTGGTGGAGCAACGCGCTGGAGTGAAACCTAGGTTGCCCGGAACGTAGAATTGGCCATCACTTTCAAACTGGTTGCAATTATTCCTGATATATGATGGAAACACTGTTGTATTTTTTTTGCATTTTATGGTACGGGCGTTGACTTCTAAGGCCCTAACTATTCAATCTGTTGGATTAACGCCCTAGGGTAAAGCCTAGGTTGCTCGGAAAGTAGAAATGACCATAAGTTTCATACTGCCTGCAATTATTCGTTTTATACGATGGAAAAACTGTTGTATTTATATTGTATTTTATGCTTCTGGCGTTGACGTCTAAGGCACTAACTACTCGATCTGGTGGAGCAACGCCCTAGAGTGAAGCCTAGGTTGCCTGGAACGTAGAATTGGCCATCACTTTCAAACTGGTTGCAATTATTCCTGTTATATGATAGATACACTGTTGTATTTTTACTGCATTTTATGCTTCGGGCGTTGACTTCTAAGGCCCTAACTATTCAATCTGTTGGAGCAACGCCATAGGGTCAAGCCTAGCTTGCTCGGAAAGTAGAAATGACCATAAGTTTCATTCTGGTTGCAATTATTCGTTTTATATGATGGAAATGCTGTTGTATTTATATCGTATTTTATGCTTCTGGCGTTGACTTCTTAGGCCATAACTATTCGGTCTGGTGGAGCACCGCGCTGGAGTGAAACCTAGGTTGCCCGGAACGTAGAATTGGCCATCACTTTCAAACTGGTTGCAATTATTCCTGATATATGATGGAAACACAGTTGTATTTTTTTTGCATTTTATGGTTCGGGCGTTGACTTCTAAGGCCCTAACTATTCAATCTGTTGGAGCAACACCCTAGGGTGAAGCCTAGCTTGCTCGGAAAGTAGAAGTGACCATAAGTTTCATACTGGTTGCAATTATTCGTTTTATACGGTGGAACAGCTATTGTATTTATATCGTATTTTATGCTTCTGTCGTTGACTTCTTAGGCCGTAACTATTTGGTCTGGTGGAGCAACGCCCTAGGGTGAAGTCTAGGTTTCCCGGAACGTAGAATTGGCCATCACTTTCAAACTGGTTGCAATTATTCCTGATATATGATGGAAACACTGTTGTATTTTTTTTGCATTTTATGGTTCGGGCGTTGACTTCTAAGGCCCTAAGTATTCAATCTGTTGGAGCAACGCCCTAGGCTGAAGCCTAGGTTGCTCGGAAAGTAGAAATGACCATAAGTTTCATACTGGCTGCAATTATTCGTTTTATACGATGGAAAAACTGTTGTATTTATATTGTATTTTATGCTTCTGGCGTTGACGTCTAAGGCACTAACTACTCGATCTGGTGGAGCAACGCCCTAGAGTGAAGCCTAGGTTGCCTGGAACGTAGAATTGGCCATCACTTTCAAACTGGTTGCAATTATTCCTGTTATATGATAGATACACTGTTGTATTTTTCTTGCATTTTATGCTTCGGGCGTTGACTTCTAAGGCCCTAACTATTCAATCTGTTGGAGCAAGACCCTAGGGTGAAGCCTAGCTTGCTCGGAAAGTAGAAGTGACCATAAGTATCATACTGGTTGCAATTATTCGTTTTATACGGTGGAACGGCTATTGTATTTATATCGTATTTTATGCTTCTGGCGTTGACTTCTTAGGCCGTAACTATTTGGTCTGGTGGAGCAACGCCCTAGAGTGAAGTCTAGGTTTCCCGGAACGTAGAATTGGCCATCACTTTCAAACTGGTTGCAATTATTCCTGATATATGATGGAAACACTGTTGTATTTTTTTTGCATTTTATGGTTCGTGCGTTGACTTCTAAGGCCCTAACTATTCAATCTGTTGGAGCAACGCCCTAGGGTGAAGCCTAGGTTGCTCGGAAAGTAGAAATGACCACAAGTTTCATACTGGCTGCAATTATTCGTTTTATACGATGGAAAAACTGTTGTATTTATATTGTATTTTATGCTTCTGGCGTTGACTTCTAAGGCACTATCTATTCGGTCTGGTGGAGCAACGCGCTGGAGTGAAACCTAGGTTGCCCGGAACGTAGAATTGGCCATCACTTTCAAACTGGTTGCAATTATTCCTGATATATGATGGAAACACTGTTGTATTTTTTTTGCATTTTATGGTACGGGCGTTGACTTCTAAGGCCCTAACTATTCAATCTGTTGGATTAACGCCCTAGGGTGAAGCCTAGGTTGCTCGGAAAGTAGAAATGACCATAAGTTTCATACTGGCTGCAATTATTCGTTTTATACGATGGAAAAACTGTTGTATTTATATTGTATTTTATGCTTCTGGCGTTGACGTCTAAGGCACTAACTACTCGATCTGGTGGAGCAACGCCCTAGAGTGAAGCCCAGGTTGCCTGGAACGTAGAATTGGCCATCACTTTCAAACTGGTTGCAATTATTCCTGTTATATGATAGATACACTGTTGTATTTTTACTGCATTTTATGCTTCGGGCGTTGACTTCTAAGGCCCTAACTATTCAATCTGTTGGAGCAACGCCATAGGGTCAAGCCTAGCTTGCTCGGAAAGTAGAAATGACCATAAGTTTCATTCTGGTTGCAATTATTCGTTTTATATGATGGAAATGCTGTTGTATTTATATCGTATTTTATGCTTCTGGCGTTGACTTCTTAGGCCATAACTATTCGGTCTGGTGGAGCACCGCGCTGGAGTGAAACCTAGGTTGCCCGGAACGTAGAATTGGCCATCACTTTCAAACTGGTTGCAATTATTCCTGATATATGATGGAAACACAGTTGTATTTTTTTTGCATTTTATGGTTCGGGCGTTGACTTCTAAGGCCCTAACTATTCAATCTGTTGGAGCAACACCCTAGGGTGAAGCCTAGCTTGCTCGGAAAGTAGAAGTGACCATAAGTTTCATACTGGTTGCAATTATTCGTTTTATACGGTGGAACAGCTATTCTATTTATATCGTATTTTATGCTTCTGGCGTTGACTTCTTAGGCCGTAACTATTTGGTCTGGTGGAGCAACGCCCTAGGGTGAAGTCTAGGTTTCGCGGAACGTAGAATTGGCCATCACTTTCAAACTGGTTGCAATTATTCCTGATATATGATGGAAACACTGTTGTATTTTTTTTGCATTTTATGGTTCGGGCGTTGACTTCTAAGGCCCTAACTATTCAATCTGTTGGAGCAACGCCCTAGGCTGAAGCCTAGGTTGCTCGGAAAGTAGAAATGACCATAAGTTTCATACTGGCTGCAATTATTCGTTTTATACGATGGAAAAACTGTTGTATTTATATTGTATTTTATGCTTCTGGCGTTGACGTCTAAGGCACTAACTACTCGATCTGGTGGAGCAACGCCCTAGAGTGAAGCCTAGGTTGCCTGGAACGTAGAATTGGCCATCACTTTCAAACTGGTTGCAATTATTCCTGTTATATGATAGATACACTGTTGTATTTTTCTTGCATTTTATGCTTCGGGCGTTGACTTCTAAGGCCCTAACTATTCAATCTGTTGGAGCAAGACCCTAGGGTGAAGCCTAGCTTGCTCGGAAAGTAGAAGTGACCATAAGTATCATACTGGTTGCAATTATTCGTTTTATACGGTGGAACGGCTATTGTATTTATATCGTATTTTATGCTTCTGGCGTTGACTTCTTAGGCCGTAACTATTTGGTCTGGTGGAGCAACGCCCTAGAGTGAAGTCTAGGTTTCCCGGAACGTAGAATTGGCCATCACTTTCAAACTGGTTGCAATTATTCCTGATATATGATGGAAACACTGTTGTATTTTTTTTGCATTTTATGGTTCGTGCGTTGACTTCTAAGGCCCTAACTATTCAATCTGTTGGAGCAACGCCCTAGGGTGAAGCCTAGGTTGCTCGGAAAGTAGAAATGACCACAAGTTTCATACTGGCTGCAATTATTCGTTTTATACGATGGAAAAACTGTTGTATTTATATTGTATTTTATGCTTCTGGCGTTGACTTCTAAGGCACTATCTATTCGGTCTGGTGGAGCAACGCGCTGGAGTGAAACCTAGGTTGCCCGGAACGTAGAATTGGCCATCACTTTCAAACTGGTTGCAATTATTCCTGATATATGATGGAAACACTGTTGTATTTTTTTTGCATTTTATGGTACGGGCGTTGACTTCTAAGGCCCTAACTATTCAATCTGTTGGATTAACGCCCTAGGGTGAAGCCTAGGTTGCTCGGAAAGTAGAAATGACCATAAGTCTCATACTGGCTGCAATTATTCGTTTTATACGATGGAAAAACTGTTGTATTTATATTGTATTTTATGCTTCTGGCGTTGACGTCTAAGGCACTAACTACTCGATCTGGTGGAGCAACGCCCTAGAGTGAAGCCTAGGTTGCCTGGAACGTAGAATTGGCCATCACTTTCAAACTGGTTGCAATTATTCCTGTTATATGATAGATACACTGTTGTATTTTTACTGCATTTTATGCTTCGGGCGTTGACTTCTAAGGCCCTAACTATTCAATCTGTTGGAGCAACGCCATAGGGTCAAGCCTAGCTTGCTCGGAAAGTAGAAATGACCATAAGTTTCATTCTGGTTGCAATTATTCGTTTTATATGATGGAAATGCTGTTGTATTTATATCGTATTTTATGCTTCTGGCGTTGACTTCTTAGGCCATAACTATTCGGTCTGGTGGAGCACCGCGCTGGAGTGAAACCTAGGTTGCCCGGAACGTAGAATTGGCCATCACTTTCAAACTGGTTGCAATTATTCCTGATATATGATGGAAACACAGTTGTATTTTTTTTGCATTTTATGGTTCGGGCGTTGACTTCTAAACCCCTAACTATTCAATCTGTTGGAGCAACACCCTAGGGTGAAGCCTAGCTTGCTCGGAAAGTAGAAGTGACCATAAGTTTCATACAGGTTGCAATTATTCGTTTTATACGGTGGAACAGCTATTGTATTTATATCGTATTTTATGCTTCTGGCGTTGACTTCTTAGGCCGTAACTATTTGGTCTGGTGGAGCAACGCCCTAGGGTGAAGTCTAGGTTTCCCGGAACGTAGAATTGGCAATCACTTTCAAACTGGTTGCAATTATTCCTGATATATGATGGAAACACTGTTGTATTTTTTTTGCATTTTATGGTTCGGGCGTTGACTTCTAAGGCCCTAACTATTCAATCTGTTGGAGCAACGCCCTAGGGTGAAGCCTAGGTTGCTCGGAAAGTAGAAATGACCATAAGTTTCATACTGGCTGCAATTATTCGTTTTATACGATGGAAAAACTGTTGTATTTATATTGTATTTTATGCTTCTGGCGTTTACGTCTAAGGCACTAACTACTCGATCTGGTGGTGCAACGCCCTAGAGTGAAGCGTAGGTTGCCCGGAACGTAGAATTGGCCATCACTTCCATACTGGTTGCAATTATTCCTGTTATATGATAGATTCACTGTTGTATTTTTAGTGCATTTTATGCTTCGGGCGTTGACTTCTAAGGCCCTAACTATTCAATCTGTTGGAGCAACACCCTAGGGTGAAGCCTAGGTTGCTCGGAAAGTAGAAATGACCATAAGTTACATACTGGTTGCAATTATTCGTTTTATACGATGGAAAAACTGTTGTATTTATATTGTATTTTATGCTTCTGGCGTTGACTTCTAAGGCACTATCTATTCGATCTGGTGGAGCAACGCCCTAGAGCGAAGCCTAGGTTGCCCGGAACGTAGAATTGGCCATCACTTCCAAACTGGTTGCAATTATTCCTATTATATGATGGAAACACTGTTGCATTTTTCTTGCATTCTATGCTTCGGGCGTTGACTTCTAAGGCCCTAACTATTCAATCTGTTGGAGCAACACCCTAGGGTGAAGCCTAGCTTGCTCGGAAAGTAGAAGTGACCATAAGTATCATACTGGTTGCAATTATTCGTTTTATACGGTGGAACGGCTATTGTATTTATATCGTATTTTATGCTTCTGGCGTTGACTTCTTAGGCCGTAACTATTTGGTCTGGTGGAGCAACGCCCTAGAGTGAAGTCTAGGTTTCCCGGAACGTAGAATTGGCCATCACTTTCAAACTGGTTGCAATTATTCCTGATATATGATGGAAACACTGTTGTATTTTTTTTGCATTTTATGGTTCGTGCGATGACTTCTAAGGCCCTAACTATTCAATCTGTTGGAGCAACGCCCTAGGGTGAAGCCTAAGTTGCTCGGAAAGTAGAAATGACCACAAGTTTCATACTGGCTGCAATTATTCGTTTTATACGATGGAAAAGCTGTTGTATTTATATTGTATTTTATGCTTCTGGCGTTGACTTCTAAGGCACTATCTATTCGGTCTGGTGGAGCAACGCGCTGGAGTGAAACCTAGGTTGCCCGGAACGTAGAATTGGCCATCACTTTCAAACTGGTTGCAATTATTCCTGATATATGATGGAAACACTGTTGTATTTTTTTTGCATTTTATGGTACGGGCGTTGACTTCTAAGGCCCTAACTATTCAATCTGTTGGAGCAACGCCCTAGGGTGAAGCCTAGGTTGCTCGGAAAGTAGAAATGACCATAAGTTTCATACTGGCTGCAATTATTCGTTTTATACGATGGAAAAACTGTTGTATTTATATTGTATTTTATGCTTCTGGCGTTGACGTCTAAGGCACTAACTACTCGATCTGGTGGAGCAACGCCCTATAGTGAAGCCTAGGTTGCCTGGAACGTAGAATTGGCCATCACTTCCAAACTGGTTGCAATTATTCCTATTATATGATGGAAACACTGTTGCATTTTTCTTGCATTCTATGCTTCGGGCGTTGACTTCTAAGGCCCTAACTATTCAATCTGTTGGAGCAACACCCTAGGGTGAAGCCTAGCTTGCTCGGAAAGTAGAAGTGACCATAAGTATCATACTGGTTGCAATTATTCGTTTTATACGGTGGAACGGCTATTGTATTTATATCGTATTTTATGCTTCTGGCGTTGACTTCTTAGGCCGTAACTATTTGGTCTGGTGGAGCAACGCCCTAGAGTGAAGTCTAGGTTTCCCGGAACGTAGAATTGGCCATCACTTTCAAACTGGTTGCAATTATTCCTGATATATGATGGAAACACTGTTGTATTTTTTTTGCATTTTATGGTTCGTGCGATGACTTCTAAGGCCCTAACTATTCAATCTGTTGGAGCAACGCCATAGGGTCAAGCCTAGCTTGCTCGGAAAGTAGAAATGACCATAAGTTTCATACTGGTTGCAATTATTCGTTTTATATGATGGAAATGCTGTTGTATTTATATCGTATTTTATGCTTCTGGCGCTGACTTCTAGGGCACTAACTATTCGATATGGTGGAGCAGCGCCCTAGGGTGAAGCCTAGGTTGCCCGGAAAGGAGAAATGACCATCATGGTTCAAACTGGTTGCAATTAATCCTTTTATACGATGGGAAAGCTGTTGTATTTATATCGTATTTTATGCTCCTGGCGTTTACTTCTAAGGACCTAACTATTCGATCTGGTGGAGCAACGTCCTAGAGTGAAGCCTAGGTTGCTCGGAATGTAGAAATGACCATAAGTTTCATACTGGTTGCAATTATTCGTTTTATACGATGGAAAACTGTTGTATTTTTATTGTATTTGATGCTTCTGGCGTTGAGTTCTAAGGCACTAACTATTCGATCTGGTGGAGCAACGCCCTAGAGTGAAGCCTAGGTTGCCCGGAACGTAGCATTGGCCACCACTTTCAAACTGGTCGCAATTATTCCTGTTATATGATGGAAACACTGTCGTATTTTTTTTGCATTTTATGGTTCGGGCGTAGACCTCTAAGGCCCTAACTATTCAATCTGTTGGACCAACGCCCTAGGGTGAAGCCTAGGTTGCTCGGAAGGTAGAAGTGACCATAAGTTTCATACTGGTTGCAATTATTCGTTTTATACGACGGAAAAGCTGTTGTATTTATATTGTATTTTATGCTTCTGGCGTTGACTTCTAAGGCACTAACTGTTCGATCTGGTGGAGCAACGCCCTAGAGTGAAGCCTAGTTTGCCCGGAACGTAGAATTGGCCATCACTTTCAAACTGGTCGCAATTATTCCTGTTATATGATGGAAACACTGTTGTATTTTTATTGCATTTTATGCTTCGGGCGTTGACTACTAAGGCCCTAACTATTCAATCTGTTGGAGCAACGCCCTAGGGTGAAGCCCAGGTTGCTCGGAAAGTAGAAATGACCATAAGTTTCATACTGGTTGCAATTATTCGTTTTATACGATGGAAAAATTGTTGTATTTACATTGTATTTTATGCGTCTGGCGTTCACTTCTAAGGCACTAACTATTCGATCTGGTGGAGCAACGCCCTAGAGTGAAGCCTAGGTTGCCCGGAACGTAGAAATGACCATAACTTTCACACTGATTGCAATAATTCGTTTTATACGATGGAAAAACTGTTGCATCTTTATGGTATTTTATGTTTCTGGCGTTGACTTCTTAGGCCGTAACTATTCGATCTGGTGGAGCAACGCCCTGGAGTGAAACCTGGGTTGCCCGGAACGTAGAAATGACCACTACTATCACACTGGTTGCAAATTATACCTGCTATACGATGGAAAAACTGTTGTACTTTGATTGCATTTTATGCTTCTGGCGTTCACTTCTTGGGCCCTAACTATTCGATCTGGTGGAGCAACGGCCTAGGGTGAAACCTAGGTTGCCCGGAACGTAGAAATGACCATAACTTTCACACTGGTTGCAATTATTTGTTTTATGCGATGGAATAGCTGTTGTATTTATATCGTATTTTATGCTTCTGGCGTTGACTTCTTAGGCCCTAACTATTCCATCTTGTGGAACAACGCCCTAGAGTAAAGCCCAGGTTTCGCGGAGCGTAGAAATGACCATAACTTTCACACTGGTAGCAATTATTCCTGTTATATGATGGAAACACTGTTGTATTATTTTTGCATTTTATGGTTCGGGCGTAGACTTCTAAGGCCCTAACTATTCAATCTGTTGGAGCAACGCCCTAGGGTGAAGCCTAGGTTGCTCGGAATGTAGAAATGACCATAAGTCTCATACTCGTTGCAATTATTCGTTTTATACGATGGAAAAGCTGTTGTATTTATATTGTAATTTATGCTTCTGGCGTTGACTTCTAAGGCACTAACTATTCGATCTGGTGGAGCAACGCCATAGAGTGAAGCCTAGGTTGCCCGGAACGTAGAATTGGCCATCACTTTCAAACTGGTCGAAATTATTCCTGTTATATGATGGAAACACTGTTGTATTTTTTTTGCATTTTATGGTTCGGGCGTAGACTTCTAAGGCCCTAACTATTCAATCTGTTGGAGCAACGCCCTAGGGTGAAGCGTAGATTGCTCGGAAAGTAGAAATGACCATATGTTTAATACTGGTTGCAATTATTCGTTTTATACGATGGAAAAGCTGTTGTATTTTTATTGTATTTTATACTTCAGGCGTTGACTTCTGAGGCCGTAGCTATTCGATGTGGTGGACGAACGCCATACAGTGAAGCCTAGGTTGCCCGGAACGTAGAAATGACCATTACTTTCACACTGTTTGCAATTATTCCTTTTCTACGATGGAAAAGCTGTTGTAACTATATCGTATTTTATGCTCCTGGCGTTGACTTCTAAGGACCTAACTATTCGATCTGGTGGAGCAACGCCCTAGAGTGAAGCCTAGGTTGCTCGGAAAGTAGAAATGACCATAAGTTTAATACTGGTTGCAATTATTCGTTTTATACGATGGAAAACTGTTGTATTTATATTGTATTTGATGCTTCTGGCGTTGACTTCTAAGGCACTAACTATTCGATCTGGTGGAGCAACGCCCTAGAGTGAAGCCTAGGTTGCCCGGAACGTAGCATTGGCCACCACTTTCAAACTGGTCGCAATTATTCCTGTTATATGATGGAAACTCTGTCGTATTTTTTTTGCATTTTATGGTTCGGGCCTAGACCTCTAAGGCCCTAACTATTCAATCTGTTGGACCAACGCCCTAGGGTGAAGCCTAGGTTGCTCGGAAGGTAGAAGTGACCATAAGTTTCATACTGGTTGCAATTATTCGTTTTATACGATGGAAAACTGTTGTATTTATATTGTATTTGATGCTTCTGGCGTTGACTTCTAAGGCACTAACTATTCAATCTGGTGGAGCAACGGCCTAGAGTGAAGCCTAGGTTGCCCGGAACGTAGAATTGGCCATCACTTTCAAACTGGTTGCAATTATTCCTGTTATATTATGGAAACACTGTTGTATTTTTATTGCATTTTATGCTTCGGGCGTTGACTACTAAGGCCCTAACTATTCAATCTGTTGGAGCAACGCCCTAGGGTGAAGCCCAGGTTGCTCGGAAAGTAGAAATGACCATAAGTTTCATACTGGTTGCAATTATTCGTTTTATACGATGGAAAAATTGCTGTATTTACATTGTATTTTATGCTTCTGGCGTTGACTTCTAAGGACCTAGCTGTTCGATCTAGTGGAGCAACGCCCTAGAGTGAAGCCTAGGTTGCCCGGAATGGAGAAATGACCATCATGGTTCAAACTGGTTGCAATTAATCCTTTTATACGATGGAAAAGCTGTTGTATTTATATCGTATTTTATGCTTCTGGCGATTACTTTAAAGGACCTAACTATTCGATCTGGTGGAGCAACGCCCTAGAGTGAAGCCTAGGTTGCTCGGAATATGGAAATGACCATAACTTTCACACTGGTTGCAATTATTCGTTTTATACGATGGAAACACTGTTGTATTTATATTGTATTTTATGCCTCTGGCGTTGACTTCTGAGGCCGTAGCTATTCGATGTGGCGGAAGAACGCCATACAGTGAAGCCTAGGTTGCCCGGAACGTAGAAATGACTTCACACTGTTTGCAATTATTCCTTTTATATGATGGAAAAGCTGTTGTAATTATATCGTATTTTATGCTCCTGGCGTTGACTTCTAAGGACCTAACTATTCGATCTGGTGGAGCAACGCCCTAGAGTGAAGCCTAGGTTGCTCGGAATGTAGAAATGACCATAACTTCCACACTGATTGCAATAATTCGTTTTATACGATGGAAAACTGTTGTATTTATATTGTATTTGATGCTTCTGGCGTTGACTTCTAAGGCACTAACTATTCGATCTGGTGGAGCAACGCCCTAGAGTGAAGCCTAGGTTGACCGGAACGTAGAATTGGCCACCACTTTCAAACTGGTCGCAATTATTCCTGTTATATGATGGAAACACTGTCTTATTTTTTTTGCATTTTATGGTTCGGGCGTAGACTTCTAAGGCCCTAACTATTCAATCTGTTGGAGCAACGCCCTAGGGTGAAGCCTAGGTTGCTCGGAAGGTAGAAGTGACCATAAGTTTCATACTGGTTGCACTTATTCGTTTTATACGATGGAAAACTGTTGTATTTATATTGTATTTGACGCTTCTGGCGTTGACTTCTAAGGCACTAACTATTCGATCTGGTGGAGCAACGCCCTAGAGTGAAGCCTAGGTTGCCCGGAACGTAGCGTTGGCCACCACTTTCAAACTGGTCGCAATTATTCCTGTTATATGATGGAAACACTGTCGTATTTTTTTTGCATTTTATGGTTCGGGCGTAGACCTATAAGGCCCTAACTATTCAATCTGTTGGACCAACGCCCTAGGGTGAAGCCTAGGTTGCTCGGAAGGTAGAAGTGACCATGAGTTTCATACTGGTTGCAATTATTCGTTTTATACGATGGAAAACTGTTGTATTTATATTGTATTTGATGCTTCTGGCGTTGACTTCTAAGGCACTAACTATTCGATCTGGTGGGGCAACGCCCTAGAGTGAAGCCTAGGTTGCCCGGTACGTAGAATTGGCCACCACTTTCAAACTGGTCGCAATTATTCCTGTTATATTATGGAAACACTGTTGTATTTTTATTGCATTTTATGCTTCGGGCGTTGACTACTAAGGCCCTAACTATTCAATCTGTTGGAGCAACGCCCTAGGGTGAAGCCCAGGTTGCTCGGAAAGTAGAAATGACCATAAGTTTCGTACTGGTTGCAATTATTCGTATTATACGATGGAAAAATTGCTGTATTTACATTGTATTTTATGCTTCTGGCGTTGACTTCTAAGGACCTAGCTGTTCGATCTAGTGGAGCAACGCAATAGAGTGAAGCCTAGGTTGCCCGGAATGGAGAAATGACCATCATGGTTCAAACTGGTTGCAATTAATCCTTTTATACGATGGAAAAGCTGTTGTATTTATATCGTATTTTATGCTTCTGGCGATTACTTCTAAGGACCTAACTATTCGATCTGGTGGAGCAACGCCCTAGAGTGAAGCCTAGGTTGCTCGGAATATGGAAATGACCATAACTTTCACACTGGTTGCAATTATTCGTTTTATACGATGGAAACACTGTTGTAATTATATCGTATTTTATGCTCCTGGCGTTGACTTCTAAGGACCTAACTATTCGATCTGGTGGAGCAACGCCCTAGAGTGAAGCCTAGGTTGCTCGGAATGTAGAAATGACCATAACTTCCACACTGATTGCAATAATTCGTTTTACACGATGGAAAAGCTGTTGTATTTATATCGTATTTTATGCTTCTGGCGATTACTTCTAAGGACCTAACTATTCGATCTGGTGGAGCAACGCCCTAGAGTGAAGCCTAGGTTGCTCGGAATATGGAAATGACCATAACTTTCACACTGGTTGCAATTATTCGTTTTATACGATGGAAACACTGTTGTATTTATATTGTATTTTATGCCTCTGGCGTTGACTTCTGAGGCCGTAGCTATTCGATGTGGTGGAAGAACGCCATACAGTGAAGCCTAGGTTGCCCGGAACGTAGAAGTGACCATTACTTTCACACTGTTTGCAATTATTCCTTTTATATGATGGAAAAGCTGTTGTAATTATATCGTATTTTATGCTCCTGGCGTTGACTTCTAAGGACCTAACTATTCGATCTGGTGGAGCAACGCCCTAGAGTGAAGCCTAGGTTGCTCGGAATGTAGAAATGACCATAACTTCCGCACTGATTGCAATAATTCGTTTTATACGATGGAAAACTGTTGTATTTATATTGTATTTGATGCTTCTGGCGTTGACTTCTAAGGCACTAACTATTCGATCTGGTGGAGCAACGCCCTAGAGTGAAGCCTAGGTTGACCGGAACGTAGAACTGGTCACCACTTTCAAACTGGTCGCAATTATTCCTGTTATATGATGGAAACACTGTCGTATTTTTTTTGCATTTTATGGTTCGGGCGTAGACTTCTAAGGCCCTAACTATTCAATCTGTTGGAGCAACGCCCTAGGGTGAAGCCTAGGTTGCTCGGAAGGTAGAAGTGACCATAAGTTTCATACTGGTTGCAATTATTCGTTTGATACGATGGAAAACTGTTGTATTTATATTGTATTTGACGCTTCTGGCGTTGACTTCTAAGGCACTAACTATTCGATCTGGTGGAGCAACGCCCTAGAGTGAAGCCTAGGTTGCCCGGAACGTAGCGTTGGCCACCACTTTCAAACTGGTCGCAATTATTCCTGTTATATGATGGAAACACTGTCGTATTTTTTTTGCATTTTATGGTTCGGGCGTAGACCTATAAGGCCCTAACTATTCAATCTGTTGGACCAACGCCCTAGGGTGAAGCCTAGGTTGCTCGGAAGGTAGAAGTGCCCATGAGTTTCATACTGGTTGCAATTATTCGTTTTATACGATGGAAAACTGTTGTATTTATATTGTATTTGATGCTTCTGGCGTTGACTTCTAAGGCACTAACTATTCGATCTGGTGGGGCAACGCCCTAGAGTGAAGCCTAGGTTGCCCGGAACGTAGAATTGGCCATCACTTTCAAACTGGTTGCAATTATTCCTGTTATATTATGGAAACACTGTTGTATTTTTATTGCATTTTATGCTTCGGGCGTTGACTACTAAGGCCCTAACTATTCAATCTGTTGGAGCAACGCCCTAGGGTGAAGCCCAGGTTGCTCGGGAAGTAGAAATGACCATAAGTTTCATACTGGTTGCAATTATTCGTTTTATACGATGGAAAAATTGTTGTATTTACATTGTATTTTATGCTTCTGGCGTTGACTTCTAAGGACCTAGCTGTTCGATCTAGTGGAGCAACGCCCTAGAGTGAAGCCTAGGTTGCCCGGAAAGGAGAAATGACCATCATGGTCCAAACTGGTTGCAATTAATCCTTTTATACGATGGAAAAGCTGTTGTATTTATATCGTATTTTATGCTTCTGGCGTTTACTTCTAAGGACCTAACTATTCGATCTGGTGGAGCAACGTCCTAGAGTGAAGCCTAGGTTGCTCGGAATGTAGAAATGACCATAAGTTTCATACTGGTTGCAAATTATTCCTGCTATACGATGGAAAAACTGTTGTACTTTGATTGCATTTTATGCTTCTGGCGTTCACTTCTTGGGCCCTGACTATTCGATCTGGTGGAACAACGGCCTAGAGTGAAGCTTAGGTTGCCCGGAACGTAGAATTGGCCATCACTTTCAAACTGGTTGCAATTATTCCTGTTATATTATGGAAACACTGTTGTATTTTTATTGCATTTTATGCTTCGGGCGTTGACTACTAAGGCCCTAACTATTCAATCTGTTGGAGCAACGCCCTAGGGTGAAGCCCAGGTTGCTCGGAAAGTAGAGATGACCATAAGTTTCATACTGGTTGCAATTATTCGTTTTATACGATGGGAAAATTGTTGTATTTACATTGTATTTTATGCTTCTGGCGTTGACTTCTAAGGATCTAGCTGTTCGATCTAGTGGAGCAACGCCCTAGAGTGAAGCCTAGGTTGCCCGGAAAGGAGAAATGACCATCATGGTTCAAACTGGTTGCAATTAATCCTTTTATACGATGGAAAAGCTGTTGTATTTATATCGTATTTTATGCTTCTGGCGTTTACTTCTAAGGACCTAACTATTCGATCTGGTGGAGCAACGCCCTAGAGTGAAGCCTAGGTTGCTCGGAATGTAGAAATGACCATAACTTTCACACTGACTGCAATAATTCGTTTTATACGATGGAAAAACTGTTGTATTTTTTTTGCACTTTATGGTTCGGGCGTTGACTTCTATGGCCCTGACTATTCAATCCGTTAGAGCAACGCCCTAGGGTGAAGCCTAGGTTGCTCGGAAAGTAGAAATGGCCATAAGTTTAATACTGGTTGCAATTATTTGTTTTATACGATGGAAAACTGTTGTATTTATATAGTATTTGATGCTTCTGGCGTTGACTTCTAAGGCACTAACTATTCGATCTGGTGGAGCAACGCCCTAGAGTGAAGCCTAGGTTGCCGGAACGTAGAATTGGCCATCACTTTCAAACTGGTCGCAATTATTCCTGTTATATGATGGAAACACTGTTGTATTTTTTTTGCATTTTATGGTTCGGGCGTAGACTTCTAAGGCCCTAACTATTCAATCTGTTGGAGCAACGCCGTAGGGTGAAGCCTATGTTGCTCGGAAAGTAGAAACGACCATAAGTTTCATACTGGTTGCAAATATTCGTTTTATACGATGGAAAAACTGTTGTATTTATATTGTATTTTATGCTTCTGTCGTTGACTTCTAAGGCACTAACTATTCGATCTGGTGGAGCAACGCCCTAGAGTGAAGCCTAGGTTGCCCAGAACGTAGAATTGGCCATCACTTTCACACTGTTTGCAATTATTCCTTTTATACGATGGAAAAGCTGTTGTATTTATATCGTATTTTATGCTCCTGGCGTTGACTTCTAAGGTCCTAACTATTCGATCTGGTGGAGCAACGCCCTAGAGTGAGGCCTAGGTTGCTCGGAATGTAGAAATGACCATAACTTTCACACTGGTTGCAATTATTCGTTTTATACGATGGAAACACTGTTGTATTTATATTGTATTTTATGCTTCTGGCGTTGACTTCTAAGGCACTAACTATTCGATCTGGTGGAGCAACGCCCTAGAGTGAAGCCTAGGTTGCGCGGAACGTAGAATTGGCCATCACTTTCAAACTGGTCGAAATTATTCCTGTTATATGATGGAAACACTGTTGTATTTTTTTTGCATTTTATGGTTCGGGCGTAGACTTCTAAGGCCCTAACTATTCAATCTGTTGGAGCAACGCCCTAGGGTGAAGCCTAGGTTGCTCGGAAAGTAGAAATGACCATAAGTTTCATACTGGTTGCAATTATTCGTTTTATACGATGGAAAACTGTTGTATTTATATTGTATTTGATGCTTCTGGCGTTGACTTCTAAGGACCTAGCTGTTCGATCTAGTGGAGCAACGCCCTAGAGTGAAGCCTAGGTTGCCCGGCAAGGAGAAATGACCATCATGGTTCAAACTGGTTGCAATTAATCCTTTTATACGATGGAAAAGCTGTTGTATTTATATCGTATTTTATGCTTCTGGCGTTTACTTCTAAGGACCTAACTATTCGATCTGGTGGAGCAACGCCCTAGAGTGAAGCCTAGGTTGCTCGGAATGTAGAAATGACCATAACTTTCACACTGATTGCAATAATTCGTTTTATACGATGGAAAAACTGTTGTATTTTTTTTGCACTTTATGGTTCGGGCGTTGACTTCTATGGCCCTGACTATTCAATCCGTTAGAGCAACGCCCTAGGGTGAAGCCTAGGTTGCTCGGAAAGTAGAAATGGCCATAAGTTTAATACTGGTTGCAATTATTCGTTTTATACGATGGAAAACTGTTGTATTTATATAGTATTTGATGCTTCTGGCGTTGACTTCTAAGGCACTAACTATTCGATCTGGTGGAGCAACGCCCTAGAGTGAAGCCTAGGTTGCCGGAACGTAGAATTGGCCATCACTTTCAAACTGGTCGCAATTATTCCTGTTATATGATGGAAACACTGTTGTATTTTTTTTGCATTTTATGGTTCGGGCGTAGACTTCTAAGGCCCTAACTATTCAATCTGTTGGAGCAACGCCGTAGGGTGAAGCCTAGGTTGCTCGGAAAGTAGAAACGACCATAAGTTTCATACTGGTTGCAAATATTCGTTTTATACGATGGAAAAACTGTTGTATTTATATTGTATTTTATGCTTCTGTCGTTGACTTCTAAGGCACTAACTATTCGATCTGGTGTAGCAACGTCCTAGAGTGAAGCCTAGGTTGCCCAGAACGTAGAATTGGCCATCACTTTCACACTGTTTGCAATTATTCCTTTTATACGATGGAAAAGCTGTTGTATTTATATCGTATTTTATGCTCCTGGCGTTGACTTCTAAGGTCCTAACTATTCGATCTGGTGGAGCAACGCCATAGAGTGAGGCCTAGGTTGCTCGGAATGTAGAAATGACCATAACTTTCACACTGGTTGCAATTATTCGTTTTATACGATGGAAACACTGTTGTATTTATATTGTATTTTATGCTTCTGGCGTTGACTTCTAAGGCACTAACTATTCGATCTGGTGGAGCAACGCCCTAGAGTGAAGCCTAGGTTGCCCGGAACGTAGAATTGGCCATCACTTTCAAACTGGTCGAAATTATTCCTGTTATATGATGGAAACACTGTTGTATTTTTTTTGCATTTTATGGTTCGGGCGTAGACTTCTAAGGCCCTAACTATTCAATCTGTTGGAGCAACGCCCTAGGGTGAAGCCTATGTTGCTCGGAAAGTAGAAATGACCATAAGTTTCATACTGGTTGCAATTATTCGTTTTATACGATGGAAAACTGTTGTATTTATATTGTATTTGATGCTTCTGGCGTTGACTTCTAAGGCACTAACTATTCGATCTGGTGGAGCAACGCCCTAGAGTGAAGCCTAGGTTGCCCGGAACGTAGAATTGGCCACCACTTTCAAACTGGTCGCAATTACTCCTGTTATATAATGGAAACACTGTCGTATTTTTATTGCATTTTATGCTTCGTTCGTAGACTTCTAAGGCCCTAACTATTCAATCTGTTGGAGCAACGCCCTAGGGTGAAGCGTAGGTTGCTCGGAAGGTAGAAGTGACCATAAGTTTCATACTGGTTGCAATTATTCGTTTTATACGATGGAAAAAGTGCTGTATTTACATTGTATTTTATGATTCTGGCGTTGACTTCTAAGGACCTAGCTGTTCGATCTAGTGGAGCAACGCCCTAGAGTGAAGCCTAGGTTGCCCGGAAAGGAGAAATGACCATCATGGTTCAAACTGGTTGCAATTAATCCTTTTATACGATGGAAAAGCTGTTGTATTTATATCGTATTTTATGCTTCTGGCGTTTACTTTTAAGGACCTAACTATTCGATCTGGTGGAGCAACGCCCTAGAGTGAAGCCTAGGTTGCTCGGAATGTAGAAATGACCATAACTTTCACACTGATTGCAATAATTCGTTTTATACGATGGAAAAACTGTTGTATTTTTTTGCACTTTATGGTTCGGGCGTTGACTTCTATGGCCCTGACTATTCAATCCGTTAGAGCAACGCCCTAGGGTGAAGCCTAGGTTGCTCGGAAAGTAGAAATGGCCATAAGTTTAATACTGGTTGCAATTATTTGTTTTATACGATGGAAAACTGTTGTATTTATATAGTATTTGATGCTTCTGGCGTTGACTTCTAAGGCACTAACTATTCGATCTGGTGGAGCAACGCCCTAGAGTGAAGCCTAGGTTGCCGGAACGTAGAATTGGCCATCACTTTCAAACTGGTCGCAATTATTCCTGTTATATGATGGAAACACTGTTGTATTTTTTTTGCATTTTATGGTTCGGGCGTAGACTTCTAAGACCCTAACTATTCAATCTGTTGGAGCAACGCCCTAGGGTGAAGCCTAGGTTGCTCGGAAAGTAGAAATGACCATAAGTTTCATACTGGTTGCAATTATTCGTTTTATACGATGGAAAACTGTTGTATTTATATTGTATTTTATGCTTCTGGCGTTGACTTCTAAGGCACTAACTATTCGATCTGGAGGAACAACGCCCTAGGTTAAAGCCCAGATTGCGCTGAACGTAGAAATGACCATAACTTTCACACTGTTTGCAATTGTTCCTTTTATACGATGGAAAAGCTGTTGTATTTATATCGTATTTTATGCCCCTGGCGTTGACTTCTAAGGACCTAACTATTCGATCTGGTGGAGCAACGCCCTGGAGTGAAACCTGGGTTGCCCGGAACGTAGAAATGACCACTACTATCACACTGGTTGCAAATTATTCCTGCTATACGATGGAAAAACTGTTGTACTTTGATTGCATTTTATGCTTCTGGCGTTCACTTCTTAGGCCCTAACTATTCGATCTGGTGGAACAACGGCCTAGGGTGAAGCCTAGGTTGCCCGGAACGTAGAAATGACCATAACTTTCACACTGGTTGCAATTATTTGTTTTATGCGATGGAATAGCTGTTGTATTTATATCGTATTTTATGCTCCTGGCGTTGACTTCTAAGGCACTAACTATTCGATCTGGTGGAGCAACGCCCTAGAGTGAAGCCTAGGTTGCCCGGAACGTAGAATTGGCCACCACTTTCAAACTGGTCGCAATTACTCCTGTTATATAATGGAAACACTGTTGTATTTTTATTGCATTTTATGCTTCGTTCGTAGACTTCTAAGGCCCTAACTATTCAATCTGTTGGAGCAACGCCCTAGGGTGAAGCCTAGGTTGCTCGGAAAGTGGAAATGACCATAAGTTTCATACTCGTTGCAATTATTCGTTTTATACGATGGAAAAGCTGTTGTATTTATATTGTAATTTATGGTTCTGGCGTTGACTTCTAAGGCACTAACTTTTCGATCTGGTGGAGCTACGCCCTAGAGTGAAGCTTAGGTTGCCCGGAACGTAGAATTGGCCATCACTTTCAAACTGGTTGCAATTATTCCTGTTATATTATGGAAACACTGTTGTATTTTTATTGTATTTTATACTTCAGGCGTTGACTTCTGAGGCCGTAGCTATTCGATGTGGTGGAAGAACGCCATACAGTGAAGCCTAGGTTGCCCGGAACGTAGAAATGACCATTACTTTCACACTGTTTGCAATTATTCCTTTTATACGATGGAAAAGCTGTTGTATTTATATCGTATTTTATTCTTCTGGCGTTTACTTCTAAGGACCTAACTATTCGATCTGGTGGAGCAACGTCCTAGAGTGAAGCCTAGGTTGCTCGCAATGTGGAAATGACCATAACTTTCACACTGCTTGCAATTACTCGTTTTATACGATGGAAAAACTGTTGTATTTATATTGTATTTTATGCTTCTGTCGTTGACTTCTAAGGCACTAACTATTCGATCTGGTGGAGCAACGCCCTAGAGTGAAGCCTAGGCTGCCCGGAACGTGGAATTGGCCATCACTTTCAAACTGGTCGAAATTATTCCTGTTATATGATGGAAACACTGTTGTATTTTTTTTGCATTTTATGGTTCGGTCGTAGACTTCTAAGGCCATAACTATTCAATCTGTTGGAGCAACGCCCTAGGGTGAAGCCTAGGTTGCTCGGAAAGTAGAAATGACCATAAGTTTCATACTCGTTGCAATTATTCGTTTTATACGATGGAAAAGCTGTTGTATTTATATTGTAATTTATGCTTCTGGCGTTGACTTCTAAGACACTAACTATTCGATCTGGTGGAGCTACGCCCTAGAGTGAAGCTTAGGTTGCCCGGAACGTAGAATTGGCCATCACTTTCAAACTGGTTGCAATTATTCCTGTTATATTATGGAAACACTGTTGTATTTTTATTGTATTTTATACTTCAGGCGTTGACTTCTGAGGCCGTAGCTATTCGATGTGGTGGAAGAACGCCATACAGTGAAGCCTAGGTTGCCCGGAACGTAGAAATGACCATTACTTTCACACTGTTTGCAATTATTCCTTTTATACGATGGAAAAGCTGTTGTATTTATATCGTATTTTATTCTTCTGGCGTTTACTTCTAAGGACCTAACTATTCGATCTGGTGGAGCAACGCCCTAGAGAGAAGCCTAGGTTGCCCGGAACGTAGAATTGGCCATCACTTTCAAACTGGTTGCACTTATTCCTGTTAAATGATGGAAACACTGTTGTATTTTTTTTGCATTTTATGTTTCGGGCGCTGACTTCTAAGGCCCTAACTATTCAGTCTGTTGGAGCAAGGCGCTAGGGTGAAGCCTAGGTTGCTCTGAAAGTAGAAATGACCATAAGTTTAATACTGGTTGCAATTACTCGTTTAATACGATGGAAAAGCGGTTGTATTGATATTGTATTTTATGCTTCTAGCGTTGACTTCTAAGGCACTATCTATTCGATCTGGTGGAGCGACGCCCTAGAGAGAAGCCTAGGTTGCCCGGAACGTAGAATTGGCCATCACTTTCAAACTGGTTGCAATTATTCCTGTCATATGAGGGAAACACTGTTGTATTTTTTTTGCATTTTATGGTTCGGGCGTTGACTTCTAAGGCCCTAACTATTCAATCCGTTGGAGCAACGCCCTAGGGTGAAGCCTAGGTTCCTCGGAAAGTAGAAATGACCATAAGTTTCATCCTGGTTGCAATTATTTGTTTCATACGATGGAAAAACTGTTGTATTTATATTGTATTTTATGCTTCTGGCGTTGACTTCTAAGGCACTAACTATTCGATCTGTTGGAGCAACGCCCTAGAGTGAAGCCTAGGTTGCCCGGAACGTAGAATTGGCCATCACTTTCAAACTGGTCGCAATTATTCCTGTTATATGATGGAAACACTGTTGTATTTTTTTTGCATTTTATGGTTCGGGCGTAGACTTCTAAGACCCTAACTATTCAATCTGTTGGAGCAACGCCCTAGGGTGAAGCCTAGGTTGCTCGGAAAGTAGAAATGACCATAAGTTTCATACTGGTTGCAATTATTCGTTTTATACGATGGAAAACTGTTGTATTTATATTGTATTTTATGCTTCTGGCGTTGACTTCTAAGGCACTAACTATTCGATCTGGAGGAACAACGCCCTAGGTTAAAGCCCAGATTGCGCTGAACGTAGAAATGACCATAACTTTCACACTGTTTGCAATTGTTCCTTTTATACGATGGAAAAGCTGTTGTATTTATATCGTATTTTATGCCCCTGGCGTTGACTTCTAAGGACCTAACTATTCGATCTGGTGGAGCAACGCCCTGGAGTGAAACCTGGGTTGCCCGGAACGTAGAAATGACCACTACTATCACACTGGTTGCAAATTATTCCTGCTATACGATGGAAAAACTGTTGTACTTTGATTGCATTTTATGCTTCTGGCGTTCACTTCTTAGGCCCTAACTATTCGATCTGGTGGAACAACGGCCTAGGGTGAAGCCTAGGTTGCCCGGAACGTAGAAATGACCATAACTTTCACACTGGTTGCAATTATTTGTTTTATGCGATGGAATAGCTGTTGTATTTATATCGTATTTTATGCTCCTGGCGTTGACTTCTAAGGCACTAACTATTCGATCTGGTGGAGCAACGCCCTAGAGTGAAGCCTAGGTTGCCCGGAACGTAGAATTGGCCACCACTTTCAAACTGGTCGCAATTACTCCTGTTATATAATGGAAACACTGTTGTATTTTTATTGCATTTTATGCTTCGTTCGTAGACTTCTAAGGCCCTAACTATTCAATCTGTTGGAGCAACGCCCTAGGGTGAAGCGTAGGTTGCTCGGAAGGTAGAAGTGACCATAAGTTTCATACTGGTTGCAATTATTCGTTTTATACGATGGAAAAAGTGCTGTATTTACATTGTATTTTATGATTCTGGCGTTGACTTCTAAGGACCTAGCTGTTCGATCTAGTGGAGCAACGCCCTAGAGTGAAGCCTAGGTTGCCCGGAAAGGAGAAATGACCATCATGGTTCAAACTGGTTGCAATTAATCCTTTTATACGATGGAAAAGCTGTTGTATTTATATCGTATTTTATGCTTCTGGCGTTTACTTTTAAGGACCTAACTATTCGATCTGGTGGAGCAACGCCCTAGAGTGAAGCCTAGGTTGCTCGGAATGTAGAAATGACCATAACTTTCACACTGATTGCAATAATTCGTTTTATACGATGGAAAAACTGTTGTATTTTTTTGCACTTTATGGTTCGGGCGTTGACTTCTATGGCCCTGACTATTCAATCCGTTAGAGCAACGCCCTAGGGTGAAGCCTAGGTTGCTCGGAAAGTAGAAATGGCCATAAGTTTAATACTGGTTGCAATTATTTGTTTTATACGATGGAAAACTGTTGTATTTATATAGTATTTGATGCTTCTGGCGTTGACTTCTAAGGCACTAACTATTCGATCTGGTGGAGCAACGCCCTAGAGTGAAGCCTAGGTTGCCGGAACGTAGAATTGGCCATCACTTTCAAACTGGTCGCAATTATTCCTGTTATATGATGGAAACACTGTTGTATTTTTTTTGCATTTTATGGTTCGGGCGTAGACTTCTAAGGCCCTAACTATTCAATCTGTTGGAGCAACGCCGTAGGGTGAAGCCTAGGTTGCTCGGAAAGTAGAAACGACCATAAGTTTCATACTGGTTGCAAATATTCGTTTTATACGATGGAAAAACTGTTGTATTTATATTGTATTTTATGCTTCTGTCGTTGACTTCTAAGGCACTAACTATTCGATCTGGTGGAGCAACGCCCTAGGGTGAAGCCTAGGCTGCCCGGAACGTAGAATTGGCCATCACTTTCAAACTGGTCGAAATTATTCCTGCTATATGATGGAAACACTGTTGTATTTTTTCTGCATTTTATGGTTCGGGCGTAGACTTCTAAGGCCCTAACTATTCAATCTGTTGGAGCAACGCCCTAGGGTGAAGCCTAGGTTGCTCGGAAAGTGGAAATGACCATAAGTTTCATACTCGTTGCAATTATTCGTTTTATACGATGGAAAAGCTGTTGTATTTATATTGTAATTTATGGTTCTGGCGTTGACTTCTAAGGCACTAACTTTTCGATCTGGTGGAGCTACGCCCTAGAGTGAAGCTTAGGTTGCCCGGAACGTAGAATTGGCCATCACTTTCAAACTGGTTGCAATTATTCCTGTTATATTATGGAAACACTGTTGTATTTTTATTGTATTTTATACTTCAGGCGTTGACTTCTGAGGCCGTAGCTATTCGATGTGGTGGAAGAACGCCATACAGTGAAGCCTAGGTTGCCCGGAACGTAGAAATGACCATTACTTTCACACTGTTTGCAATTATTCCTTTTATACGATGGAAAAGCTGTTGTATTTATATCGTATTTTATTCTTCTGGCGTTTACTTCTAAGGACCTAACTATTCGATCTGGTGGAGCAACGTCCTAGAGTGAAGCCTAGGTTGCTCGCAATGTGGAAATGACCATAACTTTCACACTGCTTGCAATTACTCGTTTTATACGATGGAAAAACTGTTGTATTTATATTGTATTTTATGCTTCTGTCGTTGACTTCTAAGGCACTAACTATTCGATCTGGTGGAGCAACGCCCTAGAGTGAAGCCTAGGCTGCCCGGAACGTAGAATTGGCCATCACTTTCAAACTGGTCGAAATTATTCCTGTTATATGATGGAAACACTGTTGTATTTTTTTTGCATTTTATGGTTCGGTCGTAGACTTCTAAGGCCATAACTATTCAATCTGTTGGAGCAACGCCCTAGGGTGAAGCCTAGGTTGCTCGGAAAGTAGAAATGACCATAAGTTTCATACTCGTTGCAATTATTCGTTTTATACGATGGAAAAGCTGTTGTATTTATATTGTAATTTATGCTTCTGGCGTTGACTTCTAAGACACTAACTATTCGATCTGGTGGAGCTACGCCCTAGAGTGAAGCTTAGGTTGCCCGGAACGTAGAATTGGCCATCACTTTCAAACTGGTTGCAATTATTCCTGTTATATTATGGAAACACTGTTGTATTTATATCGTATTTTATTCTTCTGGCGTTTACTTCTGAGGCCGTAGCTATTCGATGTGGTGGAAGAACGCCATACAGTGAAGCCTAGGTTGCCCGGAACGTAGAATTGGCCATCACTTTCAAACTGGTTGCACTTATTCCTGTTATATGATGGAAACACTGTTGTATTTTTTTTGCATTTTATGTTTCGGGCGCTGACTTCTAAGGCCCTAACTATTCAGTCTGTTGGAGCAAGGCGCTAGGGTGAAGCCTAGGTTGCTCTGAAAGTAGAAATGACCATAAGTTTAATACTGGTTGCAATTACTCGTTTAATACGATGGAAAAGCGGTTGTATTGATATTGTATTTTATGCTTCTAGCGTTGACTTCTAAGGCACTATCTATTCGATCTGGTGGAGCGACGCCCTAGAGAGAAGCCTAGGTTGCCCGGAACGTAGAATTGGCCATCACTTTCAAACTGGTTGCAATTATTCCTGTTATATGAGGGAAACACTGTTGTATTTTTTTTGCATTTTATGGTTCGGGCGTTGACTTCTAAGGCCCTAACTATTCAATCCGTTGGAGCAACGCCCTAGGGTGAAGCCTAGGTTCCTCGGAAAGTAGAAATGACCATAAGTTTCATCCTGGTTGCAATTATTTGTTTCATACGATGGAAAAACTGTTGTATTTATATTGTATTTTATGCTTCTGGCGTTGACTTCTAAGGCACTAACTATTCGATCTGTTGGAGCAACGCCCTAGAGTGAAGCCTAGGTTGCCCGGAACGTAGAATTGGCCATCACTTTCAAACTGGTCGCAATTATTCCTGTTATATGATGGAAACACTGTTGTATTTTTTTTGCATTTTATGGTTCGGGCGTAGACTTCTAAGACCCTAACTATTCAATCTGTTGGAGCAACGCCCTAGGGTGAAGCCTAGGTTGCTCGGAAAGTAGAAATGACCATAAGTTTCATACTGGTTGCAATTATTCGTTTTATACGATGGAAAACTGTTGTATTTATATTGTATTTTATGCTTCTGGCGTTGACTTCTAAGGCACTAACTATTCGATCTGGAGGAACAACGCCCTAGGTTAAAGCCCAGATTGCGCTGAACGTAGAAATGACCATAACTTTCACACTGTTTGCAATTGTTCCTTTTATACGATGGAAAAGCTGTTGTATTTATATCGTATTTTATGCCCCTGGCGTTGACTTCTAAGGACCTAACTATTCGATCTGGTGGAGCAACGCCCTGGAGTGAAACCTGGGTTGCCCGGAACGTAGAAATGACCACTACTATCACACTGGTTGCAAATTATTCCTGCTATACGATGGAAAAACTGTTGTACTTTGATTGCATTTTATGCTTCTGGCGTTCACTTCTTAGGCCCTAACTATTCGATCTGGTGGAACAACGGCCTAGGGTGAAGCCTAGGTTGCCCGGAACGTAGAAATGACCATAACTTTCACACTGGTTGCAATTATTTGTTTTATGCGATGGAATAGCTGTTGTATTTATATCGTATTTTATGCTTCTGGCGTTGACTTCTTAGGCCCTAACTATTCCATCTGGTGGAACAACGCCCTAGAGTAAAGCCCAGGTTTCGCGGAACGTAGAAATGAGTATAACTTTCACACTGGTAGCAATTATTCCTGTTATATGATGGAAACACTGTTGTATTTTTTTTGCATTTTAAGGTTCGGGCGTAGACTTCTAAGGCCCTAACTATTCAATCTGTTGGAGCAACGCCCTAGGGTGAAGCCTAGGTTGCTCGGAAAGTAGAAATGACCATAAGTTTCATACTCGTTGCAATTATTCGTTTTATACGATGGAAAAGCTGTTGTATTTATATTGTAATTTATGCTTCTGGCGTTGACTTCTAAGGCCCTAGCTGTTCGATCTAGTGGAGCAACGCCCTACAGTGAAGCCTAGGTTGCCCGGAAAGGAGAAATGACCATCATGGTTCAAACTGGTTGCAATTAATCCTTTTATACGATGGAAAAGCTGTTGTATTTATTTCGTATTTTATGCTTCTGGCGTTTACTTCTAAGGACCTAACTATTCGATCTGGTGGAGCAACGTCCTAGAGTGAAGCCTAGGTTGCTCGGAATGTGAAAATGACCATAACTTTCACACTGGTTGCAATTACTCGTTTTATACGATGGAAACGCTGTTGTATTTATATTGTATTTTATGCCTCTGGCGTTGACTTCTAAGGCACTATCTATTCGATCTGGTGGAGCAACGCCCTAGAGAGAAGCCTAGGTTGCCCGGAACGTAGAATTGGCCATCACTCTCAAACTGGTTGCACTTATTCCTGTTATATGATGGAAACACTGTTTTATTTTTTTTGCATTTTATGGTTCGGGCGTTCACTTCTAAGGTCCTAACTATTCAATGTGTTGGAACAACGCCCTAGGGTGAAGCCTAGCTTGCTCGGAAAGTAGTAATGACCATAAGTTTCATACTGGTTGCAATTATTCGTTTTATACGATGGAAACACTGTTGTATTTTTATTGCATTTTATGCTTCGGGCGTTGACTTCTAAGGCCCTAACTATTCAATCTGTTGGAGCAACGCCCTAGGGTGAAGCCTAGGTTGCTCGGAAAGTAGAAATGACCATAAGTTTCATACTGGTTGCAATTATTCGTTTTATACGATGGAAAAACTGTTGTATTTATATTGTATTTTATGCTTCTGGCGTTGACTTCTAAGGCACTAACTATTCGATCTGGTGGAGCAACGCCCTAGAGTGAAGCCTAGGTTGCCCGGAACGTAGAATTGGCCATCTCTTTCAAACTGGTCGCAATTATTCCTGTTATATGATGGAAACACTGTTGTATTTTTTTTTGCATTTTATGGTTCGGGCCTTGACTTCTAAGGCCCTAACTATTCAATCTGCTGGAGCCACGCCCTAGGGTGAAGCCTAGGTTGCTCGAAAAGTAGAAATGAACATAAGTTTCATACTGGTTGCAATTATTCGTTTTATACGATGGAAAAACTGTTGTATTTATATTGTATTTTATGCTTCTGGCGTTGACTTCTTAGCCCGTAACTATTCGGTCTGGTGGAGCAACGCCCTAGAGTGAAGCCTAGCTTGCCCGGAACGTAGAATTTTCCATCACTTTCAAACTGGTTGCAATTATTCCTGTTATATGATGGATACACTGTTGTATTTTTATTGCATTTGATGCTTCGGGCGTTGACTTCTAAGGCCCTAACTATTCAATCTGTTGGCCCAACGCCCTAGGGTGAAGGCTAGCTTGCTCGGAAAGTAGAAATGACCGTCAGTTTCATACTGGTTGCAATTATTCCTTTTATACGATGGAAAAGCTGTTGTATTTATATCGTATTTTATGCTCCTGGCGTTGACTTCTAAGGTCCTAACTATTCGATCTGGTGGAGCAACGCCCTAGAGTGAGGCCTAGGTTGCTCGGAATGTAGAAATGACCATAACTTTCACACTGGTTGCAATTATTTGTTTTATACGATGGAAACACTGTTGTATTTATATTGTATTTTATGCTTCTGGCGTTGACTTCTAAGGCACTAACTATTCGATCTGGTGGAGCAACGCCCTAGAGTGAAGCCTAGGTTGCCCGGAACGTAGAATTGGCCATCACTTTCAAACTGGTCGAAATTATTCCTGTTATATGATGGAAACACTGTTGTATTTTTTTTGCATTTTATGGTTCGGGCGTAGACTTCTAAGGCCCTAACTATTCAATCTGTTGGAGCAACGCCCTAGGGTGAAGCCTATGTTGCTCGGAAAGTAGAAATGACCATAAGTTTCATACTGGTTGCAATTATTCGTTTTATACGATGGAAAACTGTTGTATTTATATTGTATTTGATGCTTCTGGCGTTGACTTCTAAGGCACTAACTATTCGATCTGGTGGAGCAACGCCCTAGAGTGAAGCCTAGGTTGCCCGGAACGTAGAATTGGCCACCACTTTCAAACTGGTCGCAATTACTCCTGTTATATAATGGAAACACTGTCGTATTTTTATTGCATTTTATGCTTCGTTCGTAGACTTCTAAGGCCCTAACTATTCAATCTGTTGGAGCAACGCCCTAGGGTGAAGCGTAGGTTGCTCGGAAGGTAGAAGTGACCATAAGTTTCATACTGGTTGCAATTATTCGTTTTATACGATGGAAAAAGTGCTGTATTTACATTGTATTTTATGATTCTGGCGTTGACTTCTAAGGACCTAGCTGTTCGATCTAGTGGAGCAACGCCCTAGAGTGAAGCCTAGGTTGCCCGGAAAGGAGAAATGACCATCATGGTTCAAACTGGTTGCAATTAATCCTTTTATACGATGGAAAAGCTGTTGTATTTATATCGTATTTTATGCTTCTGGCGTTTACTTTTAAGGACCTAACTATTCGATCTGGTGGAGCAACGCCCTAGAGTGAAGCCTAGGTTGCTCGGAATGTAGAAATGACCATAACTTTCACACTGATTGCAATAATTCGTTTTATACGATGGAAAAACTGTTGTATTTTTTTGCACTTTATGGTTCGGGCGTTGACTTCTATGGCCCTGACTATTCAATCCGTTAGAGCAACGCCCTAGGGTGAAGCCTAGGTTGCTCGGAAAGTAGAAATGGCCATAAGTTTAATACTGGTTGCAATTATTTGTTTTATACGATGGAAAACTGTTGTATTTATATAGTATTTGATGCTTCTGGCGTTGACTTCTAAGGCACTAACTATTCGATCTGGTGGAGCAACGCCCTAGAGTGAAGCCTAGGTTGCCGGAACGTAGAATTGGCCATCACTTTCAAACTGGTCGCAATTATTCCTGTTATATGATGGAAACACTGTTGTATTTTTTTTGCATTTTATGGTTCGGGCGTAGACTTCTAAGGCCCTAACTATTCAATCTGTTGGAGCAACGCCGTAGGGTGAAGCCTAGGTTGCTCGGAAAGTAGAAGCGACCATAAGTTTCATACTGGTTGCAAATATTCGTTTTATACGATGGAAAACTGTTGTATTTATATAGTATTTGATGCTTCTGGCGTTGACTTCTAAGGCACTAACTATTCGATCTGGTGGAGCAACGCCCTAGAGTGAAGCCTAGGTTGCCGGAACGTAGAATTGGCCATCACTTTCAAACTGGTCGAAATTATTCCTGCTATATGATGGAAACACTGTTGTATTTTTTCTGCATTTTATGGTTCGGGCGTAGACTTCTAAGGCCCTAACTATTCAATCTGTTGGAGCAACGCCCTAGGGTGAAGCCTAGGTTGCTCGGAAAGTGGAAATGACCATAAGTTTCATACTCGTTGCAATTATTCGTTTTATACGATGGAAAAGCTGTTGTATTTATATTGTAATTTATGGTTCTGGCGTTGACTTCTAAGGCACTAACTTTTCGATCTGGTGGAGCTACGCCCTAGAGTGAAGCTTAGGTTGCCCGGAACGTAGAATTGGCCATCACTTTCAAACTGGTTGCAATTATTCCTGTTATATTATGGAAACACTGTTGTATTTTTATTGTATTTTATACTTCAGGCGTTGACTTCTGAGGCCGTAGCTATTCGATGTGGTGGAAGAACGCCATACAGTGAAGCCTAGGTTGCCCGGAACGTAGAAATGACCATTACTTTCACACTGTTTGCAATTATTCCTTTTATACGATGGAAAAGCTGTTGTATTTATATCGTATTTTATTCTTCTGGCGTTTACTTCTAAGGTCCTAACTATTCGATCTGGTGGAGCAACGCCCTAGAGTGAGGCCTAGGTTGCTCGGAATGTAGAAATGACCATAACTTTCACACTGGTTGCAATTATTCGTTTTATACGATGGAAACACTGTTGTATTTATATTGTATTTTATGCTTCTGGCGTTGACTTCTAAGGCACTAACTATTCGATCTGGTGGAGCAACGCCCTAGAGTGAAGCCTAGGTTGCCCGGAACGTAGAATTGGCCATCACTTTCAAACTGGTCGAAATTATTCCTGTTATATGATGGAAACACTGTTGTATTTTTTTTGCATTTTATGGTTCGGGCGTAGACTTCTAAGGCCCTAACTATTCAATCTGTTGGAGCAACGCCCTAGGGTGAAGCCTATGTTGCTCGGAAAGTAGAAATGACCATAAGTTTCATACTGGTTGCAATTATTCGTTTTATACGATGGAAAACTGTTGTATTTATATTGTATTTGATGCTTCTGGCGTTGACTTCTAAGGCACTAACTATTCGATCTGGTGGAGCAACGCCCTAGAGTGAAGCCTAGGTTGCCCGGAACGTAGAATTGGCCACCACTTTCAAACTGGTCGCAATTACTCCTGTTATATAATGGAAACACTGTCGTATTTTTATTGCATTTTATGCTTCGTTCGTAGACTTCTAAGGCCCTAACTATTCAATCTGTTGGAGCAACGCCCTAGGGTGAAGCGTAGGTTGCTCGGAAGGTAGAAGTGACCATAAGTTTCATACTGGTTGCAATTATTCGTTTTATACGATGGAAAAAGTGCTGTATTTACATTGTATTTTATGATTCTGGCGTTGACTTCTAAGGACCTAGCTGTTCGATCTAGTGGAGCAACGCCCTAGAGTGAAGCCTAGGTTGCCCGGAAAGGAGAAATGACCATCATGGTTCAAACTGGTTGCAATTAATCCTTTTATACGATGGAAAAGCTGTTGTATTTATATCGTATTTTATGCTTCTGGCGTTTACTTTTAAGGACCTAACTATTCGATCTGGTGGAGCAACGCCCTAGAGTGAAGCCTAGGTTGCTCGGAATGTAGAAATGACCATAACTTTCACACTGATTGCAATAATTCGTTTTATACGATGGAAAAACTGTTGTATTTTTTTGCACTTTATGGTTCGGGCGTTGACTTCTATGGCCCTGACTATTCAATCCGTTAGAGCAACGCCCTAGGGTGAAGCCTAGGTTGCTCGGAAAGTAGAAATGGCCATAAGTTTAATACTGGTTGCAATTATTTGTTTTATACGATGGAAAACTGTTGTATTTATATAGTATTTGATGCTTCTGGCGTTGACTTCTAAGGCACTAACTATTCGATCTGGTGGAGCAACGCCCTAGAGTGAAGCCTAGGTTGCCGGAACGTAGAATTGGCCATCACTTTCAAACTGGTCGCAATTATTCCTGTTATATGATGGAAACACTGTTGTATTTTTTTTGCATTTTATGGTTCGGGCGTAGACTTCTAAGGCCCTAACTATTCAATCTGTTGGAGCAACGCCGTAGGGTGAAGCCTAGGTTGCTCGGAAAGTAGAAGCGACCATAAGTTTCATACTGGTTGCAAATATTCGTTTTATACGATGGAAAACTGTTGTATTTATATAGTATTTGATGCTTCTGGCGTTGACTTCTAAGGCACTAACTATTCGATCTGGTGGAGCAACGCCCTAGAGTGAAGCCTAGGTTGCCGGAACGTAGAATTGGCCATCACTTTCAAACTGGTCGAAATTATTCCTGCTATATGATGGAAACACTGTTGTATTTTTTCTGCATTTTATGGTTCGGGCGTAGACTTCTAAGGCCCTAACTATTCAATCTGTTGGAGCAACGCCCTAGGGTGAAGCCTAGGTTGCTCGGAAAGTGGAAATGACCATAAGTTTCATACTCGTTGCAATTATTCGTTTTATACGATGGAAAAGCTGTTGTATTTATATTGTAATTTATGGCTCTGGCGTTGACTTCTAAGGCACTAACTTTTCGATCTGGTGGAGCTACGCCCTAGAGTGAAGCTTAGGTTGCCCGGAACGTAGAATTGGCCATCACTTTCAAACTGGTTGCAATTATTCCTGTTATATTATGGAAACACTGTTGTATTTTTATTGTATTTTATACTTCAGGCGTTGACTTCTGAGGCCGTAGCTATTCGATGTGGTGGAAGAACGCCATACAGTGAAGCCTAGGTTGCCCGGAACGTAGAAATGACCATTACTTTCACACTGTTTGCAATTATTCCTTTTATACGATGGAAAAGCTGTTGTATTTATATCGTATTTTATTCTTCTGGCGTTTACTTCTAAGGACCTAACTATTCGATCTGGTGGAGCAACGTCCTAGAGTGAAGCCTAGGTTGCTCGCAATGTGGAAATGACCATAACTTTCACACTGCTTGCAATTACTCGTTTTATACGATGGAAAAACTGTTGTACTTATATTGTATTTTATGCTTCTGTCGTTGACTTCTAAGGCACTAACTATTCGATCTGGTGGAGCAACGCCCTAGAGTGAAGCCTAGGCTGCCCGGAACGTAGAATTGGCCATCACTTTCAAACTGGTCGAAATTATTCCTGTTATATGATGGAAACACTGTTGTATTTTTTTTGCATTTTATGGTTCGGTCGTAGACTTCTAAGGCCATAACTATTCAATCTGTTGGAGCAACGCCCTAGGGTGAAGCCTAGGTTGCTCGGAAAGTAGAAATGACCATAAGTTTCATACTCGTTGCAATTATTCGTTTTATACGATGGAAAAGCTGTTGTATTTATATTGTAATTTATGCTTCTGGCGTTGACTTCTAAGACACTAACTATTCGATCTGGTGGAGCTACGCCCTAGAGTGAAGCTTAGGTTGCCCGGAACGTAGAATTGGCCATCACTTTCAAACTGGTTGCAATTATTCCTGTTATATTATGGAAACACTGTTGTATTTTTATTGTATTTTATACTTCAGGCGTTGACTTCTGAGGCCGTAGCTATTCGATGTGGTGGAAGAACGCCATACAGTGAAGCCTAGGTTGCCCGGAACGTAGAAATGACCATTACTTTCACACTGTTTGCAATTATTCCTTTTATACGATGGAAAAGCTGTTGTATTTATATCGTATTTTATTCTTCTGGCGTTTACTTCTAAGGACCTAACTATTCGATCTGGTGGAGCAACGCCCTAGAGAGAAGCCTAGGTTGCCCGGAACGTAGAATTGGCCATCACTTTCAAACTGGTTGCACTTATTCCTGTTATATGATGGAAACACTGTTGTATTTTTTTTGCATTTTATGTTTCGGGCGCTGACTTCTAAGGCCCTAACTATTCAGTCTGTTGGAGCAAGGCGCTAGGGTGAAGCCTAGGTTGCTCTGAAAGTAGAAATGACCATAAGTTTAATACTGGTTGCAATTACTCGTTTAATACGATGGAAAAGCGGTTGTATTGATATTGTATTTTATGCTTCTAGCGTTGACTTCTAAGGCACTATCTATTCGATCTGGTGGAGCGACGCCCTAGAGAGAAGCCTAGGTTGCCCGGAACGTAGAATTGGCCATCACTTTCAAACTGGTTGCAATTATTCCTGTTATATGAGGGAAACACTGTTGTATTTTTTTTGCATTTTATGGTTCGGGCGTTGACTTCTAAGGCCCTAACTATTCAATCCGTTGGAGCAACGCCCTAGGGTGAAGCCTAGGTTCCTCGGAAAGTAGAAATGATCATAAGTTTCATCCTGGTTGCAATTATTTGTTTCATACGATGGAAAAACTGTTGTATTTATATTGTATTTTATGCTTCTGGCGTTGACTTCTAAGGCACTAACTATTCGATCTGTTGGAGCAACGCCCTAGAGTGAAGCCTAGGTTGCCCGGAACGTAGAATTGGCCATCACTTTCAAACTGGTTGCAATTATTCCTGTTATATTATGGAAACACTGTTGTATTTTTATTGTATTTTATACTTCAGGCGTTGACTTCTGAGGCCGTAGCTATTCGATGTGGTGGAAGAACGCCATACAGTGAAGCCTAGGTTGCCCGGAACGTAGAAATGACCATTACTTTCACACTGTTTGCAATTATTCCTTTTATACGATGGAAAAGCTGTTGTATTTATATCGTATTTTATTCTTCTGGCGTTTACTTCTAAGGACCTAACTATTCGATCTGGTGGAGCAACGCCCTAGAGAGAAGCCTAGGTTGCCCGGAACGTAGAATTGGCCATCACTTTCAAACTGGTTGCACTTATTCCTGTTATATGATGGAAACACTGTTGTATTTTTTTTGCATTTTATGTTTCGGGCGCTGACTTCTAAGGCCCTAACTATTCAGTCTGTTGGAGCAAGGCGCTAGGGTGAAGCCTAGGTTGCTGTGAAAGTAGAAATGACCATAAGTTTAATACTGGTTGCAATTACTCGTTTAATACGATGGAAAAGCGGTTGTATTGATATTGTATTTTATGCTTCTAGCGTTGACTTCTAAGGCACTATCTATTCGATCTGGTGGAGCGACGCCCTAGAGAGAAGCCTAGGTTGCCCGGAACGTAGAATTGGCCATCACTTTCAAACTGGTTGCAATTATTCCTGTTATATGAGGGAAACACTGTTGTATTTTTTTTGCATTTTATGGTTCGGGCGTTGACTTCTAAGGCCCTAACTATTCAATCCGTTGGAGCAACGCCCTAGGGTGAAGCCTAGGTTCCTCGGAAAGTAGAAATGACCATAAGTTTCATCCTGGTTGCAATTATTTGTTTCATACGATGGAAAAACTGTTGTATTTATATTGTATTTTATGCTTCTGGCGTTGACTTCTAAGGCACTAACTATTCGATCTGTTGGAGCAACGCCCTAGAGTGAAGCCTAGGTTGCCCGGAACGTAGAATTGGCCATCACTTTCAAACTGGTCGCAATTATTCCTGTTATATGATGGAAACACTGTTGTATTTTTTTTGCATTTTATGGTTCGGGCGTAGACTTCTAAGACCCTAACTATTCAATCTGTTGGAGCAACGCCCTAGGGTGAAGCCTAGGTTGCTCGGAAAGTAGAAATGACCATAAGTTTCATACTGGTTGCAATTATTCGTTTTATACGATGGAAAACTGTTGTATTTATATTGTATTTTATGCTTCTGGCGTTGACTTCTAAGGCACTAACTATTCGATCTGGAGGAACAACGCCCTAGGTTAAAGCCCAGATTGCGCTGAACGTAGAAATGACCATAACTTTCACACTGTTTGCAATTGTTCCTTTTATACGATGGAAAAGCTGTTGTATTTATATCGTATTTTATGCCCCTGGCGTTGACTTCTAAGGACCTAACTATTCGATCTGGTGGAGCAACGCCCTGGAGTGAAACCTGGGTTGCCCGGAACGTAGAAATGACCACTACTATCACACTGGTTGCAAATTATTCCTGCTATACGATGGAAAAACTGTTGTACTTTGATTGCATTTTATGCTTCTGGCGTTCACTTCTTAGGCCCTAACTATTCGATCTGGTGGAACAACGGCCTAGGGTGAAGCCTAGGTTGCCCGGAACGTAGAAATGACCATAACTTTCACACTGGTTGCAATTATTTGTTTTATGCGATGGAATAGCTGTTGTATTTATATCGTATTTTATGCTTCTGGCGTTGACTTCTTAGGCCCTAACTATTCCATCTGGTGGAACAACGCCCTAGAGTAAAGCCCAGGTTTCGCGGAACGTAGAAATGAGTATAACTTTCACACTGGTAGCAATTATTCCTGTTATATGATGGAAACACTGTTGTATTTTTTTTGCATTTTAAGGTTCGGGCGTAGACTTCTAAGGCCCTAACTATTCAATCTGTTGGAGCAACGCCCTAGGGTGAAGCCTAGGTTGCTCGGAAAGTAGAAATGACCATAAGTTTCATACTCGTTGCAATTATTCGTTTTATACGATGGAAAAGCTGTTGTATTTATATTGTAATTTATGCTTCTGGCGTTGACTTCTAAGGCCCTAGCTGTTCGATCTAGTGGAGCAACGCCCTACAGTGAAGCCTAGGTTGCCCGGAAAGGAGAAATGACCATCATGGTTCAAACTGGTTGCAATTAATCCTTTTATACGATGGAAAAGCTGTTGTATTTATTTCGTATTTTATGCTTCTGGCGTTTACTTCTAAGGACCTAACTATTCGATCTGGTGGAGCAACGTCCTAGAGTGAAGCCTAGGTTGCTCGGAATGTGAAAATGACCATAACTTTCACACTGGTTGCAATTACTCGTTTTATACGATGGAAACGCTGTTGTATTTATATTGTATTTTATGCCTCTGGCGTTGACTTCTAAGGCACTATCTATTCGATCTGGTGGAGCAACGCCCTAGAGAGAAGCCTAGGTTGCCCGGAACGTAGAATTGGCCATCACTCTCAAACTGGTTGCACTTATTCCTGTTATATGATGGAAACACTGTTTTATTTTTTTTGCATTTTATGGTTCGGGCGTTCACTTCTAAGGTCCTAACTATTCAATGTGTTGGAACAACGCCCTAGGGTGAAGCCTAGCTTGCTCGGAAAGTAGTAATGACCATAAGTTTCATACTGGTTGCAATTATTCGTTTTATACGATGGAAACACTGTTGTATTTTTATTGCATTTTATGCTTCGGGCGTTGACTTCTAAGGCCCTAACTATTCAATCTGTTGGAGCAACGCCCTAGGGTGAAGCCTAGGTTGCTCGGAAAGTAGAAATGACCATAAGTTTCATACTGGTTGCAATTATTCGTTTTATACGATGGAAAAACTGTTGTATTTATATTGTATTTTATGCTTCTGGCGTTGACTTCTAAGGCACTAACTATTCGATCTGGTGGAGCAACGCCCTAGAGTGAAGCCTAGGTTGCCCGGAACGTAGAATTGGCCATCTCTTTCAAACTGGTCGCAATTATTCCTGTTATATGATGGAAACACTGTTGTATTTTTTTTTGCATTTTATGGTTCGGGCCTTGACTTCTAAGGCCCTAACTATTCAATCTGCTGGAGCCACGCCCTAGGGTGAAGCCTAGGTTGCTCGAAAAGTAGAAATTAACATAAGTTTCATACTGGTTGCAATTATTCGTTTTATACGATGGAAAAACTGTTGTATTTATATTGTATTTTATGCTTCTGGCGTTGACTTCTTAGCCCGTAACTATTCGGTCTGGTGGAGCAACGCCCTAGAGTGAAGCCTAGCTTGCCCGGAACGTAGAATTTTCCATCACTTTCAAACTGGTTGCAATTATTCCTGTTATATGATGGATACACTGTTGTATTTTTATTGCATTTGATGCTTCGGGCGTTGACTTCTAAGGCCCTAACTATTCAATCTGTTGGCCCAACGCCCTAGGGTGAAGGCTAGCTTGCTCGGAAAGTAGAAATGACCGTCAGTTTCATACTGGTTGCAATTATTCGTTTTATACGATGGAAAAGCTGTTGTATTTATATCGTATTTTATGCTTCTGGCGTTGACTTCTTAGGCCGTAACTATTCGGTCTGGTGCAGCAACGCCCTGGAGTGAAACCTAGGTTGCCCGGAACGTAGAATTGGCCATCACTTACAAACTGGTTGCAATTATACCTGATATATGATGGAAACTCTGTTGTATTTTTTTTGCATTTTATGTTTCGGGCGTTGACTTCTAAGGCCCTAACTATTCAATCTGCTGGAGCCACGCCCTAGGGTGAAGCCTAGGTTGCTCGGAAAGTAGAAATATCCATAAGTTTCATACTGTTTGCAATTATTCGCTTTATACGATGGAAAAACTGTTGTATTTATATTGTATTTTATGCTTCTGGCGTTGACTTCTAAGGCACTAACTATTCGATCTGGTGGAGCAACGCCCTAGAGTGAAGCCTAGGTTGCCCGGAACGTAGAATTGGCCATCACTTTCAAACTGGTCGCAATTATTCCTGTTATATGATGGAAACACTGTTGTATTTTTTTTGCATTTTATGGTTCGGGCGTAGACTTCTAAGGCCCTAACTATTCAATCTGTTGGAGCAACGCCGTAGGGTGAAGCCTAGGTTGCTCGGAAAGTAGAAACGACCATAAGTTTCATACTGGTTGCAAATATTCGTTTTATACGATGGAAAAACTGTTGTATTTATATTGTATTTTATGCTTCTGTCGTTGACTTCTAAGGCACTAACTATTCGATCTGGTGGAGCAACGTCCTAGAGTGAAGCCTAGGTTGCCCAGAACGTAGAATTGGCCATCACTTTCACACTGTTTGCAATTATTCCTTTTATACGATGGAAAAGCTGTTGTATTTATATCGTATTTTATGCTCCTGGCGTTGACTTCTAAGGTCCTAACTATTCGATCTGGTGGAGCAACGCCCTAGAGTGAGGCCTAGGTTGCTCGGAATGTAGAAATGACCATAACTTTCACACTGGTTGCAATTATTCGTTTTATACGATGGAAACACTGTTGTATTTATATTGTATTTTATGCTTCTGGCGTTGACTTCTAAGGCACTAACTATTCGATCTGGTGGAGCAACGCCCTAGAGTGAAGCCTAGGTTGCCCGGAACGTAGAATTGGCCATCACTTTCAAACTGGTCGAAATTATTCCTGTTATATGATGGAAACACTGTTGTATTTTTTTTGCATTTTATGGTTCGGGCGTAGACTTCTAAGGCCCTAACTATTCAATCTGTTGGAGCAACGCCCTAGGGTGAAGCCTATGTTGCTCGGAAAGTAGAAATGACCATAAGTTTCATACTGGTTGCAATTATTCGTTTTATACGATGGAAAACTGTTGTATTTATATTGTATTTGATGCTTCTGGCGTTGACTTCTAAGGCACTAACTATTCGATCTGGTGGAGCAACGCCCTAGAGTGAAGCCTAGGTTGCCCGGAACGTAGAATTGGCCACCACTTTCAAACTGGTCGCAATTACTCCTGTTATATAATGGAAACACTGTCGTATTTTTATTGCATTTTATGCTTCGTTCGTAGACTTCTAAGACCCTAACTATTCAATCTGTTGGAGCAACGCCCTAGGGTGAAGCGTAGGTTGCTCGGAAGGTAGAAGTGACCATAAGTTTCATACTGGTTGCAATTATTCGTTTTATACGATGGAAAAAGTGCTGTATTTACATTGTATTTTATGATTCTGGCGTTGACTTCTAAGGACCTAGCTGTTCGATCTAGTGGAGCAACGCCCTAGAGTGAAGCCTAGGTTGCCCGGAAAGGAGAAATGACCATCATGGTTCAAACTGGTTGCAATTAATCCTTTTATACGATGGAAAAGCTGTTGTATTTATATCGTATTTTATGCTTCTGGCGTTTACTTTTAAGGACCTAACTATTCGATCTGGTGGAGCAACGCCCTAGAGTGAAGCCTAGGTTGCTCGGAATGTAGAAATGACCATAACTTTCACACTGATTGCAATAATTCGTTTTATACGATGGAAAAACTGTTGTATTTTTTTGCACTTTATGGTTCGGGCGTTGACTTCTATGGCCCTGACTATTCAATCCGTTAGAGCAACGCCCTAGGGTGAAGCCTAGGTTGCTCGGAAAGTAGAAATGGCCATAAGTTTAATACTGGTTGCAATTATTTGTTTTATACGATGGAAAACTGTTGTATTTATATAGTATTTGATGCTTCTGGCGTTGACTTCTAAGGCACTAACTATTCGATCTGGTGGAGCAACGCCCTAGAGTGAAGCCTAGGTTGCCGGAACGTAGAATTGGCCATCACTTTCAAACTGGTCGCAATTATTCCTGTTATATGATGGAAACACTGTTGTATTTTTTTTGCATTTTATGGTTCGGGCGTAGACTTCTAAGGCCCTAACTATTCAATCTGTTGGAGCAACGCCGTAGGGTGAAGCCTAGGTTGCTCGGAAAGTAGAAACGACCATAAGTTTCATACTGGTTGCAAATATTCGTTTTATACGATGGAAAAATTGTTGTATTTATATTGTATTTTATGCTTCTGTCGTTGACTTCTAAGGCACTAACTATTCGATCTGGTGGAGCAACGCCCTAGGGTGAAGCCTAGGCTGCCCGGAACGTAGAATTGGCCATCACTTTCAAACTGGTCGAAATTATTCCTGCTATATGATGGAAACACTGTTGTATTTTTTCTGCATTTTATGGTTCGGGCGTAGACTTCTAAGGCCCTAACTATTCAATCTGTTGGAGCAACGCCCTAGGGTGAAGCCTAGGTTGCTCGGAAAGTGGAAATGACCATAAGTTTCATACTCGTTGCAATTATTCGTTTTATACGATGGAAAAGCTGTTGTATTTATATTGTAATTTATGCTTCTGGCGTTGACTTCTAAGACACTAACTATTCGGTCTGGTGGAGCTACGCCCTAGAGTGAAGCTTAGGTTGCCCGGAACGTAGAATTGGCCATCACTTTCAAACTGGTTGCAATTATTCCTGTTATATTATGGAAACACTGTTGTATTTTTATTGTATTTTATACTTCAGGCGTTGACTTCTGAGGCCGTAGCTATTCGATGTGGTGGAAGAACGCCATACAGTGAAGCCTAGGTTGCCCGGAACGTAGAAATGACCATTACTTTCACACTGTTTGCAATTATTCCTTTTATACGATGGAAAAGCTGTTGTATTTATATCGTATTTTATTCTTCTGGCGTTTACTTCTAAGGACCTAACTATTCGATCTGGTGGAGCAACGCCCTAGAGAGAAGCCTAGGTTGCCCGGAACGTAGAATTGGCCATCACCTTCAAACTGGTTGCACTTATTCCTGTTATATGATGGAAACACTGTTGTATTTTTTTTGCATTTTATGTTTCGGGCGCTGACTTCTAAGGCCCTAACTATTCAGTCTGTTGGAGCAAGGCGCTAGGGTGAAGCCTAGGTTGCTCTGAAAGTAGAAATGACCATAAGTTTAATACTGGTTGCAATTACTCGTTTAATACGATGGAAAAGCGGTTGTATTGATATTGTATTTTATGCTTCTAGCGTTGACTTCTAAGGCACTATCTATTCGATCTGGTGGAGCGACGCCCTAGAGAGAAGCCTAGGTTGCCCGGAACGTAGAATTGGCCATCACTTTCAAACTGGTTGCAATTATTCCTGTTATATGAGGGAAACACTGTTGTATTTTTTTTGCATTTTATGGTTCGGGCGTAGACTTCTAAGGCCCTAACTATTCAATCCGTTGGAGCAACGCCCTAGGGTGAAGCCTAGGTTCCTCGGAAAGTAGAAATGACCATAAGTTTCATCCTGGTTGCAATTATTTGTTTCATACGATGGAAAAACTGTTGTATTTATATTGTATTTTATGCTTCTGGCGTTGACTTCTAAGGCACTAACTATTCGATCTGTTGGAGCAACGCCCTAGAGTGAAGCCTAGGTTGCCCGGAACGTAGAATTGGCCATCACTTTCAAACTGGTCGCAATTATTCCTGTTATATGATGGAAACACTGTTGTATTTTTTTTGCATTTTATGGTTCGGGCGTAGACTTCTAAGACCCTAACTATTCAATCTGTTGGAGCAACGCCCTAGGGTGAAGCCTAGGTTGCTCGGAAAGTAGAAATGACCATAAGTTTCGTACTGGTTGCAATTATTCGTTTTATACGATGGAAAAATTGCTGTATTTACATTGTATTTTATGCTTCTGGCGTTGACTTCTAAGGACCTAGCTGTTCGATCTAGTGGAGCAACGCCCTAGAGTAAAGCCTAGGTTGCCCGGAAAGGAGAAATGACCATCATGGTTCAAACTGGTTGCAATTAATCCTTTTATACGATGGAAAAGCTGTTGTATTTATATCGTATTTTATGCTTCTGGCGATTACTTCTAAGGACCTAACTATTCGATCTGGTGGAGCAACGCCCTAGAGTGAAGCCTAGGGTGCTCGGAACGTAGAAATGATGATTACTTTCACACTGGTTGCAATTATACGTTTTATACGATGGAAAAGCTGTTGTATTTTTATTGTATTTTATACTTCAGGCGTTGACTTCTGAGGCCGTAGCTATTCGATGTGGTGGACGAACGCCATACAGTGAAGCCTAGGTTGCCCGGAACGTAGAAATGACCATTACTTTCACACTGTTTGCAATTATTCCTTTTCTACGATGGAAAAGCTGTTGTAATTATATCGTATTTTATGCTCCTGGCGTTGACTTCTAAGGACCTAACTATTCGATCTGGTGGAGCAACGCCCTAGAGTGAAGCCTAGGTTGCTCGGAAAGTAGAAATGACCATAAGTTTAATACTGGTTGCAATTATTCGTTTTATACGATGGAAAACTGTTGTATTTATATTGTATTTGATGCTTCTGGCGTTGACTTCTAAGGCACTAACTATTCGATCTGGTGGAGCAACGCCCTAGAGTGAAGCCTAGGTTGCCCGGAACGTAGCATTGGCCACCACTTTCAAACTGGTCGCAATTATTCCCGTTATATGATGGAAACACTGTCGTATTTTTTTTGCATTTTATGGTTCGGGCCTAGACCTCTAAGGCCCTAACTATTCAATCTGTTGGACCAACGCCGTAGGGTGAAGCCTAGGTTGCTCGGAAGGTAGAAGTGACCATAAGTTTCATACTGGTTGCAATTATTCGTTTTATACGATGGAAAACTGTTGTATTTTTATTGTATTTTATACTTCAGGCGTTGACTTCTGAGGCCGTAGCTATTCGATGTGGTGGAAGAACGCCATACAGTGAAGCCTAGGTTGCCCGGAAAGTAGAAATGACCATTACTTTCACACTGTTTGCAATTATTCCTTTTATACGATGGAAAAGCTGTTGTAATTATATCGTATTTTATGCTCCTGGCGTTGACTTCTAAGGACCTAACTATTCGATCTGGTGGAGCAACGCCCTAGAGTGAAGCCTAGGTTGCTCGGAATGTAGAAATGACCATAACTTCCACACTGATTGCAATAATTCGTTTTATACGATGGAAAAGCTGTTGTATTTATATCGTATTTTATGCTTCTGGCGATTACTTCTAAGGACCTAACTATTCGATCTGGTGGAGCAACGCCCTAGAGTGAAGCCTAGGTTGCTCGGAATATGGAAATGACCATAACTTTCACACTGGTTGCAATTAATCCTTTTATACGATGGAAAAGCTGTTGTATTTATATCGTATTTTATGCTTCTGGCGATTACTTCTAAGGACCTAACTATTCGATCTGGTGGAGCAACGCCCTAGAGTGAAGCCTAGGTTGCTCGGAATATGGAAATGACCATAACTTTCACACTGGTTGCAATTATTCGTTTTATACGATGGAATCACTGTTGTATTTATATTGTATTTTATGCCTCTGGCGTTGACTTCTGAGGCCGTAGCTATTCGATCTGGTGGAGCAACGCCCTAGAGTGAAGCCCAGGTTGCTCGGAGTGTAGAAATGACCATAACTTTCACACTGATTGCAATAATTCGTTTTATACGATGGAAAAACTGTTGTATTTTTTTTGCACTTTATGGTTCGGGCGTTGACTTCTAAGGCCCTAACTATTCAATCTGTTGGAGCAACGCCCTAGGGTGAAGCCTAGGTTGCTCGGAAAGTAGAAATGACCATAAGTCTCATACTCGTTGCAATTATTCGTTTTATACGATGGAAAAGCTGTTGTATTTATATTGTAATTTATGCTTCTGGCGTTGACTTCTAAGGCACTAACTATTCGATCTGGTGGAGCAACGCCACAGAGTAAAGCCTAGGTTGCCCGGAACGTAGAATTGGCCATCACTTTCAAACTGGTCGAAATTATTCCTGTTATATGATGGAAACACTGTTGTATTTTTTTTGCATTTTATGGTTCGGGCGTAGACTTCTAAGGCCCTAACTATTCAAACTGTTGGAGCAACGCCCTAGGGTGAAGCGTAGATTGCTCGGAAAGTAGAAATGACCATAAGTTTAATACAGGTTGCAATTATTCGTTTTATACGATGGAAAACTGTTGTATTTATATTGTATTTGATGCATCTGGCGTTGACTTCTAAGGCACTAACTATTCGATCTGGTGGAGCAACGCCCTAGAGTGAAGCCTAGGTTGCCCGGTACGTAGAATTGGCCACCACTTTCAAACTGGTCGCAATTATTCCTGTTATATTATGGAAACACTGTTGTATTTTTATTGCATTTTATGCTTCGGGCGTTGACTACTAAGGCCCTAACTATTCAATCTGTTGGGGCAACGCCCTAGGGTGAAGCCCAGGTTGCTCGGAAAGTAGAAATGACCATAAGTTTCGTACTGGTTGCAATTATTCGTTTTATACGATGGAAAAATTGCTGTATTTACATTGTATTTTATGCTTCTGGCGTTGACTTCTAAGGACCTAGCTGTTCGATCTAGTGGAGCAACGCCCTAGAGTGACGCCTAGGTTGCTCGGAATGTAGAAATGACCATAACTTCCACACTGATTGCAATAATTCGTTTTATACGATGGAAAACTGTTGTATTTATATTGTATTTGATGCTTCTGGCGTTGACTTCTAAGGCACTAACTATTCGATCTGGTGGAGCAACGCCCTAGAGTGAAGCCTAGGTTGACCGGAACGTAGAATTGGCCACCACTTTCAAACTGGTCGCAATTATTCCTGTTATATGATGGAAACACTGTCGTATTTTTTTTGCATTTTATGGTTCGGGCGTAGACTTCTATGGCCCTAACTATTCAATCTGTTGGAGCAACGCCCTAGGGTGAAGCCCAGGTTGCTCGGAAGGTAGAAGTGACCATAAGTTTCATACTGGTTGCAATTATTCGTTTTATACGATGGAAAACTGTTGTATTTATATTGTATTTGACGCTTCTGGCGTTGACTTCTAAGGCACTAACTATTCGATCTGGTGGAGCAACGCCCTAGAGTGAAGCCTAGGTTGCCCGGAACGTAGCGTTGGCCACCACTTTCAAACTGGTCGCAATTATTCCTGTTATATCATGGAAACACTGTCGTATTTTTTTTGCATTTTATGGTTCGGGCGTAGACCTATAAGGCCCTAACTATTCAATCTGTTGGACCAACGCCCTAGGGTGAAGCCTAGGTTGCTCGGAAGGTAGAAGTGACCATGAGTTTCATACTGGTTGCAATTATTCGTTTTATACGATGGAAAACTGTTGTATTTATATTGTATTTGATGCTTCTGGCGTTGACTTCTAAGGCACTAACTATTCGATCTGGTGGGGCAACGCCCTAGAGTGAAGCCTAGGTTGCCCGGAACGTAGAATTGGCCATCACTTTCAAACTGGTTGCAATTATTCCTGTTATATTATGGAAACACTGTTGTATTTTTATTGCATTTTATGCTTCGGGCGTTGACTACTAAGGCCCTAACTATTCAATCTGTTGGAGCAACGCCCTAGGGTGAAGCCCAGGTTGCTCGGGAAGTAGAAATGACCATAAGTTTCATACTGGTTGCAATTATTCGTTTTATACGATGGAAAAATTGTTGTATTTACATTGTATTTTATGCTTCTGGCGTTGACTTCTAAGGACCTAGCTGTTCGATCTAGTGGAGCAACGCCCTAGAGTGAAGCCTAGGTTGCCCGGAAAGGAGACATGACCATCATGGTCCAAACTGGTTGCAATTAATCCTTTTATACGATGGAAAAGCTGTTGTATTTATATCGTATTTTATGCTTCTGGCGTTTACTTCTAAGGACCTAACTATTCGATCTGGTGGAGCAACGTCCTAGAGTGAAGCCTAGGTTGCTCGGAATGTAGAAATGACCATAAGTTTCATACTGGTTGCAAATTATTCCTGCTATACGATGGAAAAACTGTTGTACTTTGATTGCATTTTATGCTTCTGGCGTTCACTTCTTAGGCCCTGACTATTCGATCTGGTGGAACAACGGCCTAGAGTGAAGCTTAGGTTGCCCGGAACGTAGAATTGGCCATCACTTTCAAACTGGTTGCAATTATTCCTGTTATATTATGGAAACACTGTTGTATTTTTATTGCATTTTATGCTTCGGGCGTTGACTACTAAGGCCCTAACTATTCAATCTGTTGGAGCAACGCCCTAGGGTGAAGCCCAGGTTGCTCGGAAAGTAGAGATGACCATAAGTTTCATACTGGTTGCAATTATTCGTTTTATACGATGGAAAAATTGTTGTATTTACATTGTATTTTATGCTTCTGGCGTTGACTTCTAAGGACCTAGCTGTTCGATCTAGTGGAGCAACGCCCTAGAGTGAAGCCTAGGTTGCCCGGAAAGGAGAAATGACCATCATGGTTCAAACTGGTTGCAATTAATCCTTTTATACGAAGGAAAAGCTGTTGTATTTATATCGTATTTTATGCTTCTGGCGTTTACTTCTAAGGACCTAACTATTCGATCTGGTGGAGCAACGCCCTAGAGTGAAGCCTAGGTTGCTCGGAATGTAGAAATGACCATAACTTTCACACTGATTGCAATAATTCGTTTTATACGATGGAAAAACTGTTGTATTTTTTTTGCACTTTATGGTTCGGGCGTTGACTTCTATGGCCCTGACTATTCAATCCGTTAGAGCAACGCCCTAGGGTGAAGTCTAGGTTGCTCGGAAAGTAGAAATGGCCATAAGTTTAATACTGGTTGCAATTATTCGTTTTATACGATGGAATCACTGTTGTATTTATATTGTATTTTATGCCTCTGGCGTTGACTTCTGAGGCCGTAGCTATTCGATCTGGTGGAGCAACGCCCTAGAGTGAAGCCCAGGTTGCTCGGAGTGTAGAAATGACCATAACTTTCACACTGATTGCAATAATTCGTTTTATACGATGGAAAAACTGTTGTATTTTTTTTGCACTTTATGGTTCGGGCGTTGACTTCTAAGGCCCTAACTATTCAATCTGTTGGAGCAACGCCCTAGGGTGAAGCCTAGGTTGCTCGGAAAGTAGAAATGACCATAAGTCTCATACTCGTTGCAATTATTCGTTTTATACGATGGAAAAGCTGTTGTATTTATATTGTAATTTATGCTTCTGGCGTTGACTTCTAAGGCACTAACTATTCGATCTGGTGGAGCAACGCCACAGAGTAAAGCCTAGGTTGCCCGGAACGTAGAATTGGCCATCACTTTCAAACTGGTCGAAATTATTCCTGTTATATGATGGAAACACTGTTGTATTTTTTTTGCATTTTATGGTTCGGGCGTAGACTTCTAAGGCCCTAACTATTCAAACTGTTGGAGCAACGCCCTAGGGTGAAGCGTAGATTGCTCGGAAAGTAGAAATGACCATAAGTTTAATACAGGTTGCAATTATTCGTTTTATACGATGGAAAACTGTTGTATTTATATTGTATTTGATGCATCTGGCGTTGACTTCTAAGGCACTAACTATTCGATCTGGTGGAGCAACGCCCTAGAGTGAAGCCTAGGTTGCCCGGTACGTAGAATTGGCCACCACTTTCAAACTGGTCGCAATTATTCCTGTTATATTATGGAAACACTGTTGTATTTTTATTGCATTTTATGCTTCGGGCGTTGACTACTAAGGCCCTAACTATTCAATCTGTTGGGGCAACGCCCTAGGGTGAAGCCCAGGTTGCTCGGAAAGTAGAAATGACCATAAGTTTCGTACTGGTTGCAATTATTCGTTTTATACGATGGAAAAATTGCTGTATTTACATTGTATTTTATGCTTCTGGCGTTGACTTCTAAGGACCTAGCTGTTCGATCTAGTGGAGCAACGCCCTAGAGTGACGCCTAGGTTGCTCGGAATGTAGAAATGACCATAACTTCCACACTGATTGCAATAATTCGTTTTATACGATGGAAAACTGTTGTATTTATATTGTATTTGATGCTTCTGGCGTTGACTTCTAAGGCACTAACTATTCGATCTGGTGGAGCAACGCCCTAGAGTGAAGCCTAGGTTGACCGGAACGTAGAATTGGCCACCACTTTCAAACTGGTCGCAATTATTCCTGTTATATGATGGAAACACTGTCGTATTTTTTTTGCATTTTATGGTTCGGGCGTAGACTTCTATGGCCCTAACTATTCAATCTGTTGGAGCAACGCCCTAGGGTGAAGCCCAGGTTGCTCGGAAGGTAGAAGTGACCATAAGTTTCATACTGGTTGCAATTATTCGTTTTATACGATGGAAAACTGTTGTATTTATATTGTATTTGACGCTTCTGGCGTTGACTTCTAAGGCACTAACTATTCGATCTGGTGGAGCAACGCCCTAGAGTGAAGCCTAGGTTGCCCGGAACGTAGCGTTGGCCACCACTTTCAAACTGGTCGCAATTATTCCTGTTATATCATGGAAACACTGTCGTATTTTTTTTGCATTTTATGGTTCGGGCGTAGACCTATAAGGCCCTAACTATTCAATCTGTTGGACCAACGCCCTAGGGTGAAGCCTAGGTTGCTCGGAAGGTAGAAGTGACCATGAGTTTCATACTGGTTGCAATTATTCGTTTTATACGATGGAAAACTGTTGTATTTATATTGTATTTGATGCTTCTGGCGTTGACTTCTAAGGCACTAACTATTCGATCTGGTGGGGCAACGCCCTAGAGTGAAGCCTAGGTTGCCCGGAACGTAGAATTGGCCATCACTTTCAAACTGGTTGCAATTATTCCTGTTATATTATGGAAACACTGTTGTATTTTTATTGCATTTTATGCTTCGGGCGTTGACTACTAAGGCCCTAACTATTCAATCTGTTGGAGCAACGCCCTAGGGTGAAGCCCAGGTTGCTCGGGAAGTAGAAATGACCATAAGTTTCATACTGGTTGCAATTATTCGTTTTATACGATGGAAAAATTGTTGTATTTACATTGTATTTTATGCTTCTGGCGTTGACTTCTAAGGACCTAGCTGTTCGATCTAGTGGAGCAACGCCCTAGAGTGAAGCCTAGGTTGCCCGGAAAGGAGACATGACCATCATGGTCCAAACTGGTTGCAATTAATCCTTTTATACGATGGAAAAGCTGTTGTATTTATATCGTATTTTATGCTTCTGGCGTTTACTTCTAAGGACCTAACTATTCGATCTGGTGGAGCAACGTCCTAGAGTGAAGCCTAGGTTGCTCGGAATGTAGAAATGACCATAAGTTTCATACTGGTTGCAAATTATTCCTGCTATACGATGGAAAAACTGTTGTACTTTGATTGCATTTTATGCTTCTGGCGTTCACTTCTTAGGCCCTGACTATTCGATCTGGTGGAACAACGGCCTAGAGTGAAGCTTAGGTTGCCCGGAACGTAGAATTGGCCATCACTTTCAAACTGGTTGCAATTATTCCTGTTATATTATGGAAACACTGTTGTATTTTTATTGCATTTTATGCTTCGGGCGTTGACTACTAAGGCCCTAACTATTCAATCTGTTGGAGCAACGCCCTAGGGTGAAGCCCAGGTTGCTCGGAAAGTAGAGATGACCATAAGTTTCATACTGGTTGCAATTATTCGTTTTATACGATGGAAAAGTTGTTGTATTTACATTGTATTTTATGCTTCTGGCGTTGACTTCTAAGGACCTAGCTGTTCGATCTAGTGGAGCAACGCCCTAGAGTGAAGCCTAGGTTGCCCGGAAAGGAGAAATGACCATCATGGTTCAAACTGGTTGCAATTAATCCTTTTATACGAAGGAAAAGCTGTTGTATTTATATCGTATTTTATGCTTCTGGCGTTTACTTCTAAGGACCTAACTATTCGATCTGGTGGAGCAACGCCCTAGAGTGAAGCCTAGGTTGCTCGGAATGTAGAAATGACCATAACTTTCACACTGATTGCAATAATTCGTTTTATACGATGGAAAAACTGTTGTATTTTTTTTGCACTTTATGGTTCGGGCGTTGACTTCTATGGCCCTGACTATTCAATCCGTTAGAGCAACGCCCTAGGGTGAAGTCTAGGTTGCTCGGAAAGTAGAAATGGCCATAAGTTTAATACTGGTTGCAATTATTCGTTTTATACGATGGAATCACTGTTGTATTTATATTGTATTTTATGCCTCTGGCGTTGACTTCTGAGGCCGTAGCTATTCGATCTGGTGGAGCAACGCCCTAGAGTGAAGCCCAGGTTGCTCGGAGTGTAGAAATGACCATAACTTTCACACTGATTGCAATAATTCGTTTTATACGATGGAAAAACTGTTGTATTTTTTTTGCACTTTATGGTTCGGGCGTTGACTTCTAAGGCCCTAACTATTCAATCTGTTGGAGCAACGCCCTAGGGTGAAGCCTAGGTTGCTCGGAAAGTAGAAATGACCATAAGTCTCATACTCGTTGCAATTATTCGTTTTATACGATGGAAAAGCTGTTGTATTTATATTGTAATTTATGCTTCTGGCGTTGACTTCTAAGGCACTAACTATTCGATCTGGTGGAGCAACGCCACAGAGTAAAGCCTAGGTTGCCCGGAACGTAGAATTGGCCATCACTTTCAAACTGGTCGAAATTATTCCTGTTATATGATGGAAACACTGTTGTATTTTTTTTGCATTTTATGGTTCGGGCGTAGACTTCTAAGGCCCTAACTATTCAAACTGTTGGAGCAACGCCCTAGGGTGAAGCGTAGATTGCTCGGAAAGTAGAAATGACCATAAGTTTAATACAGGTTGCAATTATTCGTTTTATACGATGGAAAACTGTTGTATTTATATTGTATTTGATGCATCTGGCGTTGACTTCTAAGGCACTAACTATTCGATCTGGTGGAGCAACGCCCTAGAGTGAAGCCTAGGTTGCCCGGTACGTAGAATTGGCCACCACTTTCAAACTGGTCGCAATTATTCCTGTTATATTATGGAAACACTGTTGTATTTTTATTGCATTTTATGCTTCGGGCGTTGACTACTAAGGCCCTAACTATTCAATCTGTTGGGGCAACGCCCTAGGGTGAAGCCCAGGTTGCTCGGAAAGTAGAAATGACCATAAGTTTCGTACTGGTTGCAATTATTCGTTTTATACGATGGAAAAATTGCTGTATTTACATTGTATTTTATGCTTCTGGCGTTGACTTCTAAGGACCTAGCTGTTCGATCTAGTGGAGCAACGCCCTAGAGTGACGCCTAGGTTGCTCGGAATGTAGAAATGACCATAACTTCCACACTGATTGCAATAATTCGTTTTATACGATGGAAAACTGTTGTATTTATATTGTATTTGATGCTTCTGGCGTTGACTTCTAAGGCACTAACTATTCGATCTGGTGGAGCAACGCCCTAGAGTGAAGCCTAGGTTGACCGGAACGTAGAATTGGCCACCACTTTCAAACTGGTCGCAATTATTCCTGTTATATGATGGAAACACTGTCGTATTTTTTTTGCATTTTATGGTTCGGGCGTAGACTTCTATGGCCCTAACTATTCAATCTGTTGGAGCAACGCCCTAGGGTGAAGCCCAGGTTGCTCGGAAGGTAGAAGTGACCATAAGTTTCATACTGGTTGCAATTATTCGTTTTATACGATGGAAAACTGTTGTATTTATATTGTATTTGACGCTTCTGGCGTTGACTTCTAAGGCACTAACTATTCGATCTGGTGGAGCAACGCCCTAGAGTGAAGCCTAGGTTGCCCGGAACGTAGCGTTGGCCACCACTTTCAAACTGGTCGCAATTATTCCTGTTATATCATGGAAACACTGTCGTATTTTTTTTGCATTTTATGGTTCGGGCGTAGACCTATAAGGCCCTAACTATTCAATCTGTTGGACCAACGCCCTAGGGTGAAGCCTAGGTTGCTCGGAAGGTAGAAGTGACCATGAGTTTCATACTGGTTGCAATTATTCGTTTTATACGATGGAAAACTGTTGTATTTATATTGTATTTGATGCTTCTGGCGTTGACTTCTAAGGCACTAACTATTCGATCTGGTGGGGCAACGCCCTAGAGTGAAGCCTAGGTTGCCCGGAACGTAGAATTGGCCATCACTTTCAAACTGGTTGCAATTATTCCTGTTATATTATGGAAACACTGTTGTATTTTTATTGCATTTTATGCTTCGGGCGTTGACTACTAAGGCCCTAACTATTCAATCTGTTGGAGCAACGCCCTAGGGTGAAGCCCAGGTTGCTCGGGAAGTAGAAATGACCATAAGTTTCATACTGGTTGCAATTATTCGTTTTATACGATGGAAAAATTGTTGTATTTACATTGTATTTTATGCTTCTGGCGTTGACTTCTAAGGACCTAGCTGTTCGATCTAGTGGAGCAACGCCCTAGAGTGAAGCCTAGGTTGCCCGGAAAGGAGACATGACCATCATGGTCCAAACTGGTTGCAATTAATCCTTTTATACGATGGAAAAGCTGTTGTATTTATATCGTATTTTATGCTTCTGGCGTTTACTTCTAAGGACCTAACTATTCGATCTGGTGGAGCAACGTCCTAGAGTGAAGCCTAGGTTGCTCGGAATGTAGAAATGACCATAAGTTTCATACTGGTTGCAAATTATTCCTGCTATACGATGGAAAAACTGTTGTACTTTGATTGCATTTTATGCTTCTGGCGTTCACTTCTTAGGCCCTGACTATTCGATCTGGTGGAACAACGGCCTAGAGTGAAGCTTAGGTTGCCCGGAACGTAGAATTGGCCATCACTTTCAAACTGGTTGCAATTATTCCTGTTATATTATGGAAACACTGTTGTATTTTTATTGCATTTTATGCTTCGGGCGTTGACTACTAAGGCCCTAACTATTCAATCTGTTGGAGCAACGCCCTAGGGTGAAGCCCAGGTTGCTCGGAAAGTAGAGATGACCATAAGTTTCATACTGGTTGCAATTATTCGTTTTATACGATGGAAAAATTGTTGTATTTACATTGTATTTTATGCTTCTGGCGTTGACTTCTAAGGACCTAGCTGTTCGATCTAGTGGAGCAACGCCCTAGAGTGAAGCCTAGGTTGCCCGGAAAGGAGAAATGACCATCATGGTTCAAACTGGTTGCAATTAATCCTTTTATACGAAGGAAAAGCTGTTGTATTTATATCGTATTTTATGCTTCTGGCGTTTACTTCTAAGGACCTAACTATTCGATCTGGTGGAGCAACGCCCTAGAGTGAAGCCTAGGTTGCTCGGAATGTAGAAATGACCATAACTTTCACACTGATTGCAATAATTCGTTTTATACGATGGAAAAACTGTTGTATTTTTTTTGCACTTTATGGTTCGGGCGTTGACTTCTATGGCCCTGACTATTCAATCCGTTAGAGCAACGCCCTAGGGTGAAGTCTAGGTTGCTCGGAAAGTAGAAATGGCCATAAGTTTAATACTGGTTGCAATTATTCGTTTTATACGATGGAAAACTGTTGTATTTATATAGTATTTGATGCTTCTGGCGTTGACTTCTAAGGCACTAACTATTCGATCTGGTGGAGCAACGCCCTAGAGTGAAGCCTAGGTTGCCGGAACGTAGAATTGGCCATCACTTTCAAACTGGTCGCAATTATTCCTGTTATATGATGGAAACACTGTTGTATTTTTTTTGCATTTTATGGTTCGGGCGTAGACTTCTAAGGCCCTAACTATTCAATCTGTTGGAGCAACGCCGCAGGGTGAAGCCTAGGTTGCTCGGAAAGTAGAAACGACCATATGTTTCATACTGGTTGCAAATATTCGTTTTATACGATGGAAAAACTGTTGTATTTATATTGTATTTTATGCTTCTGTCGTTGACTTCTAAGGCACTAACTATTCGATCTGGTGGAGCAACGCCCTAGAGTGAAGCCTAGGTTGCTCGGAATGTAGAAATGACCATAAGTTTCGTACTGGTTGCAATTATTCGTTTTATACGATGGGAAAATTGCTGTATTTACATTGTATTTTATGCTTCTGGCGTTGACTTCTAAGGACCTAGCTGTTCGATCTAGTGGAGCAACGCCCTAGAGTGAAGCCTAGGTTGCCCGGAATGGAGAAATGACCATCATGGTTCAAACTGGTTGCAATTAATCCTTTTATACGATGGAAAAGCTGTTGTATTTATATCGTATTTTATGCTTCTGGCGATTACTTCTAAGGACCTAACTATTCGATCTGGTGGAGCAACGCCCTAGAGTGAAGCCTAGGTTGCTCGGAATATGGAAATGACCATAACTTTCACACTGGTTGCAATTATTCGTTTTATACGATGGAAACACTGTTGTATTTATATTGTATTTTATGCCTCTGGCGTTGACTTCTGAGGCCGTAGCTATTCGATGTGGTGGAAGAACGCCATACAGTGAAGCCTAGGCTGCCCGGAACGTAGAAATGACCATTACTTTCACACTGTTTGCAATTATTCCTTTTATACGATGGAAAAGCTGTTGTAATTATATCGTATTTTATGCTCCTGGCGTTGACTTCTAAGGACCTAACTATTCGATCTGGTGGAGCAACGCCCTAGAGTGAAGCCTAGGTTGCTCGGAATGTAGAAATGACCATAACTTCCACACTGATTGCAATAATTCGTTTTATACGATGGAAAACTGTTGTATTTATATTGTATTTGATGCTTCTGGCGTTGACTTCTAAGGCACTAACTATTCGATCTGGTGGAGCAACGCCCTAGAGTGAAGCCTAGGTTGACCGGAACGTAGAATTGGCCACCACTTTCAAACTGGTCGCAATTATTCCTGTTATATGATGGAAACACTGTCGTATTTTTTTTGCATTTTATGGTTCGGGCGTAGACCTATAAGGCCCTAACTATTCAATCTGTTGGACCAACGCCCTAGGGTGAAGCCTAGGTTGCTCGGAAGGTAGAAGTGACCATGAGTTTCATACTGGTTGCAATTATTCGTTTTATACGATGGAAAACTGTAGTATTTATATTGTATTTGATGCTTCTGGCGTTGACTTCTAAGGCACTAACTATTCGATCTGGTGGGGCAACGCCCTAGAGTGAAGCCTAGGTTGCCCGGAACGTAGAATTGGCCATCACTTTCAAACTGGTTGCAATTATTCCTGTTATATTATGGAAACACTGTTGTATTTTTATTGCATTTTATGCTTCGGGCGTTGACTACTAAGGCCCTAACTATTCAATCTGTTGGAGCAACGCCCTAGGGTGAAGCCCAGGTTGCTCGGGAAGTAGAAATGACCATAAGTTTCATACTGGTTGCAATTATTCGTTTTATACGATGGAAAAATTGTTGTATTTACATTGTATTTTATGCTTCTGGTGTTGACTTCTAAGGACCTAGCTGTTCGATCTAGTGGAGCAACGCCCTAGAGTGAAGCCTAGGTTGCCCGGAAAGGAGAAATGACCATCATGGTTCAAACTGGTTGCAATTAATCCTTTTATACGATGGAAAAGCTGTTGTATTTATATCGTATTTTATGCTTCTGGCGTTTACTTCTAAGGACCTAACTATTCGATCTGGTGGAGCAACGCCCTAGAGTGAAGCCTAGGTTGCTCGGAATGTAGAAATGACCATAACTTTCACACTGATTGCAATAATTCGTTTTATACGATGGAAAAACTGTTGTATTTTTTTTGCACTTTATGGTTCGGGCGTTGACTTCTATGGCCCTGACTATTCAATCCGTTAGAGCAACGCCCTAGGGTGAAGCCTAGGTTGCTCGGAAAGTAGAAATGGCCATAAGTTTAATACTGGTTGCAATTATTCGTTTTATACGATGGAAAACTGTTGTATTTATATAGTATTTGATGCTTCTGGCGTTGACTTCTAAGGCACTAACTATTCGATCTGGTGGAGCAACGCCCTAGAGTGAAGCCTAGGTTGCCGGAACGTAGAATTGGCCATCACTTTCAAACTGGTCGCAATTATTCCTGTTATATGATGGAAACACTGTTGTATTTTTTTTGCATTTTATGGTTCGGGCGTAGACTTCTAAGGCCCTAACTATTCAATCTGTTGGAGCAACGCCCTAGGGTGAAGCCTAGGTTGCTCGGAAAGTAGAAATGACCATAAGTTTCATACTGGTTGCAATTATTCGTTTTATACGATGGAAAACTGTTGTATTTATATTGTATTTGATGCTTCTGGCGTTGACTTCTAAGGACCTAGCTGTTCGATCTAGTGGAGCAACGCCCTAGAGTGAAGCCTAGGTTGCCCGGAAAGGAGAAATGACCATCATGGTTCAAACTGGTTGCAATTAATCCTTTTATACGATGGAAAAGCTGTTGTATTTATATCGTATTTTATGCTTCTGGCGTTTACTTCTAAGGACCTAACTATTCGATCTGGTGGAGCAACGCCCTAGAGTGAAGCCTAGGTTGCTCGGAATGTAGAAATGACCATAACTTTCACACTGATTGCAATAATTCGTTTTATACGATGGAAAAACTGTTGTATTTTTTTTGCACTTTATGGTTCGGGCGTTGACTTCTATGGCCCTGACTATTCAATCCGTTAGAGCAACGCCCTAGGGTGAAGCCTAGGTTGCTCGGAAAGTAGAAATGGCCATAAGTTTAGTACTGGTTGCAATTATTCGTTTTATACGATGGAAAACTGTTGTATTTATATAGTATTTGATGCTTCTGGCGTTGACCTCTAAGGCACTAACTATTCGATCTGGTGGAGCAACGCCCTAGAGTGAAGCCTAGGTTGCCGGAACGTAGAATTGGCCATCACTTTCAAACTGGTCGCAATTATTCCTGTTATATGATGGAAACACTGTTGTATTTTTTTTGCATTTTATGGTTCGGGCGTAGACTTCTAAGGCCCTAACTATTCAATCTGTTGGAGCAACGCCGTAGGGTGAAGCCTAGGTTGCTCGGAAAGTAGAAACGACCATAAGTTTCATACTGGTTGCAAATATTCGTTTTATACGATGGAAAAACTGTTGTATTTATATTGTATTTTATGCTTCTGTCGTTGACTTCTAAGGCACTAACTATTCGATCTGGTGGAGCAACGTCCTAGAGTGAAGCCTAGGTTGCCCGGAACGTAGAAATGACCATTACTTTCACACTGTTTGCAATTATTCCTTTTATACGATGGAAAAGCTGTTGTAATTATATCGTATTTTATGCTCCTGGCGTTGACTTCTAAGGACCTAACTATTCGATCTGGTAGAGCAACGCCCTAGAGTGAAGCCTAGGTTGCTCGGAATGTAGAAATGACCATAACTTCCACACTGATTGCAATAATTCGTTTTATACGATGGAAAACTGTTGTATTTATATTGTATTTGATGCTTCTGGCGTTGACTTCTAAGGCACTAACTATTCGATCTGGTGGAGCAACGCCCTAGAGTGAAGCCTAGGTTGACCGGAACGTAGAATTGGCCACCACTTTCAAACTGGTCGCAATTATTCCTGTTATATGATGGAAACACTGTCGTATTTTTTTTGCATTTTATGGTTCGGGCGTAGACTTCTAAGGCCCTAACTATTCAATCTGTTGGAGCAACGCCCTAGGGTGAAGCCTAGGTTGCTCGGAAGGTAGAAGTGACCGTAAGTTTCATACTGGTTGCAATTATTCGTTTTATACGATGGAAAACTGTTGTATTTATATTGTATTTGACGCTTCTGGCGTTGACTTCTAAGGCACTAACTATTCGACCTGGTGGAGCAACGCCCTAGAGTGAAGCCTAGGTTGCCCGGAACGTTGCGTTGGCCACCACTTTCAAACTGGTCGCAATTATTCCTGTTATATGATGGAAACACTGTCGTATTTTTTTTGCATTTTATGGTTCGGGCGTAGACCTATAAGGCCCTAACTATTCAATCTGTTGGACCAACGCCCTAGGGTGAAGCCCAGGTTGCTCGGGAAGTAGAAATGACCATAAGTTTCATACTGGTTGCAATTATTCGTTTTATACGATGGAAAAATTGTTGTATTTACATTGTATTTTATGCTTCTGGCGTTGACTTCTAAGGACCTAGCTGTTCGATCTAGTGGAGCAACGCCCTAGACTGAAGCCTAGGTTGCCCGGAAAGGAGACATGACCATCATGGTCCAAACTGGTTGCAATTAATCCTTTTATACGATGGAAAAGCTGTTGTATTTATATCGTATTTTATGCTTCTGGCGTTTACTTCTAAGGACCTAACTATTCGATCTGGTGGAGCAACGTCCTAGAGTGAAGCCTAGGTTGCTCGGAATGTAGAAATGACCATAAGTTTCATACTGGTTGCAAATTATTCCTGCTATACGATGGAAAAACTGTTGTACTTTGATTGCATTTTATGCTTCTGGCGTTCACTTCTTAGGCCCTGACTATTCGATCTGGTGGAACAACGGCCTAGAGGGAAGCTTAGGTTGCCCGGAACGTAGAATTGGCCATCACTTTCAAACTGGTTGCAATTATTCCTGTTATATTATGGAAACACTGTTGTATTTTTATTGCATTTTATGCTTCGGGCGTTGACTACTAAGGCCCTAACTATTCAATCTGTTGGAGCAACGCCCTAGGGTGAAGCCCAGGTTGCTCGGAAAGTAGAGATGACCATAAGTTTCATACTGGTTGCAATTATTCGTTTTATACGATGGAAAACTGTTGTATTTATATAGTATTTGACGCTTCTGGCGTTGACTTCTAAGGCACTAACTATTCGATCTGGTGGAGCAACGCCCTAGAGTGAAGCCTAGGTTGCCGGAACGTAGAATTGGCCATCACTTTCAAACTGGTCGCAATTATTCCTGTTATATGATGGAAACACTGTTGTATTTTTTTTGCATTTTATGGTTCGGGCGTAGACTTCTAAGGCCCTAACTATTCAATCTGTTGGAGCAACGCCCTAGGGTGAAGCCTAGGTTGCTCGGAAAGTAGAAATGACCATAAGTTTCATACTGGTTGCAATTATTCGTTTTATACGATGGAAAACTGTTGTATTTATATTGTATTTGATGCTTCTGGCGTTGACTTCTAAGGACCTAGCTGTTCGATCTAGTGGAGCAACGCCCTAGAGTGAAGCCTAGGTTGCCCGGAAAGGAGAAATGACCATCATGGTTCAAACTGGTTGCAATTAATCCTTTTATACGATGGAAAAGCTGTTGTATTTATATCGTATTTTATGCTTCTGGCGTTTACTTCTAAGGACCTAACTGTTCGATCTGGTGGAGCAACGCCCTAGAGTGAAGCCTAGGTTGCTCGGAATGTAGAAATGACCATAACTTTCACACTGATTGCAATAATTCGTTTTATACGATGGAAAAACTGTTGTATTTTTTTTGCACTTTATGGTTCGGGCGTTGACTTCTATGGCCCTGACTATTCAATCCGTTAGAGCAACGCCCTAGGGTGAAGCCTAGGTTGCTCGGAAAGTAGAAATGGCCATAAGTTTAATACTGGTTGCAATTATTCGTTTTATACGATGGAAAACTGTTGTATTTATATAGTATTTGACGCTTCTGGCGTTGACTTCTAAGGCACTAACTATTCGATCTGGTGGAGCAACGCCCTAGAGTGAAGCCTAGGTTGCCGGAACGTAGAATTGGCCATCACTTTCAAACTGGTCGCAATTATTCCTGTTATATGATGGAAACACTGTTGTATTTTTTTTGCATTTTATGGTTCGGGCGTAGACTTCTAAGGCCCTAACTATTCAATCTGTTGGAGCAACGCCCTAGGGTGAAGCCTAGGTTGCTCGGAAAGTAGAAATGACCATAAGTTTCATACTGGTTGCAATTATTCGTTTTATACGATGGAAAACTGTTGTATTTATATTGTATTTGATGCTTCTGGCGTTGACTTCTAAGGACCTAGCTGTTCGATCTAGTGGAGCAACGCCCTAGAGTGAAGCCTAGGTTGCCCGGAAAGGAGAAATGACCATCATGGTTCAAACTGGTTGCAATTAATCCTTTTATACGATGGAAAAGCTGTTGTATTTATATCGTATTTTATGCTTCTGGCGTTTACTTCTAAGGACCTAACTATTCGATCTGGTGGAGCAACGCCCTAGAGTGAAGCCTAGGTTGCTCGGAATGTAGAAATGACCATAACTTTCACACTGATTGCAATAATTCGTTTTATACGATGGAAAAACTGTTGTATTTTTTTTGCACTTTATGGTTCGGGCGTTGACTTCTATGGCCCTGACTATTCAATCCGTTAGAGCAACGCCCTAGGGTGAAGCCTAGGTTGCTCGGAAAGTAGAAATGGCCATAAGTTTAGTACTGGTTGCAATTATTCGTTTTATACGATGGAAAACTGTTGTATTTATATAGTATTTGATGCTTCTGGCGTTGACCTCTAAGGCACTAACTATTCGATCTGGTGGAGCAACGCCCTAGAGTGAAGCCTAGGTTGCCGGAACGTAGAATTGGCCATCACTTTCAAACTGGTCGCAATTATTCCTGTTATATGATGGAAACACTGTTGTATTTTTTTTGCATTTTATGGTTCGGGCGTAGACTTCTAAGGCCCTAACTATTCAATCTGTTGGAGCAACGCCGTAGGGTGAAGCCTAGGTTGCTCGGAAAGTAGAAACGACCATAAGTTTCATACTGGTTGCAAATATTCGTTTTATACGATGGAAAAACTGTTGTATTTATATTGTATTTTATGCTTCTGTCGTTGACTTCTAAGGCACTAACTATTCGATCTGGTGGAGCAACGTCCTAGAGTGAAGCCTAGGTTGCCCGGAACGTAGAAATGACCATTACTTTCACACTGTTTGCAATTATTCCTTTTATACGATGGAAAAGCTGTTGTAATTATATCGTATTTTATGCTCCTGGCGTTGACTTCTAAGGACCTAACTATTCGATCTGGTGGAGCAACGCCCTAGAGTGAAGCCTAGGTTGCTCGGAATGTAGAAATGACCATAACTTCCACACTGATTGCAATAATTCGTTTTATACGATGGAAAACTGTTGTATTTATATTGTATTTGATGCTTCTGGCGTTGACTTCTAAGGCACTAACTATTCGATCTGGTGGTGCAACGCCCTAGAGTGAAGCCTAGGTTGACCGGAACGTAGAATTGGCCACCACTTTCAAACTGGTCGCAATTATTCCTGTTATATGATGGAAACAGTGTCGTATTTTTTTTGCATTTTATGGTTCGGGCGTAGACTTCTAAGGCCCTAACTATTCAATCTGTTGGAGCAACGCCCTAGGGTGAAGCCTAGGTTGCTCGGAAGGTAGAAGTGACCATAAGTTTCATACTGGTTGCAATTATTCGTTTTATACGATGGAAAACTGTTGTATTTATATTGTATTTGACGCTTCTGGCGTTGACTTCTAAGGCACTAACTATTCGACCTGGTGGAGCAACGCCCTAGAGTGAAGCCTAGGTTGCCCGGAACGTAGCGTTGGCCACCACTTTCAAACTGGTCGCAATTATTCCTGTTATATGATGGAAACACTGTCGTATTTTTTTTGCATTTTATGGTTCGGGCGTAGACCTATAAGGCCCTAACTATTCAATCTGTTGGACCAACGCCCTAGGGTGAAGCCCAGGTTGCTCGGGAAGTAGAAATGACCATAAGTTTCATACTGGTTGCAATTATTCGTTTTACACGATGGAAAAATTGTTGTATTTACATTGTATTTTATGCTTCTGGCGTTGACTTCTAAGGACCTAGCTGTTCGATCTAGTGGAGCAACGCCCTAGAGTGAAGCCTAGGTTGCCCGGAAAGGAGACATGACCATCATGGTCCAAACTGGTTGCAATTAATCCTTTTATACGATGGAAAAGCTGTTGTATTTATATCGTATTTTATGCTTCTGGCGTTTACTTCTAAGGACCTAACTATTCGATCTGATGGAGCAACGTCCTAGAGTGAAGCCTAGGTTGCTCGGAATGTAGAAATGACCATAAGTTTCATACTGGTTGCAAATTATTCCTGCTATACGATGGAAAAGCTGTTGTACTTTGATTGCATTTTATGCTTCTGGCGTTCACTTCTTAGGCCCTGACTATTCGATCTGGTGGAACAGCGGCCTAGAGTGAAGCTTAGGTTGCCCGGAACGTAGAATTGGCCATCACTTTCAAACTGGTTGCAATTATTCCTGTTATATTATGGAAACACTGTTGTATTTTTATTGCATTTTATGCTTCGGGCGTTGACTACTAAGGCCCTAACTATTCAATCTGTTGGAGCAACGCCCTAGGGTGAAGCCCAGGTTGCTCGGAAAGTAGAGATGACCATAAGTTTCATACTGGTTGCAATTATTCGTTTTATACGATGGAAAAATTGTTGTAATTACATTGTATTTTATGCTTCTGGCGTTGACTTCTAAGGACCTAGCTGTTCGATCTAGTGGAGCAACGCCCTAGAGTGAAGCCTAGGTTGCCCGGAAAGGAGAAATGACCATCATGGTTCAAACTGGTTGCAATTAATCCTTTTATACGATGGAAAAGCTGTTGTATTTATATCGTATTTTATGCTTCTGGCGTTTACTTCTAAGGACCTAACTATTCGATCTGGTGGAGCAACGCCCTAGAGTGAAGCCTAGGTTGCTCGGAATGTAGAAATGACCATAACTTTCACACTGATTGCAATAATTCGTTTTATACGATGGAAAAACTGTTGTATTTTTTTTGCACTTTATGGTTCGGGCGTTGACTTCTATGGCCCTGACTATTCAATCCGTTAGAGTAACGCCCTAGGGTGAAGCCTAGGTTGCTCGGAAAGTAGAAATGGCCATAAGTTTAATACTGGTTGCAATTATTCGTTTTATACGATGGAAAACTGTTGTATTTATATAGTATTTGATGCTTCTGGCGTTGACTTCTAAGGCACTAACTATTCGATCTGGTGGAGCAACGCCCTAGAGTGAAGCCTAGGTTGCCGGAACGTAGAATTGGCCATCACTTTCAAACTGGTCGCAATTATTCCTGTTATATGATGGAAACACTGTTGTATTTTTTTTGCATTTTATGGTTCGGGCGTAGACTTCTAAGGCCCTAACTATTCAATCTGTTGGAGCAACGCCCTAGGGTGAAGCCTAGGTTGCTCGGAAAGTAGAAATGACCATAAGTTTCATACTGGTTGCAATTATTCGTTTTATACGATGGAAAACTGTTGTATTTATATTGTATTTGATGCTTCTGGCGTTGACTTCTAAGGACCTAGCTGTTCGATCTGGTGGAGCAACGCCCTAGAGTGAAGCCTAGGTTGCCGGAACGTAGAATTGGCCATCACTTTCAAACTGGTCGCAATTATTCCTGTTATATGATGGAAACACTGTTGTATTTTTTTTGCATTTTATGGTTCGGGCGTAGACTTCTAAGGCCCTAACTATTCAATCTGTTGGAGCAACGCCGTAGGGTGAAGCCTAGGTTGCTCGGAAAGTAGAAACGACCATAAGTTTCATACTGGTTGCAAATATTCGTTTTATACGATGGAAAAACTGTTGTATTTATATTGTATTTTATGCTTCTGTCGTTGACTTCTAAGGCACTAACTATTCGATCTGGTGGAGCAACGTCCTAGAGTGAAGCCTAGGTTGCCCGGAACGTAGAAATGACCATTACTTTCACACTGTTTGCAATTATTCCTTTTATACGATGGAAAAGCTGTTGTAATTATATCGTATTTTATGCTCCTGGCGTTGACTTCTAAGGACCTAACTATTCGATCTGGTGGAGCAACGCCCTGGAGTGAAGCCTAGGTTGCTCGGAATGTAGAAATGACCATAACTTCCACACTGATTGCAATAATTCGTTTTATACGATGGAAAACTGTTGTATTTATATTGTATTTGATGCTTCTGGCGTTGACTTCTAAGGCACTAACTATTCGATCTGGTGGAGCAACGCCCTAGAGTGAAGCCTAGGTTGACCGGAAAGGAGAAATGACCATCATGGTTCAAACTGGTTGCAATTAATCCTTTTATACGATGGAAAAGCTGTTGTATTTATATCGTATTTTATGCTTCTGGCGTTTACTTCTAAGGACCTAACTATTCGATCTGGTGGAGCAACGCCCTAGAGTGAAGCCTAGGTTGCTCGGAATGTAGAAATGACCATAACTTTCACACTGATTGCATTAATTCGTTTTATACGATGGAAAAACTGTTGTATTTTTTTTGCACTTTATGGTTCGGGCGTTGACTTCTATGGCCCTGACTATTCAATCCGTTAGAGCAACGCCCTAGGGTGAAGCCTAGGTTGCTCGGAAAGTAGAAATGGCCATAAGTTTAGTACTGGTTGCAATTATTCGTTTTATACGATGGAAAACTGTTGTATTTATATAGTATTTGATGCTTCTGGCGTTGACCTCTAAGGCACTAACTATTCGATCTGGTGGAGCAACGCCCTAGAGTGAAGCCTAGGTTGCCGGAACGTAGAATTGGCCATCACTTTCAAACTGGTCGCAATTATTCCTGTTATATGATGGAAACACTGTTGTATTTTTTTTGCATTTTATGGTTCTGGCGTAGACTTCTAAGGCCCTAACTATTCAATCTGTTGGAGCAACGCCGTTGGGTGAAGCCTAGGTTGCTCGGAAAGTAGAAACGACCATAAGTTTCATACTGGTTGCAAATATTCGTTTTATACGATGGAAAAACTGTTGTATTTATATTGTATTTTATGCTTCTGTCGTTGACTTCTAAGGCACTAACTATTCGATCTGGTGGAGCAACGTCCTAGAGTGAAGCCTAGGTTGCCCGGAACGTAGAAATGACCATTACTTTCACACTGTTTGCAATTATTCCTTTTATACGATGGAAAAGCTGTTGTAATTATATCGTATTTTATGCTCCTGGCGTTGACTTCTAAGGACCTAACTATTCGATCTGGTGGAGCAACGCCCTAGAGTGAAGCCTAGGTTGCTCGGAATGTAGAAATGACCATAACTTCCACACTGATTGCAATAATTCGTTTTATACGATGGAAAACTGTTGTATTTATATTGTATTTGATGCTTCTGGCGTTGACTTCTAAGGCACTAACTATTCGATCTGGTGGAGCAACGCCCTAGAGTGAAGCCTAGGTTGACCGGAACGTAGAATTGGCCACCACTTTCAAACTGGTCGCAATTATTCCTGTTATATGATGGAAACACTGTCGTATTTTTTTTGCATTTTATGGTTCGGGCGTAGACTTCTAAGGCCCTAACTATTCAATCTGTTGGAGCAACGCCCTAGGGTGAAGCCTAGGTTGCTCGGAAGGTAGAAGTGACCATAAGTTTCATACTGGTTGCAATTATTCGTTTTATACGATGGAAAACTGTTGTACTTATATTGTATTTGACGCTTCTGGCGTTGACTTCTAAGGCACTAACTATTCGACCTGGTGGAGCAACGCCCTAGAGTGAAGCCTAGGTTGCCCGGAACGTAGCGTTGGCCACCACTTTCAAACTGGTCGCAATTATTCCTGTTATATGATGGAAACACTGTCGTATTTTTTTTGCATTTTATGGTTCGGGCGTAGACCTATAAGGCCCTAACTATTCAATCTGTTGGACCAACGCCCTAGGGTGAAGCCCAGGTTGCTCGGGAAGTAGAAATGACCATAAGTTTCATACTGGTTGCAATTATTCGTTTTATACGATGGAAAAATTGTTGTATTTACATTGTGTTTTATGCTTCTGGCGTTGACTTCTAAGGACCTAGCTGTTCGATCTAGTGGAGCAACGCCCTAGAGTGAAGCCTAGGTTGCCCGGAAAGGAGACATGACCATCATGGTCCAAACTGGTTGCAATTAATCCTTTTATACGATGGAAAAGCTGTTGTATTTATATCGTATTTTATGCTTCTGGCGTTTACTTCTAAGGACCTAACTATTCGATCTGGTGGAGCAACGTCCTAGAGTGAAGCCTAGGTTGCTCGGAATGTAGAAATGACCATAAGTTTCATACTGGTTGCAAATTATTCCTGCTATACGATGGAAAAACTGTTGTACTTTGATTGCATTTTATGCTTCTGGCGTTCACTTCTTAGGCCCTGACTATTCGATCTGGTGGAACAACGGCCTAGAGTGAAGCTTAGGTTGCCCGGAACGTAGAATTGGCCATCACTTTCAAACTGGTCGAAATTATTCCTGTTATATGATGGAAACACTGTTGTATTTTTTTTGCATTTTATGGTTCGGGCGTAGACTTCTAAGGCCCTAACTATTCAATCTGTTGGAGCAACGCCCTAGGGTGAAGCCTAGGTTGCTCGGAAAGTAGAAATGACCATAAGTTTCATACTGGTTGCAATTATTCGTTTTATACGATGGAAAACTGTTGTATTTATATTGTATTTGATGCTTCTGGCGTTGACTTCTAAGGCACTAACTATTCGATCTGGTGGAGCAACGCCCTAGAGTGAAGCCTAGGTTGCCCGGAACGTAGAATTGGCCACCACTTTCAAACTGGTCGCAATTACTCCTGTTATATAATGGAAACACTGTCGTATTTTTTTTGCATTTTATGGTTCGTTCGTAGACTTCTAAGGCCCTAACTATTCAATCTGTTGGAGGAACGCCCCAGGGTGAAGCGTAGGTTGCTCGGAAGGTAGAAGTGACCATAAGTTTCATACTGGTTGCAATTATTCGTTTTATACGATGGAAAACTGTTGTATTTATATTGTATTTGATGCTTCTGGCGTTGACTTCTAAGGCACTAACTATTCGATCTGGTGGAGCAACGCCCTAGAGTGAAGCCTAGGTTGCCCGGAACGTAGAATTGGCCATCACTTTCAAACTGGTCGAAATTATTCCTGTTATATCATGGAAACACTGTTGTACTTTTTTTGCATTTTATGGTTCGGGCGTTGACTTCTAAGGCCCTAGCTGTTCGATCTAGTGGAGCAACGCCCTAGGGTGAAGCCTAGGTTGCCAGGAAAGGATAAATGAACATCACGTTCAAACTGGTTGCAATTAATCTTTTTATACCATGGAAAAGCTGTTGTATTTATATCGTATTTTATGCTTCTGGCGTTTACTTCTAAGGACCTAACTATTCCGTCTGGTGCAGCAACGCCCTAGAGTGAAGCCTAGGTTGCTCGGAATATGGAAATGACCATAACTTTCACACTGGTTGCAATTATTCGTTTTATACGATGGAAACACTGTTGTATTTATATTGTATTTTATGCCTCTGGCGTTGACTTCTAAGGCCGTAGCTATTAGATGTGGTGGAGCAACGCCCTAGAGTGACGCCTAGGGCGCTCGGAACGTAGAAATGATGATTACTTTCACACTGGTTGCAATTATACGTTTTATACGATGGAAAAGCTGTTGTGTTTATATCGTATTTTATGCTTCTGGCGTTGACTTCTTAGGCCGTAACTATTCCGCCTGGTGGAGCAACGCCCTGGTGTGAAACCTAGGATACACGGAACGTAGAATTGGCCATCACTTACAAACTGGTTGCAATTATTCCTGATATATGATGGAAACTCTGTTGTATTTTTTTGCATTTTATGTTTCGGGCGTTGACTTCTAAGGTCCTAACTATTCGATCTGGTGGAGCAACACCCTAGAGTGAGGCCTAGGTTGCTCGGAACGTAGAAATGACCATAACTTTCACACTGGTTGCAATTATTCGTTTTATACGATGGAAACACTGTTGTATTTATATTGTATTTTATGCTTCTGGCGTTGACTTCTAAGGCACTAACTATTCGATCTGGTGGAGCAACGCCCTAGAGTGAAGCCTAGGTTGCCCGGAACGTAGAATTGGCCATCACTTTCAAACTGGTCGAAATTATTCCTGTTATATGATGGAAACACTGTTGTATTTTTTTTGCATTTTATGGTTCGGGCGTAGACTTCTAAGGCCCTAACTATTCAATCTGTTGGAGCAACGCCCTAGGGTGAAGCCTAGGTTGCTCGGAAAGTAGAAATGACCATAAGTTTCATACTGGTTGCAATTATTCGTTTTATACGATGGAAAACTGTTGTATTTATATTGTATTTGATGCTTCTGGCGTTGACTTCTAAGGACCTAGCTGTTCGATCTAGTGGAGCAACGCCCTAGAGTGAAGCCTAGGTTGCCCGGAAAGGAGAAATGACCATCATGGTTCAAACTGGTTGCAATTAATCCTTTTATACGATGGAAAAGCTGTTGTATTTATATCGTATTTTATGCTTCTGGCGTTTACTTCTAAGGACCTAACTATTCCGTCTGGTGCAGCAACGCCCTAGAGTGAAGCCTAGGTTGCTCGGAATATGGAAATGACCATAACTTTCACACTGGTTGCAATTATTCGTTTTATACGATGGAAAAACTGTTGTATTTATATTGTATTTTATGCTTCTGTCGTTGACTTCTAAGGCACTAACTATTCGATCTGGTGGAGCAACATCCTAGAGTGAAGCCTAGGTTGCCCAGAACGTAGAATTGGCCATCACTTTCACACTGTTTGCAATTATTCCTTTTATACGATGGAAAAGCTGTTGTATTTATATCGTATTTTATGCTCCTGGCGTTGACTTCTAAGGTCCTAACTATTCGATCTGGTGGAGCAACGCCCTAGAGTGAGGCCTAGGGCGCTCGGAACGTAGAAATGATGATTACTTTCACACTGGTTGCAATTATACGTTTTATACGATGGAAAAGCTGTTGTATTTATATCGTATTTTATGCTTCTGGCGTTGACTTCTTAGGCCGTAACTATTCCGCCTGGTGGAGCAACGCCCTGGTGTGAAACCTAGGATGCACGGAACGTAGAATTGGCCATCACTTACAAACTGGTTGCAATTATTCCTGATATATGATGGAAACTCTGTTGTATTTTTTTGCATTTTATGTTTCGGGCGTTGACTTCTAAGGTCCTAACTATTCGATCTGGTGGAGCAACGCCCTAGAGTGAGGCCTAGGTTGCTCGGAATGTAGAAATGACCATAACTTTCACACTGGTTGCAATTATTCGTTTTATACGATGGAAACACTGTTGTATTTATATTGTATTTTATGCTTCTGGCGTTGACTTCTAAGGCACTAACTATTCGATCTGGTGGAGCAACGCCCTAGAGTGAAGCCTAGGTTGCCCGGAACGTAGAATTGGCCATCACTTTCAAACTGGTCGAAATTATTCCTGTTATATGATGGAAACACTGTTGTATTTTTTTTGCATTTTATGGTTCGGGCGTAGACTTCTAAGGCCCTAACTATTCAATCTGTTGGAGCAACGCCCTAGGGTGAAGCCTAGGTTGCTCGGAAAGTAGAAATGACCATAAGTTTCATACTGGTTGCAATTATTCGTTTTATACGATGGAAAACTGTTGTATTTATATTGTATTTGATGCTTCTGGCGTTGACTTCTAAGGACCTAGCTGTTCGATCTATTGGAGCAACGCCCTAGAGTGAAGCCTAGGTTGCCCGGAAAGGAGAAATGACCATCATGGTTCAAACTGGTTGCAATTAATCCTTTTATACGATGGAAAAGCTGTTGTATTTATATCGTATTTTATGCTTCTGGCGTTTACTTCTAAGGACCTAACTATTCCGTCTGGTGCAGCAACGCCCTAGAGTGAAGCCTAGGTTGCTCGGAATATGGAAATGACCATAACTTTCACACTGGTTGCAATTATTCGTTTTATACGATGGAAAAACTGTTGTATTTATATTGTATTTTATGCTTCTGTCGTTGACTTCTAAGGCACTAACTATTCGATCTGGTGGAGCAACATCCTAGAGTGAAGCCTAGGTTGCCCAGAACGTAGAATTGGCCATCACTTTCACACTGTTTGCAATTATTCCTTTTATACGATGGAAAAGCTGTTGTATTTATATCGTATTTTATGCTCCTGGCGTTGACTTCTAAGGTCCTAACTATTCGATCTGGTGGAGCAACGCCCTAGAGTGAGGCCTAGGTTGCTCGGAATGTAGAAATGACCATAACTTTCACACTGGTTGCAATTATTCGTTTTATACGATGGAAACACTGTTGTATTTATATTGTATTTTATGCTTCTGGCGTTGACTTCTAAGGCACTAACTATTCGATCTGGTGGAGCAACGCCCTAGAGTGAAGCCTAGGTTGCCCGGAACGTAGAATTGGCCATCACTTTCAAACTGGTCGAAATTATTCCTGTTATATGATGGAAACACTGTTGTATTTTTTTTGCATTTTATGGTTCGGGCGTAGACTTCTAAGGCCCTAACTATTCAATCTGTTGGAGCAACGCCCTAGGGTGAAGCCTATGTTGCTCGGAAAGTAGAAATGACCATAAGTTTCATACTGGTTGCAATTATTCGTTTTATACGATGGAAAACTGTTGTATTTATATTGTATTTGATGCTTCTGGCGTTGACTTCTAAGGCACTAACTATTCGATCTGGTGGAGCAACGCCCTAGAGTGAAGCCTAGGTTGCCCGGAACGTAGAATTGGCCATAACTTTCACACTGATTGCAATAATTCGTTTTATACGATGGAAAAACTGTTGTATTTTTTTTGCACTTTATGGTTCGGGCGTTGACTTCTATGGCCCTGACTATTCAATCCGTTAGAGCAACGCCCTAGGGTGAAGCCTAGGTTGCTCGGAAAGTAGAAATGGCCATAAGTTTAATACTGGTTGCAATTATTTGTTTTATACGATGGAAAACTGTTGTATTTATATAGTATTTGATGCTTCTGGCGTTGACTTCTAAGGCACCATCTATTTGATCTGGTGGAGCAACGGCCTACAGAGAAGCCTAGGTGGCCCGGAACGTAGAATTGGCCATCACTTTCAAACTGGTTGCAATTATTCCTGTTATATGAGGGAAACACTGTTGTATTTTTTTTGCATTTTATGGTTCGGGCGTAGACTTCTAAGGCCCTAACTATTCAATCTGTTGGAGCAACGCCCTACGGTGAAGCCTAGGTTGCTCGGAAAGTAGAAACGACCATAAGTTTCATACTGGTTGCAAATATTCGTTTTATACGATGGAAAAACTGTTGTATTTATATTGTATTTTATGCTTCTGTCGTTGACTTCTAAGGCACTAACTATTCGATCTGGTGGAGCAACGCCCTAGAGTGAAGCCTAGGCTGCCCGGAACGTAGAATTGGCCATCACTTTCAAACTGGTCGAAATTATTCCTGTTATATGATGGAAACACTGTTGTATTTTTTTTGCATTTTATGGTTCGGGCGTAGACTTCTAAGGCCCTAACTATTCAATCTGTTGGAGCAACGCTCTAGGGTGAAGCCTAGGTTGCTCGGAAAGTGGAAATGACCATAAGTTTCATACTCGTTGCAATTATTCGTTTTATACGATGGAAAAGCTGTTGTATTTATATTGTAATTTATGCTTCTGGCGTTGACTTCTAAGGCACTAACTATTCGATCTGGTGGAGCTACGCCCCAGAGTGAAGCTTAGGTTGCCCGGAACGTAGAATTGGCCATCACTTTCAAAATGGTTGCAATTATTCCTGTTATATTATGGAAACACTGTTGTATTTTTATTGTATTTTATACTTCAGGCGTTGACTTCTGAGGCCGTAGCTATTCGATGTGGTGGAAGAACGCCATACAGTGAAGCCTAGGTTGCCCGGAACGTAGAAATGACCATTACTTTCACACTGTTTGCAATTATTCCTTTTATACGATGGAAAAGCTGTTGTATTTATATCGTATTTTATTCTTCTGGCGTTTACTTCTAAGGACCAAACTATTCGATCTGGTGGAGCAACGTCCTAGAGTGAAGCCTAGGTTGCTCGCAATGTGGAAATAACCATAACTTTCACACTGCTTGCAATTACTCGTTTTATACGATGGAAACGCTGTTGTATTTATATTGTATTTTATGCCTCTGGCGTTGACTTCTAAGGCACTATCTATTCGATATGGTGGAGCAACGCCCTAGATAGAAGCCTAGGTTGCCCGGAACGTAGAATTGGCCATCACTTTCAAATTGGTTGCACTTATTCCTGTTATATGATGGAAACACTGTTGTATTTTTTTTGCATTTTATGTTTCGGGCGCAGACTTCTAAGGCCCTAACTATTCAATCTGTTGCAGCAAGGCGCTAGGGTGAAGCCTAGGTTGCTCTGAAAGTAGAAATGACCATAAGTTTCATACTGGTTGCAATTATTCGTTTTATACGATGGAAAACTGTAGTATTTATATTGTATTTTATGCTTCTGGCGTTGACTTCTAAGGCACTAACTATTCGATCTGGAGGAACAACGCCGTAGGTTAAAGCCCAGATTGCGCTGAACGTAGAAATGACCATAACTTTCACACTGGTAGCCATTTTTCGTTTATATACGATGGAAAAACTGTTCTATTTATTTTGTATTTAATGCTTCGGGCGTTGACTTCTAAGGTCCTAACTGTATGATCTGGTGGAGCAACGCCCTGGAGTGAAGCCTAGGTTGCCTGGAACGTAGAAATGACCATCACTTTCACACGGTTTGCAATTATTCCTGTTATAGGATGGAAAGACTGTTGTATTCTTATTGTATTTTATATTTCAGGCGTTGAGTTCTGAGGCCGTAGCTATTCGATGTGGTGGAAGAACGCCATACAGTGAAGCCTAGGTTGCCCGGAACGTAGAAATGACCATTACTTTCACACTGTTTGCAATTGTTCCTTTTATACGATGGAAAAGCTGTTGTATTTATATCGTATTTTATGCCCCTGGCGTTGACTTCTAAGGACCTAACTATTCGATCTGGTGGAGCAACGCCCTAGAGTGAAGCCTAGGTTGCTCGGAATGTAGAAATGACCATAACTTTCACACTGATTGCAATAATTCGTTTTATACGATGGAAAAACTGTTGCATCTTTATCGTATTTTATGCTTCTGGCGTTGACTTCTTAGGCCGTAACTATTCGATCTGGTGGAGCAACGCCCTGGAGTGAAACCTGGGTTGCCCGGAACGTAGAAATGACCACTACCATCACACTGGTTGCAAATTATTCCTGCTATACGATGGAAAAACTGTTGTACTTTGATAGCATTTTATGCTTCTGGCGTTCACTTCTTAGGCCCTAACTATTCGATCTGGTGGAACAACGGCCTAGGGTGAAGCCTAGGTTGCCCGGAACCTAGAAATGACCGTAACTTTCACACTGGTTGCAATTATCTGTTTTATGCGATGGAATAGCTGTTGTATTTATATCGTATTTTATGCTTCTGGCGTTGACTTCTTAGGCCCTAACTATTCCATCTGGTGGAACAACGCCCTAGAGTAAAGCCCAGGTTTCGCGGAACGTAGAAATGAGTATAACTTTCACACTGGTAGCAATTATTCCTGTTATATGATGGAAACACTGTTGTATCTTTTTTGCATTTTATGGTTCGGGCGTAGACTTCTAAGGCCCTAACTATTCAATCTGTTGGAGCAACGCCCTAGGGTGAAGCCTAGGTTGCTCGGAAAGTAGAAATGACCATAAGTTTCATACTCGTTGCAATTATTCGTTTTATACGATGGAAAAGCTGTTGTATTTATATTGTAATTTATGCTTCTGGCGTTGACTTGTAAGGCACTAACTATTCGATCTGGTGGAGCTACGCCCTAGAGTGAAGCTTAGGTTGCCCGGAACGTAGAATTGGCCATCACTTTCAAACTGGTTGCAATTATTCCTGTTATATTATGGAAACACTGTTGTATTTTTTTTGCATTTTATGTTTCGGGCGCTGACTTCTAAGGCCCTAACTATTCAGTCTGTTGCAGCAAGGCGCTAGGGTGAAGCCTAGGTTGCTGTGAAAGTAGAAATGACCATAAGTTTCATACTGGTTGCAATTATTCGTTTTATACGATGGAAAACTGTTGTATTTATATTGTATTTTATGCTTCTGGCGTTGACTTCTAAGGCACTAACTATTCGATCTGGAGGAACAACGCCCTAGGTTAAAGCCCAGATTGCGCTGAACGTAGAAATGACCATAACTTTCACACTGGTAGCCATTTTTCGTTTATATACGATGGAAAAACTGTTCTATTTATTTTGTATTTAATGCTTCGGGCGTTGACTTCTAAGGTCCTATCTGTATGATCTGGTGGAGCAACGCCCTGGAGTGAAGCCTAGGTTGCCTGGAACGTAGAAATGACCATCACTTTCACACGGTTTGCAATTATTCCCGTTATAGGATGGAAAGACTGTTGTATTCTTATTGTATTTTATATTTCAGGCGTTGAGTTCTGAGGCCGTAGCTATTCGATGTGGTGGAAGAACGCCATACAGTGAAGCCTAGGTTGCCCGGAACGTAGAAATGACCATTACTTTCACACTGTTTGCAATTGTTCCTTTTATACGATGGAAAAGCTGTTGTATTTATATCGTATTTTATGCCCCTGGCGTTGACTTCTAAGGACCTAACTATTCGATCTGGTGGAGCAACGCCCTAGAGTGAAGCCTAGGTTGCTCGGAATGTAGAAATGTCCATAACTTTCACACTGATTGCAATAATTCGTTTTATACGATGGAAAAACTGTTGCATCTTTATCGTATTTTATGCTTCTGGCGTTGACTTCTTAGGCCGTAACTATTCGATCTGGTGGAGCAACGCCCTGGAGTGAAACCTGGGTTGCCCGGAACGTAGAAATGACCACTACTATCACACTGGTTGCAAATTATTCCTGCTATACGATGGAAAAACTGTTGTACTTTGATTGCATTTTATGCTTCTGGCGTTCACTTCTTAGGCCCTAACTATTCGATCTGGTGGAACAACGGCCTAGGGTGAAGCCTAGGTTGCCCGGAACGTAGAAATGACCATAACTTTCACACTGGTTGCAATTATTTGTTTTATGCGATGGAATAGCTGTTGTATTTATATCGTATTTTATGCTTCTGGCGTTGACTTCTTAGGCCCTAACTATTCCATCTGGTGGAACAACGCCCTAGAGTAAAGCCCAGGTTTCGCGGAACGTAGAAATGAGTATAACTTTCACACTGGTAGCAATTATTCCTGTTATATGATGGAAACACTGTTGTATTTTTTTTGCATTTTATGGTTCGGTCGTAGACTTCTAAGGCCCTAACTATTCAATCTGTTGGAGCAACGCCCTAGGGTGAAGCCTAGGTTGCTCGGAAAGTAGAAATGACCATAAGTTTCATACTCGTTGCAATTATTCGTTTTATACGATGGAAAAGCTGTTGTATTTATATTGTAATTTATGCTTCTGGCGTTGACTTGTAAGGCACTAACTATTCGATCTGGTGGAGCTACGCCCTAGAGTGAAGCTTAGGTTGCCCGGAACGTAGAATTGGCCATCACTTTCAAACTGGTTGCAATTATTCCTGTTATATTATGGAAACACTGTTGTATTTTTATTGCATTTTATGCTTCGGGCGTTGACTACTAAGGCCCTAACTATTCAATCTGTTGGAGCAACGCCCTAGGGTGAAGCCTAGGTTGCCCGGAACGTAGAAATGACCATTACTTTCACACTGTTTGCAATTGTTCCTTTTATACGATGGAAAAGCTGTTGTATTTATATCGTATTTTATGCCCCTGGCGTTGACTTCTAAGGACCTAACTATTCGATCTGGTGGAGCAACGCCCTAGAGTGAAGCCTAGGTTGCTCGGAATGTAGAAATGACCATAACTTTCACACTGATTGCAATAATTCGTTTTATACGATGGAAAAACTGTTGCATCTTTATCGTATTTTATGCTTCTGGCGTTGACTTCTTAGGCCGTAACTATTCGATCTGGTGGAGCAACGCCCTGGAGTGAAACCTGGGTTGCCCGGAACGTAGAAATGACCACTACTATCACACTGGTTGCAAATTATTCCTGCTATACGATGGAAAAACTGTTGTACTTTGATTGCATTTTATGCTTCTGGCGTTCACTTCTTAGGCCCTAACTATTCGATCTGGTGGAACAACGGCCTAGGGTGAAGCCTAGGTTGCCCGGAACCTAGAAATGACCGTAACTATCACACTGGTTGCAATTATTTGTTTTATGCGATGGAATAGCTGTTGTATTTATATCGTATTTTATGCTTCTGGCGTTGACTTCTTAGGCCCTAACTATTCCATCTGGTGGAACAACGCCCTAGAGTAAAGCCCAGGTTTCGCGGAACGTAGAAATGAGTATAACTTTCACACTGGTAGCAATTATTCCTGTTATATGATGGAAACACTGTTGTATTTTTTTTGCATTTTATGGTTCGGGCGTAGACTTCTAAGGCCCTAACTATTCAATCTGTTGGAGCAACGCCCTAGGGTGAAGCCTAGGTTGCTCGGAAAGTAGAAATGACCATAAGTTTCATACTCGTTGCAATTATTCGTTTTATACGATGGAAAAGCTGTTGTATTTATATTGTAATTTATGCTTCTGGCGTTGACTTCTAAGGCACTAACTATTCGATCTGGTGGAGCTACGCCCTAGAGTGAAGCTTAGGTTGCCCGGAACGTAGAATTGGCCATCACTTTCAAACTGGTTGCAATTATTCCTGTTATATTATGGAAACACTGTTGTATTTTTATTGCATTTTATGCTTCGGGCGTTGACTACTAAGGCCCTAACTATTCAATCTGTTGGAGCAACGCCCTAGGGTGAAGCCTAGGTTGCTCGGAAAGTAGAAATGACCATAAGTTTCATACTGGTTGCAATTATTCGTCTTATACGATGGAAAAATTGTTGTATTTACATTGTATTTTATGCTTCTGGCGTTGACTTCTAAGGCCCTAGCTGTTCGATCTAGTGGAGCAACGCCCTACAGTGAAGCCTAGGTTGCCCGGAAAGGAGAAATGACCATCATGGTTCAAACTGGTTGCAATTAATCCTTTTATACGATGGAAAAGCTGTTTTATTTATTTCGTATTTTATGCTTCTGGCGTTTACTTCTAAGGACCTAACTATTCGATCTGGTGGAGCAACGTCCTAGAGTGAAGCCTAGGTTGCTCGGAATGTGAAAATGACCATAACTTTCACACTGGTTGCAATTACTCGTTTTTTACGATGGAAACGCTGTTGTATTTATATTGTATTTTATGCCTCTGGCGTTGACTTCTAAGGTACTATCTATTCGATCTGGTGGAGCAACGCCCTAGAGAGAAGCCTAGGTTGCCCGGAACGTAGAATTGGCCATCACTTTCAAACTGGTTGCACTTATTCCTGTTATATGATGGAAACACTGTTTTACTTTTTTTGCATTTTATGGTTCGGGCGTTCACTTCTAAGGTCCTAACTATTCAATGTGTTGGAACAACGCCCTAGGGTGAAGCCTAGCTTGCTCGGAAAGTAGTAATGACCATAAGTTTCATACTGGTTGCAATTATTCGTTTTATACGATGGAAACACTGTTGTATTTTTATTGCATTTTATGCTTCGGGCGTTGACTTCTAAGGCCCTAACTATTCAATCTGTTGGAGCAACGCCCTAGGGTGAAGCCTAGGTTGCTCGGAAAGTAGAAATGACCATAAGTTTCATACTGGTTGCAATTATTCGTTTTATACGATGGAAAAACTGTTGTATTTATATTGTATTTTATGCTTCTGGCGTTGACTTCTAAGGCACTAACTATTCGATCTGGTGGAGCAACGCCCTAGAGTGAAGCCTAGGTTGCCCGGAACGTAGAATTGGCCATCACTTTCAAACTGGTCGCAATTATTCCTGTTATATGATGGAAACACTGTTGTATTTTTTTTTGCATTTTATGGTTCGGGCCTTGACTTCTAAGGCCCTAACTATTCAATCTGCTGGAGCAACGCCCTAGGGTGAAGCCTAGGTTGCTCGAAAAGTAGAAATGAACATAAGTTTCATACTGGTTGCAATTATTCGTTTTATACGATGGAAAAACTGTTGTATTTATATTGTATTTTATGCTTCTGGCGTTGACTTCTAAGGCACTAACTATTCGATCTGGTGGAGCAACGCCTTAGGGTGAAGCCTAGCTTGCTCGGAAAGTAGAAATGACTATAAGTTTCATACTGGTTGCAATTATTCGTTTTATACGATGGAAAAGCTGTTGTATTTATATCGTATTTTATGCTTCTGGCGTTGACTTCTTAGCCCGTAACTATTCGGTCTGGTGGAGCAACGCCCTAGAGTGAAGCCTAGCTTGCCCGGAACGTAGAATTTTCCATCACTTTCAAACTGGTTGCAATTATTCCTGTTATATGATGGATACACTGTTGTATTTTTATTGCATTTGATGCTTCGGGCGTTGACTTCTAAGGCCCTAACTATTCAATCTGTTGGCCCAACGCCCTAGGGTGAAGGCTAGCTTGCTCGGAAAGTAGAAATGACCATCAGTTTCATACTGGTTGCAATTATTCGTTTTATACGATGGAAAAGCTGTTGTATTTATATCGTATTTTATGCTTCTGGCGTTGACTTCTTAGGCCGTAACTATTCGGTCTGGTGCAGCAACGCCCTGGAGTGAAACCTAGGTTGCCCGGAACGTAGAATTGGCCATCACTTACAAACTGGTTGCAATTATACGTGATATATGATGGAAACTCTGTTGTATTTTTTTTGCATTTTATGTTTCGGGCGTTGACTTCTAAGGCCCTAACTATTCAATCTGCTGGAGCGACGCCCTAGGGTGAAGCCTAGGTTGCTCGAAAAGTAGAAATGAACATAAGTTTCATACTGGTTGCAATTATTCGTTTTATTCGATGGAAAAACTGTTGTATTTATATTGTATTTTATGCTTCTGGCGTTGACTTCTAAGGCACTAACTGTTCGATCTGGTGGAGCAACGCCCTAGGGTGAAGCCTAGCTTGCTCGGAAAGTAGAAATGACTATAAGTTTCATACTGGTTGCAATTATTCGTTCTATACGATGGAAAAGCTGTTGTATTTATATCGTATTTTATGCTTCTGGCCTTGACTTCTTAGCCCGTAACTATTCGGTCTGGTGGAGCAACGCCCTAGAGTGAAGCCTAGCTTGCCCGGAACGTAGAATTTTCCATCACTTTCAAACTGGTTGCAATTATTCCTGTTATATGATGGATACACTGTTGTATTTTTATTGCATTTGATGCTTCGGGCGTTGAGTTCTAAGGCCCTAACTATTCAATCTGTTGGCCCAACGCCCTAGGGTGAAGGCTAGCTTGCTCGGAAACTAGAAATGACCATCAGTTTCATACTGGTTGCAATTTTTCGTTTTATACGATGGAAAAGCTGTTGTATTTATATCGTATTTTATGCTTCTGGCGTTGACTTCTTAGGCCGTAACTATTCGGTCAGGTGGAGCAACGCCCTGGAGTGAAACCTAGGTTGACCGGAACGTAGAATTGGCCATCACTTACAAACTGGTTGCAATTATTCCTGATATATGATGGAAACTCTGTTGTATTTTTTTGCATTTTATGTTTCGGGCGTTGACTTCTAAGGCCCTAACCATTCAATCTGCTGGAGCGACGCCCTGGGGTGAAGCCTAGGTTGCTCGGAAAGTAGAAATATCCATAAGTTTCATACTGTTTGCAATTATTCGTTTTATACGATGGAAAAACTGTTGTATTTTTATTGCATTTTATGCTTCGGGCGTTGACTTCTAAGGCCCTAACTATTCAATCTGCTGGAGCAACGCCCTAGGGTGAAGCCTAGGTTGCTCGGAAAGTAGAAATGACCATAGGTTTCATACTGGTTGCAATTATTCGTTTTATACGATGGAAAAGCTGTTGTATTTATATCGTATTTTATGCTTCTGGCGTTGACTTCTTTGCCCGTAACTATTCGGTCTGGTGGAGCAACGCCCTAGAGTGAAGCCTAGCTTGCCCGGAACGTAGAATTTTCCATCACTTTCAAACTGGTTGCAATTATTCCTGTTATATGATGGATACACTGTTGTATTTTTATTGCATTTGATGCTTCGGGCGTTGAGTTCTAAGGCCCTAACTATTCAATCTGTTGGCCCAACGCCCTAGGGTGAAGGCTAGCTTGCTCGGAAAGTAGAAATGACCATCAGTTTCACACTGTTTGCAATTATTCGTTTTATACGATGGAAACGCTGTTGTTTTTATATTGTATTTTATGCCTCTGGCGTTGACTTCTAAGGCACTATCTATTCGATCTGGTGGAGCAACGCCCTAGAGAGAAGCCTAGGTTGCCCGGAACGTAGAATTGGCCATCACTTTCAAACTGGTTGCACTTATTCCTGTTATATGATGGAAACACTGTTTTATTTTTTTTGCATTTTATGGTTCGGGCGTTCACTTCTAAGGTCCTAACTATTCAATGTGTTGGAACAACGCCCTAGGGTGAAGCCTAGCTTGCTCGGAAAGTAGAAATGGCCATAAGTTTCATACTGGTTGCAATTATTCGTTTTATACGATGGAAACACTGTTGTATTTTTATTGCATTTTATGCTTCGGGCGTTGACGTCTAAGGCCCTAACTATTCAGTCGGTTGGAGCAACGCCCTAGGGTGAAGCCTAGGTTGCTCGGAAAGTAGAAATGACCATAGGTTTCATACTGGTTGCAATTATTCGTTTTATACGATGGAAAAACTGTTGTATTTATATTGTATTTTATGCTTCTGGCGTTGACTTCTAAGGCACTAACTATTCGATCTGGTGGAGCAACGCCCTAGAGTGAAGCCTAGGTTGCCCGGAACGTAGAATTGGCCATCACTTTCAAACTGGTCGCAATTATTCCTGTTATATGATGGATACACTGTTGTATTTTTATTGCATTTGATGCTTCGGGCGTTGACTTCTAAGGCTCTAACTATTCAATCTGTTGGCCCAACGCCCTAGGGTGAAGGCTAGCTTGCTCGGAAAGTAGAAATGACCATCAGTTTCATACTGGTTGCAATTTTTCGTTTTATACGATGGAAAAGCTGTTGTATTTATATCGTATTTTATGCTTCTGGCGTTGACTTCTTAGGCCGTAACTATTCGGTCAGGTGGAGCAACGCCCTGGAGTGAAACCTTGGTTGCCCGGAACGTAGAATTGGCCATCACTTACAAACTGGTTGCAATTATTCCTGATATATGATGGAAACTCTGTTGTATTTTTTTTGCATTTTATGTTTCGGGCGTTGACTTCTAAGGCCCTAGCTGTTAGACCTAGTGGAGCAACGCCCTAGAGTGAACCTGAGGTTGCCCGGAAAGGAGAAATGACCATCATTTTCAAACTGGTTGCAATTAATCCTTTTATACGATGGAAAAGCTGTTGTATTTATATCGTATTTTATTCTTCTGGCGTTTACTTCTAAGGACCTAACTATTCGATCTGGTGGAGCAACGCCCTAGAGTGAAGCCTAGGTTGCTCGGAATGTAGAAATGACCATAACTTTCACACTGGTTGCTATTATTCGTTTTATACGGTGTAAAAGCTGTTTTATTTATATCGTATTTTATGCTTCTGGCTTTGACTTCTTAGGGCCTACCTATTCGACCTGGTGGAGCAACGCCCTAGAGTGAAACCTAGGTTGCCCTGAACGTAGAAATGACCATTACATTCACACTGGTTGCAATTATTCCTGTTATACGATGGAAAAACTGTTGTATTTTTATTGTATTCTATGCTTCTGGCGATTAATTCTAAGTCGCTAGCTATTTGATCAGGTGGAGCAACGATCTAGAGTGAAGCCTAGGTTGCCCGGAACGTAGAATTGGCCATCACTTTCAAACTGGTTGCAATTATTCCTGATATATGATGGAAACACTGCTGTATTTTTTTTGCATTTTATGGATCGGGCGCTGACTTCTAAGGCCCTAACTATTCAATCCGTTGGAGCAACTCCCTAGGGCGAAGCCTAGGTTGCTCGGAAAGTAGAAATGACCATAAGTTTCATACTGGTTGCAATTATTCGTTTTATACGATGGAAAAACTGTTGTATTTATATTGTATTTTATGCTTCTGGCGTTGACTTCTAAGGCACTAACTATTCGATCTGGTGGAGCAACGCCCTAGAGTGAAGCCTAGGTTGCCCGGAACGTAGAATTGGCCATCACTTTCAAACTGGTTGCAATTATTCCTGATATATGATGGAAACACTGTTGTATTTTTTTTGCATTTTATGGATCGGGCGTTGACTTCTAAGGCCCTAACTATTCAATCTGTTGGAGCAACGCCCTAGGGTGAAGCCTAGGTTGCTCGGAAAGTAGAAATATCCATAAGTTTCATACTGGTTGCAATTACTCGTATTATACGATGGAAAAACTGTTGTATTTATATTGTATTTTATGCTTCTGGCGTTGACTTCTATGGCACTAACTATTCGATCTGGTGGAGCAACGCCCTAGAGTGATGCCTAGGTTGCCCGGAACGTAGAATTGGCCATCACTTTCAAACTGGTTGCAATTATTCCTGTTATATGACGGATACACTGTAGTATTTTTATTGCATTTTATGCTTCGGGCGTTGCCTTCTAGGGCCCTAACTATTCAATCTGTTGGACCAACGCCCTAGGGTGAAGGCTAGCTTGCTCGGAAAGTAGAAATGACCATAAGTTTCATACTGGTTGCAATTATTCGTTTTATACGATGGAAAAGCGGTTGTATTTGTATTGTATTTTATGCCTCTGGCGTTGACTTCTTAGGCCGTAACTATTCGGTCTGGTGGAGCAACGCCCTGGAGTGAAACCTAGGTTGCCCGGAACGTAGAATTGGCCATCACTTTCAAACTGGTTGCAATTATTCCTGATATATGATGGAAACACTGTTGTATTTTTTTTGCATTTTATGTTTCGGGCGTTGACTTCTAAGTCCCTAACTATTCAATCTGTTGGAGCAACGCCCTAGGGTGAAGCCTTGGTTGCTCGGCAAGTAGAAATGTCCATAAGTTTCATGCTGGTTGCAATTATTCGTTTTATACGATGGAAAAACTGTTGTATTTATATTGTATTTTATGCTTCTGGCGTTGACTTCTAAGGCACTAACTATTCGATCCGGTGGAGAAACGCCCTAGAGTGAAGCCTAGGTTGCCCGGAACGTAGAATTGTCACATCACATTCAAAGTGGTTGCAATTATAGCTGTTATATGATGGAAACGCTGTTGTATTTTTATTGCATTTTATGCTTCGGGCGTTGACTTCTGAGGCCCTAACTATTCAATCTGTTGGAGCAACGCCCTAGGGCGAAGCATAGGTTGCTCGAAAAGTAGAAATGACCATAGGTTTCTTACTGGTTGCAATCATTCGTTTTATACGATGGAAAAACTGTCGTATTTTAATTGTATTTTATGCTTTTAGCGATGAATTCTAAGTCCCTAGCTATTCCATCTGGTGGAACAACGCCCTAGGGTAAAGCCCAGGTTGCGCGGATCGTAGAAATGACCATAACTTTCACACTGGTAGCAATTATTCGTTTTATACGATGGAAAAACTGTTTTATTTATTTTGTATTTTATGCTTCGGGCGTTGACTTCTGAAGACCTAACTATTCGATCTGGTGGTGCAACGCCCTGGAGTGAAACCTGGGTTGCCCGGAACGTAGAAATGACCATAACTTTCACACTGGTTGCTATCTTTCGTTTTATACGATGGAAAGACTGTTATATTTATATCGTATTTTATGCTTCTGGCGTTGACTTCTTAGGGCCTACCTATTCGACCTGGTGGAGCAACGCCCTAGAGTGAAACCTAGGTTGCCCTGAACGTAGAAATAACCATTACATTCACACTGGTTGCAATTATTCCTGTCATACGATGGAGAAACTGTTGTAGTTTTATTGTATTCTATGCTTCTGGCGATTAATTCTAAGTCGCTAGCTATTTGATCAGGTGGAGCAACGACCTAGAGTGAAGCCTAGGTTGCCCGGAACGTAGAAATGACAATTACTTTCACACTGTTTGCTATTATTCATTTTGTACGATGGAAAAGCTGTTGTACTTATATTGTATTTTATTCTTATGGCGTTGAATTCTAAGTCCCTAGCTATTCCATCTGGTGCAACAACGCCCTAGGGTAAAGCCCAGGTTGCGCGGAACGTAGAAATGACCATAACTTTTAAACTGGTTGCAATTATTCCTGATATGTGATGGTAACACTGTTGTATTTTTTTTGCATTTTATGGTTCGGGCGTTGACTTCTAAGGCCCTAACTATTCAATCTGCTGGAGCGACGCCCTAGGGTGAAGCCTAGGTTGCTCGGAAAGTAGAAATATCCATAAGTTTCATACTGTTTGCAATTATTCGTTTTATACGATGGAAAAACTGTTGTATTTATAGTGTCTTTTATGCTTCTGGCGTTGACTTCTAAGGCCCTAGCTGTTCGACCTAGTGGAGCAACGCCCTAGAGTGAACCTGAGGTTGCCCGGAAAGGAGAAATGACCATCATTTTCAAACTGGTTGCAATTAATCCTTTTATACGATGGAAAAGCTGTTGTATTTATATCCTATTTTATGCTTCTGGCGTTTACTTCTAAGGACCTAACTATTCGATCTGGTGGAGCAACGCCCTAGAGTGAAGCCCAGGTTGCCCGGAAAGGAGAAATGACCATCACTTTCTAACTGGTTGCAATTAATCCTTTTATACGATGGAAAAGCTGTTGTATTTATATCGTATTTTATTCTTCTTGCGTTTACTTCTAAGGACCTAACTATTCGATCTGGTGGAGCAACGCCCTAGAGTGAAGCCTAGGTTGCTCGGAATGTAGAAATGACCATAACTTTCACACTGGTTGCTATTATTCGTTTTATACGGTGTAAAAGCTGTTTTATTTATATCGTATTTTATGCTTCTGGCTTTGACTTCTTAGGGCCTACCTATTCGACCTGGTGGAGCAACGCCCTAGAGTGAAACCTAGGTTGCCCTGAACGTAGAAATGACCATTACATTCACACTGGTTGCAATTATTCCTGTTATACGATGGAAAAACTGTTGTATTTTTATTGTATTCTATGCTTCTGGCGATTAATTCTAAGTCGCTAGCTATTTGATCAGGTGGAGCAACGACCTAGAGTGAAGCCTAGGTTGCCCGGAACGTACAAATGACAATTACTTTCACACTGTTTGCTATTATTCAATTTGTACGATGGAAAAGCTGTTGTACTTATATTGTCTTTTATTCTTATGGCGTTGAATTCTAAGTCCCTAGCTATTCCATCAGGTGGAACAACGCCCTAGGGTAAAGCCCAGGTGGCGCGGAACGTAGAAATGACCATAACTTTCAAACTGGTTGCAATTATTCCTGATATATGATGGAAACACTGTTGTATTTTTTTTGCATTTTATTGTTCGGGCGTTGACTTCTAAGGCCCTAACTATTCGATATGGTGGAGCAACGCAATAGAGTGATGCCTAGGTTGCCCGGAACGTAGAATTGGCCATCAATTTCAAACTGGTTGCAATTATACCTGTTATATGATGGAAACACTGCTGTATTTTTTTCGCATTTTATGGATCGGGCGCTGACTTCTAAGGCCCTAACTATTCAATCCGTTGGAGCAACGCCCTAGGGCGAAGCCTAGGTTGCTCGGAAAGTAGAAATGACCATAAGTTTCATACTGGTTGCAATTATTCGTTTTATACGATGGAAAAACTGTTGTATTTATATTGTATTTTATGCTTCTGGCGTTGACTTCTAAGGCACTAACTATTCGATCTGGTGGAGCAACGCCCTAGAGTGAAGCCTAGGTTGCCCGGAACGTAGAATTGGCCATCACTTTCAAACTGGTTGCAATTATTCCTGATATATGATGGAAACACTGTTGTATTTTTTTTGCATTTTATGGATCGGGCGTTGACTTCTAAGGCCCTAACTATTCAATCTATTGGAGCAACGCCCTAGGGTGAAGCCTAGGTTGCTCGGAAAGTAGAAATATCCATAAGTTTCATACTGGTTGCAATTACTCGTATTATACGATGGAAAAACTATTGTATTTATATTGTATTTTATGCTTCTGGCGTTGACTTCTATGGCACTAACTATTCGATCTGGTGGAGCAACGCCCCAGAGTGAAGCCTAGGTTGCCCGGAACGTAGAATTGGCCATCAATTTCAAACTGGTTGCAATTATACCTGTTATATGATGGAAACACTGCTGTATTTTTTTTGCGTTTTATGGTTCGGGCGCTGACTTCTAAGGCCCTAACTATTCAATCCGATGGAGCAACGCCCTAGGGTGAAGCCTAGGTTGCTCGGAAAGTAGAAATGACCATAAGTTTCATACTGGTTGCAATTATTCGTTTTATACGATGGAAAAGCTGTTGTATTTATATTCTATTTTATGCTTCTGGCGTTGACTTCAAAGGCACTAACTATTCGATCTGGTGGAGCAACGCCCTAGAGTGAAGACTAGGTTACCCGGAACGTAGAATTGGCCATCACTTTCAAACTGGTTGCAATTATTCCTGATATATGATGGAAACACTGTAGCATTTTTTTTGCATTTTATGGTTCGGACGTTGACTTCTAAGGCCCTAACTATTCAATCTGTTCGAGCAACGCCCTAGGGTGAAGCCTAGGTTGCTCGGAAAGTAGAAATGACCATAAGTTTCATACTGGTTGCAATTATTCGTTTTATACGATGGAAAAGCTGTTGTATTTATATTGTATTTTATGCTTCTGGCGTTGACTTCTAAGGCACTAACTATTCGATCTGGTGGAGCAACGCCCTAGAGTGAAGCCTAGGTTGCCCGGAACGTAGAATTGGCCATCACTTTCAAACTGGTTGCAATTATTCCTGTTATATGATGGATACACTGTTGTATTTTTATTGCATTTTATGCTTCGGGCGTTGACTTCTAAGGCCCTAACTATTCAATCTGTTCGACCAACGCCCTAGGGTGAAGCCTAGCTTGCTCGGAAAGTAGAAATGACCATAAGTTTCATACTGGTTGCAATTATTCGTTTTATACGATGGAAAAGCTGTTGTATTTATATCGTATTTTATGCTTCTGGCGTTGACTTCTTAGGCCGTAACTATTCGGTCTGGTGCAGCAACGCCCTGGAGTGAAACCTAGGTTGCCCAACGTAGAATTGGCCATCACTTTCAAACTGGTTGCAATTATTCCTGATATATGATGGAAACACTGTTGTATTTTTTTTGCATTTTATGGTTCGGGCGTTGACTTCTAAGGACCTAACTATTCAATCTGTTGGAGCAACGCCCTAGGGTGAGGCCTAGGTTGCTCGGAAAGTAGAAATGTCCATAAGTTTCATACTGGTTGCAATTATTCGTTTTATACGATGGAAAAACTGTTGTATTTATATTGTATTCTATGCTTCTGGCGTTGACTTCTAAGGCACTAACTATTCGATCTGGTGGAGCGACGCAATAGAGTGATGCCTAGGTTGCCCGGAACGTAGAATTGGCCATCACTTTCAAACTGGTTGCAATTATTCCTCTTATATGACGGATACACTGTTGTATTTTTATTGCATTTTATGCTTCGGGCGTTGCCTTCTAGGGCCCTAACTATTCAATCTGTTGGACCAACGCCCTAGGGTGAAGGTTAGCTTGCTCGGAAAGTAGAAATGACCATAAGTTTCATACTGGTTGCAATTATTCGTTTTATACGATGGAAAAGCGGTTGTATTTATATCGTATTTTATGCTTCTGGCGTTGACTTCTTCGGCCGTAACTATTCGGTCTGGTGGAGCAACGCCCTGGAGTGAAACCTAGGTTGCCCGGAACCTAGAATTGGCCATCACTTTCAAACTGGTTGCAATTATTCCTGATATATGATGGAAACACTGTTGTATTTTTTTTGCATTTTATGTTTCGGGCGTTGACTTCTAAGTCCCTAACTATTCAATCTGTTGGAGCAACGCCCTAGGGTGAAGCCTTGGTTGCTCGGCAAGTAGAAATGTCCATAAGTTTCATGCTGGTTGCAATTATTCGTTTTATACGATGGAAAAACTGTTGTATTTATATTGTATTTTATGCTTCTGGCGTTGACTTCTAAGGCACTAACTATTCGATCTGGTGGAGCAACGCAATAGAGTGAAGCCTAGGTTGCCCGGAACGTAGAATTGGCCATCACTTTCAAACTGGTTGCAATTATTCCTGTTATATGTTGGAACCACTGTTGTCTTTTTTTTGCATTTTATGGTACGGGCGTTGACTTCTAAGGCCCTAACTATTCAATCTGTTGGAGCAACGCCCTAGTGTGAAGCCTAGGTTGCTCGGAAAGTAGAAATGACCATAAGTTTCATACTGGTTGAAATTATTCGTTTTATACGATGGAAAAGCTGTTGTATTTATATTGTATTTTATGCTTCTGGCGTTGACTTCTAAGGCACTAACTATTCGATCCGGTGGAGCAACGCCCTAGAGTGAAGCCTAGGTTGCCCGGAACGTAGAATTGTCACGTCACATTCAAAGTGGTTGCAATTATTCCTGTTATATGATGGAAACGCTGTTGTATTTTTATTGCATTTTATGCTTCGGGCGTTGACTTCTGAGGCCCTAACTATTCAATCTGTTGGAGCAACGCCCTAGGGCGAAGCATAGGTTGCTCGGAAAGTAGAAATGACCATAGGTTTCATACTGGTTGCAATCATTCGTTTTATACGACGGAAAAACTGTTGTATTTTAATTGTATTTTATGCTTTTAGCGAAGGAATTCTAAGTCCCTAGCTATTCGATCTGGTGGAGCAACGCCCTAGAGTGACGCCTAGCTTGCTCGGAAAGTAGAAATGACCATAAGTTTCATACTGGTTGCAATTATTCGTTTTATACGATGGAAAAGCTGTTGTATTTATATTGTATTTTATGCTTCTGGCGTTGAATTCTAAGTCCCTAGCTATTCCATCTGGTGGAACAACGCCCTAGGGTAAAGCCCAGGTTGCGCGGATCGTAGAAATGACCATAACTTTCACACTGGTAGCAATTATTCGTTTTATACGATGGAAAAACTGTTTTATTTATTTTGTATTTTATGCTTCGGGCGTTGACTTCTAAGGCCCTAACTATTCAATCTGTTGGAGCAACGCCCTAGGGTGAAGCCTAGGTTGCTCGGAAAGTAGAAATATCCATAAGTTTCATACTGGTTGCAATTACTCGTATTATACGATGGAAAAACTGTTGTATTTATATTGTATTTTATGCTTCTGGCGTTGACTTCTAAGGCGCTAACTATTCGATCTGGTGGAGCAACGCAATAGAGTGATGCCTAGGTTGCCCGGAACGTAGAATTGGCCATCACTTTCAAACTGGTTGCAATTACTCCTGTTATATGGTGGAAACACTGTTGTATTTTTATTGCATTTTATGCTTCTGGCGTTGACTTCTAAGGCCCTAACTATTCAATCTGTTGGGGCAACGCCCTAGGGTGAAGCCTAGGTTGCTCGGAAAGTAGAAATGACCATAAGTTTCATACTGGTTGCAATTATTCGTTTTATACGATGAAAGAACTGTTGTATTTATATTGTATTTTATGCTTCTGGCGTTTACTTCTAAGGACCTAACTATACGATCTGGTGGAGCAACGCCCTAGAGTGAAGCCTAGGTTGCTCGGAATTTAGAAATGACCATAACTTTCACACTGCTTGCAATTATTCGTTTTATACGATGGAAACGCTGTTGTATTTATATTGTATTTTATGCCTCTGGCGTTGACTTCTAAGGCCGTAGCTATTAGATGTGGTGGAGCAACGCCCTAGAGTGACGCCTAGGGTGCTCGGAACGTAGAAATGACCATTACTTTCACACTGGTTGCTATTATTCGTTTTATACGATGGAAAAGCTGTTGTATTTATATCGTTTTTTATGCTTCTGGCGTTGACTTCTTAGGCCGTAACTATTCGGTCTGGTGGAGCAACGCCCTGGAGTGAAACCTAGGTTGCCCGGAACGTAGAATTGGCCATCACTTTCAAACTGGTTGCAATTATTCCTGATATATGATGTAAACACTGTTGTATTTTTTTTGCATTTTATGGTTCGGGCGTTGACTTCTAAGGCCCTAACTATACAATTTGTTGGAGCAACGCCCTAGGGTGAAGCCTAGGTTGCTCGGAAAGTAGAAATATCCATAAGTTTCATACTGGTTGCAATTATTCGTTTTATACGATGGAAAAACTGTTGTATTTATATTGTATTTTATGCTTCTGGCGTTGACTTCTAAGGCACTAACTATTCGATCTGGTGGAGCAACGCCCTAGAGTGAAGCCTAGGTTGCCCGGAACGTAGAATTGGCCATCACTTTCAAACTGGTTGCAATTATTCCTGATATATGATGGAAACACTGTTGTCTTTTTTTTGCATTTTATGGTTCGGGCGTTGACTTCTAAGGCCCTAACTATTCAATCTGTTGGAGCAACGCCCTAGGGTGAAGCCTAGGTTGCTCGGAAAGTAGAAATGTCCATAAGTTTCATACTGGTTGCAATTATTCGTTTTATACGATGGAAAAACTGTTGTATTTATATTGTATTTTATGCTTCTGGCGTTGACTTCTAAGGCACTATCTATTCGATCTGGTGGAGTAACGCCGTAGAGTGAAGCCTAGGTTGCCCGGAACGTAGAATTGGCCATCACTTTCAAACTGGTTGCACTTATTCCTGTTATATGATGGAAACACTGTTGTATTTTTTTTGCATTTTATGTTTCGGGCGCTGACTTCTAAGGCCCTAACTATTCAATCTGTTGGGGCAACGCCCTAGGGTGAAGCCTAGGTTGCCCGGAACGTAGAATTGGCCATCACTTTCAAACTGGTTGCAATTATTCCTGTTATATGATGGAAACACTGTTGTATTTTTTTTGCATTTTATGGTTTTGGCGTTGACTTCTAAGGCCCTAACTATTCAACCTGTTGGAGCAACGCCCTAGTGTGAAGCCTAGGTTGCTCGGAAAGTAGAAATGACCATAAGTTTCATACTGGTTGCAATTATTCGTTTTATACGATGGAAAAGCTGTTGTATTTATATTGTATTTTATGCTTCTGGCGTTGAATTCTAGGTCCCTAGCTATTCCATCTGGTGGAACAACGCCCTAGGGTAAAGCCCAGGTTGCGCGGATCGTAGAAATGGCCATAACTTTCACACTGGTAGCAATTATACGTTTTATACGATGGAAAAACTGTTTTATTTATTTTGTATTTTATGCTTCGGGCGTTGACTTCTGAGGACCTAACTATTCGATCTGGTGGTGCAACGCCCTGGAGTGAAACCTGGGTTGCCCGGAACGTAGAAATGACCATAACTTTCACACTGGTTGCTATCTTTCGTTTTATACGATGGAAAGACTGTTATATTTATATCGTATTTTATGCTTCGTGCGTTGACTTCTTAGGGCCTACCTATTCGACCTGGTGGAGCAACGCCCTAGAGTGATACCTAGGTTGCCCTGAACGTAGAAATAACCATTACATTCACACTGGTTGCAATTATTCCTGTCATACGATGGAGAAACTGTTGTAGTTTTATTGTATTCTATGCTTCTGGCGATTAACTCTAAGTCGCTAGCTATTTGATCAGGTGGAGCAACGACCTAGAGTGAAGCCTAGGTTGCCCGGAACGTAGAAATGACAATTACTTTCACACTGTTTGCTATTATTCATTTTGTACGATGGAAAAGCTGTTGTACTTATATTGTATTTTATTCTTATGGCGTTGAATTCTAAGTCCCTAGCTATTCCATCTGGTGCAACAACGCCCTAGGGTAAAGCCCAGGTTGCGCGGAACGTAGAAATGACCATAACTTTTAAACTGGTTGCAATTATTCCTGATATGTGATGGTAACACTGTTGTATTTTTTTTGCATTTTATGGTTCGGGCGTTGACTTCTAAGGCCCTAACTATTCAATCTGTTGGAGCAACGCCCTAGGGTGAAGCCTAGGTTGCTCGGAAAGTAGAAATATCCATAAGTTTCATACTGGTTGCAATTACTCGTATTATACGATGGAAAAACTGTTGTATTTATATCGTATTTTATGCTTCTGGCGTTGACTTCTTAGGCCGTAACTATTCGGTCAGGTGGAGCAACGCCCTGGAGTGAAACCTAGGTTGCCCGGAACGTAGAATTGGCCATCACTTACAAACTGGTTGCAATTATTCCTGATATATGATGGAAACTCTGTTGTATTTTTTTTGCATTTTATGTTTCGGGCGTTGACTTCTAAGGCCCTAACTATTCAATCTGCTGGAGCAACGCCCTAGGGTGAAGCCTTGGTTGCTCGGCAAGTAGAAATGTCCATAAGTTTCATGCTGGTTGCAATTATTCGTTTTATACGATGGAAAAACTGTTGTATTTATATTGTATTTTATGCTTCTGGCGTTGACTTCTAAGGCACTAACTATTCGATCTGGTGGAGCAACGCAATAGAGTGAAGCCTAGGTTGCCCGGAACGTAGAATTGGCCATCACTTTCAAACTGGTTGCAATTATTCCTGTTATATGTTGGAACCACTGTTGTCTTTTTTTTGCAATTTATGGAACGGGCGTTGACTTCTAAGGCCCTAACTATTCAATCTGTTGGAGCAACGCCCTAGTGTGAAGCATAGATTGCTCGGAAAGTAGAAATGACCATAAGTTTCATACTGGTTGAAATTATTCGTTTTATACGATGGAAAAGCTGTTGTATTTATATTGTATTTTATGCTTCTGGCGTTGACTTCTAAGGCACTAACTATTCGATCCGGTGGAGCAACGCCCTAGAGTGAAGCCTAGGTTGCCCGGAACGTAGAATTGTCACATCACATTCAAAGTGGTTGCAATTATTCCTGTTATATGATGGAGACGCTGTTGTATTTTTATTGCATTTTATGCTTCGGGCGTTGACTTCTGAGGCCCTAACTATTCAATCTGTTGGAGCAACGCCCTAGGGCGAAGCATAGGTTGCTCGGAAAGTAGAAATGACCATAGGTTTCATACTGGTTGCAATCATTCGTTTTATACGATGGAAAAACTGTTGTATTTTAATTGTATTTTATGCTTTTAGCGATGAATTCTAAGTCCCTAGCTATTCGATCTGGTGGAGCAACGCCCTAGAGTGACGCCTAGCTTGCTCGGAAAGTAGAAATGACCATAAGTTTCATACTGGTTGCAATTATTCGTTTTATACGATGGAAAAGCTGTTGTATTTATATTGTATTTTATGCTTCTGGCGTTGGATTCTAAGTCCCTAACTATTCGATCTGGTGGAGCAACGCCCTAGAGTGAAGCCTAGGTTGCTCGGAATGTAGAAATGACCATAACTTTCACACTGGTTGCTATTATTCGTTTTATACGGTGTAAAAGCTGTTTTATTTATATCGTATTTTATGCTTCTGGCTTTGACTTCTTAGGGCCTACCTATACGACCTGGTGGAGCAACGCCCTAGAGTGAAACCTAGGTTGCCCTGAACGTAGAAATGACCATTACATTCACACTGGTTGCAATTATTCCTGTTATACGATGGAAAAACTGTTGTATTTTTATTGTATTCTATGCTTCTGGCGATTAATTCTAAGTCGCTAGCTATTTGATCAGGTGGAGCAACGCCCTAGGGTGAAGCCTAGGTTGCTCGGAAAGTAGAAATGACCATAAGTTTCATACTGGTTGCAATTATTCGTTTTATACGATGGAAAAACTGTTGTATTTATATTGTATTCTATGCTTCTGGCGTTGACTTCTAAGGCACTAACTATTCGATCTGGTGGAGCGACGCAATAGAGTGATGCCTAGGTTGCCCGGAACGTAGAATTGGCCATCACTTTCAAACTGGTTGCAATTATTCCTCTTATATGACGGATACACTGTTGTATTTTTATTGCATTTTATGCTTCGGGCGTTGCCTTCTAGGGCCCTAACTATTCAATCTGTTGGACCAACGCCCTAGGGTGAAGGTTAGCTTGCTCGGAAAGTAGAAATGACCATAAGTTTCATACTGGTTGCAATTATTCGTTTTATACGATGGAAAAGCGGTTGTATTTATATCGTATTTTATGCTTCTGGCGTTGACTTCTTCGGCCGTAACTATTCGGTCTGGTGGAGCAACGCCCTGGAGTGAAACCTAGGTTGCCCGGAACCTAGAATTGGCCATCACTTTCAAACTGGTTGCAATTATTCCTGATATATGATGGAAACACTGTTGTATTTTTTTTGCATTTTATGTTTCGGGCGTTGACTTCTAAGTCCCTAACTATTCAATCTGTTGGAGCAACGCCCTAGGGTGAAGCCTTGGTTGCTCGGCAAGTACAAATGTCCATAAGTTTCATGCTGGTTGCAATTATTCGTTTTATACGATGGAAAAACTGTTGTATTTATATTGTATTTTATGCTTCTGGCGTTGACTTCTAAGGCACTAACTATTCGATCTGGTGGAGCAACGCAATAGAGTGAAGCCTAGGTTGCCCCGAACGTAGAATTGGCCATCACTTTCAAACTGGTTGCAATTATTCCTGTTATATGTTGGAACCACTGTTGTCTTTTTTTTGCATTTTATGGTACGGGCGTTGACTTCTAAGGCCCTAACTATTCAATCTGTTGGAGCAACGCCCTAGTGTGAAGCCTAGGTTGCTCGGAAAGTAGAAATGACCATAAGTTTCATACTGGTTGAAATTATTCGTTTTATACGATGGAAAAGCTGTTGTATTTATATTGTATTTTATGCTTCTGGCGTTGACTTCTAAGGCACTAACTATTCGATCCGGTGGAGCAACGCCCTAGAGTGAAGCCTAGGTTGCCCGGAACGTAGAATTGTCACGTCACATTCAAAGTGGTTGCAATTATTCCTGTTATATGATGGAAACGCTGTTGTATTTTTATTGCATTTTATGCTTCGGGCGTTGACTTCTGAGGCCCTAACTATTCAATCTGTTGGAGCAACGCCCTAGGGCGAAGCATAGGTTGCTCGGAAAGTAGAAATGACCATAGGTTTCATACTGGTTGCAATCATTCGTTTTATACGATGGAAAAACTGTTGTATTTTAATTGTATTTTATGCTTTTAGCGATGAATTCTAAGTCCCTAGCTATTCGATCTGGTGGAGCAACGCCCTAGAGTGACGCCTAGCTTGCTCGGAAAGTAGAAATGACCATAAGTTTCATACTGGTTGCAATTATTCGTTTTATACGATGGAAAAGCTGTTGTATTTATATTGTATTTTATGCTTCTGGCGTTGAATTCTAAGTCCCTAGCTATTCCATCTGGTGGAACAACGCCCTAGGGTAAAGCCCAGGTTGCGCGGATCGTAGAAATGACCATAACTTTCACACTGGTAGCAATTATTCGTTTTATACGATGGAAAAACTGTTTTATTTATTTTGTATTTTATGCTTCGGGCGTTGACTTCTGAGGACCTAACTATTCGATCTGGTGGTGCAACGCCCTGGAGTGAAACCTGGGTTGCCCGGAACGTAGAAATGACCACAACTTTCACACTGGTTGCTATCTTTCGTTTTATACGATGGAAAGACTGTTATATTTATATCGTATTTTATGCTTCTGGCGTTGACTTCTTAGGGCCTACCTATTCGACCTGGTGGAGCAACGCCCTAGAGTGAAACCTAGGTTGCCCTGAACGTAGAAATAACCATTACATTCACACTGGTTGCAATTATTCCTGTCATACGATGGAGAAACTGCTGTAGTTTTATTGTATTCTATGCTTCTGGCGATTAATTCTAAGTCGCTAGCTATTTGATCAGGTGGAGCAACGACCTAGAGTGAAGCCTAGGTTGCCCGGAACGTAGTAATGACAATTACTTTCACACTGTTTGCTATTACTCATTTTGTACGATGGAAAAGCTGTTGTACTTATATTGTATTTTATTCTTATGGCGTTGAATTCTAAGTCCCTAGCTATTCCATCTGGTGCAACAACGCCCTAGGGTAAAGCCCAGGTTGCGCGGAACGTAGAAATGACCATAACTTTTAAACTGGTTGCAATTATTCCTGATATGTGATGGTAACACTGTTGTATTTTTTTTGCATTTTATGGTTCGGGCGTTGCCTTCTAAGGCCCTAACTATTCAATCTGTTGGAGCAACGCCCTAGGGTGAAGCCTAGGTTGCTCGGAAAGTAGAAATATCCATAAGTTTCATATTGGTTGCAATTACTCGTATTATACGATGGAAAAACTGTTGTATTTATATTGTATTTTATGCTTCTGGCGTTGACTTCTAAGGCGCTAACTATTCGATCTGGTGGAGCAACGCAATAGAGTGATGCCTAGGTTGCCCGGAACGTAGAATTGGCCATCACTTTCAAACTGGTTGCAATTATTCCTGTTATATGGTGGAAACACTGTTGTATTTTTATTGCATTTTATGCTTCTGGCGTTGACTTCTAAGGCCCTAACTATTCAATCTGTTGGGGCAACGCCCTAGGGTGAAGCCTAGGTTGCTCGGAAAGTAGAAATGACCATAAGTTTCATACTGGTTGCAATTATTCGTTTTATACGATGAAAGAACTGTTGTATTTATATTGTATTTTATGCTTCTGGCGTTTACTTCTAAGGACCTAACTATACGATCTGGTGGAGCAACGCCCTAGAGTGAAGCCTAGGTTGCTCGGAATTTAGAAATGACCATAACTTTCACACTGCTTGCAATTATTCGTTTTATACGATGGAAACGCTGTTGTATTTATATTGTATTTTATGCCTCTGGCGTTGACTTCTAAGGCCGTAGCTATTAGATGTGGTGGAGCAACGCCCTAGAGTGACGCCTAGGGTGCTCGGAACGTAGAAATGACCATTACTTTCACACTGGTTGCTATTATTCGTTTTATACGATGGAAAAGCTGTTGTATTTATATCGTTTTTTATGCTTCTGGCGTTGACTTCTTAGGCCGTAACTATTCGGTCTGGTGGAGCAACGCCCTGGAGTGAAACCTAGGTTGCCCGGAACGTAGAATTGGCCATCACTTTCAAACTGGTTGCAATTATTCCTGATATATGATGTAAACACTGTTGTATTTTTTTTGCATTTTATGGTTCGGGCGTTGACTTCTAAGGCCCTAACTATACAATTTGTTGGAGCAACGCCCTAGGGTGAAGCCTAGGTTGCTCGGAAAGTAGAAATATCCATAAGTTTCATACTGGTTGCAATTATTCGTTTTATACGATGGAAAAACTGTTGTATTTATATTGTATTTTATGCTTCTGGCGTTGACTTCTAAGGCACTAACTATTCGATCTGGTGGAGCAACGCCCTAGAGTGAAGCCTAGGTTGCCCGGAACGTAGAATTGGCCATCACTTTCAAACTGGTTGCAATTATTCCTGATATATGATGGAAACACTGTTGTCTTTTTTTTGCATTTTATGGTTCGGGCGTTGACTTCTAAGGCCCTAACTATTCAATCTGTTGGAGCAACGCCCTAGGGTGAAGCCTAGGTTGCTCGGAAAGTAGAAATGTCCATAAGTTTCATACTGGTTGCAATTATTCGTTTTATACGATGGAAAAACTGTTGTATTTATATTGTATTTTATGCTTCTGGCGTTGACTTCTAAGGCACTATCTATTCGATCTGGTGGAGCAACGCCGTAGAGTGAAGCCTAGGTTGCCCGGAACGTAGAATTGGCCATCACTTTCAAACTGGTTGCACTTATTCCTGTTATATGATGGAAACACTGTTGTATTTTTTTTGCATTTTATGTTTCGGGCGCTGACTTCTAAGGCCCTAACTATTCAATCTGTTGGGGCAACGCCCTAGGGTGAAGCCTAGGTTGCCCGGAACGTAGAATTGGCCATCACTTTCAAACTGGTTGCAATTATTCCTGTTATATGATGGAAACACTGTTGTATTTTTTTTGCATTTTATGGTTTTGGCGTTGACTTCTAAGGCCCTAACTATTCAACCTGTTGGAGCAACGCCCTAGTGTGAAGCCTAGGTTGCTCGGAAAGTAGAAATGACCATAAGTTTCATACTGGTTGCAATTATTCGTTTTATACGATGGAAAAGCTGTTGTATTTATATTGTATTTTATGCTTCTGGCGTTGAATTCTAAGTCCCTAGCTATTCCATCTGGTGGAACAACGCCCTAGGGTAAAGCCCAGGTTGCGCGGATCGTAGAAATGGCCATAACTTTCACACTGGTAGCAATTATACGTTTTATACGATGGAAAAACTGTTTTATTTATTTTGTATTTTATGCTTCGGGCGTTGACTTCTGAGGACCTAACTATTCGATCGGGTGGTGCAACGCCCTGGAGTGAAACCTGGGTTGCCCGGAACGTAGAAATGACCATAACTTTCACACTGGTTGCTATCTTTCGTTTTATACGATGGAAAGACTGTTATATTTATATCGGATTTTATGCTTCGTGCGTTGACTTCTTAGGGCCTACCTATTCGACCTGGTGGAGTAACGCCCTAGAGTGATACCTAGGTTGCCCTGAACGTAGAAATAACCATTACATTCACACTGGTTGCAATTATTCCTGTCATACGATGGAGAAACTGTTGTAGTTTTATTGTATTCTATGCTTCTGGCGATTAATTCTAAGTCGCTAGCTATTTGATCAGGTGGAGCAACGACCTAGAGTGAAGCCTAGGTTGCCCGGAACGTAGAAATGACAATTACTTTCACACTGTTTGCTATTATTCATTTTGTACGATGGAAAAGCTGTTGTACTTATATTGTATTTTATTCTTATGGCGTTGAATTCTAAGTCCCTAGCTATTCCATCTGGTGCAACAACGCCCTAGGGTAAAGCCCAGGTTGCGCGGAACGTAGAAATGACCATAACTTTTAAACTGGTTGCAATTATTCCTGATATGTGATGGTAACACTGTTGTATTTTTTTTGCATTTTATGGTTCGGGCGTTGACTTCTAAGGCCCTAACTATTCAATCTGTTGGAGCAACGCCCTAGGGTGAAGCCTAGGTTGCTCGGAAAGTAGAAATATCCATAAGTTTCATACTGGTTGCAATTACTCGTATTATACGATGGAAAAACTGTTGTATTTATATCGTATTTTATGCTTCTGGCGTTGACTTCTTAGGCCGTAACTATTCGGTCAGGTGGAGCAACGCCCTGGAGTGAAACCTAGGTTGCCCGGAACGTAGAATTGGCCATCACTTACAAACTGGTTGCAATTATTCCTGATATATGATGGAAACTCTGTTGTATTTTTTTTGCATTTTATGTTTCGGGCGTTGACTTCTAAGGCCCTAACTATTCAATCTGCTGGAGCGACGCCCTAGGGTGAAGCCTAGGTTGCTCGGAAGGTAGAAATATCCATAAGTTTCATACTGTTTGCAATTATTCGTTTTATACGATGGAAAAACTGTTGTATTTATATTGTCTTTTATGCTTCTGGCGTTGACTTCTAAGGCCCTAGCTGTTCGACCTAGTGGAGCAACGCCCTAGAGTGAACCTGAGGTTGCCCGGAAAGGAGAAATGACCATCATTTTCAAACTGGTTGCAATTAATCCTTTTATACGATGGAAAAGCTGTTGTATTTATATCCTATTTTATGCTTCTGGCGTTTACTTCTAAGGACCTAACTATTCGATCTGGTGGAGCAACGCCCTAGAGTGAAGCCCAGGTTGCCCGGAAAGGAGAAATGACCATCACTTTCTAACTGGTTGCAATTAATCCTTTTATACGATGGAAAAGCTGTTGTATTTATATCGTATTTTATTCTTCTTGCGTTTACTTCTAAGGACCTAACTATTCGATCTGGTGGAGCAACGCCCTAGAGTGAAGCCTAGGTTGCTCGGAATGTAGAAATGACCATAACTTTCACACTGGTTGCTATTATTCGTTTTATACGGTGTAAAAGCTGTTTTATTTATATCGTATTTTATGCTTCTGGCTTTGACTTCTTAGGGCCTACCTATTCGACCTGGTGGAGCAACGCCCTAGAGTGAAACCTAGGTTGCCCTGAACGTAGAAATGACCATTACATTCACACTGGTTGCAATTATTCCTGTTATACGATGGAAAAACTGTTGTATTTTTATTGTATTCTATGCTTCTGGCGATTAATTCTAAGTCGCTAGCTATTTGATCAGGTGGAGCAACGCCCTAGGGTGAAGCCTAGGTTGCTCGGAAAGTAGAAATGACCATAAGTTTCATACTGGTTGCAATTATTCGTTTTATACGATGGAAAAACTGTTGTATTTATATTGTATTCTATGCTTCTGGCGTTGACTTCTAAGGCACTAACTATTCGATCTGGTGGAGCGACGCAATAGAGTGATGCCTAGGTTGCCCGGAACGTAGAATTGGCCATCACTTTCAAACTGGTTGCAATTATTCCTCTTATATGACGGATACACTGTTGTATTTTTATTGCATTTTATGCTTCGGGCGTTGCCTTCTAGGGCCCTAACTATTCAATCTGTTGGACCAACGCCCTAGGGTGAAGGCTAGCTTGCTCGGAAAGTAGAAATGACCATAAGTTCCATACTGGTTGCAATTATTCGTTTTATACGATGGAAAAGCGGTTGTATTTATATCGTATTTTATGCTTCTGGCGTTGACTTCTTAGGCCGTAACTATTCGGTCTGGTGGAGCAACGCCCTGGAGTGAAACCTAGGTTGCCCGGAACCTAGAATTGGCCATCACTTTCAAACTGGTTGCAATTATTCCTGATATATGATGGAAACACTGTTGTATTTTTTTTGCATTTTATGTTTCGGGCGTTGACTTCTAAGTCCCTAACTATTCAATCTGTTGGAGCAACGCCCTAGGGTGAAGCCTTGGTTGCTCGGCAAGTAGAAATGTCCATAAGTTTCATGCTGGTTGCAATTATTCGTTTTATACGATGGAAAAACTGTTGTATTTATATTGTATTTTATGCTTCTGGCGTTGACTTCTAAGGCACTAACTATTCGATCTGGTGGAGCAACGCAATAGAGTGAAGCCTAGGTTGCCCGGAACGTAGAATTGGCCATCACTTTCAAACTGGTTGCAATTATTCCTGTTATATGTTGGAACCACTGTTGTCTTTTTTTTGCATTTTATGGTACGGGCGTTGACTTCTAAGGCCCTAACTATTCAATCTGTTGGAGCAACGCCCTAGTGTGAAGCATAGGTTGCTCGGAAAGTAGAAATGACCATAAGTTTCATACTGGTTGAAATTATTCGTTTTATACGATGGAAAAGCTGTTGTATTTATATTGTATTTTATGCTTCTGGCGTTGACTTCTAAGGCACTAACTATTCGATCCGGTGGAGCAACGCCCTAGAGTGAAGCCTAGGTTGCCCGGAACGTAGAATTGTCACATCACATTCAAAGTGGTTGCAATTATTCCTGTTATATGATGGAGACGCTGTTGTATTTTTATTGCATTTTATGCTTCGGGCGTTGACTTCTGAGGCCCTAACTATTCAATCTGTTGGAGCAACGCCCTAGGGCGAAGCATAGGTTGCTCGGAAAGTAGAAATGACCATAGGTTTCATACTGGTTGCAATCATTCGTTTTATACGATGGAAAAACTGTTGTATTTTAATTGTATTTTATGCTTTTAGCGATGAATTCTAAGTCCCTAGCTATTCGATCTGGTGGAGCAACGCCCTAGAGTGACGCCTAGCTTGCTCGGAAAGTAGAAATGACCATAAGTTTCATACTGGTTGCAATTATTCGTTTTATACGATGGAAAAGCTGTTGTATTTATATTGTATTTTATGCTTCTGGCGTTGGATTCTAAGTCCCTAGCTATTCCATCTGGTGGAACAACGCCCTAGGGTAAAGCCCAGGTTGCGCGGATCGTAGAAATGACCATAACTTTCACACTGGTAGCAATTATTCGTTTTATACGATGGAAAAACTGTTTTATTTATTTTGTATTTTATGCTTCGGGCGTTGACTTCTGAGGACCTAACTATTCGATCTGGTGGTGCAACGCCCTGGAGTGAAACCTGGGTTGCCCGGAACGTAGAAATGACCACAACTTTCACACTGGTTGCTATCTTTCGTTTTATACGATGGAAAGACTGTTATATTTATATCGTATTTTATGCTTCTGGCGTTGACTTCTTAGGGCCTACCTATTCGACCTGGTGGAGCAACGCCCTAGAGTGAAACCTAGGTTGCCCTGAACGTAGAAATAACCATTACATTCACACTGGTTGCAATTATTCCTGTCATACGATGGAGAAACTGCTGTAGTTTTATTGTATTCTATGCTTCTGGCGATTAATCCTAAGTCGCTAGCTATTTGATCAGGTGGAGCAACGACCTAGAGTGAAGCCTAGGTTGCCCGGAACGTAGTAATGACAATTACTTTCACACTGTTTGCTATTACTCATTTTGTACGATGGAAAAGCTGTTGTACTTATATCGTATTTTATTCTTATGGCGTTGAATTCTAAGTCCCTAGCTATTCCATCTGGTGCAACAACGCCCTAGGGTAAAGCCCAGGTTGCGCGGAACGTAGAAATGACCATAACTTTTAAACTGGTTGCAATTATTCCTGATATGTGATGGTAACACTGTTGTATTTTTTTTGCATTTTATGGTTCGGGCGTTGACTTCTAAGGCCCTAACTATTCAATCTGTTGGAGCAACGCCCTAGGGTGAAGCCTAGGTTGCTCGGAAAGTAGAAATATCGATAAGTTTCATACTGGTTGCAATTATTCGTTCTATACGATGGAAAAACTGTTGTATTTATATTGTATTTTATGCTTCTGGCGTTGACTTCTAAGGCACTAACTATTCGATCTGGTGGAGCAACGCCCTAGAGTGAAGCCTAGGTTGCCCGGAACGTAGAATTGGCCATCACTTTCAAACTGGTTGCAATTATTCCTGATATATGATGGAAACACTGTTGTCTTTTTTTTGCATTTTATGGTTCGGGCGTAGACTTCTAAGGCCCTAACTATTCAATCTGTTGGAGCAACGCCCTAGGGTGAAGCCTAGGTTGCTCGGAAAGTAGAAATGTCCATAAGTTTCATACTGGTTGCAATTATTCGTTTTATACGATGGAAAAACTGTTGTATTTATATTGTATTTTATGCTTCTGGCGTTGACTTCTAAGGCACTATCTATTCGATCTGGTGGAGCAACGCCGTAGAGTGAAGCCTAGGTTGCCCGGAACGTAGAATTGGCCGTCACTTTCAAACTGGTCGCAATTATTCCTGTTATATGATGGAAACACTGTTGTATTTTTTTTGCATTTTATGGTTCGGGCGTAGACTTCTAAGGCCCTAACTATTCGATCTGGTGGAGCTACGCCCTAGAGTGAAGCTTCGGTTGCCCGGAACGTAGAATTGGCCATCACTTTCAAACTGGTCGCAATTATTCCTGTTATATGATGGAAACACTGTTGTATTTTTTTTGCATTTTATGGTTCGGGCGTAGACTTCTAAGACCCTAACTATTCAATCTGTTGGAGCAACACCCTAGGGTGAAGCCTAGGTTGCTCGGAAAGTAGAAATGACCATAAGTTTCATACTGGTTGCAATTATTCGTTTTATACGATGGAAAACTGTTGTATTTATATTGTATTTTATTCTTCTGGCGTTTACTTCTAAGGACCTAACTATTCGATCTGGTGGAGCAACGTCCTAGAGTGAAGCCTAGGTTGCTCGCAATGTGGAAATGACCATAACTTTCACACTGGTTGCAATTACTCGTTTTATACGATGGAAACGCTGTTGTATTTATATTGTATTTTATGCCTCTGGCGTTGACTTCTAAGACACTATCTATTCGATCTGGTGGAGCAACGCCCTAGAGAGAAGCCTAGGTTGCCCGGAACGTAGAATTGGCCATTACTTTCAAACTGGTTGCACTTATTCCTGTTATATGATGGAAACACTGTTGTATTTTTTTTGCATTTTATGCTTCGGGCGCTGACTTCTAAGGCCCTAACTATTCAATCTGTTGGAGCAAGGCGCTAGGGTGAAGCCTAGGTTGCTCGGAAAGTAGAAATGACCATAAGTTTCATACTGGTTGCAATTACTCGTTTAATACGATGGAAAAACGGTTGTATTTATATTGTATTTTATGCCTCTGGCGTTGACTTCTAAGGCACTAACTATTCGATCTGGTGGAGCAACGCCCTAGAGTGAAGCCTAGGCTGCCCGGAACGTAGAATTGGCCATCACTTTCACACTGGTCGAAATTATTCCTGTTACATGATGGAAACACTGTTGTATTTTTTTTGCATTTTAAGGTTCGGGCGTAGACTTCTGAGGCCGTAGCTATTCGATGTGGTGGAACAACGCCATACAGTGAAGCCTAGGTTGCCCGCAACGTAGAAATGACCATTAGTTTCACACTGTTTGCAATTATTCCTTTTATACGATGGAAAAGCTGTTGTATTTATATCGTATTTTATTCTTCTGGCGTTTACTTCTAAGGACCTAACTCTTCGATCTGGTGGAGCAACGTCCTAGAGTGAAGCCTAGGTTGCTCGCAATGTGGAAATGACCATAACTTTCACACTGCTTGCAATTACTCGTTTTATACGATGGAAACGCTGTTGTATTTATATTGTATTTTATGCCTCTGGCGTTGACTTCTAAGGCACTATCTATTCGATCTGGTGGAGCAACGCCCTAGAGAGAAGCCTAGGTTGCCCGGAACGTAGAATTGGCCATCACTTTCAAACTGGTTGCACTTATTCCTGTTATATGATGGAAACACTGTTGTATTTTTTTTGCATTTTATGTTTCGGGCGCTGACTTCTAAGGCCCTAACTATTCAATCTGTTGGAGCAACACCCTAGGGTGAAGCCTAGGTTGCTCGGAAAGTAGTAATGACCATATGTTTCATACTGGTTGCAGTTATTCGTTTTATACGATGGAAAACTGTTGTATTTATATTGTATTTTATGCTTCTGGCGTTGACGTCTAAGGCACTAACTATTCGATCTGGAGGAACAACGCCCTAGGTTAAAGCCCAGATTGCGCTGAACGTAGAAATGACCATAACTTTCACACCGGTAGCCATTTTTCGTTTTATACGATGGAAAAACTGTTCTATTTATTTTGTATTTAATGCATCGGGCGTTGACTTCTAAGGTCCTAACTGTATGATCTGGTGGAGCAACGCCCTGGAGTGAAGCCTAGGTTGCCTGGAACGTAGAAATGACCATCACTTTCACACGGTTTGCAATTATTCCTGTTATAGGATGGAAAGACTGTTGTATTCTTATTGTATTTTATACTTCAGGCGTTGAGTTCTGAAGCCGTAGCTATTCGATGTGGTGGAAGAACGCCATACAGTGAAGCCTAGGTTGCCCGGAACGTAGAAATGACCATTACTTTCACACTGTTTGCAATTGTTCCTTTTATACGATGGAAAAGCTGTTGTATTTATATCGTATTTTATGCCCCTGGCGTTGACTTCTAAGGACCTAACTATTCGATCTGGTGGAGCAACGCCCTAGAGTGAAGCCTAGGTTGCTCGGAATGTAGAAATGACCATAACTTTCACACTGATTGCAATAATTCGTTTTATACGATGGAAAAACTGTTGAATCTTTATCGTATTTTATGATTCTGGCGTTGACTTCTTAGGCCGTAACTATTCGATCTGGTGGAGCAACGCCCTGGAGTGAAACCTGGGTTGCCCGGAACGTAGAAATGACCACTACTATCACACTGGTTGCAAATTATTCCTGCTATACGATGGAAAAACTGTTGTACTTTGATTGCATTTTATGCTTCTGGCGTTCACTTCTTAGGCCCTAACTATTCGATCTGGTGGAACAACGGCCTAGGGTGAAGCCTAGGTTGCCCGGAACGTAGAAATGACCATAACTTTCACACTGGTTGCAATTATTTGTTTTATGCGATGGAATAGCTGTTGTATTTATATCGTATTTTATGCTTCTGGCGTTGACTTCTTAGGCCCTAACTATTCCATCTGGTGGAACAACGCCCTAGAGTAAAGCCCAGGTTTCGCGGAACGTAGAAATGACCATAACTTTCACACTGGTAGCAATTATTCCTGTTATATGATGGAAACACTGTTGTATTTTTTTTGCATTTTATGGTTCGGGCCTAGACTTCTAAGGCCCTAACTATTCAATCTGTTGGAGCAACGCCCTAGGGTGAAGCCTAGGTTGCTCGGAATGTGGAAACGACCATAACTTTCACACTGGTTGCAATTATTCGTTTTATACGATGGAAACACTGTTGTATTTATATTGTATTTTATGCTTCTGGCGGTGACTTCTAAGGCACTAACTATTCGATCTGGTGGGGCAACGCCGTAGGGTGAAGGCTAGGTTGCTCGGAAAGTAGAAATGACCATAAGTTTCATACTGGTTGCAATTATTCGTTTTATACGATGGAAAAACTGTTGTATTTATATTGTATTTTATGCTTCTGGCGTTGACTTCCAAGGCACTATCTGTTCGATCTGGTGGAGCAACGCCCTAGAGTGAATCCTAGGTTGCTCGGAATGTAGAAATGACCATAGCTTTCACACTGGTTGCAATTATTCGTTTTATACGATGGAAACGCTGTTGTATTTATATTGTACTTTATGCATCTAGCGGTGACTTCTAAGGCCGTAGCTATTAGATGTGGTGGAGCAACGCCCTAGAGTGACGCCTAGAGTGCTCGGAACGTAGAAATGACCATTACTTTCACACTGGTTGCAATTATTCGTTTTATACGATGGAAAAGCTGTTGTATTTATATCGTATTTTATGCTTCTGGCGTTGACTTCTTAGGCCGTAACTATTTGGTCTCGTGGAGCAACGCCCTGGAGTGAAACCTAGGTTGCCCGGAACGTAGAATTGGCCATCACTTTCAAACTGGTTGCAATTATTCCTGTTATATGATGGAAACACTGTTGTATTTTTTTTGCATTTTATGGTTCGGGCGTTGACTTCTAAGGACCTAACTATTCAATCCGTTGGAGCAACGCCCTAGGGTGAAGCCTAGGTTGCTCGGAAAGTAGAAATGTCCATATGCTTCATACTGGTTGCAATTATTTGTTTCATACGATGGAAAAACTGTTGTATTTATATTGTATTTTATGCTTCTGGCGTTGACTTCTAAGGCACTAACTATTCGATCTGGTGGAGCAACGCCCTAGAGTGAAGCCTAGGTTGCCCGGAACGTAGAATTGGCCATCACTTTCAAACTGGTCGAAATTATTCCTGTTATATAATGGAAACACTGTTGTATTTTTTTTGCATTTTATGGTTCGGGCGTAGACTTCTAAGGCCCTAACTATTCAATCTGTTGGAGCAACGCCCTAGGGTGAAGCCTAGGTTGCTCGGAATGTGGAAACGACCATAACTTTCACACTGGTTGCAATTATTCGTTTTATACGATGGAAACACTGTTGTATTTATATTGTATTTTATGCTTCTGGCGGTGACTTCTAAGGCACTAACTATTCGATCTGGTGGGGCAACGCCCTAGAGTGAAGCATAGGTTGCCCGGAACGTAGAATTGGCCATCACTTTCAAACTGGATGCAATTATTCCTGTTATATTATGGAAACACTGTTGTATTTTTATTGCATTTTATGATTCGGGCGTTGACTTCTAAGGCCCTAACTATTCAATCTGTTGGAGCAACGCCCTAGGGTGACGCCTAGGTCGCTCGGAAGGTAGAAATGACCATAAGTTTCATACTGGTTGCAATTATTCGTTTTATACGATGGAAAAACTGTTGTATTTATATTGTATTTTATGCTTCTGGCGTTGACTTCTAACGCACTAGCTGTTCGATCTAGTGGAGCAACGCCCTAGAGCGAAGCCTAGGTTGCCCGGAAAGGAGAAATGAACATCACGTTCAAACTGGTTGCAATTAATCCTTTTATACCATGGAAAAGCTGTTGTATTTATATCGTATTTTATGCTTCTGGCGTTTACTTCTAAGGACCTAACTATTCGATCTGGTGGAGCAACGCCCTAGAGTGAAGCCTAGGTTGCTCGGAATATGGAAATGACCATAACTTTCACACTGGTTGCAATTATTCGTTTTATACGATGGAAACACTGTTGTATTTATATTGTATTTTATGCCTCTGGCGTTGACTCCTAAGGCCGTAGCTATTAGATGTGGTGGAGCAACGCCCTAGAGTGACGCCTAGGGAGCTCGGAACGTAGAAATGATGATTACTTTCACACTGGTTGCAATTATACGTTTTATACGATGGAAAAGCTGTTGTATTTATATTGTAATTTATGCTTCTGGCGTTGACTTCTAAGGCACTAACTATTCGATCTGGTGGAGCTACGCCCTAGAGTGAAGCTTAGGTTGCCCGGAACGTAGAATTGGCCATCACTTTCAAACTGGTTGCAATTATTCCTGTTATATTATGGAAAGACTGTTGTATTTTTATTGTATTTTATACTTCAGGCGTTGACTTCTGAGGCCGTAGCTATTCGATGTGGTGGAAGAACGCCATACAGTGAAGCCTAGGTTGCCCGGAACGTAGAAATGACCATTACTTTCACACTGTTTGCAATTATTCCTTTTATACGATGGAAAAGCTGTTGTATTTATATCGTATTTTATGCTTCTGGCGTTGACTTCTTAGGCCGTAACTATTCGGTCTCGTGGAGCAACGCCCTGGAGTGAAACCTAGGTTGCCCGGAGCGTAGAATTGGCCATCACTTTCAAACTGGTTGCAATTATTCCTGTTATATGATGGAAACACTGTTGTATTTTTTTTGCATTTTATGGTTCGGGCGTTGACTTCTAAGGCCCTAACTATTCAATCCGTTGGAGCAACGCCCTAGGGTGAAGCCTAGGTTGCTCGGAAAGTAGAAATGTCCATATGCTTCATACTGGTTGCAATTATTTGTTTCATACGATGGAAAAACTGTTGTATTTATATTGTATTTTATGCTTCTGGCGTTGACTTCTAAGGCACTAACTATTCGATCTGGTGGAGCAACGCCCTAGAGTGAAGCCTAGGTTGCCCGGAACGTAGAATTGACAATCACTTTCAAACTGGTCGAAATTATTCCTGTTATATGATGGAAACACTGTTGTATTTTTTTTGCATTTTATGGTTCGGGCGTAGACTTCTAAGGCCCTAACTATTCAATCTGTTGGAGCAACGCCCTAGGGTGAAGCCTAGGTTGCTCGGAAAGTAGAAATGACCATAAGTTTCATACTGGTTGCAATTATTCGTTTTATGCGATGGAAAACTGTTGTATTTATATTGTATTTTATGCTTCTGGCGTTGACTTCTAAGGCACTAACTATTCGATATGGTGGAGCTACGCCCTAGAGTGAAGCCTAGGTTGCCCGAAACGTAGAATTGGCCATCACTTTCAAACTGGTCGCAATTATTCCTGTTATATGATGGAAACACTGTCGTATTTTTTTTGCATTTTATGGTTCGGGCGTTGACTTCTAAGGCCCTAACTATTCAATCTGTTGGACCAACGCCCTAGGGTGAAGCCTAGGTTGCTCGGAAAGTTGAAATGACCATAAGTTTCATACTGGTTGCAATTATTCGTTTTATACGATGGAAAAGCTGTTGTATTTATATTGTATTTTATGCTTCTGGCGTTGACTTCTAAGACACTAACTATTCGATCTGGTGGGGCAACGCCCTAGAGTGAAGCATAGGTTGCCCGGAACGTAGAATTGGCCGTCACTTTCAAACTGGTTGCAATTATTCCTGTTATATTATGAGAACACTGTTGTATTTTTATTGCATTTTATGCTTCGGGCGTTGACTTCTAAGGCCCTAACTATTCAATCTGTTGGAGCAACGCCCTAGGGTGACGCCTAGGTCGCTCGGAAGGTAGAAATGACCATAAGTTTCATACTGGTTGCAATTATTCGTTTTATACGATGGAAAAACTGTTGTATTTATATTGTATTTTATGATTCTGGCGTTGACTTCTAACGCACCAGCTGTTCGATCTAGTGGAGCAACGTCCTAGAGTGAAGCCTAGGTTGCTCGCAATGTGGAAATGACCATAACTTTCACACTGCTTGCAATTACTCGTTTTATACGATGGAAAAACTGTTGTATTTATATCGTATTTTATGCTTCTGCCGTTGACTTCTAAGGCACTAACTATTCGATCTGGTGGAGCAACGCCCTAGAGTGAAGCCTAGGTTGCTCGGAATATGGAAATGACCATAAGTTTCATACTCGTTGCAATTATTCGTTTTATACGATGGAAAAGCTGTTGTATTTATATTGTAATTTATGCTTCTGGTGTTGACTTCTAAGGCACTAACTATTCGATCTGGTGGAGCTACGCCCTAGAGTGAAGCTTAGGTTGCCCGGAACGTAGAATTGGCCATCACTTTCAAACTGGTTGCAATTATTCCTGTTATATTATGGAAACACTGTTGTATTTTTATTGTATTTTATACTTCAGGCGTTGACTTCTGAGGCCGTAGCTATTCGATGTGGTGGAAGAACGCCATACAGTGAAGCCTAGGTTGCCCGGAACGTAGAAATGACCATTACTTTCACACTGTTTGCAATTATTCCTTTTATACGATGGAAAAGCTGTTGTATTTATATCGTATTTTATTCTTCTGGCGTTTACTTCTAAGGACCTAACTATTCGATCTGGTGGAGCAACGTCCTAGAGTGAAGCCTAGGTTGCTCACAATGTGGAAATGACCATAACTTTCACACTGGTTGCAATTACTCGTTTTATACGATGGAAACGCTGTTGTATTTATATTGTATTTTATGCCTCTGGCGTTGACTTCTAAGGCACTATCTATTCGATCTGGTGGAGCAATGCCCTAGAGAGAAGCCTAGGTTGCCCGGAACGTAGAATTGGCCATCACTTTCAAACTGGTTGCACTTATTCCTGTTATATGATGGAAACACTGTTGTATTTTTTTTGCATTTTATGTTTCGGGCGCTGACTTCTAAGGCCCTAACTATTCAATCTGTTGGAGCAAGGCGCTAGGGTGAAGCCTAGGTAGCTCTGAAAGTAGAAATGACCATAAGTTTCATACTGGTTGCAATTACTCGTTTAGTACGATGGAAAAGCGGTTGTATTTATATTGTATTTTATGCTTCTAGCGTTGACTTCTAAGGCACTATCTATTCGATCTGGTGGAGCAACGCCCTAGAGAGAAGCCTAGGTTGCCCGGAACGTAGAATTGGCCATCACTTTCAAACTGGTCGCAATTATTCCTGTTATATGATGGAAACACTGTTGTATTTTTTTTGCATTTTATGGTTCGGGCGTAGTCTTCTAAGACCCTAACTATTCAATCTGTTGGAGCAACACCCTAGGGTGAAGCCTAGGTTGCTCGGAAAGTAGTAATGACCATAAGTTTCATACTGGTTGCAATTATTCGTTTTATACGATGGAAAACTGTTGTATTTATATTGTATTTTATGCTTCTGGCGTTGACGTCTAAGGCACTAACTATTCGATCTGGAGGAACAACGCCCTAGGTTAAGGCCCAGATTGCGCTGAACGTAGAAATGACCATAACTTTCACACCGGTAGCCATTTTTCGTTTTATACGATGGAAAAACTGTTCTATTTATTTTGTATTTAATGCTTCGGGCGTTGACTTCTAAGGTCCTAACTGTATGATCTGGTGGAGCAACGCCCTGGAGTGAAGCCTAGGTTGCCTGGAACGTAGAAATGACCATCACTTTCACACGGTTTGCAATTATTCCTGTTATAGGATGGAAAGACTGTTGCATTCTTATTGTATTTTATACTTCAGGCGTTGAGTTCTGAAGCCGTAGCTATTCGATGTGGTGGAGGAACGCCATACAGTGAAGCCTAGGTTGCCCGGAACGTAGAAATGACCATTACTTTCACACTGTTTGCAATAATTCGTTTTATACGATGGAAAAACTGTTGCATCTTTATCGTATTTTATGCTTCTGGCGTTGACTTCTTAGGCCGTAACTATTCGATCTGGTGGAGCAACGCCCTGGAGTGAAACCTGGGTTGCCCGGAACGTAGAAATGACCACTACTATCACACTGGTTGCAAATTATTCCTGCTATACGATGGAAAAACTGTTGTACTTTGATTGCATTTTATGCTTCTGGCGTTCACTTCTTAGGCCCTAACTATTCGATCTGGTGGAACAACGGCCTAGGGTGAAGCCTAGGTTGCCCGGAACGTAGAAATGACCATAACTTTCACACTGGTTGCAATTATTTGTTTTATGCGATGGAATAGCTGTTGTATTTATATCGTATTTTATGGTTCGGGCGTAGACTTCTAAGGCCCTAACTATTCAATCTGTTGGAGCAACGCCCTAGGGTGAAGCCTAGGTTGCTCGGAATGTGGAAACGACCATAACTTTCACACTGGTTGCAATTATTCGTTTTATACGATGGAAACACTGTTGTATTTATATTGTATTTTATGCTTCTGGCGGTGACTTCTAAGGCACTAACTATTCGATCTGGTGGGGCAACGCCCTAGAGTGAAGCATAGGTTGCCCGGAACGTAGAATTGGCCATCACTTTCAAACTGGTTGCAATTATTCCTGTTATATTATGGAAACACTATTGTATTTTTATTGCATTTTATGCTTCGGGCGTTGACTTCTAAGGCCCTAACTATTCAATCTGTTGGAGCAACGCCCTAGGGTGACGCCTAGGTCGCTCGGAAGGTAGAAATGACCATAAGTTTCATACTGGTTGCAATTATTCGTTTTATACGATGGAAAAACTGTTGTATTTATATTGTATTTTATGATTCTGGCGTTGACTTCTAACGCACCAGCTGTTCGATCTAGTGGAGCAACGTCCTAGAGTGAAGCCTAGGTTGCTCGCAATGTGGAAATGACCATAACTTTCACACTGCTTGCAATTACTCGTTTTATACGATGGAAAAACTGTTGTATTTATATCGTATTTTATGCTTCTGCCGTTGACTTCTAAGGCACTAACTATTCGATCTGGTGGAGCAACGCCCTAGAGTGAAGCCTAGGTTGCTCGGAATATGGAAATGACCATAAGTTTCATACTCGTTGCAATTATTCGTTTTATACGATGGAAAAGCTGTTGTATTTATATTGTAATTTATGCTTCTGGTGTTGACTTCTAAGGCACTAACTATTCGATCTGGTGGAGCTACGCCCTAGAGTGAAGCTTAGGTTGCCCGGAACGTAGAATTGGCCATCACTTTCAAACTGGTTGCAATTATTCCTGTTATATTATGGAAACACTGTTGTATTTTTATTGTATTTTATACTTCAGGCGTTGACTTCTGAGGCCGTAGCTATTCGATGTGGTGGAAGAACGCCATACAGTGAAGCCTAGGTTGCCCGGAACGTAGAAATGACCATTACTTTCACACTGTTTGCAATTATTCCTTTTATACGATGGAAAAGCTGTTGTATTTATATCGTATTTTATTCTTCTGGCGTTTACTTCTAAGGACCTAACTATTCGATCTGGTGGAGCAACGTCCTAGAGTGAAGCCTAGGTTGCTCACAATGTGGAAATGACCATAACTTTCACACTGGTTGCAATTACTCGTTTTATACGATGGAAACGCTGTTGTATTTATATTGTATTTTATGCCTCTGGCGTTGACTTCTAAGGCACTATCTATTCGATCTGGTGGAGCAATGCCCTAGAGAGAAGCCTAGGTTGCCCGGAACGTAGAATTGGCCATCACTTTCAAACTGGTTGCACTTATTCCTGTTATATGATGGAAACACTGTTGTATTTTTTTTGCATTTTATGTTTCGGGCGCTGACTTCTAAGGGCCTAACTATTCAATCTGTTGGAGCAAGGCGCTAGGGTGAAGCCTAGGTAGCTCTGAAAGTAGAAATGACCATAAGTTTCATACTGGTTGCAATTACTCGTTTAGTACGATGGAAAAGCGGTTGTATTTATATTGTATTTTATGCTTCTAGCGTTGACTTCTAAGGCACTATCTATTCGATCTGGTGGAGCAACGCCCTAGAGAGAAGCCTAGGTTGCCCGGAACGTAGAATTGGCCATCACTTTCAAACTGGTCGCAATTATTCCTGTTATATGATGGAAACACTGTTGTATTTTTTTTGCATTTTATGGTTCGGGCGTAGTCTTCTAAGACCCTAACTATTCAATCTGTTGGAGCAACACCCTAGGGTGAAGCCTAGGTTGCTCGGAAAGTAGTAATGACCATAAGTTTCATACTGGTTGCAATTATTCGTTTTATACGATGGAAAACTGTTGTATTTATATTGTATTTTATGCTTCTGGCGTTGACGTCTAAGGCACTAACTATTCGATCTGGAGGAACAACGCCCTAGGTTAAGGCCCAGATTGCGCTGAACGTAGAAATGACCATAACTTTCACACCGGTAGCCATTTTTCGTTTTATACGATGGAAAAACTGTTCTATTTATTTTGTATTTAATGCTTCGGGCGTTGACTTCTAAGGTCCTAACTGTATGATCTGGTGGAGCAACGCCCTGGAGTGAAGCCTAGGTTGCCTGGAACGTAGAAATGACCATCACTTTCACACGGTTTGCAATTATTCCTGTTATAGGATGGAAAGACTGTTGCATTCTTATTGTATTTTATACTTCAGGCGTTGAGTTCTGAAGCCGTAGCTATTCGATGTGGTGGAGGAACGCCATACAGTGAAGCCTAGGTTGCCCGGAACGTAGAAATGACCATTACTTTCACACTGTTTGCAATAATTCGTTTTATACGATGGAAAAACTGTTGCATCTTTATCGTATTTTATGCTTCTGGCGTTGACTTCTTAGGCCGTAACTATTCGATCTGGTGGAGCAACGCCCTGGAGTGAAACCTGGGTTGCCCGGAACGTAGAAATGACCACTACTATCACACTGGTTGCAAATTATTCCTGCTATACGATGGAAAAACTGTTGTACTTTGATTGCATTTTATGCTTCTGGCGTTCACTTCTTAGGCCCTAACTATTCGATCTGGTGGAACAACGGCCTAGGGTGAAGCCTAGGTTGCCCGGAACGTAGAAATGACCATAACTTTCACACTGGTTGCAATTATTTGTTTTATGCGATGGAATAGCTGTTGTATTTATATCGTATTTTATGCTTCTGGCGTTGACTTCTTAGGCCCTAACTATTCCATCTGGTGGAACAACGCCCTAGAGTAAAGCCCAGGTTTCGCGGAACGTAGAAATGACCATAACTTTCACACTGGTAGCAATTATTCCTGTTATATGATGGAAACACTGTTGTATTTTTTTTGCATTTTATGGTTCGGGCGTAGACTTCTAAGGCCCTAACTATTCAATCTGTTGGAGCAACGCCCTAGGGTGAAGCCTAGGTTGCTCGGAATGTGGAAACGACCATAACTTTCACACTGGTTGCAATTATTCGTTTTATACGATGGAAACACTGTTGTATTTATATTGTATTTTATGCTTCTGGCGGTGACTTCTAAGGCACTAACTATTCGATCTGGTGGGGCAACACCCTAGAGTGAAGCATAGGTTGCCCGGAACGTAGAATTGGCCATCACTTTCAAACTGGTTGCAATTATTCCTGTTATATTATGGAAACACTATTGTATTTTTATTGCATTTTATGCTTCGGGCGTTGACTTCTAAGGCCCTAACTATTCAATCTGTTGGAGCAACGCCCTAGGGTGACGCCTAGGTCGCTCGGAAGGTAGAAATGACCATAAGTTTCATACTGGTTGCAATTATTCGTTTTATACGATGGAAAAACTGTTGTATTTATATTGTATTTTATGCTTCTGGCGTTGACTTCTAACGCACTAGCTGTTCGATCTAGTGGAGCAACGCCCTAGAGCGAAGCCTAGGTTGCCCGGAAAGGAGAAATGAACATCACGTTCAAACTGGTTGCAATTAATCCTTTTATACCATGGAAAAGCTGTTGTATTTATATCGTATTTTATGCTTCTGGCGTTTACTTCTAAGGACCTAACTATTCGATCTGGTGGAGCAACGCCCTAGAGTGAAGCCTAGGTTGCTCGGAATATGGAAATGACCATAACTTTCACACTGGTTGCAATTATTCGTTTTATACGATGGAAACACTGTTGTATTTATATTGTACTTTATGCCTCTGGCGTTGACTCCTAAGGCCGTAGCTATTAGATGTGGTGGAGCAACGCCCTAGAGTGACGCCTAGGGAGCTCGGAACGTAGAAATGATGATTACTTTCAAACTGGTTGCAATTATACGTTTTATACGATGGAAAAGCTGTTGTATTTATATTGTAATTTATGCTTCTGGCGTTGACTTCTAAGGCACTAACTATTCGATCTGGTGGAGCTACGCCCTAGAGTGAAGCTTAGGTTGCCCGGAACGTAGAATTGGCCATCACTTTCAAACTGGTTGCAATTATTCCTGTTATATTATGGAAACACTGTTGTATTTTTATTGTATTTTATACTTCAGGCGTTGACTTCTGAGGCCGTAGCTATTCGATGTGGTGGAACAGCGCCATACAGTGAAGCCTAGGTTGCCCGGAACGTAGAAATGACCATTACTTTCACACTGTTTGCAATTATTCCTTTTATACGATGGAAAAGCTGTTGTATTTATATCGTATTTTATTCTTCTGGCGTTTACTTCTAAGGACCTAAGTATTCGATCTGGTGGAGCAACGTCCTAGAGTGAAGCCTAGGTTGCTCACAATGTGGAAATGACCATAACTGTCACACTGGTTGCAATTACTCGTTTTCTACGATGGAAACGCTGTTGTATTTATATTGTATTTTATGCCTCTGGCGTTGACTTCTAAGGCACTATCTATTCGATCTGGTGGAGCAACGCCCTAGAGAGAAGCCTAGGTTGCCCGGAACGTAGAATTGGCCATCACTTTCAAACTGGTTGCACTTATTCCTGTTATATGATGGAAACACTGTTGTATTTTTTTTGCATTTTATGTTTCGGGCGCTGACTTCTAAGGCCCTAACTATTCAATCTGTTGGAGCAAGGCGCTAGGGTGAAGCCTAGGTTGCTCTGAAAGTAGAAATGACCATAAGTTTCATACTGGTTGCAATTACTCGTTTAATACGATGGAAAAGCGGTTGTATTTATATTGTATTTTTAATGCTTCTAGCGTTGACTTCTAAGGCACTATCTATTCGATCTGGTGGAGCAACGCCCTAGAGAGAAGCCTAGGTTGCCCGGAACGTAGAATTGGCCATCACTTTCAAACTGGTTGCAATTATTCCTGTTACATGAGGGAAACACTGTAGTATTTTTTTTGCATTTTATGGTTCGGGCGTTGACTTCTAAGGCCCTAACTATTCAATCCGTTGGAGCAACGCCCTAGGGTGAAGCCTAGGTTCCTCGGAAAGTAGAAATGACCATAAGTTTCATACTGGTTGCAATTATTTGTTTCATACGATGGAAAAACTGTTGTATTTATATTGTATTTTATGCTTCTGGCGTTGACTTCTAAGGCACTAACTATTCGATCTGTTGGAGCAACGCCCTAGAGTGAAGCATAGGTTGCCCGGAACGTAGAATTGGCCATCACTTTCAAACTGGTCGCAATTATTCGTGTTATATGATGGAAACACTGTTGTATTTTTTTTGCATTTTATGGTTCGGGCGTAGACTTCTAAGACCCTAACTATTCAGTCTGTTGGAGCAACACCCTAGGGTGAAGCCTAGGTTGCTCGGAAAGTAGAAATGACCATAAGTTTCATACTGGTTGCAATTATTCGTTTTATACGATGGAAAACTGTTGTATTTATATTGTATTTTATGCTTCTGGCGTTGACGTCTAAGGCACTAACTATTCGATCTGGAGGAACAACGCCCTAGGTTAAAGCCCAGATTGCGCTGAACGTAGAAATGACCATAACTTTCACACCGGTAGCCATTTTTCGTTTTATACGATGGAAAAACTGTTCTATTTATTTTGTATTTAATGCTTCGGGCGTTGACTTCTAAGGTCCTAACTGTATGATCTGGTGGAGCAACGCCCTGGAGTGAAGCCTAGGTTGCCTGGAACGTAGAAATGACCATCACTTTCACACGGTTTGCAATTATTCCTGTTATAGGATGGAAAGACTGTTGTATTCTTATTGTATTTTATACTTCAGGCGTTGAGTTCTGAGGCCGTAGCTATTCGATGTGGTGGAAGAACGCCATACAGTGAAGCCTAGGTTGCCAGGAACGTAGAAATGACCATTACTTTCACACTGTTTGCAATTGTTCCTTTTATACGATGGAAAAGCTGTTGTATTTATATCGTATTTTATGCCCCTGGCGTTGACTTCTAAGGACCTAACTATTCGATCTGGTGGAGCAACGCCCTAGAGTGAAGCCTAGGTTGCTCGGAATGTAGAAATGACCATAACTTTCACACTGATTGCAATAATTCGTTTTATACGATGGAAAAACTGTTGCATCTTTATCGTATTTTATGCTTCTGGCGTTGACTTCTTAGGCCGTAACTATTCGATCTGGTGGAGCAACGCCCTGGAGTGAAACCTGGGTTGCCCGGAACGTAGAAGTGACCACTACTATCACACTGGTTGCAAATTATTCCTGCTATACGATGGAAAAACTGTTGTACTTTGATTGCATTTTATGCTTCTGGCGTTCACTTCTTAGGCCCTAACTATTCGATCTGGTGGAACAACGGCCTAGGGTGAAGCCTAGGTTGCCCGGAACGTAGAAATGACCATAACTTTCACACTGGTTGAAATTATTTGTTTTATGCGATGGAATAGCTGTTGTATTTATATCGTATTTTATGCTTCTGGCGTTGACTTCTTAGGCCCTAACTATTCCATCTGGTGGAACAACGCCCTAGAGTAAAGCCCAGGTTTCGCGGAACGTAGAAATGACCATAACTTTCACACTGGTAGCAATTATTCCTGTTATATGATGGAAACACTGTTGTATTTTTTTTGCATTTTATGGTTCGGGCGTAGACTTCTAAGGCCCTAACTATTCAATCTGTTGGAGCAACGCCCTAGGGTGAAGCCTAGGTTGCTCGGAATGTGGAAACGACCATAACTTTCACACTGGTTGCAATTATTCGTTTTATACGATGGAAACACTGTTGTATTTATATTGTATTTTATGCTTCTGGCGGTGACTTCTAAGGCACTAACTATTCGATCTGGTGGGGCAACGCCCTAGAGTGAAGCATAGGTTGCCCGGAACGTAGAATTGACCATCACTTTCAAACTGGTTGCAATTATTCCTGTTATATTATGGAAACACTGTTGTATTTTTATTGCATTTTATGCTTCGGGCGTTTACTTCTAAGGACCTAACTATTCGATCTGGTAGAGCAACGCCCTAGAGTGAAGCCTAGGTTGCTCGGAATATGGAAATGACCATAACTTTCACACTGGTTGCAATTATTCGTTTTATACGATGGAAACACTGTTGTATTTATATTGTATTTTATGCCTCTGGCGTTGACTCCTAAGGCCGTAGCTATTAGATGTGGTGGAGCAACGCCCTAGAGTGACGCCTAGGGAGCTCGGAACGTAGAAATGATGATTACTTTCACACTGGTTGCAATTATACGTTTTATACGATGGAAAAGCTGTTGTATTTATATCGTATTTTATGCTTCTGGCGTTGACTTCTAAGGCACTATCTATTCGATCTGGTGGAGCAACGCCCTAGAGAGAAGCCTAGGTCGCCCGGAACGTAGAATTGGCCATCACTTTCAAACTAGTTGCAATTATTCCTGTTATATGATGGAAACACTGTTTTATTTTTTTTGCATTTTATGGTTCGGGCGTTCACTTCTAAGGTCCTAACTATTCAATGTGTTGGAGCAACGCCCTAGGGTGATGCCTAGCTTGCTCGGAAAGTAGAAATGACCATAAGTTTCATACTGGTTGCAATTATTCGTTTTATACGATGGAAACACTGTTGTATTTTTATTGCATTTTATGCTTCTGGCGTTGACTTCTAAGGCACTATCTATTCGATCTGGTGGAGCAACGCCGTAGAGTGAAGCCTAGGTTGCCCGGAACGTAGAATTGGCCATCACTTTCAAACTGGTTGCACTTATTCCTGTTATATGATGGAAACACTGTTGTATTTTTTTTGCATTTTATGTTTCGGGCGCTGACTTCTAAGGCCCTAACTATTCAATCTGTTGGAGCAAGGCACTAGGGTGAAGCCTAGGTTGCTCGGAAAGTAGAAATGACCATAAGTTTCATACTGGTTGCAATTACTCGTTTAATACGATGGAAAAACGGTTGTATTTATATTGTATTTTATGCTTCTAGCGTTGACTTCTAAGGCACTATCTATTCGATCTGGTGGAGCAACGCCCTAGAGAGAAGCCTAGGTTGCCCGGAACGTAGAATTGGCCATCACTTTCAAACTGGTTGCAATTATTCCTGTTATATGAGGGAAACACTGTTGTATTTTTTTTGCATTTTATGGTTCGGGCGTTGACTTCTAAGGCCCTAACTATTCAATCCGTTGGAGCAACGCCCTAGGGTGGAGCCTAGGTTGCTCGGAAAGTAGAAATGACCATAAGTTTCATACTGGTTGCAATTATTTCTTTCATACGATGGAAAAACTGTTGTATTAATATTGTATTTTATGCTTCTGGCGTTGACTTCTAAGGCACTAACTATTCGATCTGGTGGAGCAACGCCCTAGAGTGAAGCCTAGGTTGCCCGGAACGTAGAATTGGCCATCACTTTCAAACTGGTTGCAATTATTCCTGATATATGATGGAAACACTGTTGTCTTTTTTTTGCATTTTATGGTTCGGGCGTTGACTTCTAAGGCCCTAACTATTCAATCTGTTGGAGCAACGCCCTAGGGTGAAGCCTAGGTTGCTCGGAAAGTAGAAATGTCCATAAGTTTCATACTGGTTGCAATTATTCGTTTTATACGATGGAAAAACTGTTGTATTTATATTGTATTTTATGCTTCTGGCGTTGACTTCTAAGGCACTATCTATTCGATCTGGTGGAGCAACGCCGTAGAGTGAAGCCTAGGTTGCCCGGAAGGTAGAAATGACCATAAGTTTCATACTGGTTGCAATTATTCGTTTTATACGATGGAAAAACTGTTGTATTTATATTGTATTTTATGCTTCTGGCGTTGACTTCCAAGGCACTATCTGTTCGATCTGGTGGAGCAACGCCCTAGAGTGAATCCTAGGTTGCTCGGAATGTAGAAATGACCATAGCTTTCACACTGGTTGCAATTATTCGTTTTATACGATGGAAACGCTGTTGTATTTATATTGTACTTTATGCATCTGGCGGTGACTTCTAAGGCCGTAGCTATTAGATGTGGTGGAGCAACGCCCTAGAGTGACGCCTAGAGTGCTCGGAACGTAGAAATGACCATTACTTTCACACTGGTTGCAATTATTCGTTTTATACGATGGAAAAGCTGTTGTATTTATATCGTATTTTATGCTTCTGGCGTTGACTTCTTAGGCCGTAACTATTCGGTCTCGTGGAGCAACGCCCTGGAGTGAAACCTAGGTTGCCCGGAACGTAGAATTGGCCATCACTTTCAAACTGGTTGCAATTATTCCTGTTATATGATGGAAACACTGTTGTATTTTTTTTGCATTTTATGGTTCGGGCGTTGACTTCTAAGGCCCTAACTATTCAATCCGTTGGAGCAACGCCCTAGGGTGAAGCCTAGGTTGCTCGGAAAGTAGAAATGTCCATATGCTTCATACTGGTTGCAATTATTTGTTTCATACGATGGAAAAACTGTTGTATTTATATTGTATTTTATGCTTCTGGCGTTGACTTCTAAGGCACTAACTATTCGATCTGGTGGAGCAACGCCCTAGAGTGAAGCCTAGGTTGCCCGGAACGTAGAATTGGCCATCACTTTCAAACTGGTCGAAATTATTCCTGTTATATGATGGAAACACTGTTGTATTTTTTTTGCATTTTATGGTTCGGGCGTAGACTTCTAAGGCCCTAACTATTCAATCTGTTGGAGCAGCGCCCTAGGGTGAAGCCTAGGTTGCTCGGAAAGTAGAAATGACCATAAGTTTCATACAGGTTGCAATTATTCGTTTTATGCGATGGAAACGCTGTTGTATTTATATTGTATTTTATGCCTCTGGCGTTGACTTCTAAGGCACTATCTATTCGATCTGGTAGAGCAACGCCCTAGAGAGAAGCCTAGGTTGCCCGGAACGTAGAATTGGCCATTACTTTCAAACTGGTTGCACTTATTCCTGTTATATGATGGAAACACTGTTGTATTTTTTTTGCATTTTATGTTTCGGGCGCTGACTTCCAAGGCCCTAACTATTCAATCTGTTGGAGCAAGGCGCTAGGGTGAAGCCTTGGTTGCTCGGCAAGTAGAAATGACCATAAGTTTCATACTGGTTGCAATTACTCGTTTAATACGATGGAAAAACGGTTGTATTTATATTGTATTTTATGCTTCTAGCGTTGACTTCTAAGGCACTATCTATTCGATCTGGTGGAGCAACGCCCTAGAGAGAAGCCTAGGTTGCCCGGAACGTAGAATTGGCCATCACTTTCAAACTGGTTGCACTTATTCCTGTTATATGATGGAAACACTGTTGTATTTTTTTTGCATTTTATGTTTCGGGCGCTGACTTCTAAGGCCCTAACTATTCAATCTGTTGGAGCAACACCCTAGGGTGAAGCCTAGGTTGCTCGGAAAGTAGTAATGACCATATGTTTCATACTGGTTGCAATTATTCGTTTTATACGATGGAAAACTGTTGTATTTATATTGTATTTTATGCTTCTGGCGTTGACGTCTAAGGCACTAACTATTCGATCTGGAGGAACAACGCCCTAGGTTAAAGCCCAGATTGCGCTGAACGTAGAAATGACCATAACTTTCACACCGGTAGCCATTTTCCGTTTTATACGATGGAAAAACTGTTCTATTTATTTTGTATTTAATGCTTCGGGCGTTGACTTCTAAGGTCCTAACTGTATGATCTGGTGGAGCAACGCCCTGGAGTGAAGCCTAGGTTGCCTGGAACGTAGAAATGACCATCACTTTCACACGGTTTGCAATTATTCCTGTTATAGGATGGAAAGACTGTTGTATTCTTATTGTACTTTATACTTCAGGCGTTGAGTTCTGAAGCCGTAGCTATTCGATGTGGTGGAAGAACGCCATACAGTGAAGCCTAGGTTGCCCGGAACGTAGAAATGACCATTACTTTCACACTGTTTGCAATTATTCCTTTTATACGATGGAAAAGCTGTTGTATTTATATCGTATTTTATTCTTCTGGCGTTTACTTCTAAGGACCTAACTATTCGATCTGGTGGAGCAACGTCCTAGAGTGAAGCCTAGGTTGCTCACAATGTGGAAATGACCATAACTTTCACACTGGTTGCAATTACTCGTTTTCTACGATGGAAACGCTGTTGTATTTATATTGTATTTTATGCCTCTGGCGTTGACTTCTAAGGCACTATCTATTCGATCTGGTGGAGCAACGCCCTAGAGAGAAACCTAGGTTGCCCGGAACGTAGAATTGGCCATCACTTTCAAACTAGTTGCAATTATTCCTGTTATATGATGGAAACACTGTTTTATTTTTTTTGCATTTTATGGTTCGGGCGTTCACTTCTAAGGTCCTAACTATTCAATGTGTTGGAGCAACGCCCTAGGGTGAAGCCTAGCTTGCTCGGAAAGTAGAAATGACCATAAGTTTCATACTGGTTGCAATTATTCGTTTTATACGATGGAAACACTGTTGTATTTTTATTGCATTTTATGCTTCGGGCGTTGACTTCTAAGGCCCTAACTATTCAATCTGTTGGAGCAACGCCGTAGGGTGAAGGCTAGGTTGCTCGGAAGGTAGAAATGACCATAAGTTTCATACTGGTTGCAATTATTCGTTTTATACGATGGAAACGCTGTTGTATTTATATTGTACTTTATGCATCTGGCGGTGACTTCTAAGGCCGTAGCTATTAGATGTGGTGGAGCAACGCCCTAGAGTGACGCCTAGAGTGCTCGGAACGTAGAAATGACCATTACTTTCACACTGGTTGCAATTATTCGTTTTATACGATGGAAAACTGTTGTATTTATATTGTATTTTATGCTTCTGGCGTTGACGTCTAAGGCACTAACTATTCGATCTGGAGGAACAACGCCCTAGGTTAAAGCCCAGATTGCGCTGAACGTAGAAATGACCATAACTTTCACACCGGTAGCCATTTTTCGTTTTATACGATGGAAAAACTGTTCTATTTATTTTGTATTTAATGCTTCGGGCGTTGACTTCTAAGGTCCTAACTGTATGATCTGGTGGAGCAACGCCCTGGAGTGAAGCCTAGGTTGCCTGGAACGTAGAAATGACCATCACTTTCACACGGTTTGCAATTATTCCTGTTATAGGATGGAAAGACTGTTGTATTCTTATTGTATTTTATACTTCAGGCGTTGAGTTCTGAAGCCGTAGCTATTCGATGTGGTGGAAGAACGCCATACAGTGAAGCCTAGGTTGCCCGGAACGTAGAAATGACCATTACTTTCACACTGTTTGCAATTATTCCTTTTATACGATGGAAAAGCTGTTGTATTTATATCGTATTTTATTCTTCTGGCGTTTACTTCTAAGGACCTAACTATTCGATCTGGTGGAGCAACGTCCTAGAGTGAAGCCTAGGTTGCTCACAATGTGGAAATGACCATAACTTTCACACTGGTTGCAATTACTCGTTTTCTACGATGGAAACGCTGTTGTATTTATATTGTATTTTATGCCTCTGGCGTTGACTTCTAAGGCACTATCTATTCGATCTGGTGGAGCAACGCCCTAGAGAGAAGCCTAGGTTGCCCGGAACGTAGAATTGGCCATCACTTTCAAACTAGTTGCAATTATTCCTGTTATATGATGGAAACACTGTTTTATTTTTTTTGCATTTTATGGTTCGGGCGTTCACTTCTAAGGTCCTAACTATTCAATGTGTTGGAGCAACGCCCTAGGGTGAAGCCTAGCTTGCTCGGAAAGTAGAAATGACCATAAGTTTCATACTGGTTGCAATTATTCGTTTTATACGATGGAAACACTGTTGTATTTTTATTGCATTTTATGCTTCGGGCGTTGACTTCTAAGGCCCTAACTATTCAATCTGTTGGAGCAACGCCGTAGGGTGAAGGCTAGGTTGCTCGGAAGGTAGAAATGACCATAAGTTTCATACTGGTTGCAATTATTCGTTTTATACGATGGAAAAACTGTTGTATTTATATTGTATTTTATGCTTCTGGCGTTGACTTCCAAGGCACTATCTGTTCGATCTGGTGGAGCAACGCCCTAGAGTGAATCCTAGGTTGCTCGGAATGTAGAAATGACCATAGCTTTCACACTGGTTGCAATTATTCGTTTTATACGATGGAAACGCTGTTGTATTTATATTGTACTTTATGCATCTGGCGGTGACTTCTAAGGCCGTAGCTATTAGATGTGGTGGAGCAACGCCCTAGAGTGACGCCTAGAGTGCTCGGAACGTAGAAATGACCATTACTTTCACACTGGTTGCAATTATTCGTTTTATACGATGGAAAAGCTGTTGTATTTATATCGTATTTTATGCTTCTGGCGTTGACTTCTTAGGCCGTAACTATTCGGTCTCGTGGAGCAACGCCCTGGAGTGAAACCTAGGTTGCCCGGAACGTAGAATTGGCCATCACTTTCAAACTGGTTGCAATTATTCCTGTTATATGATGGAAACACTGTTGTATTTTTTTTGCATTTTATGGTTCGGGCGTTGACTTCTAAGGCCCTAACTATTCAATCCGTTGGAGCAACGCCCTAGGGTGAAGCCTAGGTTGCTCGGAAAGTAGAAATGTCCATATGCTTCATACTGGTTGCAATTATTTGTTTCATACGATGGAAAAACTGTTGTATTTATATTGTATTTTATGCTTCTGGCGTTGACTTCTAAGGCACTAACTATTCGATCTGGTGGAGCAACGCCCTAGAGTGAAGCCTAGGTTGCCCGGAACGTAGAATTGGCCATCACTTTCAAACTGGTCGAAATTATTCCTGTTATATGATGGAAACACTGTTGTATTTTTTTTGCATTTTATGGTTCGGGCGTAGACTTCTAAGGCCCTAACTATTCAATCTGTTGGAGCAGCGCCCTAGGGTGAAGCCTAGGTTGCTCGGAAAGTAGAAATGACCATAAGTTTCATACAGGTTGCAATTATTCGTTTTATGCGATGGAAAACTGTTGTATTTATATTGTATTTTATGCTTCTGGCGTTGACTTCTAAGGCACTAACTATTCGATCTGGTGGGGCAACGCCCTAGAGTGAAGCATAGGTTGCCCGGAACGTAGAATTGGCCATCACTTTCAAACTGGTTGCAATTATTCCTGTTATATTATGGAAACACTGTTGTATTTTTATTGCATTTTATGCTTCGGGCGTTGACTTCTAAGGCCCTAACTTTTCAATCTGTTGGAGCAACGCCCTAGGGTGACGCCTAGGTCGCTCGGAAGGTAGAAATGACCATAAGTTTCATACTGGTTGCAATTATTCGTTTTATACGATGGAAAAACTGTTGTATTTATATTGTATTTTATGCTTCTGGCGTTGACTTCTAACGCACTAGCTGTTCGATCTAGTGGAGCAACGCCCTAGAGCGAAGCCTAGGTTGCCCGGAAAGGAGAAATGAACATCACGTTCAAACTGGTTGCAATTAATCCTTTTATACCATGGAAAAGCTGTTGTATTTATATCGTATTTTATGCTTCTGGCGTTTACTTCTAAGGACCTAACTATTCGATCTGGTGGAGCAACGCCCTAGAGTGAAGCCTAGGTTGCTCGGAATATGGAAATGACCATAACTTTCACACTGGTTGCAATTATTCGTTTTATACGATGGAAACACTGTTGTATTTATATTGTATTTTATGCCTCTGGCGTTGACTCCTAAGGCCGTAGCTATTAGATGTGGTGGAGCAACGCCCTAGAGTGACGCCTAGGGAGCTCGGAACGTAGAAATGATGATTACTTTCTCACTGGTTGCAATTATACGTTTTATACGATGGAAAAGCTGTTGTATTTATATTGTAATTTATGCTTCTGGCGTTGACTTCTAAGGCACTAACTATTCGATCTGGTGGAGCTACGCCCTAGAGTGAAGCTTAGGTTGCCCGGAACGTAGAATTGGCCATCACTTTCAAACTGGTTGCAATTATTCCTGTTATATTATGGAAACACTGTTGTATTTTTATTGTATTTTATACTTCAGGCGTTGACTTCTGAGGCCGTAGCTATTCGATGTGGTGAAAGAGCGCCATACAGTGAAGCCTAGGTTGCCCGGAACGTAGAAATGACCATTACTTTCACACTGTTTGCAATTATTCCTTTTATACGATGGAAAAGCTGTTGTATTTATATCGTATTTTATTCTTCTGGCGTTTACTTCTAAGGACCTAACTATTGGATCTGGTGGAGCAACGTCCTAGAGTGAAGCCTAGGTTGCTCACAATGTGGAAATGACCATAACTTTCACACTGGTTGCAATTACTCGTTTTCTACGATGGAAACGCTGTTGTATTTATATTGTATTTTATGCCTCTGGCGTTGACTTCTAAGGCACTATCTATTCGATCTGGTGGAGCAACGCCCTAGAGAGAAGCCTAGGTTGCCCGGAACGTAGAATTGGCCATCACTTTCAAACTGGTTGCACTTATTCCTGTTATATGATGGAAACACTGTTGTATTTTTTTTGCATTTTATGTTTCGGGCGCTGACTTCTAAGGCCCTAACTATTCAATCTGTTGGAGCAAGGCGCTAGGGTGAAGCCTAGGTTGCTCTGAAAGTAGAAATGACCATAAGTTTCATACTGGTTGCAATTACTCGTTTAATACGATGGAAAAGCGGTTGTATTTATATTGTATTTTATGCTTCTAGCGTTGACTTCTAAGGCACTATCTATTCGATCTGGTGGAGCAACGCCCTAGAGAGAAGCCTAGGTTGCCCGGAACGTAGAATTGGCCATCACTTTCAAACTGGTTGCAATTATTCCTGTTATATGAGGGAAACACTGTTGTATTTTTTTTGCATTTTATGGTTCGGGCGTTGACTTCTAAGGCCCTAACTATTCAATCCGTTGGAGCAACGCCCTAGGGTGAAGCCTAGGTTCCTCGGAAAGTAGAAATGACCATAAGTTTCATACTGGTTGCAATTATTTGTTTCATACGATGGAAAAACTGTTGTATTTATATTGTATTTTATGCTTCTGGCGTTGACTTCAAAGGCACTAACTATTCGATCTGTTGGAGCAACGCCCTAGAGTGAAGCATAGGTTGCCCGGAACGTAGAATTGGCCATCACTTTCAAACTGGTCGCAATTATTCGTGTTATATGATGGAAACACTGTTGTATTTTTTTTGCATTTTATGGTTCGGGCGTAGACTTCTAAGACCCTAACTATTCAGTCTGTTGGAGCAACACCCTAGGGTGAAGCCTAGGTTGCTCGGAAAGTAGAAATGACCATAAGTTTCATACTGGTTGCAATTATTCGCTTTATACGATGGAAAACTGATGTATTTATATTGTATTTTATGCTTCTGGCGTTGACGTCTAAGGCACTAACTATTCGATCTGGAGGAACAACGCCCTAGGTTAAAGCCCAGATTGCGCTGAACGTAGAAATGACCATAACTTTCACACCGGTAGCCATTTTTCGTTTTATACGATGGAAAAACTGTTCTATTTATTTTGTATTTAATGCTTCGGGCGTTGACTTCTAAGGTGCTAACTGTATGATCTGGTGGAGCAATGCCCTGGAGTGAAGCCTAGGTTGCCTGGAACGTAGAAATGACCATCACTTTCACACGGTTTGCAATTATTCCTGTTATAGGATGGAAAGACTGTTGTATTCTTATTGTATTTTATACTTCAGGCGTTGAGTTCTGAGGCCGTAGCTATTCGATGTGGTGGAAGAACGCCATACAGTGAAGCCTAGGTTGCCAGGAACGTAGAAATGACCATTACTTTCACACTGTTTGCAATTGTTCCTTTTATACGATGGAAAAGCTGTTGTATTTATATCGTATTTTATGCCCCTGGCGTTGACTTCTAAGGACCTAACTATTCGATCTGGTGGAGCAACGCCCTAGAGTGAAGCCTAGGTTGCTCGGAATGTAGAAATGACCATAACTTTCACACTGATTGCAATAATTCGTTTTATACGATGGAAAAACTGTTGCATCTTTATCGTATTTTATGCTTCTGGCGTTGACTTCTTAGGCCGTAACTATTCGATCTGGTGGAGCAACGCCCTGGAGTGAAACCTGGGTTGCCCGGAACGTAGAAATGACCACTACTATCACACTGGTTGCAAATTATTCCTGCTATACGATGGAAAAACTGTTGTACTTTGATTGCATTTTATGCTTCTGGCGTTCACTTCTTAGGACCTAACTATTCGATCTGGTGGAACAACGGCCTAGGGTGAAGCCTAGGTTGCCCGGAACGTAGAAATGACCATAACTTTCACACTGGTTGCAATTATTTGTTTTATGCGATGGAATAGCTGTTGTATTTATATCGTATTTAATGCTTCTGGCGTTGACTTCTTAGGCCCTAACTATTCCATCTGGTGGAACAACGCCCTAGAGTAAAGCCCAGGTTTCGCGGAACGTAGAAATGACCATAACTTTCACACTGGTAGCAATTATTCCTGTTATATGATGGAAACACTGTTGTATTTTTTTTGCATTTTATGGTTCGGGCGTAGACTTCTAAGGCCCTAACTATTCAATCTGTTGGAGCAACGCCCTAGGGTGAAGCCTAGGTTGCTCGGAATGTGGAAACGACCATAACTTTCACACTGGTTGCAATTATTCGTTTTATACGATGGAAACACTGTTGTATTTATATTGTATTTTATGCTTCTGGCGGTGACTTCTAAGGCACTAACTATTCGATCTGGTGGGGCAACGCCCTAGAGTGAAGCATAGGTTGCCCGGAACGTAGAATTTGCCATCACTTTCAAACTGGTTGCAATTATTCCTGTTATATTATGGAAACACTGTTGTATTTTTATTGCATTTTATGCTTCGGGCGTTTACTTCTAAGGACCTAACTATTCGATCTGGTGGAGCAACGCCCTAGAGTGAAGCCTAGGTTGCTCGGAATATGGAAATGACCATAACTTTCACACTGGTTGCAATTATTCGTTTTATACGATGGAAACACTGTTGTATTTATATTGTATTTTATGCCTCTGGCGTTGACTCCTAAGGCCGTAGCTATTAGATGTGGTGGAGCAACGCCCTAGAGTGACGCCTAGGGAACTCGGAACGTAGAAATGATGATTACTTTCACACTGGTTGCAATTATACGTTTTATACGATGGAAAAGCTATTGTATTTATATCGTATTTTATGCTTCTGGCGTTGACTTCTAAGGCACTATCTATTCGATCTGGTGGAGCAACGCCCTAGAGAGAAGCCTAGGTTGCCCGGAACGTAGAATTGGCCATCACTTTCAAACTAGTTGCAATTATTCCTGTTATATGATGGAAACACTGTTGTATTTTTTTTGCATTTTATGGTTCGGGCGTAGACTTCTAAGGCCCTAACTATTCAATCTGTTGGAGCAACGCCCTAGGGTGAAGCCTAGGTTGCTCGGAAAGTAGAAATGACCATAAGTTTCATACTGGTTGAAATTATTCGTTTTATGCGATGGAAAACTGTTGTATTTATATTGTATTTTATGCTTCTGGCGTTGACTTCTAAGGCACTAACTATTCGATCTGGTGGAGCTACGCCCTAGAGTGAAGCCTAGGTTGCTCGGAATGTAGAAATGACCATAGCTTTCACACTGGTTTAATTATTCGTTTTATACGATGGAAACGCTGTTGTATTTATATTGTACTTTATGCATCTGGCGGTGACTTCTAAGGCCGTAGCTATTAGATGTGGTGGAGCAACGCCCTAGAGTGACGCCTAGAGTGCTCGGAACGTAGAAATGACCATTACTTTCACACTGGTTGCAATTATTCGTTTAATACGATGGAAAAGCTGTTGTATTTATATTGTATTTTATGCTTCTGGCGTTGACTTCTAAGGCACTAACTATTCGATCTGGTGGGGCAACGCCCTAGAGTGAAGCATAGGTTGCCCGGAACGTAGAATTGGCCATCACTTTCAAACTGGTTGCAATTATTCCTGTTATATTATGAGAACACTGTTGTATTTTTATTGCATTTTATGCTTCGGGCGTTGACTTCTAAGGCCCTAACTATTCAATCTGTTGGAGCAACGCCCTAGGGTGACGCCTAGGTCGCTCGGAAGGTAGAAATGACCATAAGTTTCATACTGGTTGCAATTATTCGTTTTATACGATGGAAAAACCGTTGTATTTATATTGTATTTTATGATTCTGGCGTTGACTTCTAACGCACCAGCTGTTCGATCTAGTGGAGCAACGCCCTAGAGCGAAGCCTAGGTTGCCCGGAAATTAGAAATGAACATCACGTTCAAACTGGTTGCAATTATTCCTGTTATATGATGGAAACACTGTTGTATTTTTTTTGCATTTTATGGTTCGGGCGTTGACTTCTAAGGCCCTAACTATTCAGTCTGTTGGAGCAACGCCCTGGGGCCAAGCCTAGGTTGCTCGGAAAGTAGAAATGACCATAAGTTTCATACTGGTTGCAATTATTTGTTTCATACGATGGAAAAACTGTTGTATTTATATTGTATTTTATGCTTCTGGCGTTGACTTCTAAGGCACTAACTATTCGATCTGTTGGAGCAACGCCCTAGAGTGAAGCATAGGTTGCCCGGAACGTAGAATTGGCCATCACTTTCAAACTGGTCGCAATTATTCGTGTTTTATGATGGAAACACTGTTGTATTTTTTTTGCATTTTATGGTTCGGGCGTAGACTTCTAAGACCCTAACTATTCAGTCTGTTGGAGCAACACCCTAGGGTGAAGCCTAGGTTGCTCGGAAAGTAGAAATGACCATAAGTTTCATACTGGTTGCAATTATTCGTTTTATACGATGGAAAACTGTTGTATTTATATTGTATTTTATGCTTCTGGCGTTGACGTCTAAGGCACTAACTATTCGATCTGGAGGAACAACGCCCTAGGTTAAAGCCCAGATTGCGCTGAACGTAGAAATGACCATAACTTTCACACCGGTAGCCATTTTTCGTTTTATACGATGGAAAAACTGTTCTATTTATTTTGTATTTAATGCTTCGGGCGTTGACTTCTAAGGTGCTAACTGTATGATCTGGTGGAGCAATGCCCTGGAGTGAAGCCTAGGTTGCCTGGAACGTAGAAATGACCATCACTTTCACACGGTTTGCAATTATTCCTGTTATAGGATGGAAAGACTGTTGTATTCTTATTGTATTTTATACTTCAGGCGTTGAGTTCTGAGGCCGTAGCTATTCGATGTGGTGGAAGAACGCCATACAGTGAAGCCTAGGTTGCCAGGAACGTAGAAATGACCATTACTTTCACACTGTTTGCAATTGTTCCTTTTATACGATGGAAAAGCTGTTGTATTTATATCGTATTTTATGCCCCTGGCGTTGACTTCTAAGGACCTAACTATTCGATCTGGTGGAGCAACGCCCTAGAGTGAAGCCTAGGTTGCTCGGAATGTAGAAATGACCATAACTTTCACACTGATTGCATTAATTCGTTTTATACGATGGAAAAACTGTTGCATCTTTATCGTATTTTATGCTTCTGGCGTTGACTTCTTAGGCCGTAACTATTCGATCTGGTGGAGCAACGCCCTGGAGTGAAACCTGGGTTGCCCGGAACGTAGAAATGACCACTACTATCACACTGGTTGCAAATTATTCCTGCTATACGATGGAAAAACTGTTGTACTTTGATTGCATTTTATGCTTCTGGCGTTCACTTCTTAGGCCCTAACTATTCGATCTGGTGGAACAACGGCCTAGGGTGAAGCCTAGGTTGCCCGGAACGTAGAAATGACCATAACTTTCACACTGGTTGCAATTATTTGTTTTATGCGATGGAATAGCTGTTGTATTTATATCGTATTTAATGCTTCTGGCGTTGACTTCTTAGGCCCTAACTATTCCATCTGGTGGAACAACGCCCTAGAGTAAAGCCCAGGTTTCGCGGAACGTAGAAATGACCATAACTTTCACACTGGTAGCAATTATTCCTGTTATATGATGGAAACACTGTTGTATTTTTTTTGCATTTTATGGTTCGGGCGTAGACTTCTAGGGCCCTAACTATTCAATCTGTTGGAGCAACGCCCTAGGGTGAAGCCTAGGTTGCTCGGAATGTGGAAACGACCATAACTTTCACACTGGTTGCAATTATTCGTTTTATACGATGGAAACACTGTTGTATTTATATTGTATTTTATGCTTCTGGCGGTGACTTCTAAGGCACTAACTATTCGATCTGGTGGGGCAACGCCCTAGAGTGAAGCATAGGTTGCCCGGAACGTAGAATTTGCCATCACTTTCAAACTGGTTGCAATTATTCCTGTTATATTATGGAAACACTGTTGTATTTTTATTGCATTTTATGCTTCGGGCGTTTACTTCTAAGGACCTAACTATTCGATCTGTTGGAGCAACGCCCTAGAGTGAAGCCTAGGTTGCTCGGAATATGGAAATGACCATAACTTTCACACTGGTTGCAATTATTCGTTTTATACGATGGAAACACTGTTGTATTTATATTGTATTTTATGCCTCTGGCGTTGACTCCTAAGGCCGTAGCTATTAGATGTGGTGGAGCAACGCCCTAGAGTGACGCCTAGGGAGCTCGGAACGTAGAAATGATGATTACTTTCACACTGGTTGCAATTATACGTTTTATACGATGGAAAAGCTATTGTATTTATATCGTATTTTATGCTTCTGGCGTTGACTTCTAAGGCACTAACTATTCGATCTGGTGGGGCAACGCCCTAGAGTGAAGCATAGGTTGCCCGGAACGTAGAATTGGCCATCACTTTCAAACTGGTTGCAATTATTCCTGTTATATTATGAGAACACTGTTGTATTTTTATTGCATTTTATGCTTCGGGCGTTGACTTCTAAGGCCCTAACTATTCAATCTGTTGGAGCAACGCCCTAGGGTGACGCCTAGGTCGCTCGGAAGGTAGAAATGACCATAAGTTTCATACTGGTTGCAATTATTCGTTTTATACGATGGAAAAACTGTTGTATTTATATTGTATTTTATGATTCTGGCGTTGACTTCTAACGCACCAGCTGTTCGATCTAGTGGAGCAACGCCCTAGAGCGAAGCCTAGGTTGCCCGGAAATTAGAAATGAACATCACGTTCAAACTGGTTGCAATTAATCCTTTTATACCATGGAAAAGCTGTTGTATTTATATCGTATTTTATGCTTCTGGCGTTTACTTCTAAGGACCTAACTATTCGATCTGGTGGAGCAACGCCCTAGAGTGAAGCCTAGGTTGCTCGGAATATGGAAATGACCATAACTTTCACACTGGTTGCAATTATTCGTTTTATACGATGGAAACACTGTTGTATTTATATTGTATTTTATGCCTCTGGCGTTGACTCCTAAGGCCGTAGCCATTAGATGTGGAGGAGCAACGCCCTAGAGTGACGCCTAGGGAGCTCGGAACGTAGAAATGATGATTACTTTCACACTGGTTGCAATTATACGTTTTATACGATGGAAAAGCTGTTGTATTTATATCGTATTTTATGCTTCTGGCGTTGACTTCTTAGGCCGTAACTATTCGGTCTGGTGGAGCAACGCCCTGGAGTGATACCTAGGTTGCCCGGAACGTAGAATTGGCCATCACTTTCAAACTAGTTGCAATTATTCCTGTTATATGATGGAAACACTGTTGTATTTTTTTTGCATTTTATGGTTCGGGCGTAGACTTCTAAGGCCCTAACTATTCAATCTGTTGGAGCAACGCCCTAGGGTGAAGCCTAGGTTGCTCGGAAAGTAGAAATGACCATAAGTTTCATACTGGTTGCAATTATTCGTTTTATGCGATGGAAAACTGTTGTATTTATATTGTATTTTATGCTTCTGGCGTTGACTTCTAAGGCACTAACTATTCGATCTGGTGGAGCTACGCCCTAGAGTGAAGCCTAGGTTGCTCGGAATGTAGAAATGACCATAGCTTTCACACTGGTTGCAATTATTCGTTTTATACGATGGAAACGCTGTTGTATTTATATTGTACTTTATGCATCTGGCGGTGACTTCTAAGGCCGTAGCTATTAGATGTGGTGGAGCAACGCCCTAGAGTGACGTCTAGAGTGCTCGGAACGTAGAAATGACCATTACTTTCACACTGGTTGCAATTATTCGTTTAATACGATGGAAAAGCTGTTGTATTTATATTGTATTTTATGCTTCTGGCGTTGACTTCTAAGGCACTAACTATTCGATCTGGTGGGGCAACGCCCTAGAGTGAAGCATAGGTTGCCCGGAACGTAGAATTGGCCATCACTTTCAAACTGGTTGCAATTATTCCTGTTATATTATGAGAACACTGTTGTATTTTTATTGCATTTTATGCTTCGGGCGTTGACATCTAAGGCCCTAACACCTCAATCTGTTGGTGCAACGCCCTAGGGTGAAGCCTAGGTTGCTCGGAAAGTAGAAATGACCATAAGTTTCATACTGGTTGCAATTATTCGTTTTATACGATGGAAAAACTGTTGTATTTATATTGTATTTTATGCTTCTGGCGTTGACTTCTAAGGCCCTAGCTGTTCGATCTAGTGGAGCAACGCCGTAGAGTGAAGCCTAGGTTGCCCGGAAGGTAGAATTGGCCATCACTTTCAAACTGGTTGCAATTACTCGTTTTATACGATGGAAAAGCTGTTGTACTTATATCGTATTTTATGCTTTTGGCGTTGACTTCTTAGGCCGTAACTATTCGGTCTGGTGGAGCAACGCCCTGTAGTGAAACCTAGGTTGCCCGGAACGTAGAATTGGCCATCACTTTCAAACTGGTTGCAATTATTCCTGTTATATGATGGAAACACAGTTGTATTTTTTTTGCATTTTATGGTTCGGGCGTTGACTTCTAAGGCCCTAACTATTCAATCTGTTGGAGCAACGTCCTAGGGTGAGGCCTAGGTGGCTCGGAAAGTAGAAATGACCATAAGTTTCATACTGGTTGCAATTATTCGTTTTATACGATGGAAAAACTGTTGTATTTATACTGTATTTTATGCTTCTGGCGTTGACTTCTAAGGCACTAACTATTCGATCTGGTGGAGCAACGCCCTAGAGTGAAGCCTAGGTTGCCCGGAAGGTAGAATTGTCCATCACTTTCAAACTGGTTGCAATTATTCGTTTTATACGATGGAAAAACTGTTGTATTTATATTGTATTTTATACTTCTGGCGTTGACTTCTAAGGCACTAACTATTCGATCTGGTGGAGCAACGCCCTAGAGTGAAGCCTAGGTTGCCCGGAACGTAGAATTGGCCATCACTTTCAAACTGGTTGCAATTATTCCTGTTATATGATGGAAACACTGTTGTATTTTTTTTGCATTTGATGGTTCGGGCGTTGACTTCTATGGCCCTAACTATTCAATCTGTTGGAGCAACGCCCTAGGGTGAAGCCCAGGTTGCTCGGAAAGTATAAATGACCATAAGTTTCATACTGGTTGCAATTATTCGTTTTATACGATGGAAAAGCTGTTGTATTTATATTGTATTTTATGCTTCTGGCGTTGACTTCTAAGGCACTAACTATTCGATCTGGTGGAGCAACGCCCAAGAGTGAAGCCTAGGTTGCCCGGAACGTAGAATTGGCCATCACTTTCAAACTGGTTGCAATTATTCCTGTTATATGATGGAAACACAGTTGTATTTTTATTGCATTTTATGCTTCGGGCGTTGACATCTAAGGCCCTAACACCTCAATCTGTTGGAGCAACGCCCTAGGGTGAAGCCTAGGTTGCTCGGAAAGTAGAAATGACCATAAGTTTCATACTGGTTGCAATTATTCGTTTTATACGATGGAAAAACTGTTGTATTTATATTGTATTTTATGCTTCTGGCGTTGACTTCTAAGGCCCTAGCTGTTCGATCTAGTGGAGCAACGCCGTAGAGTGAAGCCTAGGTTGCCCGGAAGGTAGAATTGGCCATCACTTTCAAACTGGTTGCAATTACTCGTTTTATACGATGGAAAAGCTGTTGTATTTATATCGTATTTTATGCTTTTGGCGTTGACTTCTTAGGCCGTAACTATTCGGTCTGGTGGAGCAACGCCCTGGAGTGAAACCTAGGTTGCCCGGAACGTAGAATTGGCCATCACTTTCAAACTGGTTGCAATTATTCCTGTTATATGATGGAAACACTGTTGTATTTTTTTTGCATTTGATGGTTCGGGCGTTGACTTCTATGGCCCTAACTATTCAATCTGTTGGAGCAACGCCCTAGGGTGAAGCCCAGGTTGCTCGGAAAGTATAAATGACCATAAGTTTCATACTGGTTGCAATTATTCGTTTTATACGATGGAAAAGCTGTTGTATTTATATTGTATTTTATGCTTCTGGCGTTGACTTCTAAGGCACTAACTATTCGATCTGGTGGAGCAACGCCCTAGAGCGAAGCCTAGGTTGCCCGGAACGTAGAATTGGCCATCACTTTCAAACTGGTTGCAATTATTCCTGTTATATGATGGAAACACTGTTGTATTTTTTTTGCATTTGATGGTTCGGGCGTTGACTTCTAAGGCCCTAACTATTCAATCTGTTGGAGCAACGCCCTAGGGTGAAGCCCAGGTTGCTCGGAAAGTATAAATGACCATAAGTTTCATACTGGTTGCAATTATTCGTTTTATACGATGGAAAAGCTGTTGTATTTATATTGTATTTTATGCTTCTGGCGTTGACTTCTAAGGCACTAACTATTCGATCTGGTGGAGCAACGCCCTAGAGTGAAGCCTAGGTTGCCCGGAACGTAGAATTGGCCATCACTTTCAAACCGGTTGCAATTATTCCTGTTATATGATGGAAACACTGTTGTATTTTTATTGCATTTTATGCTTCGGGCGTTGACTTCTAAGGGCCTAACTATTCAATCTCTTGGAGCAACGCCCTAGGGTGAAGCCTAGCTTTCTCGGAAAGTAGAAATGACAATAAGTTTCATACTGGTTGCAATTATTCGTTTTATACGATGGAAACGCTATTTTATTTATATTGTACTTTAAGCCACTGGCGTTGACTTCTAAGGCCCTAACTATTCAATCTGTTGGAGAAACGCCCTAGGGAGAAGCCTAGGTTGCTCGGAAAGTAGAAATGACCATCAGTTTCATACTGGTTGCAATTATTCGTTTTATACGATGGAAAAACTGTTGTATTTGTATCGTATTTTATGCTTCTGGCCTTGACTTCTTAGGCCGTAACTATTCGGTCTGGTGGAGCAACGCCCTGGAGTGAAACCTAGGATGCCCGGAACGTAGAATTGGCCATCACTTTCAAACTGGTTGCAATTATTCCTGTTATATGATGGAAACACTGTTGTATTTTTATTGCATTTTATGCTTCGGGCGTTGACTTCTAAGGGCCTAACTATTCAATCTGTTGGAGCAACGCCCTAGGGTGAAGCCTAGGTTGCTCGGAAAGTAGAAATGACAATAAGTTTCATACTGGCTGCAATTATTTGTTTCATACGATGGAAAAACTGTTGTATTTAGATTGTATTTTATGCTTCTGGCGTTGACTTCTAAGGCACTAACTATTCGATCTGTTGGAGCAACGCCCTAGAGTGAAGCCCAGGTTGCCCGGAACGTAGAATTGGCCATCACTTTCAAACTGGTCGCAATTATTCCTGTTATATGATTGAAACACTGTTGTATTTGTTTTGCATTTTATGGTTCGGGCGTAGACTTCTAAGGCCCTAACCATTCAATCTGTTGGAGCAACGCCCTATGGTGAAGCCTAGGTTACTCGGAAAGTAGAAATGACCATATGTTTCATACTGGTTGCAATTATTCGGTTTATACGATGGAAAGGCTGATGTACTTATATTGTATTTTATGCTTCTGGCGTTGACTTCTAAGGCACTAACTATTCGATCTGGTGGAGCAACGCCCTAGAGTGAAGCCTAGCTTTCTCGGAAAGTAGAAATGACAATAAGTTTCATACTGGTTGCAATTATTCGTTTTATACGATCGAAACGCTATTTTATTTATATTGTACTTTAAGCCACTGGCGTTGACTTCTAAGGCCCTAACTATTCAATCTGTTGGAGCAACGCCCTAGGGAGAAGCCTAGGTTGCTCGGAAAGTAGAAATGACCATCAGTTTCATACTGGTTGCAATTAATCGTTTTATACGATGGAAAAACTGTTGTATTTATATCGTATTTTATGCTTCTGGCCTTGACTTCTTAGGCCGTAACTATTCGGTCTGGTGGAGCAACGCCCTGGAGTGAAACCTAGGATGCCCGGAACGTAGAATTGGCCATCACTTTCAAACTGGTTGCAATTATTCCTGTTATATGATGGAAACACTGTTGTATTTTTATTGCATTTTATGCTTCGGGCGTTGACTTCTAAGGGCCTAACTATTCAATCTGTTGGAGCGACGCCCTAGGGTGAAGCCTAGGTTGCTCGGAAAGTAGAAATGACAATAAGTTTCATACTGGCTGCAATTATTTGTTTCATACGATGGAAAAACTGTTGTATTTAGATTGTATTTTATGCTTCTGGCGTTGACTTCTAAGGCACTAACTATTCGATCTGTTGGAGCAACGCCCTAGAGTGAAGCCCAGGTTGCCCGGAACGTAGAATTGGCCATCACTTTCAAACTGGTCGCAATTATTCCTGTTATATGATTGAAACACTGTTGTATTTGTTTTGCATTTTATGGTTCGGGCGTAGACTTCTAAGGCCCTAACCATTCAATCTGTTGGAGCAACGCCCTATGGTGAAGCCTAGGTTACTCGGAAAGTAGAAATGACCATATGTTTCATACTGGTTGCAATTATTCGTTTTATACGATGGAAAAGCTGATGTATTTATATTGTATTTTATGCTTCTGGCGTTGACTTCTAAGGCACTAACTATTCGATCTGGTGGAGCAACGCCCTAGAGTGAAGCCTAGGTTGCCCGGAAGGTAGAATTGGCCATAACTTTCAAACTGGTTGCAATTATTCGTTTTATACGATGGAAAAACTATTGTATTTATATTGTATTTTATACTTCTGGCGTTGACTTCTAAGGCACTCACTATTCGATCTGGTGGAGCAACGCCCTAGAGTGAAGCCTAGGTTGCCCGGAACGTAGAATTGGCCATCACTTTCAAACTGGTTGCAATTATTCCTGTTATATGATGGAAACACTGTTGTATTTTTTTTGCATTTTATGGTTCGGGCGTTGACTTCTAAGGCCCTAACTATTCAATCTGTTGGAGCAACGCGCTAGGGTGAAGCCCAGGTAGCTCGGAAAGTAGAAATGACCATAAGTTTCATACTGGTTGCAATTATTCGTTTTATATGATGGAAAAGCTGTTTTATTTATATTGTATTTTATGCTTCTGGCGTTGACTTCTAAGGCACTAACTATTCGATCTGGTGGAGCAACGCCCTAGAGTGAAGCCTAGGTTGCCCGGAACGTAGAATTGGCCATCACTTTCAAACTGGTTGCAATTATTCCTGTTATATGATGGAAACACAGTTGTATTTTTATTGCATTTTATGCTTCGGGCGTTGACATCTAAGGCCCTAACACCTCAATCTGTTGGTGCAACGCCCTAGGGTGAAGCGTAGGTTGCTCGGAAAGTAGAAATGACCATAAGTTTCATACTGGTTGCAATTATTCGTTTTATACGATGGAAAAACTGTTGTATTTATATTGTATTTTATGCTTCTGGCGTTGACTTCTAAGGCCCTAGCTGTTCGATCTAGTGGAGCAACGCCGTAGAGTGAAGCCTAGGTTGCCCGGAAGGTAGAATTGGCCATCACTTTCAAACTGGTTGCAATTACTCGTTTTATACGATGGAAAAGCTGTTGTACTTATATCGTATTTTATGCTTTTGGCGTTGACTTCTTAGGCCGTAACTATTCGGTCTGGTGGAGCAACGCCCTGGAGTGAAACCTAGGTTGCCCGGAACGTAGAATTGGCCATCACTTTCAAACTGGTTGCAATTATTCCTGTTATATGATGGAAACACAGTTGTATTTGTTTTGCATTTTATGGTTCGGGCGTAGACTTCTAAGGCCCTAACCATTCAATCTGTTGGAGCAACGCCCTATGGTGAAGCCTAGGTTACTCGGAAAGTAGAAATGACCATATGTTTCATACTGGTTGCAATTATTCGTTTTATACGATGGAAAAGCTGATGTATTTATATTGTATTTTATGCTTCTGGCGTTGACTTCTAAGGCACTAACTATTCGATCTGGTGGAGCAACGCCCTAGAGTGAAGCCTAGGTTGCCCGGAAGGTAGAATTGGCCATAACTTTCAAACTGGTTGCAATTATTCGTTTTATACGATGGAAAAACTATTGTATTTATATTGTATTTTATACTTCTGGCGTTGACTTCTAAGGCACTCACTATTCGATCTGGTGGAGCAACGCCCTAGAGTGAAGCCTAGGTTGCCCGGAACGTAGAATTGGCCATCACTTTCAAACTGGTTGCAATTATTCCTGTTATATGATGGAAACACTGTTGTATTTTTTTTGCATTTTATGGTTCGGGCGTTGACTTCTAAGGCCCTAACTATTCAATCTGTTGGAGCAACGCGCTAGGGTGAAGCCCAGGTAGCTCGGAAAGTAGAAATGACCATAAGTTTCATACTGGTTGCAATTATTCGTTTTATATGATGGAAAAGCTGTTTTATTTATATTGTATTTTATGCTTCTGGCGTTGACTTCTAAGGCACTAACTATTCGATCTGGTGGAGCAACGCCCTAGAGTGAAGCCTAGCTTGCCCGGAACGTAGAATTGGCCATCACTTTCAAACTGGTTGCAATTATTCCTGTTATATGATGGAAACACAGTTGTATTTTTATTGCATTTTATGCTTCGGGCGTTGACATCTAAGGCCCTAACACCTCAATCTGTTGGTGCAACGCCCTAGGGTGAAGCCTAGGTTGCTCGGAAAGTAGAAATGACCATAAGTTTCATACTGGTTGCAATTATTCGTTTTATACGATGGAAAAACTGTTGTATTTATATTGTATTTTATGCTTCTGGCGTTGACTTCTAAGGCCCTAGCTGTTCGATCTAGTGGAGCAACGCCGTAGAGTGAAGCCTAGGTTGCCCGGAAGGTAGAATTGGCCATCACTTTCAAACTGGTTGCAATTACTCGTTTTATACGATGGAAAAGCTGTTGTACTTATATCGTATTTTATGCTTTTGGCGTTGACTTCTTAGGCCGTAACTATTCGGTCTGGTGGAGCAACGCCCTGGAGTGAAACCTAGGTTGCCCGGAACGTAGAATTGGCCATCACTTTCAAACTGGTTGCAATTATTCCTGTTATATGATGGAAACACAGTTGTATTTTTTTTGCATTTTATGGTCCGGGCGTTGACTTCTAAGGCCCTAACTATTCAATCTGTTGGAGCAACGTCCTAGGGTGAGGCCTAGGTGGCTCGGAAAGTAGAAATGACCATAAGTTTCATACTGGTTGCAATTATTCGTTTTATATGATGGAAAAGCTGTTTTATTTATATTGTATTTTATGCTTCTGGCGTTGACTTCTAAGGCACTAACTATTCGATCTGGTGGAGCAACGCCCTAGAGTGAAGCCTAGGTTGCCCGGAACGTAGAATTGGCCATCACTTTCAAACTGGTTGCAATTATTCCTGTTATATGATGGAAACACAGTTGTATTTTTATTGCATTTTATGCTTCGGGCGTTGACATCTAAGGCCCTAACACCTCAATCTGTTGGTGCAACGCCCTAGGGTGAAGCCTAGGTTGCTCGGAAAGTAGAAATGACCATAAGTTTCATACTGGTTGCAATTATTCGTTTTATACGATGGAAAAACTGTTGTATTTATATTGTATTTTATGCTTCTGGCGTTGACTTCTAAGGCCCTAGCTGTTCGATCTAGTGGAGCAACGCCGTAGAGTGAAGCCTAGGTTGCCCGGAAGGTAGAATTGGCCATCACTTTCAAACTGGTTGCAATTACTCGTTTTATACGATGGAAAAGCTGTTGTACTTATATCGTATTTTATGCTTTTGGCGTTGACTTCTTAGGCCGTAACTATTCGGTCTGGTGGAGCAACGCCCTGGAGTGAAACCTAGGTTGCCCGGAACGTAGAATTGGCCATCACTTTCAAACTGGTTGCAATTATTCCTGTTATATGATGGAAACACAGTTGTATTTTTTTTGCATTTTATGGTCCGGGCGTTGACTTCTAAGGCCCTAACTATTCAATCTGTTGGAGCAACGTCCTAGGGTGAGGCCTAGGTGGCTCGGAAAGTAGAAATGACCATAAGTTTCATACTGGTTGCAATTATTCGTTTTATACGATGGAAAAACTGTTGTATTTATATTGTATTTTATGCTTCTGGCGTTGACTTCTAAGGCACTAACTATTCGATCTGGTGGAGCAACGCCCTAGAGTGAAGCCTAGGTTGCCCGGAAGGTAGAATTGTCCATCACTTTCAAACTGGTTGCAATTATTCGTTTTATACGATGGAAAAACTGTTGTATTTATATTGTATTTTATACTTCTGGCGTTGACTTCTAAGGCACTAACTATTCGATCTGGTGGAGCAACGCCCTAGAGTGAAGCCTAGGTTGCCCGGAACGTAGAATTGGCCATCACTTTCAAACTGGTTGCAATTATTCCTGTTATATGATGGAAACACTGTTGTATTTTTTTTGCATTTGATGGTTCGGGCGTTGACTTCTATGGCCCTAACTATTCAATCTGTTGGAGCAACGCCCTAGGGTGAAGCCCAGGTTGCTCGGAAAGTATAAATGACCATAAGTTTCATACTGGTTGCAATTATTCGTTTTATACGATGGAAAAGCTGTTGTATTTATATTGTATTTTATGCTTCTGGCGTTGACTTCTAAGGCACTAACTATTCGATCTGGTGGAGCAAGTCCCAAGAGTGAAGCCTAGGTTGCCCGGAACGTAGAATTGGCCATCACTTTCAAACTGGTTGCAATTATTCCTGTTATATGATGGAAACACAGTTGTATTTTTATTGCATTTTATGCTTCGGGCGTTGACATCTAAGGCCCTAACACCTCAATCTGTTGGAGCAACGCCCTAGGGTGAAGCCTAGGTTGCTCGGAAAGTAGAAATGACCATAAGTTTCATACTGGTTGCAATTATTCGTTTTATACGATGGAAAAACTGTTGTATTTATATTGTATTTTATGCTTCTGGCGTTGACTTCTAAGGCCCTAGCTGTTCGATCTAGTGGAGCAACGCCGTAGAGTGAAGCCTAGGTTGCCCGGAAGGTAGAATTGGCCATCACTTTCAAACTGGTTGCAATTACTCGTTTTATACGATGGAAAAGCTGTTGTATTTATATCGTATTTTATGCTTTTGGCGTTGACTTCTTAGGCCGTAACTATTCGGTCTGGTGGAGCAACGCCCTGGAGTGAAACCTAGGTTGCCCGGAACGTAGAATTGGCCATCACTTTCAAACTGGTTGCAATTATTCCTGTTATATGATGGAAACACAGTTGTATTTTTTTTGCATTTTATGGTTCGGGCGTTGACTTCTAAGGCCCTAACTATTCAATCTGTTTTATCAACGTCCTAGGGTGAGGCCTAGGTTGCTCGGAAAGTAGAAATGACCATAAGTTTCATTCTGGTTGCAATTATTCGTTTTATACGATGGAAAAGCTGTTGTATTTATATTGTATTTTATGCTTCTGGCGTTGACTTCTAAGGCACTAACTATTCGATCTGGTGGAGCAACGCCCTAGAGTGAAGTCTAGGTTGCCCGGAACGTAGAATTGGCCATCACTTTCAAACTGGTTGCAATTATTCCTGTTATACGATGGAAACACAGTTGTATTTTTATTGCATTTTATGCTTCGGGCGTTGACATCTAAGGCCCTAACACCTCAATCTGTTGGAGCAACGCCCTAGGGTGAAGCCTAGGTTGCTCGGAAAGTAGAAATGACCATAAGTTTCATACTGGTTGCAATTATTCGTTTTATACGATCGAAAAACTGTTGTATTTATATTGTATTTTATGCTTCTGGCGTTGACTTCTAAGGCCCTAGCTGTTCGATCTAGTGGAGCAACGCCGTTGAGTGAAGCCTAGGTTGCCCGGAAGGTAGAATTGGCCATCACTTTCAAACTGGTTGCAATTATTCGTTTTATACGATGGAAAAACTGTTGTATTTATATTGTATTTTATGCTTCTCGCGTTGACTTCTAAGGCCCTAGCTGTTCGATCTAGTGGAGCAACGCCGTAGAGTGAAGCCTAGGGTGCCCGGAAGGTAGAATTGGCCATCACTTTCAAACTGGTTGCAATTATCCGTTTTATACGATGGAAAAGCTGTTGTATTTATATTGTATTTTATGCTTCTGGCGTTGACTTCTAAGGCACTAACTATTCGATCTGGTGGAGCAACGCCCTAGAGTGAAGTCTAGGTTGCCCGGAACGTAGAATTGGCCATCACTTTCAAACTGGTTGCAATTATTCCTGTTATACGATGGAAACACAGTTGTATTTTTATTGCATTTTATGCTTCGGGCGATGACATCTAAGGCCCTAACACCTCAATCTGTTGGAACAACGCCCTAGGGTGAAGCCTAGGTTGCTCGGAAAGTAGAAATGACCATAAGTTTCATACTGGTTGCAATTATTCGTTTTATACGATGGAAAAACTGTTGTATTTATATTGTATTTTATGCTTCTGGCGTTGACTTCTAAGGCCCTAGCTGTTCGATCTAGTGGAGCAACGCCGTTGAGTGAGGCCTAGGTTGCCCGGAAGGTAGAATTGGCCATCACATTCAAACTGGTTGCAATTACTCGTTTTATACGATGGAAAAGCTGTTGTATTTATATCGTATTTTATGCTTTTGGCGTTGACTTCTAAGGCACTAACTATTCGATCTGGTGGAGCAACGCCCTAGAGTGAAGCCTAGGTTGCCCGGAACGTAGAATTGGCCATCACTTTCAAACTGGTTGCAATTATTCCTGTTATATGATGGAAACACTGTTGTATTTTTTTTGCATTTGATGGTTCGGGCGTTGACTTCTAAGGCCCTAACCATTCAATCTGTTGGAGCAACGCCCTAGGGTGAAGCCCAGGTTGCTCGGAAAGTAGAAATGACCATAAGTTTCATACTGGTTGCAATTATTCGTTTTATACGATGGAAAAGCTGTTGTACTTATATCGTATTTTATGCTTTTGGCGTTGACTTCTTAGGCCGTAACTATTCGGCCTGGTGGAGCAACGCCCTGGAGTGAAACCTAGGTTGCCCGGAACGTAGAATTGGCCATCACTTTCAAACTGGTTGCAATTATTCCTGTTATATGATGGAAACACAGTTGTATTTTTTTTGCATTTTATGGTTCGGGCGTTGACTTCTAAGGCCCTAACTATTCAATCTGTTGGAGCAACGTCCTAGGGTGAGGCCTAGGTGGCTCGGAAAGTAGAAATGACCATAAGTTTCATACTGGTTGCAATTATTCGTTTTATACGATGGAAAAACTGTTGTATTTATATTGTATTTTATGCTTCTGGCGTTGACTTCTAAGGCACTAACTATTCGATCTGGTGGAGCAACGCCCTAGAGTGAAGCCTAGGTTGCCCGGAAGGTAGAATTGTCCATCACTTTCAAACTGGTTGCAATTATTCGTTTTATACGATGGAAAAACTGTTGTATTTATATTGTATTTTATACTTCTGGCGTTGACTTCTAAGGCACTAACTATTCGATCTGGTGGAGCAACGCCCTAGAGTGAAGCCTAGGTTGCCCGGAACGTAGAATTGGCCATCACTTTCAAACTGGTTGCAATTATTCCTGTTATATGATGGAAACACTGTTGTATTTTTTTTGCATTTGATGGTTCGGGCGTTGACTTCTATGGCCCTAACTATTCAATCTGTTGGAGCAACGCCCTAGGGTGAAGCCCAGGTTGCTCGGAAAGTATAAATGACCATAAGTTTCATACTGGTTGCAATTATTCGTTTTATACGATGGAAAAGCTGTTGTATTTATATTGTATTTTATGCTTCTGGCGTTGACTTCTAAGGCACTAACTATTCGATCTGGTGGAGCAAGGCCCAAGAGTGAAGCCTAGGTTGCCCGGAACGTAGAATTGGCCATCACTTTCAAACTGGTTGCAATTATTCCTGTTATATGATGGAAACACAGTTGTATTTTTATTGCATTTTATGCTTCGGGCGTTGACATCTAAGGCCCTAACACCTCAATCTGTTGGAGCAACGCCCTAGGGTGAAGCCTAGGTTGCTCGGAAAGTAGAAATGACCATAAGTTTCATACTGGTTGCAATTATTCGTTTTATACGATGGAAAAACTGTTGTATTTATATTGTATTTTATGCTTCTGGCGTTGACTTCTAAGGCCCTAGCTGTTCGATCTAGTGGAGCAACGCCGTAGAGTGAAGCCTAGGTTTCCCGGAAGGTAGAATTGGCCATCACTTTCAAACTGGTTGCAATTACTCGTTTTATACGATGGAAAAGCTGTTGTATTTATATCGTATTTTATGCTTTTGGCGTTGACTTCTTAGGCCGTAACTATTCGGTCTGGTGGAGCAACGCCCTGGAGTGAAACCTAGGTTGCCCGGAACGTAGAATTGGCCATCACTTTCAAACTGGTTGCAATTATTCCTGTTATACGATGGAAACACAGTTGTATTTTTATTGCATTTTATGCTTCGGGCGATGACATCTAAGGCCCTAGCACCTCAATCTGTTGGAACAACGCCCTAGGGTGAAGCCTAGGTTGCTCGGAAAGTAGAAATGACCATAAGTTTCATACTGGTTGCAATTATTCGTTTTATACGATGGAAAAACTGTTGTATTTATATTGTATTTTATGCTTCTGGCGTTGACTTCTAAGGCCCTAGCTGTTCGATCTAGTGGAGCAACGCCGTTGAGTGAAGCCTAGGTTGCCCGGAAGGTAGAATTGGCCATCACTTTCAAACTGGTTGCAATTACTCGTTTTATACGATGGAAAAGCTGTTGTATTTATATCGTATTTTATGCTTTTGGCGTTGACTTCTAAGGCACTAACTATTCGATCTGGTGGAGCAACGCCCTAGAGTGAAGCCTAGGTTGCCCGGAACGTAGAATTGGCCATCACTTTCAAACTGGTTGCAATTATTCCTGTTATATGATGGAAACACTGTTGTATTTTTTTTGCATTTGATGGTTCGGGCGTTGACTTCTAAGGCCCTAACCATTCAATCTGTTGGAGCAACGCTCTAGGGTGAAGCCCAGGTTGCTCGGAAAGTAGAAATGACCATAAGTTTCATACTGGTTGCAATTATTCGTTTTATACGATGGAAAAGCTGTTGTACTTATATCGTATTTTATGCTTTTGGCGTTGACTTCTTAGGCCGTAACTATTCGGTCTGGTGGAGCAACGCCCTGGAGTGAAACCTAGGTTGCCCGGAACGTAGAATTGGCCATCACTTTCAAACTGGTTGCAATTATTCCTGTTATATGATGGAAACACAGTTGTATTTTTTTTGCATTTTATGGTTCGGGCGTTGACTTCTAAGGCCCTAACTATTCAATCTGTTGGAGCAACGTCCTAGGGTGAGGCCTAGGTGGCTCGGAAAGTAGAAATGGCCATAAGTTTCATACTGGTTGCAATTATTCGTTTTATACGATGGAAAAACTGTTGTATTTATATTGTATTTTATGCTTCTGGCGTTGACTTCTAAGGCACTAACTATTCGATCTGGTGGAGCAACGCCCTAGAGTGAAGCCTAGGTTGCCCGGAAGGTAGAATTGTCCATCACTTTCAAACTGGTTGCAATTATTCGTTTTATACGATGGAAAAACTGTTGTATTTATATTGTATTTTATACTTCTGGCGTTGACTTCTAAGGCACTAACTATTCGATCTGGTGGAGCAACGCCCTAGAGTGAAGCCTAGGTTGCCCGGAACGTAGAATTGGCCATCACTTTCAAACTGGTTGCAATTATTCCTGTTATATGATGGAAACACTGTTGTATTTTTTTTGCATTTGATGGTTCGGGCGTTGACTTCTATGGCCCTAACTATTCAATCTGTTGGAGCAACGCCCTAGGGTGAAGCCCAGGTTGCTCGGAAAGTATAAATGACCATAAGTTTCATACTGGTTGCAATTATTCGTTTTATACGATGGAAAAGCTGTTGTATTTATATTGTATTTTATGCTTCTGGCGTTGACTTCTAAGGCACTAACTATTCGATCTGGTGGAGCAAGGCCCAAGAGTGAAGCCTAGGTTGCCCGGAACGTAGAATTGGCCATCACTTTCAAACTGGTTGCAATTATTCCTGTTATATGATGGAAACACAGTTGTATTTTTATTGCATTTTATGCTTCGGGCGTTGACATCTAAGGCCCTAACACCTCAATCTGTTGGAGCAACGCCCTAGGGTGAAGCCTAGGTTGCTCGGAAAGTAGAAATGACCATAAGTTTCATACTGGTTGCAATTATTCGTTTTATACGATGGAAAAACTGTTGTATTTATATTGTATTTTATGCTTCTGGCGTTGACTTCTAAGGCCCTAGCTGTTCGATCTAGTGGAGCAACGCCGTAGAGTGAAGCCTAGGTTGCCCGGAAGGTAGAATTGGCCATCACTTTCAAACTGGTTGCAATTACTCGTTTTATACGATGGAAAAGCTGTTGTATTTATATCGTATTTTATGCTTTTGGCGTTGACTTCTTAGGCCGTAACTATTCGGTCTGGTGGAGCAACGCCCTGGAGTGAAACCTAGGTTGCCCGGAACGTAGAATTGGCCATCACTTTCAAACTGGTTGCAATTATTCCTGTTATATGATGGAAACACAGTTGTATTTTTTTTGCATTTTATGGTTCGGGCGTTGACTTCTAAGGCCCTAACTATTCAATCTGTTTTATCAACGTCCTAGGGTGAGGCCTAGGTTGCTCGGAAAGTAGAAATGACCATAAGTTTCATTCTGGGTGCAATTATTCGTTTTATACGATGGAAAAGCTGTTGTATTTATATTGTATTTTATGCTTCTGGCGTTGACTTCTAAGGCACTAACTATTCGATCTGGTGGAGCAACGCCCTAGAGTGAAGTCTAGGTTGCCCGGAACGTAGAATTGGCCATCACTTTCAAACTGGTTGCAATTATTCCTGTTATACGATGGAAACACAGTTGTATTTTTATTGCATTTTATGCTTCGGGCGTTGACATCTAAGGCCCTAACACCTCAATCTGTTGGAGCAACGCCCTAGGGTGAAGCCTAGGTTGCTCGGAAAGTAGAAATGACCATAAGTTTCATACTGGTTGCAATTATTCGTTTTATACGATTGAAAAACTGTTGTATTTATATTGTATTTTATGCTTCTGGCGTTGACTTCTAAGGCCCTAGCTGTTCGATCTAGTGGAGCAACGCCGTTGAGTGAAGCCTAGGTTGCCCGGAAGGTAGAATTGGCCATCACTTTCAAACTGGTTGCAATTATTCGTTTTATACGATGGAAAAACTGTTGTATTTATATTGTATTTTATGCTTCTCGCGTTGACTTCTAAGGCCCTAGCTGTTCGATCTAGTGGAGCAACGCCGTAGAGTGAAGCCTAGGTTGCCCGGAACGTAGAATTGGCCATCACTTTCAAACTGGTTGCAATCATTCCTGTTATATGATGGAAACACTGTTGTATTTTTTTTGCATTTGATGGTTCGGGCGTTGACTTCTAAGGCCCTAACCATTCAATCTGTTGGAGCAACGCCCTAGGGTGAAGCCCAGGTTGCTCGGAAAGTAGAAATGACCATAAGTTTCATACTGGTTGCAATTATTCGTTTTATACGATGGAAAAGCTGTTGTATTTATATTGTATTTTATGCTTCTGGCATTGACTTCTAAGGCACTAACTATTCGATCTGGTGGAGCAACGCCCAAGAGTGAAGCCTAGGTTGCCCGGAACGTAGAATTGGCCATCACTTTCAAACTGGTTGCAATTATTCCTGTTATATGATGGAAACACAGTTGTATTTTTATTGCATTTTATGCTTCGGGCGTTGACATCTAAGGCCCTAACACCTCAATCTGTTGGAGCAACGCCCTAGGGTGAAGCCTAGGTTGCTCGGAAAGTAGAAATGACCATAAGTTTCATACTGGTTGCAATTATTCGTTTTATACGATGGAAAAACTGTTGTATTTATATTGTATTTTATGCTTCTGGCGTTGACTTCTAAGGCCCTGGCTGTTCGATCTAGTGGAGCAACGCCGTAGAGTGAAGCCTAGGTTGCCCGGAAGGTAGAATTGGCCATCACTTTCAAACTGGTTGCAATTACTCGTTTTATACGATGGAAAAGCTGTTGTATTTATATCGTATTTTATGCTTTTGGCGTTGACTTCTTAGGCCGTAACTATTCGGTCTGGTGGAGCAACGCCCTGGAGTGAAACCTAGGTTGCCCGGAACGTAGAATTGGCCATCACTTTCAAACTGGTTGCAATTATTCCTGTTATACGATGGAAACACAGTTGTATTCTTATTGCATTTTATGCTTCGGGCGTTGACATCTAAGGCCCTAACACCTCAATCTGTTGGAGCAACGCCCTAGGGTGAAGCCTAGGTTGCTCGGAAAGTAGAAATGACCATAAGTTTCATACTGGTTGCAATTATTCGTTTTATACGATCGAGAAACTGTTGTATTTATATTGTATTTTATGCTTCTGGCGTTGACTTCTAAGACCCTAGCTGTTCGATCTAGTGGAGCAACGCCGTTGAGTGAAGCCTAGGTTGCCCGGAAGGTAGAATTGGCCATCACTTTCAAACTGGTTGCAATTACTCGTTTTATACGATGGAAAAGCTGTTGTATTTATATCGTATTTTATGCTTTTGGCGTTGACTTCTAAGGCACTAACTATTCGATCTGGTGGAGCAACACCCTAGAGTGAAGCCTAGGTTGCCCGGAACGTAGAATTGGCCATCACTTTCAAACTGGTTGCAATTATCCCTGTTATATGATGGAAACACTGTTGTATTTTTTTTGCATTTGATGGTTCGGGCGTTGACTTCTAAGGCCCTAACTATTCAATCTGTTGGAGCAACGCCCTAGGGTGAAGCCCAGGTTGCTCGGAAAGTAGAAATGACCATAAGTTTCATACTGGTTGCAATTATTCGTTTTATACGATGGAAAAGCTGTTGTATTTATATTGTATTTTATGCTTCTGGCGTTGACTTCTAAGGCACTAACTATTCGATCTGGTGGAGCAACGCCCTAGAGTGAAGCCTAGGTTGCCCGGAACGTAGAATTGGCCATCACTTTCAAACTGGATGCAATTATTCCTGTTATATGATGGAAACACTGTTGTATTTTTATTGCATTTTATGCTTCGGGCGTTGACTTCTGAGGCCCTAACTATTCAATCTGTTGGAGCAACGCCCTAGGGTGAAGCCCAGGTTGCTCGGAAAGTAGAAATGACCATAAGTTTCATACTGGTTGCAATTATTCGTTTTATACGATGGAAAAGCTGTTGTATTTATATTGTATTTTATGCTTCTGGCGTTGACTTCTAAGGCACTAACTATTCGATCTGGTGGAGCAACGCCCTAGAGTGAAGCCTAGGTTGCCCGGAACGTAGAATTGGCCATCACTTTCAAACTGGTTGCAATTATTCCTGTTATATGATGGAAACACAGTTGTATTTATATTGCATTTTATGCTTCGGGCGTTGACATCTAAGGCCCTAACACCTCAATCTGTTGGAGCAATGCCCTAGGGTGAAGCCTAGGTTGCTCGGAAAGCAGAAATGACCATAAGTTTCATACTGGTTGCAATTATTCGTTTTATACGATGGAAAAACTGTTGTATTTATATTGTATTTTATGCTTCAGGCGTTGACTTCTAAGGCCCTAGCTGTTCGATCTAGTGGAGCAACGCCGTAGAGTGAAGCCTAGGTTGCCCGGAAGGTAGAATTGGCCATCACTTTCAAGCTGGTTGCAATTATTCGTTTTATACGATGGAAAAACTGTTGTATTTATATTGTATTTTATACTTCTGGCGTTGACTTCTAAGGCACTAACGATTCGATCTGGTGGAGCAACGCCCTAGAGTGAAGCCTAGGTTGCCCGGAACGTAGATTTGGCCATCACTTTCAAACTGGTTGCAATTATTCCTGTTATATGATGGAAACACTGTTGTATTTTTATTGCATTTTATGCTTCGGGCGTTGACTTCTGAGGCCCTAACTATTCAATCTGTTGGAGCAACGCCCTAGGGTGAAGCCTAGGTTGCTCGGAAAGTAGAATGTCCATAAGCTTCATACTGGTTGCAATTATTCGTTTTATACGATGGAAAAACGGTTGTATTTATATTGTATTTTATGCTTCTGGCGTTGACTTCTTACGCCGTAACTATTCGGTCTGGTAGAGCAACGCCCTCGAGTGAAACCTAGGTTGCCCGGAACGTAGAATTGGCCATCACTTTCAAACTGGTTGCAATTATTCCTGTTATATGATGGAAACACTGTTGTATTGTTATTGCATTTTATGCTTCGGGCGTTGACTTCTGAGGCCCTAACTATTCAATCCGTTGGAGCTACGCCCTAGGGTGAAGCCTAGCTTGCACGGAAAGTAGAAATGACCATAGGTTTCATTCTGGTTGCAGTTACTCGTTTTATACGATGGAAAAACTGTTGTATCTTTATGGCATTTTATGCTTCTGGCGTTGACTTCTAAGGCACTAACTATTCGATCTGGTGGAGCAACGCCCTAGAGTGAAGCCTAGGTTGCCCGGAAGGTAGAATTGGCCATCACTTCCAAACTGGTTGCAATTATTCGTTTTATGCGATGGAAAAACTGTTGTATTTATATTGTATTTTATGCTTCTGACGTTGACTTCTAAGGCACTAACTATTCGATCTGGTAGAGCGACGCCCTAGAGTGAAGCCTAGGTTGCCCGGAACGTAGGATTGGCCATCACTTTCAAACTGGTTGCAATTATTCCTGTTATATGATGGAAACACTGTTGTATTTTTATTGCATTCTATGCTTCGGGCGTTGGCTTCTAAGGCCCTAACTATTCAGTCTGTTGGAGCAACGCCCTAGGGTGATGCCTAGCTTGCTCGGGAAGTAGAAATGTCCATAAGTTTCATACTGGTTGCAATTATTCGTTTTATACGATGGAAAAACTGTTGTATTTATATTGTACTTTATGCCTCAGGCGTTGACTTCTAAGGCACTAACTATTCGATCTGGTGGAGCGACGCAATAGAGTGATGCCTAGGTTGCCCGGGACGTAGAATTGGCCATCAATTTCAAACTGGTTGGAATTATACCTGTTATATGATGGAAACACTGCTGTATTTTTTTTGCATTTTATGGTTCGGGCGCTGGCTTCTAAGGCCCTAACTATACAATCCGTTGGAGCAACGCCCTAGGGTGAAGCCTAGGTTGCTCGGAAAGTAGTAATGACCATAGGTTTCATACTGGTTGCAATTATTCGTTTTATACGATGGAAAAACTGTTGTATTTATATTGTATTTTATGCTTCTGGCGTTGACTTCTAAGGCACTAACTATTCGATCTGGTGGAGCAACGCCCTAGAGTAAAGCCTAGGTTGCCCGGAACGTAGAATTGGCCATCACTTTCAAACTGGTTGCAATTATTCCTGATACATGATGGAAACACTGTTGTATTTTTTTTGCATTTTATGGTTCGGGCGTTGACTTCTAAGGCCCTAGCCATTCAATCTGTTGGAGCAACGCCCTAGGGTGAAGCCTAGGTTGCTCGAAAAGTAGAAATGTCCATAAGTTTCATACTGGTTGCAATTATTCGTTTTATACGATGGAAAAACTGTTGTATTTATATTGTATTTTATGTTTCTGGCTTTGACTTCTAAGGCACTAACTATTCGATCTGGTGGAACAACGGCCTAGGGTGAAGCCTAGGTTGCCCGGAACGTAGAAATAACCATAACTTTTACACTGGTAGCAATTATTCGTTTTATATTATGGAAAAGCTGTTCTATTTATTTTGTATTTAATGCTTCGGGCGTTGGCTTCTAAGGCCCTAACTGTCTGGTCTGGTGGAGCAACGCCCTAGAGTGAAACCTAGGTTGCCCGAAACGTAGAAATGACCATAACTTTCACACTGGTTGCTATTATTCGTTTTATACGATGGAAAAACTGTTATATTTGTATTGTATTTTATGCTTCTGGCGTTGACTTCGTAGGCCCTAACTATTCGATCTGGTGGAACAACGCCCTAGAGTGAAGCCTAGGTTGCCTGGAACGTAGAATTGGCCATCACATTCAAACTGGTTGCAATTATTCCTGATATATGACGGAAACGATGTTGTATTTTTTTTGCATTTTATGGTTCGGGCGTTGACTTCTAAGGCGCTAACCATTCAATCTGTTGGAGCAACGACCTAGGGTGAAGCCTAGGTTGCTGGGGAAGTAGAAATGAGCATAAGTTTCATACTGGTTGCAATTATTCGTTTTATATGATGGAAAATCTGTTGTAATTATATTGTATTTTATGCTTCTGGCGTTCCCTTCTTAGGCCCTAACTATTCGATTTGGTGGAACAACGGCCTAGGGTGAAGCCTAGGTTGCCCGGAACTTAGAAATAACCATAACTTTTACACTGGTAGCAATTATTCGTTTTATACGATGGAAAAACTGTTGTATTTATATTGTATTTTATGCTTCTGACGTTGACTTCTAAGGCACTAACTATTCGATCTGGTGGAGCGACGCCCTAGAGTGAAGCCTAGGTTGCCCGGAACGTAGGATTGGCCATCACTTTCAAACTGGTTGCAATTATTCCTGTTATATGATGGAAACACTGTTGTATTTTTATTGCATTTTATGCTTCGGGCGTTGGCTTCTAAGGCCCTAACTATTCAGTCTGTTGGAGCAACGCCCTAGGGTGATGCCTAGCTTGCTCGGAAAGTAGAAATGGCCATAAGTTTCATACTGGTTGCAATTATTCGTTTTATACGATGGAAAAACTGTTGTATTTATATTGTATTTTATGCTTCTGGCGTTATCTTCTAAGGCTCTAGCTATTCGATCTAGTGGAGCAACGCCCTAGCGTGAAGCCTATGTTGCCCGGAACGTAGAATTGGCCATCACTTTCAAACTGGTTGCAATTATTCCTGATATATGATGGAAACACTGTTGTATTTTTCTTGCATTTTATGGTTTGGACGTTGACTTCTAAGGCCCTAACTATCCAATCTGTTGGAGCAACGCCCTAGGGTGAAGCCTAGGTTGCTCGGAAAGTAGAAATGTCCATAAGTTTCATACTGGTTGCAATTATTCGTTTTATACGATGGAAAAACTGTTGTATTTATATTGTATTTTATGCTTCTGGCGTTGACTTCTTAGGCACTAACTATTCGATCTGGTGGAGCAACGCCCTAGAGTGAAGCCTAGGTTGCCCGGAAGGTAGAATTGGCCATCACTTTCAAACTGGTTGCAATTATTCGTTTTATACGATGGAAAAACTGTTGTATTTATATTGTATTTTATACTTCTGGCGTTGACTTCTAAGGCACTAACTATTCGATCTGGTGGAGCAACGCAATAGAGTGAAGCCTAGGTTGCCCGGAACGTAGAATTGGCCATCACTTTCAAAGTGGTTGCAATTATTCCTGTTATATGATGGGAACAATATTGTATTTTTTTTGCATTTTATTGTTCGGGCGTTGACTTCTAAGGCCCTAACTATTCAATCTGTTGGAGCAACGCCCTATGGTGAAGCCCAGGTTGCTCGGAAAGTAGAAATGACCATAAGTTTCATACTGGTTGCAATTATTCGTTTTATACGATGGAAGAACTGTTGTATTTTTATTGCATTTTATGCTTCGGGCGTTGGCTTCTAAGGCCCTAACTATTCAGTCTGTTGGAGCAACGCCCTAGGGTGATGCCTAGCTTGCTCGGAAAGTAGAAATGTCCATAAGTTTCATACTGGTTGCAATTATTCGTTTTATACGATGGAAAAACTGTTGTATTTATATTGTACTTTATGCCTCAGGCGTTGACTTCTAAGGCACTAACTATTCGATCTGGTGGAGCGACGCAATAGAGTGATGCCTAGGTTGCCCGGAACGTAGAATTGGCCATCACTTTCAAACTGGTTGCAATTATTCCTGATACATGATGGAAACACTGTTGTATTTTTTTTGCATTTTATGGTTCGGGCGTTGACTTCTAAGGCCCAAACCATTCAATCTGTTGGAGCAACGCCCTAGGGTGAAGCCTAGGTTGCTCGAAAAGTAGAAATGTCCATAAGTTTCATACTGGTTGCAATTATTCGTTTTATACGATGGAAAAACTGTTGTATTTGTATTGTATTTTATGCTTCTGGCGTTGACTTCTAAGGCACTAACTATTCGATCTGGTGGAGCAACGCAATAGAGCGAAGCCTAGGTTGTCCGGAACGTTGAATTGGCCATCACTTTCAAACTGGTCGCAATTATTCCTGTTATATGATGGAAACACTGTTGTATTTTTTTTTGCATTTTATGGTTCGGGCCTTGACTTCTAAGGCCCTAACTATCCAATCTGTTGGAGCAACGCCCTAGGGTGAAGCCTATGTTGCCCGGAAAGTAGAAATGACGTTAACCTTCATACTGGTTGCAATTATTCGTTTTATACGATGGAAAAACTGTTGTATTTATATTGCATTTTATGGTTCTGGCGTTGACTTCGTAGGCGCTAACTATTCGATCTGGTGGAACAACGCCCTAGAGTGAAGCCTAGGTTGCCTGGAACGTAGAATTGGCCATCACTTTCAAACTGGTTGCAATTATTCCTGATATATGATGGAAACGCTGTTGTATTTTTTTTGCATTTTATGGTTCGGGCGTTGACTTCTAAGGCCCTAACCATTCTATCTGTTGGAGCAACGACCTAGGGTGAAGCCTAGGTTGCTGGGGAAGTAGAAATGAGCATAAGTTTCATACTGGTTGCAATTATTCGTTTATATGATGGAAAATCTGTTGTTTTTATATTGTATTTTATGCTTCTGGCGTTCCCTTCTTAGGCCCTAACTATTCGATTTGGTGGAACAACGGCCTAGGGTGAAGCCTAGGTTGCCCGGAACGTAGAAATAACCATAACTTTTACACTGGTAGCAATTATTCGTTTTATAGTAAGGAAAAACTCTTCTATTTATTTTGTATTTAATGCTTCGGGCGTTGGCTTCTAAGGCCCTAATTGCTTGATCTGGTGGGAGCAACGCCCTAGAGTGAAACCTAGGTTGCCCGGAACGTAGAAATGACCATAACTTTCACACTGGTTGCTATTATTCGTTTTATAAGATGGAAAAACTGTTATATTTATATTGTATTTTATGGTTCTGGCGTTGACTTCTAAGGCACTAACTATTCGATCTGGTGGAGCAACGCCATAGAGTGAAGCCTAGGTTGCCCGGAACGTAGAATTGGCCATCGCTTTCAAACTGGTTGCAATTATTCGTTTTATACGATGGAAAAACTGTTATATTTGTATTGTATTTTATGCTTCTGGCGTTGACTTCGTAGGCCCTAGCCATTCGATCTGGTGGAACAACGCCCTAGAGTGAAGCCTAGGTTGCCTGGAACGTAGAATTGGCCATCACTTTCAAACTGGATGCAATTATTCCTGATATATGATGGAAACACTGTTGTATTTTTTTTGCATTTTATGGTTCGGGCGCTGACTACTAAGGTCCTAACTATTCAATCTGTTGGAGCAACGCCCTAGGGTGAAGCCTAGGTTGCTCGGAAAGTAGAAATGTCCTTAAGTTTCTACTGGTTGCAATTATTCGTTTTATACGATGGAAAAACTGTTGTATTTATATTGTACTTTATGCTTCTGGCGTTGACTTCTAAGGCACTAACTATTCGATCTGGTGGAGCGACGCAATAGAGTGATGCCTAGGTTGCCCGGAACGTAGAATTGGCCATCAATTTCAAACTGGTTGCAATTATACCTGTTATATGATGGAAACACTGCTGTATTTTTTTTGCATTTTATGGTTCGTGCGCTGGCTTCTAAGGCCCTAACTATTCAATCCGTTGGAGCAACGCCCTAGGGTGAAGCCTAGGTTGCTCGGAAAGTAGAAATGACCATAGGTTTCATACTGGTTGCAATTATTCGTTTTATACGATGGAAAAACTGTTGTATTTATATTGTATTTTATGCTTCTGGCGTTGACTTCTAAGGCACTAACTATTCGATCTGGTGGAGCAACGCCATAGAGTGAAGCCTAGGTTGCCCGGAACGTAGAATTGGCCATCGCTTTCAAACTGGTTGCAATTATTCGTTTTATTCGATGGAAAAACTGTTATATTTGTATTGTATTTTATGCTTCTGGCGTTGACTTCGTAGGCCCTGCCTATTCGATCTGGTGGAACAACGCCCTAGAGTGAAGCCTAGGTTGCCTGGAACGTAGAATTGGCCATCACTTTCAAACTGGATGCAATTATTCCTGATATATGATGGAAACACTGTTGTATTTTTTTTGCATTTTATGGTTCGGGCGCTGACTACTAAGGTCCTAACTATTCAATCTGTTGGAGCAACGCCCTAGGGTGAAGCCTAGGTTGCTCGGAAAGTAGAAATGTCCTTAAGTTTCATACTGGTTGCAATTATTCGTTTTATACGATGGAAAAACTGTTGTATTTATATTGTACTTTATGCTTCTGGCGTTGACTTCTAAGGCACTAACTATTCGATCTGGTGGAGCGACGCAATAGAGTGATGCCTAGGTTGCCCGGAACGTAGAATTGACCATCAATTTCAAACTGGTTGCAATTATACCTGTTATATGTTGGAAACACTGCTGTATTTTTTTTGCATTTTATGGTTCGTGCGCTGGCTTCTAAGGCCCTAACTATTCAATCTGTTGGAGCAACGCCCTAGGGTGTAGCCTAGGTTGCTCGGAAAGTAGAAATGACCATAGGTTTCATACTGGTTGCAATTATTCGTTTTATACGATGGAAAAACTGTTGTATTTATATTGTATTTTATGCTTCTGGCGTTGACTTCTAAGGCACTAACTATTCGATATGGTGGAGCAACGCCCTAGAGTGAAGCCTAGGTTGCCCGGAACGTAGAATTGGCCATCACTTTCAAACTGGTTGCAATTATTCCTGATACATGATGGAAACACTGTTGTATTTTTTTTGCATTTTATGGTTCGGGCGTTGACTTCTAACGCCCTAACTATTCAATCTGTTCGAGCAACGCCCTAGGGTGAAGCCTAGGTTGCCCGGAAAGTAGAAATGACCATAACTTTCATACAGGTTGCAATTATTCGTTTTATAGGATGGAAAAACTGTTGTATTTATACTGTATTTTATGATTCTGGCGTTCCCTTCTTAGGCCCTAACTATTCGATTTGGTGGAACAACGGCCTAGGGTGAAGCCTAGGTTGCCCGGAACGTAGAAATAACCATAACTTTTACACTGGTAGCAATTATTCGTTTTATACTATGGAAAAACTATTCTATTTATTTTGTATTTAATGCTTCGGGCGTTGGCTTCTAAGGCCCTAATTGCTTGATCTGGTGGGAGCAACGCCCTAGAGTGAAACCTAGGTTGCCCGGAACGTAGAAATGACCATAACTTTCACACTGGTTGCTATTATTCGTTTTATACGATGGAAAAACTGTTATATTTATATTGTATTTTATGCTTCTGGCGTTGACTTCTAAGGCACTAACTATTCGATCTGGTGGAGCAACGCCCTAGAGTGAAGTCTAGGTTGCCCGGGACGTAGAATTGGCCATCACTTTCAAACTGGTTGCAATTATTCCTGTTATACGATGGAAACACAGTTGTATTTTTATTGCATTTTATGCTTCGGGCGTTGACATCTAAGGCCCTAACACCTCAATCTGTTGGAGCAACGCCCTAGGGTGAAGCCTAGGTTGCTCGGAAAGCAGAAATGACCATAAGTTTCATACTGGTTGCAATTATTCGTTTTATACGATGGAAAAACTGTTGTATTTATATTGTATTTTATGCTTCTGGCGTTGACTTCTAAGGTCCTAGCTGTTCGATCTAGTGGAGCAACGCCGTAGAGTGAAGCCTAGGTTGCCCGGAAGGTAGAATTGGCCATCACTTTCAAACCGGTTGCAATTACTCGTTTTATACGATGGAAAAGCTGTTGTATTTATATCGTATTTTATGCTTTTGGCGTTGACTTCTTAGGCCGTAACTATTCGGTCTGGTGCAGCAACGCCCTGGAGTGAAACCTAGGTTGCCCGGAACGTAGAATTGGCCATCACTTTCAAACTGGTTGCAATTATTCCTGTTATATGATGGAAACACAGTTGTATTTTTTTTGCATTTTATGGTTCGGGCGTTGACTTCTAAGGCCCTAACTATTCAATCTGTTGGAGCAACGTCCTAGGGTGAGGCCTAGGTTGCTCGGAAAGTAGAAATGACCATAAGTTTCATACTGGTTGCAATTATTCGTTTTATACGATGGAAAAACTAATGTATTTATATTGTATTTTATGCTTCTGGCGTTGACTTCTAAGGCACTAACTATTCGATCTGGTGGAGCAACGCCCTAGAGTGAAGCCTAGGTTGCCCGGAAGGTAGAATTGGCCATCACTTTCAAACTGGTTGCAATTATTCGTTTTATACGATCGAAAAACTGTTGTATTTATATTGTATTTTATACTTCTGGCGTTGACTTCTAAGGCACTAACGATTCGATCTGGTGGAGCAACGCCCTAGAGTGAAGCCTAGGTTGCCCGGAACGTAGATTTGGCCATCACTTTCAAACTGGTTGCAATTATTCCTGTTATATGATGGAAACACTGTTGTATTTTTATTGCATTTTATGCTTCGGGCGTTGACTTCTGAGGCCCTAACTATTCAATCTGTTGGAGCAACGCCAAAGGGTGAAGCCTAGCTTGCTCGGAAAGTAGAAATGACCATAAGTTTCATTCTTGTTGCAATTATTCGTTTTATACGATGGAAAAGCTGTTGTATTTATATTGTATTTTATGCTTCTGGCGTTGACTTCTAAGGCACTAACTATTCGATCTGGTGGAGCAACGCCCTAGAGTGAAGGCTAGGTTACCCGGAACGTAGAATTGGCCATCACTTTCATACTGGTTGCAATTATTCCTGTTATATGATTGAAACACTATTGTATTTTTTTTTGCATTTTATGGTTCGGGCGCTGACTTCTAAGGCCCTAACTATTCAATCTGTTGGAGCAACGCCCTAGGGTGAAGCCCAGGTTGCTCGGAAAGTAGAATGTCCATAAGCTTCATACTGGTTGCAATTATTCGTTTTATACGATGGAAAAACGGTTGTATTTATATTGTATTTTATGCTTCTGGCGTTGACTTCTTACGCCGTAACTATTCGGTCTGGTAGAGCAACGCCCTCGAGTGAAACCTAGGTTGCCCGGAACGTAGAATTGGCCATCACTTTCAAACTGGTTGCAATTATTCCTGATATATGATGGAAACACTGTTGTATTTTTTTTGCATTTTATGGTTCGGACGTTGACTTCTAAGGCCCTAACTATTCAATCTGTTGGACCAACGCCCTAGGGTGAAGCCTAGGTTGCTCGGAAAGTAGAAATGACCATAAGTTTCATACTGGTTGTAATTATTCGTTTTATACGATGGAAAAACTGTTGTATTTATATTGTATTTTATGCTTCTGGCGTTGACTTCTAAGGCACTAACTATTCGATCTGGTGGAGCAAAGCCCTAGAGTGAAGGCTAGGTTGCCCGGAACGTAGAATTGGCCATCACTTTCAAACTGGTTGCAATTATTCCTGTTATATGATGGATACACTGTTGTATTGTTATTGCATTTTATGCTTCGGGCGTTGACTTCTGAGGCCCTAACTATTCAATCCGTTGGAGCAACGCCCTAGGGTGAAGCCTACCTTGCACGGAAAGTAGAAATGACCATAAGTTTCATTCTGGTTGCAGTTACTCGTTTTATACGATGGAAAAACTGTTGTATCTTTATGGCATTTTATGCTTCTGGCGTTGACTTCTAAGACACTAACTATTCGATCTGGTGGAGCAACGCCCTAGAGTGAAGCCTAGGTTGCCCGGAAGGTAGAATTGGCCATCACTTCCAAACTGGTTGCAATTATTCGTTTTATGCGATGGAAAAACTGTTGTATTTATATTGTATTTTATGCTTCTGACGTTGACTTCTAAGGCGCTAACTATTCGATCTGGTGGAGCGACGCCCTAGAGTGAAGCCTAGGTTGCCCGGAACGTAGGATTGGCCATCACTTTCAAACTGGTTGCAATTATTCCTGTTATATGATGGAAACACTGTTGTATTTTTATTGCATTTTATGCTTCGGGCGTTGGCTTCTAAGGCCCTAACTATTCAGTCTGTTGGAGCAACGCCCTAGGGTGATGCCTAGCTTGCTCGGAAAGTAGAAATGTCCATAAGTTTCATACTGGTTGCAATTATTCGTTTTATACGATGGAAAAACTGTTGTATTTATATTGTACTTTATGCCTCAGGCGTTGACTTCTAAGGCACTAACTATTCGATCTGGTGGAGCGACGCAATAGAGTGATGCCTAGGTTGCCCGGTACGTAGAATTGGCCATCACTTTCAAACTGGTTGCAATTATTCCTGATACATGATGGAAACACTGTTGTATTTTTTTTGCATTTTATGGTTCGGGCGTTGACTTCTAAGGCCCTAACCATTCAATCTGTTGGAGCAACGCCCTAGGGTGAAGCCTAGGTTGCTCGAAAAGTAGAAATGTCCATAAGTTTCATACTGGTTGCAATTATTCGTTTTATACGATGGAAAAACTGTTGTATTTATATTGTATTTTATGCTTCTGGCGTTGACTTCTAAGGCACTAACTATTCGATCTGGTGGAGCAACGCAATAGAGCGAAGCCTAGGTTGTCCGGAACGTTGAATTGGCCATCACTTTCAAACTGGTCGCAATTATTCCTGCTATATGATGGAAACACTGTTGTATTTTTTTTTGCATTTTATGGTTCGGGCCTTGACTTCTAAGGCCCTAACTATCCAATCTGTTGGAGCAACGCCCTAGGGTGAAGCCTATGTTGCCCGGAAAGTAGAAATGACGTTAACCTTCATACTGGTTGCAATTATTCGTTTTATACGATGGAAAAACTGTTGTATTTATATTGTACTTTATGCTTCTGGCGTTGACTTCTAAGGCACTAACTATTCGATCTGGTGGAGCGACGCAATAGAGTGATGCCTAGGTTGCCCGGAACGTAGAATTGGCCATCAATTTCAAACTGGTTGCAATTATACCTGTTATATGATGGAAACACTGCTGTATTTTTTTTGCATTTTATGGTTCGTGCGCTGGCTTCTAAGGCCCTAACTATTCAATCCGTTGGAGCAACGCCCTAGGGTGAAGCCTAGGTTGCTCGGAAAGTAGAAATGACCATAACTTTCACACTGGTTGCTATTATTCGTTTTATAAGATGGAAAAGCTGTTATATTTATATTGTATTTTATGGTTCTGGCGTTGACTTCTAAGGCACTAACTATTCGATCTGGTGGAGCAACGCCATAGAGTGAAGCCTAGGTTGCCCGGAACGTAGAATTGGCCATCGCTTTCAAACTGGTTGCAATTATTCGTTTTATACGATGGAAAAACTGTTATATTTGTATTGTATTTTATGCTTCTGGCGTTGACTTCGTAGGCCCTAACCATTCGATCTGGTGGAACAACGCCCTAGAGTGAAGCCTAGGTTGCCTGGAACGTAGAATTGGCCATCACTTTCAAACTGGATGCAATTATTCCTGATATATGATGGAAACACTGTTGTATTTTTTTTGCATTTTATGGTTCGGGCGCTGACTACTAAGGTCCTAACTATTCAATCTGTTGGAGCAACGCCCTAGGGTGAAGCCTAGGTTGCTCGGAAAGTAGAAATGTCCTTAAGTTTCATACTGGTTGCAATTATTCGTTTTATACGATGGAAAAACTGTTGTATTTATATTGTATTTTATGCTTCTGGCGTTGACTTCTAAGGCACTAACTATTCGATCTGGTGGAGCAACGCCATAGAGTGAAGCCTAGGTTGCCCGGAACGTAGAATTGGCCATCGCTTTCAAACTGGTTGCAATTATTCGTTTTATTCGATGGAAAAACTGTTATATTTGTATTGTATTTTATGCTTCTGGCGTTGACTTCGTAGGCCCTGCCTATTCGATCTGGTGGAACAACGCCCTAGAGTGAAGCCTAGGTTGCCTGGAACGTAGAATTGGCCATCACTTTCAAACTGGATGCAATTATTCCTGATATATGATGGAAACACTGTTGTATTTTTTTTGCATTTTATGGTTCGGGCGCTGACTACTAAGGTCCTAACTATTCAATCTGTTGGAGCAACGCCCTAGGGTGAAGCCTAGGTTGCTCGGAAAGTAGAAATGTCCTTAAGTTTCATACTGGTTGCAATTATTCGTTTTATACGATGGAAAAACTGTTGTATTTATATTGTACTTTATGCTTCTGGCGTTGACTTCTAAGGCACTAACTATTCGATCTGCTGGAGCGACGCAATAGAGTGATGCCTAGGTTGCCCGGAACGTAGAATTGACCATCAATTTCAAACTGGTTGCAATTATACCTGTTATATGTTGGAAACACTGCCTTATTTTTTTTGCATTTTATGGTTCGTGCGCTGGCTTCTAAGGCCCTAACTATTCAATCTGTTGGAGCAACGCCCTAGGGTGTAGCCTAGGTTGCTCGGAAAGTAGAAATGACCATAGGTTTCATACTGGTTGCAATTATTCGTTTTATACGATGGAAAAACTGTTGTATTTATATTGTATTTTATACTTCTGGCGTTGACTTCTAAGGCACTAACGATTCGATCTGGTGGAGCAACGCCCTAGAGTGAAGCCTAGGTTGCCCGGAACGTAGATTTGGCCATCACTTTCAAACTGGTTGCAATTATTCCTGTTATATGATGGAAACACTGTTGTATTTTTATTGCATTTTATGCTTCGGGCGTTGACTTCTGAGGCCCTAACTATTCAATCTGTTGGAGCAACGCCAAAGGGTGAAGCCTAGCTTGCTCGGAAAGTAGAAATGACCATAAGTTTCATACTTGTTGCAATTATTCGTTTTATACGATGGAAAAGCTGTTGTATTTATATTGTATTTTATGCTTCTGGCGTTGACTTCTAAGGCACTAACTATTCGATCTGGTGGAGCAACGCCCTAGAGTGAAGGCTAGGTTACCCGGAACGTAGAATTGGCCATCACTTTCATACTGGTTGCAATTATTCCTGTTATATGATTGAAACACTATTGTATTTTTTTTTGCATTTTATGGTTCGGGCGCTGACTTCTAAGGCCCTAACTATTCAATCTGTTGGAGCAACGCCCTAGGGTGAAGCCTAGGTTGCTCGGAAAGTAGAATGTCCATAAGCTTCATACTGGTTGCAATTATTCGTTTTATACGATGGAAAAACGGTTGTATTTATATTGTATTTTATGCTTCTGGCGTTGACTTCTTACGCCGTAACTATTCGGTCTGGTAGAGCAACGCCCTCGAGTGAAACCTAGGTTGCCCGGAACGTAGAATTGGCCATCACTTTCAAACTGGTTGCAATTATTCCTGATATATGATGGAAACACTGTTGTATTTTTTTTGCATTTTATGGTTCGGACGTTGACTTCTAAGGCCCTAACTATTCAATCTGTTGGACCAACGCCCTAGGGTGAAGCCTAGGTTGCTCGGAAAGTAGAAATGACCATAAGTTTCATACTGGTTGTAATTATTCGTTTTATACGATGGAAAAACTGTTGTATTTATATTGTATTTTATGCTTCTGGCGTTGACTTCTAAGGCACTAACTATTCGATCTGGTGGAGCAAAGCCCTAGAGTGAAGGCTAGGTTGCCCGGAACGTAGAATTGGCCATCACTTTCAAACTGGTTGCAATTATTCCTGTTATATGATGGATACACTGTTGTATTGTTATTGCATTTTATGCTTCGGGCGTTGACTTCTGAGGCCCTAACTATTCAATCCGTTGGAGCAACGCCCTAGGGTGAAGCCTACCTTGCACGGAAAGTAGAAATGACCATAAGTTTCATTCTGGTTGCAGTTACTCGTTTTATACGATGGAAAAACTGTTGTATCTTTATGGCATTTTATGCTTCTGGCGTTGACTTCTAAGGCACTAACTATTCGATCTGGTGGAGCAACGCCCTAGAGTGAAGCCTAGGTTGCCCGGAAGGTAGAATTGGCCATCACTTCCAAACTGGTTGCAATTATTCGTTTTATGCGATGGAAAAACTGTTGTATTTATATTGTATTTTATGCTTCTGACGTTGACTTCTAAGGCGCTAACTATTCGATCTGGTGGAGCGACGCCCTAGAGTGAAGCCTAGGTTGCCCGGAACGTAGGATTGGCCATCACTTTCAAACTGGTTGCAATTATTCCTGTTATATGATGGAAACACTGTTGTATTTTTATTGCATTTTATGCTTCGGGCGTTGGCTTCTAAGGCCCTAACTATTCAGTCTGTTGGAGCAACGCCCTAGGGTGATGCCTAGCTTGCTCGGAAAGTAGAAATGTCCATAAGTTTCATACTGGTTGCAATTATTCGGTTTATACGATCGAAAAACTGTTGTATTTATATTGTATTTTATGCTTCTGGCGTTGACTTCTAAGGCCCTAGCTGTTCGATCTAGTGGAGCAACGCCGTTGAGTGAAGCCTAGGTTGCCCGGAAGGTAGAATTGGCCATCACTTTCAAACTGGTTGCAATTATCCGTTTTATACGATGGAAAAGCTGTTGTATTTATATTGTATTTTATGCTTCTGGCGTTGACTTCTAAGGCACTAACTATTCGATCTGGTGGAGCAACGCCCTAGAGTGAAGCCCAGGTTGCCCGGAACGTAGAATTGGCCATCACTTTCAAACTGGTTGCAATTATTCCTGTTATACGATGGAAACACAGTTGTATTTTTATTGCATTTTATGCTTCGGGCGTTGACATCTAAGGCCCTAACACCTCAATCTGTTGGAACAACGCCCTAGGGTGAAGCCTAGGTTGCTCGGAAAGTAGAAATGACCATAAGTTTCATACTGGTTGCAATTATTCGTTTTATACGATGGAAAAACTGTTGTATTTATATTGTATTTTATGCTTCTGGCGTTGACTTCTAAGACCCTAGCTGTTCGATCTAGTGGAGCAACGCCGTTGAGTGAAGCCTAGGTTGCCCGGAAGGTAGAATTGGCCATCACTTTCAAACTGGTTGCAATTACTCGTTTTATACGATGGAAAAGCTGTTGTATTTATATCGTATTTTATGCTTTTGGCGTTGACTTCTAAGGCACTAACTATTCGATCTGGTGGAGCAACACCCTAGAGTGAAGCCTAGGTTGCCCGGAACGTAGAATTGGCCATCACTTTCAAACTGGTTGCAATTATCCCTGTTATATGATGGAAACACTGTTGTATTTTTTTTGCATTTGATGGTTCGGGCGTTGACTTCTAAGGCCCTAACTATTCAATCTGTTGGAGCAACGCCCTAGGGTGAAGCCCAGGTTGCTCGGAAAGTAGAAATGACCATAAGTTTCATACTGGTTGCAATTATTCGTTTTATACGATGGAAAAGCTGTTGTATTTATATTGTATTTTATGCTTCTGGCATTGACTTCTAAGGCACTAACTATTCGATCTGGTGGAGCAACGCCCAAGAGTGAAGCCTAGGTTGCCCGGAACGTAGAATTGGCCATCACTTTCAAACTGGTTGCAATTATTCCTGTTATATGATGGAAACACTGTTGTATTTTAATTGCATTTTATGCTTCGGGCGTTGACTTCTAAGGCCCTAACTATTCAATCTGTTGGAGCAACGCCCTAGGGTGAAGCCTAGGTTGCTCGGAAAGTAGAATGTACATAAGCTTCATACTGGTTGCAATTATTCGTTTTATACGATGGAAAAACTGTTGTATTTATATTGTATTTTATGCTTCTGGCGTTGACTTCTAAGGCACTAACTATTCGATCTGGTGGAGCAACGCCCTAGAGTGAAGCCTAGGTTGCCCGGAACGTAGAATTGGCCATCACTTTCAAACTGTTTGCAATTATTCCTGTTATATGATGGAAACACTGTTGTATTTTTATTGCATTTTATGCTTCGGGCGTTGACTTCTGAGGCCCTAACTATTCAATCTGTTGGTGCAACGCCCTAGGGTGAAGCCCAGGTTGCTCGGAAAGTAGAAATGACCATAAGTTTCATACTGGTTGCAATTATTCGTTTTATACGATGGAAAAGCTGTTGTATTTACATTGTATTTTATGCTTCTGGCGTTGACTTCTAAGGCACTAACTATTCGATCTGGTGGAGCAACGCCCTAGAGTGGAGCCTAGGTTGCCCGGAACGTAGAATTGGCCATCACTTTCAAACTGGTTGCAATTATTCCTGTTATATGATGGAAACACAGTTGTATTTATATTGCATTTTATGCTTCGGGCGTTGACATCTAAGGCCCTAACACCTCAATCTGTTGGAGCAATGCCCTAGGGTGAAGCCTAGGTTGCTCGGAAAGCAGAAATGACCATAAGTTTCATACTGGTTGCAATTATTCGTTTTATACGATGGAAAAACTGTTGTATTTATATTGTATTTTATGCTTCTGGCGTTGACTTCTAAGGCCCTAGCTGTTCGATCTAGTGGAGCAACGCCGTAGAGTGAAGCCTAGGTTGCCCGGAAGGTAGAATTGGCCATCACTTTCAAACTGGTTGCAATTACTCGTTTTATACGATGGAAAAGCTGTTGTATTTATATCGTTTTTTATGCTTTTGGCGTTGACTTCTTAGGCCGTAACTATTCGGTCTGGTGGAGCAACGCCCTGGAGTGAAACCTAGGTTGCCAGGAACGTAGAATTGGCCATCACTTTCAAACTGGTTTCAATTATTCCTGTTATATGATGGAAACACAGTTGTATTTTTTTTGCATTTTATGGTTCGGGCGTTGACTTCTAAGGCCCTAACTATTCAATCTGTTGGAGCAACGTCCTAGGGTGAGGCCTAGGTTGCTCGGAAAGTAGAAATGACCATAAGTTTCATACTGGTTGCAATTATTCGTTTTATACGATGGAAAAACTGTTGTATTTATATTGTATTTTATGCTTCTGGCGTTGACTTCTAAGGCACTAACTATTCGATCTGGTGGAGCAACGCCCTAGAGTGAAGCCTAGGTTGCCCGGAAGGTAGAATTGGCCATCGCTTTCAAACTGGTTGCAATTATTCGTTTTATACGATGGAAAAACTGTTGTATTTATATTGTATTTTATACTTCTGGCGTTGACTTCTAAGGCACTAACGATTCGATCTGGTGGAGCAACGCCCTAGAGTGAAGCCTAGGTTGCCCGGAACGTAGATTTGGCCATCACTTTCAAACTGGTTGCAATTATTCCTGTTATATGATGGAAACACTGTTGTATTTTTATTGCATTTTATGCTTCGGGCGTTGACTTCTGAGGCCCTAACTATTCAATCTGTTGGAGCAACGCCAAAGGGTGAAGCCTAGCTTGCTCGGAAAGTAGAAATGACCATAAGTTTCATACTGGTTGCAATTATTCGTTTTATACGATGGAAAAGCTGTTGTATTTATATTGTATTTTATGATTCTGGCGTTGACTTCTAAGGCACTAACTATTCGATCTGGTGGAGCAACGCCCTAGAGTGAAGGCTAGGTTACCCGGAACGTAGAATTGGCCATCACTTTCATACTGGTTGCAATTATTCCTGTTATATGATTGAAACACTGTTGGATTTTTTTTTGCATTTTATGGTTCGGGCGCTGACTTCTAAGGCCCTAACTATTCAATCTGTTGGAGCAACGCCCTAGGGTGAAGCCTAGGTTGCTCGGAAAGTAGAATGTCCATAAGCTTCATACTGGTTGCAATTATTCGTTTTATACGATGGAAAAACGGTTGTATTTATATTGTATTTTATGCTTCTGGCGTTGACTTCTTACGCCGTAACTATTCGGTCTGGTAGAGCAACGCCCTCGAGTGAAACCTAGGTTGCCCGGAACGTAGAATTGGCCATCACTTTCAAACTGGTTGCAATTACTCCTGATATATGATGGAAACACTGTTGTATTTTTTTTGCATTTTATGGTTCGGGCGTTGACTTCTAAGGCCCTAACTATTCAATCTGTTGGACCAACGCCCTAGGGTGAAGCCTAGGTTGCTCGGAAAGTAGAAATGACCATAAGTTTCATACTGGTTGTAATAATTCGTTTTATACGATGGAAAAACTGTTGTATTTATATTGTATTTTATGCTTCTGGCGTTGACTTCTAAGGCACTAACTATTCGATCTGGTGGAGCAAAGCCCTAGAGTGAAGGCTAGGTTGCCTGGAACGTAGAATTGGCCATCACTTTCAAACTGGTTGCAATTATTCCTGTTATATGATGGATACAATGTTGTATTGTTATTGCATTTTATGCTTCGGGCGTTGACTTCTGAGGCCCTAACTATTCAATCCGTTGGAGCTACGCCCTAGGGTGAAGCCTAGCTTGCACGGAAAGTAGAAATGACCATAAGTTTCATTCTGGTTGCAGTTACTCGTTTTATACGATGGAAAAACTGTTGTATCTTTATGGCATTTTATGCTTCTGGCGTTGACTTCTAAGGCACTAACTATTCGATCTGGTGGAGCAACGCCCTAGAGTGAAGCCTAGGTTGCCCGGAAGGTAGAATTGGCCATCTCTTCCAAACTGGTTGCAATTATTCGTTTTATGCGATGGAAAAACTGTTGTATTTATATTGTATTTTATGCTTCTGACGTTGACTTCTAAGGCACTAACTATTCGATCTGGTAGAGCGACACCCTAGAGTGAAGCCTAGGTTGCCCGGAACGTAGGATTGGCCATCACTTTCAAACTGGTTGCAATTATTCCTGTTATATGATGGAAACACTGTTGTATTTTTATTGCATTTTATGCTTCGGGCGTTGGCTTCTACGGCCCTAACTATTCAGTCTGTTGGAGCAACGCCCTAGGGTGATGCCTAGCTTGCTCGGAAAGTAGAAATGTCCATAAGTTTCATACTGGTTGCAATTATTCGTTTTATACGATGGAAAAGCTGTTGTATTTATATTGTACTTTATGCCTCAGGCGTTGACTTCTAAGGCACTAACTATTCGATCTGGTGGAGCAAAGCCCTAGAGTGAAGGCTAGGTTGCCCGGAACGTAGAATTGGCCATCACTTTCAAACTGGTTGCAATTATTCCTGTTATACGATGGAAACACAGTTGTATTTTTATTGCATTTTATGCTTCGGGCGTTGACATCTAAGGCCCTAACACCTCAATCTGTTGGAGCAACGCCCTAGCGTGAAGCCTAGGTTGCTCGGAAAGTAGAAATGACCATAAGTTTCATACTGGTTGCAATTATTCGGTTTATACGATCGAAAAACTGTTGTATTTATATTGTATTTTATGCTTCTGGCGTTGACTTCTAAGGCCCTAGCTGTTCGATCTAGTGGAGCAACGCCGCTGAGTGAAGCCTAGGTTGCCCGGAAGGTAGAATTGGCCATCACTTTCAAACTGGTTGCAATTATCCGTTTTATACGATGGAAAAGCTGTTGTATTTATATTGTATTTTATGCTTCTGGCGTTGACTTCTAAGGCACTAACTATTCGATCTGGTGGAGCAACGCCCTAGAGTGAAGCCTAGGTTGCCCGGAACGTAGAATTGGCCATCACTTTCAAACTGGTTGCAATTATTCCTGTTATACGATGGAAACACAGTTGTATTTTTATTGCATTTTATGCTTCGGGCGTTGACATCTAAGGCCCTAACACCTCAATCTGTTGGAACAACGCCCTAGGGTGAAGCCTAGGTTGCTCGGAAAGTAGAAATGACCATAAGTTTCATACTGGTTGCAATTATTCGTTTTATACGATGGAAAAACTGTTGTATTTATATTGTATTTTATGCTTCTGGCGTTGACTTCTAAGACCCTAGCTGTTCGATCTAGTGGAGCAACGCCGTTGAGTGAAGCCTAGGTTGCCCGGAAGGTAGAATTGGCCATCACTTTCAAACTGGTTGCAATTACTCGTTTTATACGATGGAAAAGCTGTTGTATTTATATCGTATTTTATGCTTTTGGCGTTGACTTCTAAGGCACTAACTATTCGATCTGGTGGAGCAACACCCTAGAGTGAAGCCTAGGTTGCCCGGAACGTAGAATTGGCCATCACTTTCAAACTGGTTGCAATTATCCCTGTTATATGATGGAAACACTGTTGTATTTTTTTTGCATTTGATGGTTCGGGCGTTGACTTCTAAGGCCCTAACTATTCAATCTGTTGGAGCAACGCCCTAGGGTGAAGCCCAGGTTGCTCGGAAAGTAGAAATGACCATAAGTTTCATACTGGTTGCAATTATTCGTTTTATACGATGGAAAAGCTGTTGTATTTATATTGTATTTTATGCTTCTGGCATTGACTTCTAAGGCACTAACTATTCGATCTGGTGGAGCAACGCCCAAGAGTGAAGCCTAGGTTGCCCGGAACGTAGAATTGGCCATCACTTTCAAACTGGTTGCAATTATTCCTGTTATATGATGGAAACGCAGTTGTATTTTTATTGCATTTTATGCTTCGGGCGTTGACATCTAAGGCCCTAACACCTCAATCTGTTGGAGCAACGCCCTAGGGTGAAGCCTAGGTTGCTCGGAAAGTAGAAATGACCATAAGTTTCATACTGGTTGCAATTATTCGTTTTATACGATGGAAAAACTGTTGTATTTATATTGTATTTTATGCTTCTGGCATTGACTTCTAAGGCCCTAGCTGTTCGATCTAGTGGAGCAACGCCGTAGAGTGAAGCCTAGGTTGCCCGGAAGGTAGAATTGGCCATCACTTTCAAACTGGTTGCAATTACTCGTTTTATACGATGGAAAAGCTGTTGTATATATATCGTATTTTATGCTTTTGGCGTTGACTTCTTAGGCCGTAACTATTCGGTCTGGTGGAGCAACGCCCTGGAGTGAAACCTAGGTTGCCCGGAACGTAGAATTGGCCATCACTTTCAAACTGGTTGCAATTATTCCTGTTATATGATGGAAACACAGTTGTATTTTTTTTGCATTTTATGGTTCGGGCGTTGACTTCTAAGGCCCTAACTATTCAATCTGTTGGAGCAACGTCCTAGGGTGAGGCCTATGTTGCTCGGAAAGTAGAAATGACCATAAGTTTCATTCTGGTTGCAATTATTCGTTTTATACGATGGAAAAGCTGTTGTATTTATATTGTATTTTATGCTTCTGGCGTTGACTTCTCAGGCACTAACTATTCGATCTGGTGGAGCAACGCCCTAGAGTGAAGTCTAGGTTGCCCGGAACGTAGAATTGGCCATCACTTTCAAACTGGTTGCAATTATTCCTGTTATACGATGGAAACACAGTTGTATTTTTATTGCATTTTATGCTTCGGGCGTTGACATCTAAGGCCCTAACACCTCAATCTGTTGGAGCAACGCCCTAGGGTGAAGCCTAGGTTGCTCGGAAAGTAGAAATGACCATAAGTTTCATACTGGTTGCAATTATTCGTTTTATACGATCGAGAAACTGTTGTATTTATATTGTATTTTATGCTTCTGGCGTTGACTTCAAAGGCACTAACTATTCGATCTGGTGGAGCAACGCCCTAGAGTGAAGCCTAGGTTGCCCGGAAGGTAGAATTGGCCATCACGTTCAAACTGGTTGCAATTATTCGTTTTATACGATGGAAAAACTGTTGTATTTATATTGTATTTTATACTTCTGGCGTTGACTTCTAAGGCACTTACTATTCGATCTGGTGGAGCAACGCCCTAGAGTGAAGCCTAGGTTGCCCGGAACGTAGAATTGGCCATCACTTTCAAACTGGTTGCAATTATTCCTGTTATATGATGGAAACACTGTTGTATTTTAATTGCATTTTATGCTTCGGGCGTTGACTTCTAAGGCCCTAACTATTCAATCTGTTGGAGCAACGCCCTAGGGTGAAGCCTAGGTTGCTCGGAAAGTAGAATGTACATAAGCTTCATACTGGTTGCAATTATTCGTTTTATACGATGGAAAAACTGTTGTATTTATATTGTATTTTATGCTTCTGGCGTTGACTTCTAAGGCACTAACTATTCGATCTGGTGGAGCAACGCCCTAGAGTGGAGCCTAGGTTGCCCGGAACGTAGAATTGGCCATCACTTTCAAACTGGTTGCAATTATTCCTGTTATATGATGGAAACACAGTTGTATTTATATTGCATTTTATGCTTCGGGCGTTGACATCTAAGGCCCTAACACCTCAATCTGTTGGAGCAATGCCCTAGGGTGAAGCCTAGGTTGCTCGGAAAGCAGAAATGACCATAAGTTTCATACTGGTTGCAATTATTCGTTTTATACGATGGAAAAACTGTTGTATTTATATTGTATTTTATGCTTCTGGCGTTGACTTCTAAGGCCCTAGCTGTTCGATCTAGTGGAGCAACGCCGTAGAGTGAAGCCTAGGTTGCCCGGAAGGTAGAATTGGCCATCACTTTCAAACTGGTTGCAATTACTCGTTTTATACGATGGAAAAGCTGTTGTATTTATATCGTTTTTTATGCTTTTGGCGTTGACTTCTTAGGCCGTAACTAATCGGTCTGGTGGAGCAACGCCCTGGAGTGAAACCTAGGTTGCCAGGAACGTAGAATTGGCCATCACTTTCAAACTGGTTTCAATTATTCCTGTTATATGATGGAAACACAGTTGTATTTTTTTTGCATTTTATGGTTCGGGCGTTGACTTCTAAGGCCCTAACTATTCAATCTGTTGGAGCAACGTCCTAGGGTGAGGCCTAGGTTGCTCGGAAAGTAGAAATGACCATAAGTTTCATACTGGTTGCAATTATTCGTTTTATACGATGGAAAAACTGTTGTATTTATATTGTATTTTATGCTTCTGGCGTTGACTTCTAAGGCACTAACTATTCGATCTGGTGGAGCAACGCCCTAGAGTGAAGCCTAGGTTGCCCGGAAGGTAGAATTGGCCATCGCTTTCAAACTGGTTGCAATTATTCGTTTTATACGATGGAAAAACTGTTGTATTTATATTGTATTTTATGCTTCTGGCGTTGACTTCTAAGGCACTAACTATTCGATCTGGTGGAGCAAAGCCCTAGAGTGAAGGCTAGGTTGCCCGGAACGTAGAATTGGCCATCACTTTCAAACTGGTTGCAATTATTCCTGTTATATGATGGATACAATGTTGTATTGTTATTGCATTTTATGCTTCGGGCGTTGACTTCTGAGGCCCTAACTATTCAATCCGTTGGAGCTACGCCCTAGGGTGAAGCCTAGCTTGCACGGAAAGTAGAAATGACCATAAGTTTCATTCTGGTTGCAGTTACTCGTTTTATACGATGGAAAAACTGTTGTATCTTTATGGCATTTTATGCTTCTGGCGTTGACTTCTAAGGCACTAACTATTCGATCTGGTGGAGCAACGCCCTAGAGTGAAGCCTAGGTTGCCCGGAAGGTAGAATTGGCCATAACTTCCAAACTGGTTGCAATTATTCGTTTTATGCGATGGAAAAACTGTTGTATTTATATTGTATTTTATGCTTCTGACGTTGACTTCTAAGGCACTAACTATTCGATCTGGTAGAGCGACACCCTAGAGTGAAGCCTAGGTTGCCCGGAACGTAGGATTGGCCATCACTTTCAAACTGGTTGCAATTATTCCTGTTATATGATGGAAACACTGTTGTATTTTTATTGCATTTTATGCTTCGGGCGTTGGCTTCTACGGCCCTAACTATTCAGTCTGTTGGAGCAACGCCCTAGGGTGATGCCTAGCTTGCTCGGAAAGTAGAAATGTCCATAAGTTTCATACTGGTTGCAATTATTCGTTTTATACGATGGAAAAGCTGTTGTATTTATATTGTACTTTATGCCTCAGGCGTTGACTTCTAAGGCACTAACTATTCGATCTGGTGGAGCGAAGCAATAGAGTGATGCCTAGGTTGCCCGGAACGTAGAATTGGCCATCACTTTCAAACTGGTTGCAATTATTCCTGATATATGATGGAAACACTGTTGTATTTTTCTTGCATTTTATGGTTTGGACGTTGACTTCTAAGGCCCTAACTATCCAATCTGTTGGAGCAACGCCCTAGGGTGAAGCCTAGGTTGCTCGGAAAGTAGAAATGTCCATAAGTTTCATACTGGTTGCAATTATTCGTTTTATACGATGGAAAAACTGTTGTATTTATATTGTATTTTATGCTTCTGGCGTTGACTTCTTAGGCACTAACTATTCGATCTGGTGGAGCAACGCCCTAGAGTGAAGCCTAGGTTGCTCGGAAAGTAGAAATGACCATAAGTTTCATACTGGTTGCAATTATTCGTTTTATACGATGGAAGAACTGTTGTATTTTTATTGCATTTTATGCTTCGGGCGTTGACATCTAAGGCCCTAACACCTCAATCTGTTGGAGCAACGCCCTAGGGTGAAGCCTAGGTTGCTCGGAAAGCAGAAATGACCATAAGTTTCATACTGGTTGCAATCATTCGTTTTATACGATGGAAAAACTGTTGTATTTATATTGTATTTTATGCTTCTGGCGTTGACTTCTAAGGTCCTAGCTGTTCGATCTAGTGGAGCAACGCCGTAGAGTGAAGCCTAGGTTGCCCGGAAGGTAGAATTGGCCATCACTTTCAAACTGGTTGCAATTACTCGTTTTATACGATGGAAAAGCTGTTGTATTTATATCGTATTTTATGCTTTTGGCGTTGACTTCTTAGGCCGTAACTATTCGGTCTGGTGGAGCAACGCCCTGGAGTGAAACCTAGGTTGCCCGGAACGTAGAATTGGCCATCACTTTCAAACTGGTTGCAATTATTCCTGTTATATGATGGAAACACAGTTGTATTTTTTTTGCATTTTATGGTTCGGGCGTTGACTTCTAAGGCCCTAACTATTCAATCTGTTGGAGCAACGTCCTAGGGTGAGGCCTAGGTTGCTCGGAAAGTAGAAATGACCATAAGTTTCATACTGGTTGCAATTATTCGTTTTATACGATGGAAAAACTAATGTATTTATATTGTATTTTATGCTTCTGGCGTTGACTTCTAAGGCACTAACTATTCGATCTGGTGGAGCAACGCCCTAGAGTGAAGCCTAGGTTGCCCGGAAGGTAGAATTGGCCATCACTTTCAAACTGGTTGCAATTATTCGTTTTATACGATGGAAAAACTGTTGTATTTATATTGTATTTTATACTTCTGGCGTTGACTTCTAAGGCACTAACGATTCGATCTGGTGGAGCAACGCCCTAGAGTGAAGCCTAGGTTGCCCGGAACGTAGATTTGGCCATCACTTTCAAACTGGTTGCAATTATTCCTGTTATATGATGGAAACACTGTTGTATTTTTATTGCATTTTATGCTTCGGGCGTTGACTTCTGAGGCCCTAACTATTCAATCTGTTGGAGCAACGCCAAAGGGTGAAGCCTAGCTTGCTCGGAAAGAAGAAATGACCATAAGTTTCATACTTGTTGCAATTATTCGTTTTATACGATGGAAAAGCTGTTGTATTTATATTGTATTTTATGCTTCTGGCGTTGACTTCTAAGGCACTAACTATTCGATCTGGTGGAGCAACGCCCTAGAGTGAAGGCTAGGTTACCCGGAACGTAGAATTGGCCATCACTTTCATACTGGTTGCAATTATTCCTGTTATATGATTGAAACACTATTGTATTTTTTTTTGCATTTTATGGTTCGGGCGCTGACTTCTAAGGCCCTAACTATTCAATCTGTTGGAGCAACGCCCTAGGGTGAAGCCTAGGTTGCTCGGAAAGTAGAATGTCCATAAGCTTCATACTGGTTGCAATTATTCGTTTTATACGATGGAAAAACGGTTGTATTTATATTGTATTTTATGCTTCTGGCGTTGACTTCTTACGCCGTAACTATTCGGTCTGGTAGAGCAACGCCCTCGAGTGAAACCTAGGTTGCCCGGAACGTAGAATTGGCCATCACTTTCAAACTGGTTGCAATTATTCCTGATATATGATGGAAACACTGTTGTATTTTTTTTGCATTTTATGGTTCGGACGTTGACTTCTAAGGCCCTAACTATTCAATCTGTTGGACCAACGCCCTAGGGTGAAGCCTAGGTTGCTCGGAAAGTAGAAATGACCATAAGTTTCATACTGGTTGTAATTATTCGTTTTATACGATGGAAAAACTGTTGTTTTTATATTGTATTTTATGCTTCTGGCGTTCCCTTCTTAGGCCCTAACTATTCGATTTGGTGGAACAACGGCCTAGAGTGAAGCCTAGGTTGCCCGGAACGTAGAAATAACCATAACTTTTACACTGGTAGCAATTATTCGTTTTATAGTAAGGAAAAACTCTTCTATTTATTTTGTATTTAATGCTCCGGGCGTTGGCTTCTAAGGCCCTAATTGCTTGATCTGGTGGGAGCAACGCCCTAGAGTGAAACCTAGGTTGCCCGGAACGTAGAAATGACCATAACTTTCACACTGGTTGCTATTATTCGTTTTATAAGATGGAAAAACTGTTATATTTATATTGTATTTTATGCTTCTGGCGTTGACTTCTAAGGCACTAACTATTCGATCTGGTGGAGCAACGCCATAGAGTGAAGCCTAGGTTGCCCGGAACGTAGAATTGGCCATCGCTTTCAAACTGGTTGCAATTATTCGTTTTATACGATGGAAAAACTGTTATATTTGTATTGTATTTTATGCTTCTGGCGTTGACTTCGTAGGCCCTAACTATTCGATCTGGTGGAACAACGCCCTAGAGTGAAGCCTAGGTTGCCTGGAACGTAGAATTGGCCATCACTTTCAAACTGGATGCAATTATTCCTGATATATGATGGAAACACTGTTGTATTTTTTTTGCATTTTATGGTTCGGGCGCTGACTACTAAGGTCCTAACTATTCAATCTGTTGGAGCAACGCCCTAGGGTGAAGCCTAGGTTGCTCGGAAAGTAGAAATGTCCTTAAGTTTCATACTGGTTGCAATTATTCGTTTTATACGATGGAAAAACTGTTGTATTTATATTGTACTTTATGCTTCTGGCGTTGACTTCTAAGGCACTAACTATTCGATCTGGTGGAGCGACGCAATAGAGTGATGCCTAGGTTGCCCGGAGCGTAGAATTGGCCATCAATTTCAAACTGGTTGCAATTATACCTGTTATATGAGGGAAACACTGCTGTATTTTTTTTGCATTTTATGGTTCGTGCGCTGGCTTCTAAGGCCCTAACTATTCAATCCGTTGGAGCAACGCCCTAGGGTGAAGCCTAGGTTGCTCGGAAAGTAGAAATGACCATAGGTTTCATACTGGTTGCAATTATTCGTTTTATACGATGGAAAAACTGTTGTATTTATATTGTATTTTATGCTTCTGGCGTTGACTTCTAAGGCACTAACTATTCGATCTGGTGGAGTAACGCCATAGAGTGAAGCCTAGGTTGCCCGGAACGTAGAATTGGCCATCGCTTTCAAACTGGTTGCAATTATTCGTTTTATACGATGGAAAAACTGTTATATTTGTATTGTATTTTATGCTTCTGGCGTTGACTTCGTAGGCCCTACCTATTTGATCTGGTGGAACAACGCCCTAGAGTGAAGCCTAGGTTGCCTGGAACGTAGAATTGGCCATCACTTTCAAACTGGATGCAATTATTCCTGATATATGATGGAAACACTGTTGTATTTTTTTTGCATTTTATGGTTCGGGCGCTGACTACTAAGGTCCTAACTATTCAATCTGTTGGAGCAACGCCCTAGGGTGAAGCCTAGGTTGCTCGGAAAGTAGAAATGTCCTTACGTTTCATACTGGTTGCAATTATTCGTTTTATACGATGGAAAAACTGTTGTATTTATATTGTACTTTATGCTTCTGGCGTTGACTTCTAAGGCTCTAACTATTCGATCTGGTGGAGCGACGCAATAGAGTGATGCCTAGGTTGCCCGGAACGTAGAATTGGCCATCAATGTCAAACTGGTTGCAATTATACCTGTTATATGTTGGAAACACTGCTGTATTTTTTTTGCATTTTATGGTTCGTGCGCTGGCTTCTAAGGCCCTAACTATTCAATCCGTTGGAGCAACGCCCTAGGGTGAAGCCTAGGTTGCTCGGAAAGTAGAAATGACCATAGGTTTCATACTGGTTGCAATTATTCGTTTTATACGATGGAAAACCTGTTGTATTTATATTGTATTTTATGCTTCTGGCGTTGACTTCTAAGGCACTAACTATTCGATATGGTGGAGCAACGCCCTAGAGTGAAGCCTAGGTTGCCCGGAACGTAGAATTGGCCATCACTTTCAAACTGGTTGCAATTATTCCTGATACATGATGGAAACACTGTTGTATTTTTTTTGCATTTTATGGTTCGGGCGTTGACTTCTAATGCCCTAACTATTCAATCTGTTCGAGCAACGCCCTAGGGTGAAGCCTAGGTTGCCCGGAAAGTAGAAATGACCATAACTTTCATACAGGTTGCAATTATTCGTTTTATAGGATGGAAAAACTGTTGTATTTATACTGTATTTTATGATTCTAGCGTTCCCTTCTTAGGCCCTAACTATTCGATTTGGTGGAACAACGGCCTAGGGTGAAGCCTAGGTTGCCCGGAACGTAGAAATAACCATAACTTTTACACTGGTAGCAATTATTCGTTTTATACTATGGAAAAACTATTCAATTTATTTTGTATTTAATGCTTCGGGCGTTGGCTTCTAAGGCCCTAATTGCTTGATCTGGTGGGAGCAACGCCCTAGAGTGAAACCTAGGTTGCCCGGAACGTAGAAATGACCATAACTTTCACACTGGTTGCTATTATTCGTTTTATACGATGGAAAAACTGTTATATTTATATTTTATTTTATGCTTCTGGCGTTGACTTCTAAGGCACTAACTATTGGATCTGGTGGAGCAACGCCATATAGTGAAGCCTACGTTGCCCGGAACGTAGAATTGGCCATCGCTTTCAAACTGGTTGCAATTATTCCTGTTATATGATGGATACACTGTTGTATTTTTATTGCATTTTATGCTTCGGGCGTTGACTTCTGAGGCCCTAACTATTCAATCTGTTGGAGCAACGCCCTAGGGTGAAGCCTAGCTTGCTCGGAAAGTAGAAATGACCATAAGTTTCATTCTGGTTGCAATTATTCGTTTTATACGATGGAAAAGCTGCTGTATTTATATGGCATTTTATGCTTCTGGCGTTGACTTCTAAGGCACTAACTATTCGATCTGGTGGAGCAACGCCCTAGAGTGAAGCCTAGGTTGCCCTGAAGGTAGAATTGGCTATCACTTTCAAACTGGTTGCAATTATTCGTTTTATACGATGGAAAAACTGTTGTATTTATATTGTATTTTATGCTTCTGACGCTGACTTCTGAGGCACTAACTATTCGATCTGGTGGAGCGACGCCCTAGAGTGAAGCCTAGGTTGCCCGGAACGTAGGATTGGCCATCACTTTCAAACTGGTTGCAATTACTCCTGTTATATGATGGATACACTGTTTTATTGTTATTGCATTTTATGCTTCGGGCGTTGACTTCTGAGGCCCTAACTATTCAATCTGTTGGAGCAACGCCCTAGGGTGAAGCCTAGCTTGCTCGGAAAGTAGAAATGACCATAAGTTTCATTCTGGTTGCAATTATTCGTTTTATACGATGGAAAAACTGTTGTATCTTTATGGCATTTTATGCTTCTGGCGTTGACTTCTAAGGCACTAACCAGTCGATCTGGTGGAGCAACGCCCTAGAGTGAAGCCTAGGTTGCCCGGAAGGTAGAATTGGCCATCACTTCCAAACTGGTTGCAATTATTCGTTTTATACGATGGAAAAACTGTTGTATTTATATTGTATTTTATGCTTCTGACGTTGACTTCTAAGCCACTAACTATTCGATCTGGTGGAGCGACGCACTAGAGCGAAGCCTAGGTTGCCCGGAACGTTGAATTGGCCATCACTTTCGAACTGGTCGCAATTATTCCTGTTATATGATGGAAACACTGTTGTATTTTTATTGCGTTTTATGCTTCGGGCGTTGGCTTCTAAGGCCCTAACGATTCAGTCTGTTGGAGCAACGCCCTAGGGTGATGCCTAGCTTGCTCGGAAAGTAGAAATGTCCATAAGTTTCATACTGGTTGCAATTATTCGTTTTATACGATGGCAAAACTGTTGTATTTATATTGTATTTTATGCTTCTGACGTTGACTTCTAAGCCACTAACTATTCGATCTGGTGGAGCGACGCACTAGAGCGAAGCCTAGGTTGCCCGGAACGTTGAATTGGCCATCACTTTCGAACTGGTCGCAATTATTCCTGTTATATGATGGAAACACTGTTGTATTTTTATTGCGTTTTATGCTTCGGGCGTTGGCTTCTAAGGCCCTAACGATTCAGTCTGTTGGAGCAACGCCCTAGGGTGATGCCTAGCTTGCTCGGAAAGTAGAAATGTCCATAAGTTTCATACTGGTTGCAATTATTCGTTTTATACGATGGAAAAACTGTTGTATTTATATTGTATTTTATGCTTCTGGCGTTGACTTCTAAGGCACTAACTATTCGATCTGGTGGAGCAACGCAATAGAGCGAAGCCTAGGTTGCCCGGAACGTTGAATTGGCCATCACTTTCAAACTGGTCGCAATTATTCCTGTTATATGATGGAAACACTGTTCTATTTTTTTTTGCATTTTATGGTTCGGGCCTTGACTTCTAAGGCCCTAACTATTGAATCTGTTGGAGCAACGCCCTAGGGTGAAGCCTATGTTGCCCGGAAAGTAGAAATGACGTTAACCTTCATACTGGTTGCAATTATTCGTTTTATACGATGGAAAAACTGTTGTAATTATATTGTATTTTATACATCTGGCGTTGACTTCTAAGGTACTAACTATTCGATCTAGTGGAGCAACGCCCTAGAGTGAAGCCTATGTTGCCCGGAACGTAGAAATGACGATCACTTTCAAACTGGTTGCAATTATTCCTGTTACATGATGGAAAAACTGTTGTATTTTTGTTGCATTTTATGCTTCGGGCATTGAGTTCTAAGGCCCTAACTATTCAATCTGTTGGAGCAACGCCCTAGGGTGAAGCCTAGGTTGCCCGGAACGTAGAAATGACCATAACTTTCACACTGGTTGCTATTATTCGTTCCATACGAAAGAAAAACTGTTATATTTATATTGTATTTTATGCTTCTGGGGTTCCCTTCTTAGGCCCTAACTATTCGATTTGGTGGAACAACGGCCTAGGGTGAAGCCTAGGTTGCCCGGAACGTAGAAATAACCATAACTTTTACACTGGTAGCAATTATTCGTTTTATACTATGGAAAAACTCTTCTATTTATTTTGTATTTAATGCTTCGGGCTTTGGCTTCTAAGACCCTAATTGCTTGATCTGGTGGGAGCAACGCCCTAGAGTGAAACCTAGGTTGCCCGGAACGTAGAAATGACCATAACTTTCACACTGGTTGCTATTATTCGTTTTATACGATGGAAATCTGTTGTATTTATATCGTATTTTATGCTTCTGGCGTTGACTTCTTAGGCCCTAACTATTCGATCTGGTGGAGCAACGCCCTAGAGTGAAGCCTAGGTTGCCCGGAACGTAGAATTGGCCATCACTTTCAAACTGGTTGCAATTATTCCTGATACATGATGGAAACACTGTTGTATTTTTTTTGCATTTTATGGTTCGGGCGTTGACTTCTAAGGCCCTAACTATTCAATCTATTGCAGCAACGACCTAGGGTGAAGCCCAGGTTGCTGGGGAAGTAGAAATGAGCATAGGTTTCATACTGGTTGCAATTATTCGTTTTATATGATGGAAAATCTGTTGTATTTATATTGTATTTTATGCTTCTGGCGTTGACTTCTTAGGCCCTAACTATTCGATCTGGTGGAACAACGCCCTAGAGTGAAGCCTAGGCTGCCTGGAACGTAGAATTGGCCATCACTTTCAAACTGGTTGCAATTATTCCTGTTATATGATGGATACACTGTTGTATTGTTATTGCATTTTATGCTTCGGGCGTTGACTTCTAAGGCCCTAACTATTCAATCTGTTGGACCAACGCCCTAGGGTGAAGCCTAGCTTGCTCGGAAAGTAGAAATGACCATAAGTTTCATTCTGGTTGCAATTATTCGTTTTATACGATGGAAAAACTGCTGTATTTATATGGCATTTTATGCTTCTGGCGTTGACTTCTAAGGCACTAACTATTCGATCTGGTGGAGCAACGCCGTAGAGTGAAGCCTAGGTTGCCCTGAAGGTAGAATTGGCCATCACTTTCAAACTGGTTGCAATTATTCGTTATATACGATGGAAAAACTGTTGTATTTAAATTGTATTTTATGCTTCTGACGCTGACTTCTGAGGCACTAACTATTCGATCTGGTGGAGCGACGCCCTAGAGTGAAGCCTAGGTTGCCCGGAACGTAGGATTGGCCATCACTTTCAAACTGGTTGCAATTATTCCTGTTATATGATGGTAACACTGTTGTATTTTTTTTGCATTTTATGGTTCGGGCGTTGACTTCTAACGTCCTAACTATTCAATCTGTTGGAGCAACGCCCTAGGGTGAAGCCTAGGTTGCTCGGAAAGTAGAAATGGCCATAAGTTTCATTCTGGTTGCAATTATTCGTTTTATACGATGGAAAAACTGTTGCATTTATATTGTATTTTATGCTTCTGGCGTTTACTTCTAAGGCACTAACTATTCGATCTGGTGGAGCAACGCCCTAGAGTGAAGGCTAGGTTGCCCGGAACGTAGAATTGGCCATCACTTTCAAACTGGTTGCAATTATTCCTGTTATATGATGGATACACTGTTGTATTGTTATTGCATTTTATGCTTCGGGCGTTGACTTCTGAGGCCCTAACTATTCAATCTGTTGGAGCAACGCCCTAGGGTGAAGCCTAGCTTGCTCGGAAAGTAGAAATGACCATAAGTTTCATTCTGGTTGCAATTATTCGTTTTATACGATGGAAAAACTGTTGTATCTTTATGGCATTTTATGCTTCTGGCGTTGACTTCTAAGGCACTAACTATTCGATCTGCTGGAGCAACGCCCTAGAGTGAAGCCTAGGTTGCCCGGAAGGTAGAATTGGCCATCACTTCCAAACTGGTTGCAATTATTCGTTTTATACGATGGAAAAACTGTTGTATTTATATTGTATTTTATGCTTCTGGCGTTGACTTCTAAGGCACTAACTATTCGATCTGGTGGAGCAACGCAATAGAGCGAAGCCTAGGTTGCCCGGAACGTTGAATTGGCCATCACTTTCAAACTGGTCGCAATTATTCCTGTTATATGATGGAAACACTGTTCTATTTTTTTTTGCATTTTATGGTTCGGGCCTTGACTTCTAAGGCCCTAACTATTGTATCTGTTGGAGCAACGCCCTAGGGTGAAGCCTATGTTGCCCGGAAAGTAGAAATGACGTTAACCTTCATACTGGTTGCAATTATTCGTTTTATACGATGGAAAAACTGTTGTAATTATATTGTATTTTATACATCTGGCGTTGACTTCTAAGGTACTAACTATTCGATCTAGTGGAGCAACGCCCTAGAGTGAAGCCTATGTTGCCCGGAACGTAGAAATGACGATCACTTTCAAACTGGTTGCAATTATTCCTGTTACATGATGGAAAAACTGTTGTATTTTTGTTGCATTTTATGCTTCGGGCATTGAGTTCTAAGGCCCTAACTATTCAATCTGTTGGAGCAACGCCCTAGGGTGAAGCCTAGGTTGCCCGGAACGTAGAAATGACCATAACTTTCACACTGGTTGCTATTATTCGTTCCATACGAAAGAAAAACTGTTATATTTATATTGTATTTTATGCTTCTGGGGTTCCCTTCTTAGGCCCTAACTATTCGATTTGGTGGAACAACGGCCTAGGGTGAAGCCTAGGTTGCCCGGAACGTAGAAATAACCATAACTTTTACACTGGTAGCAATTATTCGTTTTATACTATGGAAAAACTCTTCTATCTATTTTGTATTTAATGCTTCGGGCGTTGGCTTCTAAGACCCTAATTGCTTGATCTGGTGGGAGCAGCGCCCTAGAGTGAAACCTAGGTTGCCCGGAACGTAGAAATGACCATAACTTTCACACTGGTTGCTATTATTCGTTTTATACGATGGAAATCTGTTGTATTTATATCGTATTTTATGCTTCTGGCGTTGACTTCTTAGGCCCTAACTATTCGATCTGGTGGAGCAACGCCCTAGAGTGAAGCCTAGGTTGCCCGGAACGTAGAATTGGCCATCACTTTCAAACTGGTTGCAATTATTCCTGATACATGATGGAAACACTGTTGTATTTTTTTTGCATTTTATGGTTCGGGCGTTGACTTCTAAGGCCCTAACTATTCAATCTATTGGAGCAACGACCTAGGGTGAAGCCCAGGTTGCTGGGGAAGTAGAAATGAGCATAAGTTTCATACTGGTTGCAATTATTCGTTTTATATGATGGAAAATCTGTTGTATTTATATTGTATTTTATGCTTCTGGCGTTGACTTCTTAGGCCCTAACTATTCGATCTGGTGGAACAACGCCCTAGAGTGAAGTCTAGCCTGCCTGGAACGTAGAATTGGCCATCACTTTCAAACTGGTTGCAATTATTCCTGTTATATGATGGATACACTGTTGTATTGTTATTGCATTTTATGCTTCGGGCGTTGACTTCTAAGGCCCTAACTATTCAATCTGTTGGACCAACGCCCTAGGGTGAAGCCTAGCTTGCTCGGAAAGTAGAAATGACCATAAGTTTCATTCTGGTTGCAATTATTCGTTTTATACGATGGAAAAACTGTTGTATTTATATTGTATTTTATGCTTCTGACGTTGACTTCTAAGCCACTAACTATTCGATCTGGTGGAGCGACGCCCTAGAGTGAAGCCTAGGTTGCCCGGAACGTAGGATTGGCTATCACTTTCAAACTGGTTGCAATTATTCCTGTTATATGATGGAAACACTGTTGTATTTTTATTGCATTTTATGCTTCGGGCGTTGGCTTCTAAGGCCCTGACTATTCAGTCTGTTGGAGCAACGCCCTAGGGTGATGCCTAGCTTGCTCGGAAAGTAGAAATGTCCATAAGTTTCATACTGGTTGCAATTATTCGTTTTATACGATGGAAAAACTGTTGTATTTATATTGCATTTTATGCTTCTGGCGTTGACTTCGTAGGCCCTAACTATTCGATCTGGTGGAACAACGCCCTAGAGTGAAGCCTAGGTTGCCTGGAACGTAGAATTGGCCATCACTTTCAAACTGGTTGCAATTATTCCTAATATATGATGGAAACGCTGTTGTATTTTTTTTGCATTTTATGGTTCGGACGATGACTTCTAAGGCCCTAACCATTCAATCCGTTGGAGCAACGCCCTAGGGTGAAGCCTAGGTTGCTCGGAAAGTAGAAATGACCATAGGTTTCATACTGGTTGCAATTATTCGTTTTATACGATGGAAAAACTGTTGAATTTATATTGTATTTTATGCTTCTGGCGTTGACTTCTAAGGCCCTAACTACTCTATCTGTTGGAGCAACGCCCTAGGGTGAAGCCTATGTTGCCCGGAAAGTAGAAATGACGTTAACCTTCATACTGGTTGCAATTATTCGTTTTATACGATGGAAAAACTGTTGTATTTATATTGTATTTTATACATCTGGCGTTGACTTCTAAGGTACTAACTATGCGATCTAGTGGAGCAACGCCCTAGAGTGAAGCCTATGTTGCCCGGAACGTAGAAATGACCATCACTTTCAAACTGGTTGCAATTATTCCTGTTACATGATGGAAAAACTGTTGTATTTTTGTTGCATTTTATGCTTCGGGCATTGACTTCTAAGGCCCTAACTATTCAATCTGTTGGAGCAACGCCCTAGGGTGAAGCCTAGGTTGCCCGGAAAGTAGAAATGACCATAACTTTCATACAGGTTGCAATTATTCGTTTTATAGGATGGAAAAACTGTTGTATTTATATTGTATTTTATGCTTCTGGCGTTCCCTTCTTAGGCCCTAACTATTCGATCTGGTGGAACAACGGCCTAGGGTGAAGCCTAGGTTGCCCGGAACGTAGAAATAACCATAACTTTTACACTGGTAGCAATTATTCGTTTTATATTATGGAAAAACTGTTCTATTTATTTTGTATTTACTGCTTCGGGCGTTGGCTTCTAAGGCCCTAACTGTCTGGTCTGGTGGAGCAACGCCCTAGAGTGAAACCTAGGTTGCCCGGAACGTAGAAATGACCATAACTTTCACACTGGTTACTATTATTCGTTTTATACGATGGAAAAACTGTTCTATTTGTATTGTATTTTATGCTTCTGGCGTTGACTTCGTAGGCCCTAACTATTCGATCTGGTGGAGCAACGCCCTAGGGTGAAGCCTAGGTTGCTCGGAAAGTAGAAATGACCATAAGTTTCATACTGGTTGCAATTATTCGTTTTATACGATGGAAAAGCTGTTGTATTTATATTGTACTTTATGCTTCTGGCGTTGACTTCTAAGGCACTATCTATTCGATCTGGTGAAGCAAGGCCCTAGAGCGTAGCCTAGGTTGCCCGGAACGTAGAAATGGCCATCACTTTCAAACTGGTTGCAATTATTCCTGTTATATGATGGATACACTGTTGTATCTTTATTGCATTTTATGCTTCGGGCGTTGACTTCTAAGGCCCTAACTATTCAATCTGTTGGAGCAACGCCCTAGGGTGAAGCCTAGGATGCTCGAAAAGTAGAAATGTCCATAAGGTTCATACTGGTTGCAATTATTCGTTTTATACGATGGAAAAACTGTTGTATTTATATCGTATTTTATGCTTCTGGCGTTGACTTCTAAGGCACTAACTATTCGATCTGGTGGAGCAACGCAATAGAGCGAAGCCTAGGTTGCCCGGAACGTTGAATTGGCCATCACTTTCGAACTGGTCGCAATTATTCCTGTTATATGATGGAAACACTGTTGTATTTTTTTTGCATTTTATGGTTCGGGCCTTGACTTCTAAGGCCCTAACTATTCAATCTGTTGGAGCAACGCCCTAGGGTGAAGCCTAGCTTGCTCGGAAAGTAGAAATGACCATAAGTTTCATACTGGTTGCGATTATTCGTTTTATACGATGGAAATCTATTGCATTTATATCGTATTTTATGCTTCTGGCGCTGACTTCTTAGGCCGTAACTATTCGGTCTGGTGCAGCAACGCCCTGGAGTGAAACCTAGGTTGCCAGGAACGTAGAATTGGCCATCACTTTCAAACTGGTTGCAATTATTCCTGTTATATGATGGATACACTGTTGTATTGTTATTGCATTTTATGCTTCGGGCGTTGACTTCTGAGGCCCTAACTATTCAATCTGTTGGAGCAACGCCCTAGGGTGAAGCCTAGCTTGCTCGGAAAGTAGAAATGACCATAAGTTTCATTCTGGTTGCAATTATTCGTTTTATACGATGGAAAAACTGTTGTATCTTTATGGCATTTTATGCTTCTGGCGTTGACTTCTAAGGCACTAACTATTCGATCTGGTGGAGCAACGCAATAGAGCGAAGCCTAGGTTGCCCGGAACGTTGAATTGGCCATCACTTTCGAACTGGTCGCAATTATTCCTGTTATATGATGGAAACACTGTTGTATTTTTTTTGCATTTTATGGTTCGGGCCTTGACTTCTAAGGCCCTAACTATTCAATCTGTTGGAGCAACGCCCTAGGGTGAAGACTAGGTTGCTCGGAAAGTAGAAATGTCCATAAGTTTCATACTGGTTGCAATTATTCGTTTTATACGATGGAAAAACTGTTGTATTTATATTGCATTTTATGCTTCTGGCGTTGACTTCGTAGGCCCTAACTATTCGATCTGGTGGAACAACGCCCTAGAGTGAAGCCTAGGTTGCCTGGAACGTAGAATTGGCCATCACTTTCAAACTGGTTGCAATTATTCCTAATATATGATGGAAACGCTGTTGTATTTTTTTTGCATTTTATGGTTCGGACGATGACTTCTAAGGCCCTAACCATTCAATCCGTTGGAGCAACGCCCTAGGGTGAAGCCTAGGTTGCTCGGAAAGTAGAAATGACCATAGGTTTCATACTGGTTGCAATTATTCGTTTTATACGATGGAAAAACTGTTGAATTTATATTGTATTTTATGCTTCTGGCGTTGACTTCTAAGGCCCTAACTACTCTATCTGTTGGAGCAACGTCCTAGGGTGAAGCCTATGTTGCCCGGAAAGTAGAAATGACGTTAACCTTCATACTGGTTGCAATTATTCGTTTTATACGATGGAAAAACTGTTGTATTTATATTGTATTTTATACATCTGGCGTTGACTTCTAAGGTACTAACTATGCGATCTAGTGGAGCAACGCCCTAGAGTGAAGCCTATGTTGCCCGGAACGTAGAAATGACCATCACTTTCAAACTGGTTGCAATTATTCCTGTTACATGATGGAAAAACTGTTGTATTTTTGTTGCATTTTATGTTTCGGGCATTGACTTCTAAGGCCCTAACTATTCAATCTGTTGGAGCAACGCCCTAGGGTGGAGCCTAGGTTGCCCGGAAAGTAGAAATGACCATAACTTTCATACAGGTTGCAATTATTCGTTTTATAGGATGGAAAAACTGTTGTATTTATATTGTATTTTATGCTTCTGGCGTTCCCTTCTTAGGCCCTAACTATTCGATCTAGTGGAACAACGCCCTAGAGTGAAGCCTAGGTTGCCTGGAACGTAGAAATAACCATAACTTTTACACTGGTAGCAATTATTCGTTTTATATTATGGAAAAACTGTTCTATTTATTTTGTATTTACTGCTTCGGGCGTTGGCTTCTAAGGCCCTAACTGTCTGGTCTGGTGGAGCAACGCCCTAGAGTGAAACGTAGGTTGCCCGGAACGTAGAAATGACCATAACTTTCACACTGGTTACTATTATTCGTTTTATACGATGGAAAAACTGTTATATTTGTATTGTATTTTATGCTTCTGGCGTTGACTTCGTAGGCCCTAACTATTCGATCTGGTGGAACAACGCCCTGGAGTGAAGCCTAGGTTGCCTGGAACGTAGAATTGGCCATCACATTCAAACTGGTTGCAATTATTCCTAATATATGATGGAAACGCTGTTGTATTTTTTTTGCATTTTATGGTTCGGACGATGACTTCTAAGGCCCTAACCATTCAATCTGTTAGAGCAACGACCTAGGGTGAAGCCTAGGTTGCTGGGGAAGTAGAAATGAGCATAAGTTTCATACTGGTTGCAATTATTCGTTTTATATGACGGAGAATCTGTTGTATTTATATTGTATATTATGCTTCTGGCGTTGACTTGTTAGGCCCTAACTATTCGATCTGGTGGAACAACGCCCTAGAGTGAAGCCTAGGTTGCCTGGAACGTAGAATTGGCCATCACTTTCAAACAGGTTGCAATTATTCCTGATATATGATGGAAACACTGTTGTATTTTTTTTGCATTTTATGGTTCGGGCGTTGACTTCTAAGGCCCTAACTATTCAATCTGCTGGAGCAACGCCCTAGGGTGAAGCCTAGGTTGCTCGGAAAGTAGAAATGACCATAAGTTTCATACTGGTTGCGATTATTCGTTTTATACGATGGAAATCTGTTGCATTTATATCGTATTTTATGCTTCTGGCGCTGACTTCTTAGGCCGTAACTATTCGGTCTGGTGCAGCAACGCCCTGGAGTGAAACCTAGGTTGCCAGGAACGTAGAATTGGCCATCACTTTCAAACTGGTTGCAATTATTCCTGCTACATGATGGAAACACTGTTGTATTTTTTTTGCATTTTATGGTTCGGGCGTTGACTTCTAAGGCCCTAACTATTCAATCTGTTGGAGCAACGCCCTAGGGTGAAGCCTAGGATGCTCGAAAAGTAGAAATGTCCATAAGGTTCATACTGGTTGCAATTATTCGTTTTATACGATGGAAAAACTGTTGTATTTATATCGTATTTTATGCTTCTGGCGTTGACTTCTAAGGCACTAACTATTCGATCTGGTGGAGCAACGCAATAGAGCGAAGCCGAGGTTGCCCGGAACGTTGAATTGGCCATCACTTTCGAACTGGTCGCAATTATTCCTGTTATATGATGGAAACACTGTTGTATTTTTTTTTGCATTTTATGGTTCGGGCCTTGACTTTTAAGGCCCTAACTATTCAATCTGTTGGAGCAACGCCCTAGGGTGAAGACTAGGTTGCTCGGAAAGTAGAAATGACCATAAGTTTCATACTGGTTTCAATTATTCGTTTTATACGATGGAAAAACTGTTGTATTTATATTGTATTTTATACATCTGGCGTTGACTTCTAAGGTACTAACTATTCGATCTAGTGGAGCAACGCCCTAGAGTGAAGCCTATGTTGCCCGGAACGTAGAAATGACCATCACTTTCAAACTGGTTGCAATTATTCCTGTTATATGATGGAAAAACTGTTGTATTTTTATTGCATTTTATGCTTCGGGCATTGACTTCTAAGGCCCTAACTATTCAATCTGTTGGAGCAACGCCCTAGGGTGAAACCTGGGTTGCCCGGAAAGTAGAAATGACCATTGCTTTCATACTGGTTGCAATTATTCGTTTTATATGATGGAGAAACTGTTGTATCTATATTGTATTTTATGCTTCTGGCGTTCCCTTCTTAGGCCCTAACTATTCGATCTGGTGTAACAACGGCCTAGGGTGAAGCCGAGGTTGCCCGGAACGTAGAAATAACCATAACTCTTACACTGGTAGCAATTAATCGTTTTATACTATGGAAAAACTGTTCTATTTATTTTGTATTTAATGCTTCGGGCGTTGGCTTCTAAGGCCCTAACTGTCTGGTCTGGTGGAGCAACGCCCTAGAGTGAAACCTAGGTTGCCCGGAACGTAGAAATGCCCATAACTTTCACACTGGTTGCTATTATTCGTTTCATACGATGGAAAAACTGTTATATTTGTATTGTATTTTATGCTTCTGGCGTTGACTTCGTAGGCCCTAACTATTCGATCTGGTGGAACAACGCCCTAGAGTGAAGCCTAGGTTGCCTGGAACGTAGAATTGGCCATCACTTTCAAACTGGTTGCAATTATTCCTAATATATGATGGAAACGCTGTTGTATTTTTTTTGCATTTTATTGTTCGGACGATGACTTCTAAGGCCCTAACCATTCAATCTGTTAGAGCAACGACCTAGGGTGAAGCCTAGGTTGCTGGGGAAGTAGAAATGAGCATAAGTTTCATACTGGTTGCAATTATTCGTTTTATATGACGGAGAATCTGTTGTATTTATATTGTATATTATGCTTCTGGCGTTCCCTTCTTTGGCCCTAACTATTCGATTTGGTGGAACAACGGCCTAGGGTGAAGCCTAGGTTGCCCGGAACGTTGAAATAACCATAACTTTTACACTGGTAGCAATTATTCGTTTTATACTATGGGAAAACTCTTCTATTTATTTTGTATTTAATGCTTCGGGCGTTGGCTTCTAAGGCCCTAATTGCTTGATCTGGTGGGAGCAACGCCCTAGAGTGAAACCTAGGTTGCTCGGAACGTAGAAATGACCATAACTTTCACACTGGTTGCCATTATTCGTTTTATACGATGGAAAAGCTGTTGTATTTATATTGTACTTTATGCTTCTGGCGTTGACTTCTAAGGCACTATCTATTCGATCTGGTGAAGCAAGGCCCTAGAGCGTAGCCTAGGTTGCCCGGAACGTAGAAATGGCCATCACTTTCAAACTGGTTGCAATTATTCCTGTTATATGATGGATACACTGTTGTATTTTTATTGCATTTTATGCTTCGGGCGTTGACTTCTAAGGCCCTAACTATTCAATCTGTTGGAGCAACGCCCTAGGGTGAAGCCTAGCTTGCTCGGAAAGTAGAAATGACCATAAGTTTCATACTGGTTGCGATTATTCGTTTTATACGATGGAAATCTATTGCATTTATATCGTATTTTATGCTTCTGGCGCTGACTTCTTAGGCCGTAACTATTCGGTCTGGTGCAGCAACGCCCTGGAGTGAAACCTAGGTTGCCAGGAACGTAGAATTGGCCATCACTTTCAAACGGGTTGCAATTATTCCTGCTACATGATGGAAACACTGTTGTATTTTTTTTCATTTTATGGTTCGGGCGTTGACTTCTAAGGCCCTAACTATTCAATCTGTTGGAGCAACGCCCTAGGGTGAAGCCTAGGATGCTCGAAAAGTAGAAATGTCCATAAGGTTCACACTGGTTGCAATTATTCGTTTTATACGATGGAAAAACTGTTGTATTTATATCGTATTTTATGCTTCTGGCGTTGACTTCTAAGGCACTAACTATTCGATCTGGTGGAGCAACGCAATAGAGCGAAGCCTAGGTTTTCCGGAACGTAGAATTGGCCATCAATTCCAAACTGGTTGCAATTATACCTGTTATATGATGGAAACACTGCTTTATTTTTTTTGCATTTTATGGTTCGGGCGTTGACTTCTAAGGCCCTAACTATTCAATCCGTTGGAGCAACGCCCTAGGGTGAAGCCTAGATTGCTCGGAAAGTAGAAATGACCATAAGTTTCATACTGGTTGCAATTATTCGTTTTATACGATGGAATAGCTGTTGTATTTATATTGTATTTTATGCTTCTGGCGTTGACTTCTTAGGCTCTAACTATTCGATCTGGTGGAGCAACGCCCTAGAGTGAAGCCGAGCTTGCCCGGAACGTGGAATTGGCCATCACTTTCAAACTTGTTGCAATTATTCCTGTTATATGATTGATACACTGTTGTATTTTTATTGCATTTTACGCTTCGGGCGCTGACTTCTAAGCCCCTAACTATTCAATCTGTTGGGCCAACGCCCTAGGGTGAAGCCTAGGTTGCTCGGAAAGTAGAAATATCCATATGTTTCATACTGGTTGCAATTATTCGTTTTATACGATGGAAAAACTGTTGCATTTATATTCTATTTTATGCTTCTGGCGTTGACTTCTAAGGCACTAACTATTCGATCTGGTGGAGCAACGCCCTAGCGTGAAGCCTAGGTTGCCAGAAACGTAGAATTGGCCATCACTTTCAAACTGGTTGCAATTATTCCTGATATATGATGGAAACACTGTTGTATTTTTTTTGCATTTTATGGTTCGGGCGTTGACTTCTAAGGCCCTATCTATTCAATCTGTTAGAGCAACGCCCTAGGGTGAAGCCTAGGTTGCTCGAAAAGTAGAAATGTCCATAAGTTTCATACTGGTTGCAATTATTCGTTTTATACGATGGAAAAACTGTTGTATTTATATTGTATTTTATGCTTCTGGCGTTGACTTCTAAGGCACTAACTATTCGATCTGGTGGAGCAACGCAATAGAGTGATGCCTAGGTTTTCCGGAACGTAGAATTGGCCATCAATTTCAAACTGGTTGCAATTATACCTGTTATATGATGGAAACACTGCTGTATTTTTTTTGCATTTTATGGTTCGGGTGTTGACTTCTAAGGCCCTAACTATTCAATCCGTTGGAGCAGCGCCCTAAGGTGAAGCCTAGGTTGCCCGAAAAGTAGAAATGACCATAGCTTTCATACTGGTTGCAATTATTCGTTTTATATGATGGAAAAACTGTTGTATTTATATTGTATTTTATACATCTGGCGTTGACTTCTAAGGTACTAACTATGCGATCTAGTGGAGCAACGCCCTAGAGTGAAGCCTATGTTGCCCGGAACGTAGAAATGACCATCACTTTCAAACTGGTTGCAATTATTCCTGTTACATGATGGTAAAACTGTTGTATTTTTGTTGCATTTTATGCTTCGGGCATTGACTTCTAAGGCCCTAACTATTCAATCTGTTGGAGCAACGCCCTAGGGTGGAGCCTAGGTTGCCCGGAAAGTAGAAATGACCATAACTTTCATACAGGTTGCAATTATTCGTTTTATATGATGGAAAAACTGTTGTATTTATATTGTATTTTATCCTTCTGGCGTTCCCTTCTTAGGCCCTAACTATTCGATCTGGTGGAACAACGGCCTAGGGTGAAGCCTAGGTTGCCCGGAACGTAGAAATGGCCATCACTTTCAAACTGGTTGCAATTATTCCTGTTATATGATGGATACACTGTTGTATTTTTATTGCATTTTATGCTTCGGGCGTTGACTTCTAAGGCCCTAACTATTCAATCTGTTGGAGCAACGCCCTAGGGTGAAGCCTAGCTTGCTCGGAAAGTAGAAATGACCATAAGTTTCATACTGGTTGCGATTATTCGTTTTATACGATGGAAATCTGTTGCATTTATATCGTATTTTATGCCTCTGGCGCTGACTTCTTAGGCCGTAACTATTCGGTCTGGTGCAGCAACGCCCTGGAGTGAAACCTAGGTTGCCAGGAACGTAGAATTGGCCATCACTTTCAAACTGGTTGCAATTATTCCTGCTACATGATGGAAACACTGTTGTATTTTTTTTGCATTTTATGGTTCGGGCGTTGACTTCTAAGGCCCTAACTATTCAATCTGTTGGAGCAACGCCCTAGGGTGAAGCCTAGGATGCTCGAAAAGTAGAAATGTCCATAAGGTTCATACTGGTTGCAATTATTCGTTTTATACGATGGAAAAACTGTTGTATTTATATCGTATTTTATGCTTCTGGCGTTGACTTCTAAGGCACTAACTATTCGATCTGGTGGAGCAACGCAATAGAGCGAAGCCTAGGTTGCCCGGAACGTTGAATTGGCCATCACTTTCGAACTGGTCGCAATTATTCCTGTTATATGATGGAAACACTGTTGTATTTTTTTTGGAATTTTATGGTTCGGGCCTTGACTTTTAAGGCCCTAACTATTCAATCTGTTGGAGCAACGCCCTAGGGTGAAGACTAGGTTGCTCGGAAAGTAGAAATGACAATAAGTTTCATACTGGTTGCAATTATTCGTTTTATACGATGGAAAAACTGTTGTATTTATATTGTATTTTATGCTTCTGGCGTTGACTTCTAAGGCACTAACTATTCGATCTGGTGGAGCAACGCAATAGAGTGATGCCTAGGTTTTCCGGAACGTAGAATTGGCCATCAATTCCAAACTGGTTGCAATTATACCTGTTATATGATGGAAACACTGCTGTATTTTTTTTGCATTTTATGGTTCGGGCGTTGACTTCTAAGGCCCTAACTATTCAATCCGTTGGAGCAACGCCCTAGGGTGAAGCCTAGATTGCTCGGAAAGTAGAAATGACCATAAGTTTCATACTGGTTGCAATTATTCGTTTTATACGATGGAATAGCTGTTGTATTTATATTGTATTTTATGCTTCTGGCGTTGACTTCTTAGGCTCTAACTATTCGATCTGGTGGAGCAACGCCCTAGAGTGAAGCCGAGCTTGCCCGGAACGTGGAATTGGCCATCACTTTCAAACTTGTTGCAATTATTCCTGTTATATGATTGATACACTGTTGTATTTTTATTGCATTTTACGCTTCGGGCGCTGACTTCTAAGCCCCTAACTATTCAATCTGTTGGGCCAACGCCCTAGGGTGAAGCCTAGGTTGCTCGGAAAGTAGAAATATCCATATGTTTCATACTGGTTGCAATTATTCGTTTTATACGATGGAAAAACTGTTGCATTTATATTCTATTTTATGCTTCTGGCGTTGACTTCTAAGGCACTAACTATTCGATCTGGTGGAGCAACGCCCTAGCGTGAAGCCTAGGTTGCCAGAAACGTAGAATTGGCCATCACTTTCAAACTGGTTGCAATTATTCCTGATATATGATGGAAACACTGTTGTATTTTTTTTGCATTTTATGGTTCGGGCGTTGACTTCTAAGGCCCTATCTATTCAATCTGTTAGAGCAACGCCCTAGGGTGAAGCCTAGGTTGCTCGAAAAGTAGAAATGTCCATAAGTTTCATACTGGTTGCAATTATTCGTTTTATACGATGGAAAAACTGTTGTATTTATATTGTATTTTATGCTTCTGGCGTTGACTTCTAAGGCACTAACTATTCGATCTGGTGGAGCAACGCAATAGAGTGATGCCTAGGTTTTCCGGAACGTAGAATTGGCCATCAATTTCAAACTGGTTGCAATTATACCTGTTATATGATGGAAACACTGCTGTATTTTTTTTGCATTTTATGGTTCGGGTGTTGACTTCTAAGGCCCTAACTATTCAATCCGTTGGAGCAGCGCCCTAAGGTGAAGCCTAGGTTGCCCGAAAAGTAGAAATGACCATAGCTTTCATACTGGTTGCAATTATTCGTTTTATATGATGGAAAAACTGTTGTATTTATATTGTATTTTATACATCTGGCGTTGACTTCTAAGGTACTAACTATGCGATCTAGTGGAGCAACGCCCTAGAGTGAAGCCTATGTTGCCCGGAACGTAGAAATGACCATCACTTTCAAACTGGTTGCAATTATTCCTGTTACATGATGGTAAAACTGTTGTATTTTTGTTGCATTTTATGCTTCGGGCATTGACTTCTAAGGCCCTAACTATTCAATCTGTTGGAGCAACGCCCTAGGGTGGAGCCTAGGTTGCCCGGAAAGTAGAAATGACCATAACTTTCATACAGGTTGCAATTATTCGTTTTATAGGATGGAAAAACTGTTGTATTTATATTGTATTTTATCCTTCTGGCGTTCCCTTCTTAGGCCCTAACTATTCGATCTGGTGGAACAACGGCCTAGGGTGAAGCCTAGGTTGCCCGGAACGTAGAAATAACCATAACTTTTACACTGGTAGCAATAATTCGTTTTATATTATGGAAAAACTGTTCTATTTATTTTGTATTTACTGCTTCGGGCGTTGGCTTCTAAGGCCCTAACTGTCTGGTCTGGCGGAGCAACGCCCTAGAGTGAAACCTAGGTTGCCCGGAACGTAGAAATGACCATAACTTTCACACTGGTTACTATTATTCGTTTTATACGATGGAAAAACTGTTATATTTGTATTGTATTTTATGCTTCTGGCGTTGACTTCGTAGGCCCTAACTATTCGATCTGGTGGAACAACGCCCTAGAGTGAAGCCTAGGTTGCCTGGAACGTAGAATTGGCCATCACTTTCAAACTGGTTGCAATTATTCCTAATATATGATGGAAACGCTGTTGTATTTTTTTTGCATTTTATGGTTCGGACGATGACTTCTAAGGCCCTAACCATTCAATCTGTTAGAGCAACGACCTACGGTGAAGCCTAGGTTGCTGGGGAAGTAGAAATGAGCATAAGTTTCATACTGGTTGCAATTATTCGTTTTATATGACGGAGAATCTGTTGTATTTATATTGTATATTATGCTTCTGGCGTTGACTTGTTAGGCCCTAACTATTCGATCTGGTGGAACAACGCCCTAGAGTGAAGCCTAGGTTGCCTGGAACGTAGAAATAACCATAACTTTTACACTGGTAGCAATTATTCGTTTTATATTATGGAAAAACTGTTCTATTTATTTTGTATTTACTGCTTCGGGCGTTGGCTTCTAAGGCCCTAACTGTCTGGTCTGGTGGAGCAACGCCCTAGAGTGAAACCTCGGTTGCCCGGAACGTAGAAATGACCATAACTTTCACACTGGTTACTATTATTCGTTTTATACGATGGAAAAACTGTTATATTTGTATTGTATTTTATGCTTCTGGCGTTGACTTCGTAGGCCCTAACAATTCGATCTGGTGGAACAACGCCCTGGAGTGAAGCCTAGGTTGCCTGGAACGTAGAATTGGCCATCACTTTCAAACTGGTTGCAATTATTCCTGCTACATGATGGAAGCACTGTTGTATTTTTTTTGCATTTTATGGTTCGGGCGTTGACTTCTAAGGCCCTAACTATTCAATCTGTTGGAGCAACGCCCTAGGGTGAAGCCTAGGATGCTCGAAAAGTAGAAATGTCCATAAGGTTCATACTGGTTGCAATTATTCGTTTTATACGATGGAAAAACTGTTGTATTTATATCGTATTTTATGCTTCTGGCGTTGACTTCTAAGGCACTAACTATTCGATCTGGTGGAGCAACGCAATAGAGCGAAGCCGAGGTTGCCCGGAACGTTGAATTGGCCATCACTTTCGAACTGGTCGCAATTATTCCTGTTATATGATGGAAACACTGTTGTATTTTTTTTTGCATTTTATGGTTCGGGCCTTGACTTTTAAGGCCCTAACTATTCAATCTGTTGGAGCAACGCCCTAGGGTGAAGACTAGGTTGCTCGGAAAGTAGAAATGACCATAAGTTTCATACTGGTTTCAATTATTCGTTTTATACGATGGAAAAACTGTTGTATTTATATTGTATTTTATGCTTCTGGCGTTGACTTCTAAGGTACTAACTATTCGATCTAGTGGAGCAACGCCCTAGAGTGAAGCCTATGTTGCCCGGAACGTAGAAATGACCATCACTTTCAAACTGGTTGCAATTATTCCTGTTATATGATGGAAAAACTGTTGTATTTTTATTGCATTTTATGCTTCGGGCATTGACTTCTAAGGCCCTAACTATTCAATCTGTTGGAGCAACGCCCTAGGGTGAAACCTGGGTTGCCCGGAAAGTAGAAATGACCATTGCTTTCATACTGGTTGCAATTACTCGTTTTATATGATGGAGAAACTGTTGTATCTATATTGTATTTTATGCTTCTGGCGTTCCCTTCTTAGGCCCTAACTATTCGATCTGGTGTAACAACGGCCTAGGGTGAAGCCGAGGTTGCTGGGGAAGTAGAAATGAGCATAAGTTTCATACTGGTTGCAATTATTCGTTTTATATGACGGAGAATCTGTTGTATTTATATTGTATATTATGCTTCTGGCGTTGACTTGTTAGGCCCTAACTATTCGATCTGGTGGAACAACGCCCTAGAGTGAAGCCTAGGTTGCCTGGAACGTAGAATTGGCCATCACTTTCAAACAGGTTGCAATTATTCCTGATATATGATGGAAACACTGTTGCATTTTTTTTGCATTTTATGGTTCGGGCGTTGACTTCTAAGGCCCTAACTATTCAATCTGCTGGAGCAACGCCCTAGGGTGAAGCCTAGGTTGCTCGGAAAGTAGAAATGACCATAAGTTTCATACTGGTTGCAATTATTCGTTTTATACGATGGAAAAGCTGTTGTATTTATATTGTACTTTATGCTTCTGGCGTTGACTTCTAAGGCACTATCTATTCGATCTGGTGAAGCAAGGCCCTAGAGCGTAGCCTAGGTTGCCCGGAACGTAGAAATGGCCATCACTTTCAAACTGGTTGCAATTATTCCTGCTATATGATGGATACACTGTTGTATTTTTATTGCATTTTATGCTTCGGGCGTTGACTTCTAAGGCCCTAACTATTCAATCTGTTGGAGCAACGCCCTAGGGTGAAGCCTAGCTTGCTCGGAAAGTAGAAATGACCATAAGTTTCATACTGGTTGCGATTATTCGTTTTATACGATGGAAATCTGTTGCATTTATATCGTATTTTATGCTTCTGGCGCTGACTTCTTAGGCCGTAACTATTCGGTCTGGTGCAGCAACGCCCTGGAGTGAAACCTAGGTTGCCAGGAACGTAGAATTGGCCATCACTTTCAAACTGGTTGCAATTATTCCTGCTACATGATGGAAACACTGTTGTATTTTTTTTGCATTTTATGGTTCGGGCGTTGACTTCTAAGGCCCTAACTATTCAATCTGTTGGAGCAACGCCCTAGGGTGAAGCCTAGGATGCTCGAAAAGTATAAATGTCCATAAGGTTCATACTGGTTGCAATTATTCGTTTTATACGATGGAAAAACTGTTGTATTTATATCGTATTTTATGCTTCTGGCGTTGACTTCTAAGGCACTAACTATTCGATCTGGTGGAGCAACGCAATAGAGCGAAGCCGAGGTTGCCCGGAACGTTGAATTGGCCATCACTTTCGAACTGGTCGCAATTATTCCTGTTATATGATGGAAACACTGTTGTATTTTTTTTTGCATTTTATGGTTCGGGCCTTGACTTTTAAGGCCCTAACTATTCAATCTGTTGGAGCAACGCCCTAGGGTGAAGACTAGGTTGCTCGGAAAGTAGAAATGACCATAAGTTTCATACTGGTTTCAATTATTCGTTTTATACGATGGAAAAACTGTTGTATTTATATTGTATTTTATACATCTGGCGTTGACTTCTAAGGTACTAACTATTCGATCTAGTGGAGCAACGCCCTAGAGTGAAGCCTATGTTGCCCGGAACGTAGAAATGACCATCACTTTCAAACTGGTTGCAATTATTCCTGTTATATGATGGAAAAACTGTTGTATTTTTATTGCATTTTATGCTTCGGGCATTGACTTCTAAGGCCCTAACTATTCAATCTGTTGGAGCAACGCCCTAGGGTGAAACCTGGGTTGCCCGGAAAGTAGAAATGACCATTGCTTTCATACTGGTTGCAATTATTCGTTTTATATGATGGAGAAACTGTTGTATCTATATTGTATTTTATGCTTCTGGCGTTCCCTTCTTAGGCCCTAACTATTCGATCTGGTGTAACAACGGCCTAGGGTGAAGCCGAGGTTGCCCGGAACGTAGAAATAACCATAACTTTTACACTGGTAGCAATTAATCGTTTTATACTATGGAAAAACTGTTCTATTTATTTTGTATTTAATGCTTCGGGCGTTGGCTTCTAAGGCCCTAACTGTCTGGTCTGGTGGAGCAACGCCCTAGAGTGAAACCTAGGTTGCCCGGAACGTAGAAATGCCCATAACTTTCACACTGGTTGCTATTATTCGTTTCATACGATGGAAAAACTGTTATATTTGTATTGTATTTTATGCTTCTGGCGTTGACTTCGTAGGCCCTAACTATTCGATCTGGTGGAACAACGCCCTAGAGTGAAGCCTAGGTTGCCTGGAACGTAGAATTGGCCATCACTTTCAAACTGGTTGCAATTATTCCTAATATATGATGGAAACGCTGTTGTATTTTTTTTGCATTTTATGGTTCGGACGATGACTTCTAAGGCCCTAACCATTCAATCTGTTAGAGCAACGACCTAGGGTGAAGCCTAGGTTGCTGGGGAAGTAGAAATGAGCATAAGTTTCATACTGGTTGCAATTATTCGTTTTATATGACGGAGAATCTGTTGTATTTATATTGTATATTATGCTTCTGGCGTTCCCTTCTTAGGCCCTAACTATTCGATTTGGTGGAACAACGGCCTAGGGTGAAGCCTAGGTTGCCCGGAACGTTGAAATAACCATAACTTTTACACTGGTAGCAATTATTCGTTTAATACTATGGGAAAACTCTTCTATTTATTTTGTATTTAATGCTTCGGGCGTTGGCTTCTAAGGCCCTAATTGCTTGATCTGGTGGGAGCAACGCCCTAGAGTGAAACCTAGGTTGCTCGGAACATAGAAATGACCATAACTTTCACACTGGTTGCCATTATTCGTTTTATACGATGGAAAAGCTGTTGTATTTATATTGTACTTTATGCTTCTGGCGTTGACTTCTAAGGCACTATCTATTCGATCTGGTGAAGCAAGGCCCTAGAGCGTAGCCTAGGTTGCCCGGAACGTAGAAATGGCCATCACTTTCAAACTGGTTGCAATTATTCCTGTTATATGATGGATACACTGTTGTATTTTTATTGCATTTTATGCTTCGGGCGTTGACTTCTAAGGCCCTAACTATTCAATCTGTTGGAGCAACGCCCTAGGGTGAAGCCTAGCTTGCTCGGAAAGTAGAAATGACCATAAGTTTCATACTGGTTGCGATTATTCGTTTTATACGATGGAAATCTATTGCATTTATATCGTATTTTATGCTTCTGGCGCTGACTTCTTAGGCCGTAACTATTCGGTCTGGTGCAGCAACGCCCTGGAGTGAAACCTAGGTTGCCAGGAACGTAGAATTGGCCATCACTTTCAAACGGGTTGCAATTATTCCTGCTACATGATGGAAACACTGTTGTATTTTTTTTGCATTTTATGGTTCGGGCGTTGACTTCTAAGGCCCTAACTATTCAATCTGTTGGAGCAACGCCCTAGGGTGAAGCCTAGGATGCTCGAAAAGTAGAAATGTCCATAAGGTTCACACTGGTTGCTATTATTCGTTTTATACGATGGAAAAACTGTTGTATTTATATCGTATTTTATGCTTCTGGCGTTGACATCTAAGGCACTAACTATTCGATCTGGTGGAGCAACGCAATAGAGCGAAGCCTAGGTTGCCCGGAACGTTGAATTGGCCATCACTTTCGAACTGGTCGCAATTATTCCTGTTATATGATGGAAACACTGTTGTATTTTTTTTTGCATTTTATGGTTCGGGCCTTGACTTCTAAGGCCCTAACTATTCAATCTGTTGGAGCAACGCCCTAGGGTGAAACCTGGGTTGCCCGGAAAGTAGAAATGACCATTGCTTTCATACTGGTTGCAATTATTCGTTTTATATGATGGAGAAACTGTTGTATCTATATTGTATTTTATGCTTCTGGCGTTCCCTTCTTAGGCCCTAACTATTCGATCTGGTGTAACAACGGCCTAGGGTGAAGCCGAGGTTGCTGGGGAAGTAGAAATGAGCATAAGTTTCATACTGGTTGCAATTATTCGTTTTATATGACGGAGAATCTGTTGTATTTATATTGTATATTATGCTTCTGGCGTTGACTTGTTAGGCCCTAACTATTCGATCTGGTGGAACAACGCCCTAGAGTGAAGCCTAGGTTGCCTGGAACGTAGAATTGGCCATCACTTTCAAACAGGTTGCAATTATCCCTGATATATGATGGAAACACTGTTGCATTTTTTTTGCATTTTATGGTTCGGGCGTTGACTTCTAAGGCCCTAACTATTCAATCTGCTGGAGCAACGCCCTAGGGTGAAGCCTAGGTTGCTCGGAAAGTAGAAATGACCATAAGTTTCATACTGGTTGCAATTATTCGTTTTATACGATGGAAAAGCTGTTGTATTTATATTGTACTTTATGCTTCTGGCGTTGACTTCTAAGGCACTATCTATTCGATCTGGTGAAGCAAGGCCCTAGAGCGTAGCCTAGGTTGCCCGGAACGTAGAAATGGCCATCACTTTCAAACTGGTTGCAATTATTCCTGCTATATGATGGATACACTGTTGTATTTTTATTGCATTTTATGCTTCGGGCGTTGACTTCTAAGGCCCTAACTATTCAATCTGTTGGAGCAACGCCCTAGGGTGAAGCCTAGCTTGCTCGGAAAGTAGAAATGACCATAAGTTTCATACTGGTTGCGATTATTCGTTTTATACGATGGAAATCTGTTGCATTTATATCGTATTTTATGCTTCTGGCGCTGACTTCTTAGGCCGTAACTATTCGGTCTGGTGCAGCAACGCCCTGGAGTGAAACCTAGGTTGCCAGGAACGTAGAATTGGCCATCACTTTCAAACTGGTTGCAATTATTCCTGCTACATGATGGAAACACTGTTGTATTTTTTTTGCATTTTATGGTTCGGGCGTTGACTTCTAAGGCCCTAACTATTCAATCTGTTGGAGCAACGCCCTAGGGTGAAGCCTAGGATGCTCGAAAAGTATAAATGTCCATAAGGTTCATACTGGTTGCAATTATTCGTTTTATACGATGGAAAAACTGTTGTATTTATATCGTATTTTATGCTTCTGGCGTTGACTTCTAAGGCACTAACTATTCGATCTGGTGGAGCAACGCAATAGAGCGAAGCCGAGGTTGCCCGGAACGTTGAATTGGCCATCACTTTCGAACTGGTCGCAATTATTCCTGTTATATGATGGAAACACTGTTGTATTTTTTTTTGCATTTTATGGTTCGGGCCTTGACTTTTAAGGCCCTAACTATTCAATCTGTTGGAGCAACGCCCTAGGGTGAAGACTAGGTTGCTCGGAAAGTAGAAATGACCATAAGTTTCATACTGGTTTCAATTATTCGTTTTATACGATGGAAAAACTGTTGTATTTATATTGTATTTTATACATCTGGCGTTGACTTCTAAGGTACTAACTATTCGATCTAGTGGAGCAACGCCCTAGAGTGAAGCCTATGTTGCCCGGAACGTAGAAATGACCATCACTTTCAAACTGGTTGCAATTATTCCTGTTATATGATGGAAAAACTGTTGTATTTTTATTGCATTTTATGCTTCGGGCATTGACTTCTAAGGCCCTAACTATTCAATCTGTTGGAGCAACGCCCTAGGGTGAAACCTGGGTTGCCCGGAAAGTAGAAATGACCATTGCTTTCATACTGGTTGCAATTATTCGTTTTATATGATGGAGAAACTGTTGTATCTATATTGTATTTTATGCTTCTGGCGTTCCCTTCTTAGGCCCTAACTATTCGATCTGGTGTAACAACGGCCTAGGGTGAAGCCGAGGTTGCCCGGAACGTAGAAATAACCATAACTTTTACACTGGTAGCAATTAATCGTTTTATACTATGGAAAAACTGTTCTATTTATTTTGTATTTAATGCTTCGGGCGTTGGCTTCTAAGGCCCTAACTGTCTGGTCTGGTGGAGCAACGCCCTAGAGTGAAACCTAGGTTGCCCGGAACGTAGAAATGCCCATAACTTTCACACTGGTTGCTATTATTCGTTTCATACGATGGAAAAACTGTTATATTTGTATTGTATTTTATGCTTCTGGCGTTGACTTCGTAGGCCCTAACTATTCGATCTGGTGGAACAACGCCCTAGAGTGAAGCCTAGGTTGCCTGGAACGTAGAATTGGCCATCACTTTCAAACTGGTTGCAATTATTCCTAATATATGATGGAAACGCTGTTGTATTTTTTTTGCATTTTATGGTTCGGACGATGACTTCTAGGGCCCTAACCATTCAATCTGTTAGAGCAACGACCTAGGGTGAAGCCTAGGTTGCTGGGGAAGTAGAAATGAGCATAAGTTTCATACTGGTTGCAATTATTCGTTTTATATGACGGAGAATCTGTTGTATTTATATTGTATATTATGCTTCTGGCGTTCCCTTCTTAGGCCCTAACTATTCGATTTGGTGGAACAACGGCCTAGGGTGAAGCCTAGGTTGCCCGGAACGTTGAAATAACCATAACTTTTACACTGGTAGCAATTATTCGTTTAATACTATGGGAAAACTCTTCTATTTATTTTGTATTTAATGCTTCGGGCGTTGGCTTCTAAGGCCCTAATTGCTTGATCTGGTGGGAGCAACGCCCTAGAGTGAAACCTAGGTTGCTCGGAACGTAGAAATGACCATAACTTTCACACTGGTTGCCATTATTCGTTTTATACGATGGAAAAGCTGTTGTATTTATATTGTACTTTATGCTTCTGGCGTTGACTTCTAAGGCACTATCTATTCGATCTGGTGAAGCAAGGCCCTAGAGCGTAGCCTAGGTTGCCCGGAACGTAGAAATGGCCATCACTTTCAAACTGGTTGCAATTATTCCTGTTATATGATGGATACACTGTTGTATTTTTATTGCATTTTATGCTTCGGGCGTTGACTTCTAAGGCCCTAACTATTCAATCTGTTGGAGCAACGCCCTAGGGTGAAGCCTAGCTTGCTCGGAAAGTAGAAATGACCATAAGTTTCATACTGGTTGCGATTATTCGTTTTATACGATGGAAATCTATTGCATTTATATCGTATTTTATGCTTCTGGCGCTGACTTCTTAGGCCGTAACTATTCGGTCTGGTGCAGCAACGCCCTGGAGTGAAACCTAGGTTGCCAGGAACGTAGAATTGGCCATCACTTTCAAACGGGTTGCAATTATTCCTGCTACATGATGGAAACACTGTTGTATTTTTTTTGCATTTTATGGTTCGGGCGTTGACTTCTAAGGCCCTAACTATTCAATCTGTTGGAGCAACGCCCTAGGGTGAAGCCTAGGATGCTCGAAAAGTAGAAATGTCCATAAGGTTCACACTGGTTGCAATTATTCGTTTTATACGATGGAAAAACTGTTGTATTTATATCGTATTTTATGCTTCTGGCGTTGACTTCTAAGGCACTAACTATTCGATCTGGTGGAGCAACGCAATAGAGCGAAGCCTAGGTTGCCCGGAACGTTGAATTGGCCATCACTTTCGAACTGGTCGCAATTATTCCTGTTATATGATGGAAACACTGTTGTATTTTTTTTTGCATTTTATGGTTCGGGCCTTGACTTCTAAGGCCCTAACTATTCAATCTGTTGGAGCAACGCCCTAGGGTGAAGACTAGGTTGCTCGGAAAGTAGAAATGACCATAAGTTTCATACTGGTTGCAATTATTCGTTTTATACGATGGAAAAACTGTTGTATTTATATTGTATTTTATACATCTGGCGTTTACTTCTAAGGCACTAACTATTCGATCTGGTGGAACAACGCCCTAGAGTGAAGCCTAGGTTGCCTGGAACGTAGAATTGGCCATCACTTTCAAACTGGTTGCAATTATTCCTAATATATGATGGAAACGCTGTTGTATTTTTTTTGCATTTTATGGTTCGGACGATGACTTCTAAGGCCCTAACCATTCAATCCGTTGGAGCAACGCCCTAGGGTGAAGCCTAGGTTGCTCGGAAAGTAGAAATGACCATAAGTTTCATACTGGTTTCAATTATTCGTTTTATACGATGGAAAAACTGTTGTATTTATATTGTATTTTATACATCTGGCGTTGACTTCTAAGGTACTAACTATTCGATCTAGTGGAGCAACGCCCTAGAGTGAAGCCTATGTTGCCCGGAACGTAGAAATGACCATCACTTTCAAACTGGTTGCAATTATTCCTGTTATATGATGGAAAAACTGTTGTATTTTTATTGCATTTTATGCTTCGGGCATTGACTTCTAAGGCCCTAACTATTCAATCTGTTGGAGCAACGCCCTAGGGTGAAACCTGGGTTGCCCGGAAAGTAGAAATGACCATTGCTTTCATACTGGTTGCAATTATTCGTTTTATATGATGGAGAAACTGTTGTATCTATATTGTATTTTATGCTTCTGGCGTTCCCTTCTTAGGCCCTAACTATTCGATCTGGTGTAACAACGGCCTAGGGTGAAGCCGAGGTTGCCCGGAACGTAGAAATAACCATAACTTTTACACTGGTAGCAATTAATCGTTTTATACTATGGAAAAACTGTTCTATTTATTTTGTATTTAATGCTTCGGGCGTTGGCTTCTAAGGCCCTAACTGTCTGGTCTGGTGGAGCAACGCCCTAGAGTGAAACCTAGGTTGCCCGGAACGTAGAAATGCCCATAACTTTCACACTGGTTGCTATTATTCGTTTCATACGATGGAAAAACTGTTATATTTGTATTGTATTTTATGCTTCTGGCGTTGACTTCGTAGGCCCTAACTATTCGATCTGGTGGAACAACGCCCTAGAGTGAAGCCTAGGTTGCCTGGAACGTAGAATTGGCCATCACTTTCAAACTGGTTGCAATTATTCCTAATATATGATGGAAACGCTGTTGTATTTTTTTTGCATTTTATGGTTCGGACGATGACTTCTAAGTCCCTAACCATTCAATCTGTTAGAGCAACGACCTAGGGTGAAGCCTAGGTTGCTGGGGAAGTAGAAATGAGCATAAGTTTCATACTGGTTGCAATTATTCGTTTTATATGACGGAGAATCTGTTGTATTTATATTGTATATTATGCTTCTGGCGTTCCCTTCTTAGGCCCTAACTATTCGATTTGGTGGAACAACGGCCTAGGGTGAAGCCTAGGTTGCCCGGAACGTTGAAATAACCATAACTTTTACACTGGTAGCAATTATTCGTTTTATACTATGGGAAAACTCTTCTATTTATTTTGTATTTAATGCTTCGGGCGTTGGCTTCTAAGGCCCTAATTGCTTGATCTGGTGGGAGCAACGCCCTAGAGTGAAACCTAGGTTGCTCGGAACGTAGAAATGACCATAACTTTCACACTGGTTGCCATTATTCGTTTTATACGATGGAAAAGCTGTTGTATTTATATTGTACTTTATGCTTCTGGCGTTGACTTCTAAGGCACTATCTATTCGATCTGGTGAAGCAAGGCCCTAGAGCGTAGCCTAGGTTGCCCGGAACGTAGAAATGGCCATCACTTTCAAACTGGTTGCAATTATTCCTGTTATATGATGGATACACTGTTGTATTTTTATTGCATTTTATGCTTCGGGCGTTGACTTCTAAGGCCCTAACTATTCAATCTGTTGGAGCAACGCCCTAGGGTGAAGCCTAGCTTGCTCGGAAAGTAGAAATGACCATAAGTTTCATACTGGTTGCGATTATTCGTTTTATACGATGGAAATCTATTGCATTTATATCGTATTTTATGCTTCTGGCGCTGACTTCTTAGGCCGTAACTATTCGGTCTGGTGCAGCAACGCCCTGGAGTGAAACCTAGGTTGCCAGGAACGTAGAATTGGCCATCACTTTCAAACGGGTTGCAATTATTCCTGCTACATGATGGAAACACTGTTGTATTTTTTTTGCATTTTATGGTTCGGGCGTTGACTTCTAAGGCCCTAACTATTCAATCTGTTGGAGCAACGCCCTAGGGTGAAGCCTAGGATGCTCGAAAAGTAGAAATGTCCATAAGGTTCACACTGGTTGCAATTATTCGTTTTATACGATGGAAAAACTGTTGTATTTATATCGTATTTTATGCTTCTGGCGTTGACTTCTAAGGCACTAACTATTCGATCTGGTGGAGCAACGCAATAGAGCGAAGCCTAGGTTGCCCGGAACGTTGAATTGGCCATCACTTTCGAACTGGTCGCAATTATTCCTGTTATATGATGGAAACACTGTTGTATTTTTTTTTGCATTTTATGGTTCGGGCCTTGACTTCTAAGGCCCTAACTATTCAATCTGTTGGAGCAACGCCCTAGGGTGAAGACTAGGTTGCTCGGAAAGTAGAAATGACCATAAGTTTCATACTGGTTGCAATTATTCGTTTTATACGATGGAAAAACTGTTGTATTTATATTGTATTTTATACATCTGGCGTTTACTTCTAAGGCACTAACTATTCGATCTGGTGGAACAACGCCCTAGAGTGAAGCCTAGGTTGCCTGGAACGTAGAATTGGCCATCACTTTCAAACTGGTTGCAATTATTCCTAATATATGATGGAAACGCTGTTGTATTTTTTTTGCATTTTATGGTTCGGACGATGACTTCTAAGGCCCTAACCATTCAATCCGTTGGAGCAACGCCCTAGGGTGAAGCCTAGGTTGCTCGGAAAGTAGAAATGACCATAGGTTTCATACTGGTTGCAATTATTCGTTTTATACGATGGAAAAACTGTTGAATTTATATTGTATTTTATGCTTCTGGCGTTGACTTCTAAGGCCCTAACTACTCTATCTGTTGGAGCAACGCCCTAGGGTGAAGCCTATGTTGCCCGGAAAGTAGAAATGACGTTAACCTTCATACTGGTTGCAATTATTCGTTTTATACGATGGAAAAACTGTTGTATTTATATTGTATTTTATACATCTGGCGTTGACTTCTAAGGTACTAACTATGCGATCTAGTGGAGCAACGCCCTAGAGTGAAGCCTATGTTGCCCGGAACGTAGAAATGACCATCACTTTCAAACTGGTTGCAATTATTCCTGTTACATGATGGAAAAACTGTTGTATTTTTGTTGCATTTTATGCTTCGGGCATTGACTTCTAAGGCCCTAACTATTCAATCTGTTGGAGCAACGCCCTAGGGTGAAGCCTAGGTTGCCCGGAAAGTAGAAATGACCATAACTTTCATACAGGTTGCAATTATTCCTGATATATGATGGAAACACTGTTGTATTTTTTTTGCATTTTATGATTCGGGCGTTGACTTCTAAGGCCCTAACTATTCAATCTGCTGGAGCAACGCCCTAGGGTGAAGCCTAGGTTGCTCGGAAGGTAGAAATGACCATAAGTTTCATACTGGTTGCAATTATTCGTTTTATACGATGGAAAAGCTGTTGTATTTATATTGTACTTTATGCTTCTGGCGTTGACTTCTAAGGCACTATCTATTCGATCTGGTGAAGCAAGGCCCTAGAGCGTAGCCTAGGTTGCCCGGAACGTAGAAATGGCCATCACTTTCAAACTGGTTGCAATTATTCCTGCTACATGATGGAAACACTGTTGTATTTTTTTTGCATTTTATGGTTCGGGCGTTGACTCCTAAGGCCCTAACTATTCAATCTGTTGGAGCAACGCCCTAGGGTGAAGCCTAGGATGCTCGAAAAGTAGAAATGTCCATAAGGTTCATACTGGTTGCAATTATTCGTTTTATACGATGGAAAAGCTGTTGTATTTATATCGTATTTTATGCTTCTGGCGTTGACTTCTAAGGCACTAACTATTCGATCTGGTGGAGCAACGCAATAGAGCGAAGCCTAGGTTGCCCGGAACGTTGAATTGGCCATCACTTTCGAACTGGTCGCAATTATTCCTGTTATATGATGGAAACACTGTTGTATTTTTTCTAGAATTTTATGGTTCGGGCCTTGACTTTTAAGGCCCTAACTATTCAATCTGTTGGAGCAACGCCCTAGGGTGAAGACTAGGTTGCTCGGAAAGTAGAAATGACAATAAGTTTCATACTGGTTGCAATTATTCGTTTTATACGATGGAAAAACTGTTGTATTTATATTGTATTTTATGCTTCTGGCGTTGACTTCTAAGGCACTAACTATTCGATCTGGTGGAGCAACGCAATAGAGTGATGCCTAGGTTTTCCGGAACGTAGAATTGGCCATCAATTCCAAACTGGTTGCAATTATACCTGTTATATGATGGAAACACTGCTGTATTTTTTTTGCATTTTATGGTTCGGGCGTTGACTTCTAAGGCCCTAACTATTCAATCCGTTGGAGCAACGCCCTATGGTGAAGCCTAGATTGCTCGGAAAGTAGAAATATCCATAAGTTTCATACTGGTTGCAATTATTCGTTTTATACGATGGAAAAACTGTTGTATTTATATTGTATTTTATGCTTCTGGCGTTGACTTCTAAGGCACTAACTATTCGATCTGGCGGAGCAACGCCCTCGAGTGAAGCCTAGGTTGCCCGGAACGTAGAATTGGCCATCACTTTCAAACTGGTTGCAATTATTCCTGATATATGATGGAAACACTGTTGTATTTTTTTTTGCATTTTATGGTTCGGGCCTTGATTTCTAAGGCCCTAACTATTCAATCTGTTGGAGCAACGCCCTAGGGTGAAGCCTAGGTTGCTCGGAAAGTAGAAATGACCATAAGTTTCATACTGGTTGCAATTATTCGTTTTATACGATGGAATAGCTGTTGTATTTATATTGTATTTTATGCTTCTGGCGTTGACTTCTTAGGCTCTAACTATTCGATCTGGTGGAGCAACGCCCTAGAGTGAAGCCGAGCTTGCCCGGAACGTGGAATTGGCCATCACTTTCAAACTTGTTGCAATTATTCCTGTTATATGATTGATACACTGTTGTATTTTTATTGCATTTTACGCTTCGGGCGTTGACTTCTAAGCCCCTAACTATTCAATCTGTTGGGCCAACGCCCTAGGGTGAAGCCTAGGTTGCTCGGAAAGTAGAAATATCCATATGTTTCATACTGGTTGCAATTATTCGTTTTATACGATGGAAAAACTGTTAGATTTATATTGTATTTTATACTTCGGGCGTTAACTTCTAAGGCCCTAACTATTCAATCTGTTGGATCAACGCCCTAGAGTGAAGCCAAGGTTGCTCGGATTGTAGAAATGACCATAACATTCACACTGGTTGAAATTATTTGTTTTATACGATGGAAAAGCTGTTGTATTGATATTGTATTTTATGCTTCCGGCGTTGACTTCTAAGGCACTAACTATTCGATCTGGTGGAGCAACGCAATAGAGTGATGCCTAGGTTTTCCGGAACGTAGAATTGGCCATCAATTTCAAACTGGTTGCAATTATACCTGTTATATGATGGAAACACTGATGTATTTTTTTTGCATTTTATGGTTCGGGTGTTGACTTCTAAGCCCCTAACTATTCAATCCGTTGGAGCAGCGCCCTAAGGTGAAGCCTAGGTTGCCCGAAAAGTAGAAATGACCATAGCTTTCATACTGGTTGCAATTATTCATTTTATATGATGGAAAAACTGTTGTATTTATATTGTATTTTATGCTTCTGGCGTTCCCTTCTTAGACCCAAACTATTCGATCTGGTGGAATAACGGCCTAGGGTGAAGCCTAGGTTGCCCGGAACGTAGAAATAACCATAACTTTTACACTGGTAGCAATTATTCGTTTTATACTATGGAAAAACTGTTCTATTTATTTTGTATTTAATGCTTCGGGCCTTGGCTTCTAAGTCCCTAACTGTTTGATCTGGTGGAGCAACGCCCTAGAGTGAAACCTAGGTTGCCCGGAACGTAGAAATGACCATAACTTTCACACTGGTTGCTATTATTCGTTTTATACAATGGAAAAACTGTTATATTTATATTGTATTTTATGATTCTGGCGTTGACTTCTTCGGCCCTAACTATTCGATCTGGTGGAACAACGCCCTAGACTGAAGCCTAGGTTGCCTGGAACGTAGAATTGGCCATCACTTTCAAACTGGTTGCAATTATTCCTGATATATGATGGAAACACTGTTGTATTTTTTTTGCATTTTATGGTTCGGGCGTTGACTTCTAAGGCCCTAACTATTCAATCTGCTGGAGCAACGCCCTAGGGTGAAGCCTAGGTTGCTCGGAAAGTAGAAATGACCATAAGTTTCATACTGGTTGCAATTATTCGTTTTATACGATGGAAAAACTGTTGTATATATATCGTATTTTATGCTTCTGGCGTTGACTTCTTAGGCCGTAACTATTCGGTCTGGTGGAGCAACGCCCTAGAGTGAAGCCTAGGTTGCTCGGAAGGTAGGAATGACCATAAGTTTCACACTGGTTGCTATTATTCGTTTTATACGATGGAAAAACTGTTGTATTTACATTGTATTTTAAGCTTCTGGCGTTGACTTCTAAGGCACTAACTATTCGATCTTGTGGAGCAACGCAATAGAGCGATGCCTAGGTTGCCCGGAACGTAGAATTGGCCATCAATTTCAAACTGGTTGCAATTATACCTATTATATGATGGAAACACTGCTGTATTTTTTTTGCACTTTATGGTTCGGGCGCTGGCTTCTAAGGCCCTAACTATTCAATCCGTTGGAGCAACGCCTTAGGGTGAAGCCTAGGTTGCTCGGAAAGTAGAAATGACCATAGGTTTCATACTGGTTGCAATTATTCGTTTTATACGATGGAAAAACTGTTGTATTTATATTGTATTTTATGCTTCTGGCGTTGACTTCTAAGGCACTAACTATTCGATCTGGCGGAGCAACGCCCTGGAGTGAAGCCTAGGTTGCCCGGAACGTAGAATTGGCCATCACTTTCAAACTGGTTGCAATTATTCCTGATATATGATGGAAACACTGTTGTATTTTTTTTGCATTTTATGGTTCGGGCGTTGACTTCTAAGGCCCTAACTATTCAATCTGTTGGAGCAACGCCGTAGGGTGAAGCCTAGGTTGCTCGGAAAGTAGAAATGACCATAAGTTTCATACTGGTTGCAATTATTCGTTTTATACGATGGAAAAGCTGTTGTATTTATATTGTATTTTATGCTTCTGGCGTTGACTTCTAAGGCACTAGCTATTCGATCTGGTGGAGCAACGCCCTAGAGTGAAGCCTAGGTTGCCCGGAACGTAGAATTGGCCATCACTTTCAAACTGGTTGCAATTATTCCTGTTATATGATGGATACACTGTTGTATTTTTATTGCATTTTATGTTTCGGGCGTTGACTTCTAAGGCCCTAACTATTCAATCTGTTGGACCAACGCCCTAGGGTGAAGCCTAGCTTGCTCGGAAAGTAGAAATGACCATAAGTTTCATACTGGTTGCAATTATTCGTTTTATACGATGGAAAAGCTGTTCTATTTATATTGTACTTTATGCTTCTGGCGTTGACTTCTAAGGCACTAACTATTCCATCTGGTGGAGCGACGCAATAGAGTGATGCCGAGGTTGCTCGGGAAGTAGAAATGACCATAGGTTTCATACTGGTTGCAACTATTCGTTTTATACGATGGAAATACTGTTGTATTTATATTGTATTTTATGCTTCTGGCGTTGTCTTCTAAGGCACTAACTGTTCGATCTGGTGGAGCAACGCAATAGAGTGATGCCTAGGTTGCCCGGAACGTAGAATTGGCCTTCAATTTCAAACTGGTTGCAATTATACCTGTTATATGATGGAAACACTGCTGTATTTTTTTTGCATTTTATGGCTCGGGCGCTGGCTTCTAAGGCCCTAACTATTCAATCCGTTGGAGCAACGCCCTAGGGTGAAGCCTAGGTTGCACGGAAAGTAGAAATGACCATAGGTTTCATACTGGTTGCAATTATTCGTTTTATACGATGGAAAAACTGTTGTATTTATATTGTATTTTATGCTTCTGGCGTTGACTTCTAAGGCACTAACTATTCGATCTGGTGGAGCAACGCCCAAGAGTGAAGCCTAGGTTGCCCGGAACGTAGAATTGGCCATCACTTTCAAACTGGTTGTAATTATTCCTGATATATGAAGGAAACACTGTTGTATTTTTTTTGCATTTTATGGTTCGGGCGTTGACTTCTAAGGCCCTAACTATTCAATCTGTTGGAGCAACGCCCTAGGGTGAAGCCTAGGTTGCTCGGAAAGTAGAAATGACCATAAGTTTCATACTGGTTGCAATTATTCGTTTTATACGATGGAAAAACTGTTGTCTTTATATTGTATTTTATGCTTCTGGCGTTGACTTCTAAGGCTCTAACTATTCGATCTGGTGGAGCAACGCCCTAGGGTGAAGCCTAGCTTGCTCGGAAAGTAGAAATGACTATAAGTTTCATACTGGTTGCAATTATTCGTTTTACACGATGGAAAAGCTGTTGTATTTATATCGTATTTTATGCTTCTGGCGTTGACTTCTTAGGCCGTAACTATTCGGTCTGGTGCAGCAACGCCCTGGAGTGAAACCTAGGTTGCCCGGAACGTAGAATTGGCAAACACTTTCAAACTGGTTGCAATTATTCCTGATATATGATGGAAACACTGTTGTCTTTTTTTTTGCATTTTATGGTCCGGGCGTTGACTTCTAAGGCCCTAACTATTCAATCTGTTTGAGCAACGCCCTAGGGTGAAGCCTAGGTTGCTCGGAAAGTAGAAATGACCATAAGTTTCATACTGGTTGCGATTATTCGTTTTATACGATGGAAATCTGTTGCATTTATATCGTATTTTATGCTTCTGGCGTTGACTTCTTAGGCCGTAACTATTCGGTCTGGTGCAGCAACGCCCTGGAGTGAAACCTAGGTTGCCCGGAACGTAGAATTGGCAAACACTTTCAAACTGGTTGCAATTATTCCTGATATATGATGGAAACACTGTTGTCTTTTTTTTTGCATTTTATGGTCCGGGCGTTGACTTCTAAGGCCCTAACTATTCAATCTGTTTGAGCAACGCCCTAGGGTGAAGCCTAGGTTGCTCGGAAAGTAGAAATGTCCATAAGTTTCATACTGGTTGCAATTATTCGTTTTATACGATGGAAAAACTGTTGTATTTATATTGTACTTTATGCTTCTGGCGTTGACTTCTAAGGCACTAACTATTCGATCTGGTGGAGCAACGCCCTAGAGTGAAGCCTAGGTTGCCCGGAACGTAGTATTGGCCATCACTTTCAAACTGGTTGCAATTATTACCGATATATGATGGAAACACTGTTGTATTTTTTTTGCATTTTATGGTTCGGGCGTTGACTTCTAAGGCCCTAACTATTCAATCTGTTTGAGCAACGCCCTAGGGTGAAGCCTAGGTTGCTCGGAAAGTAGAAATGTCCATAAGTTTCATACTGGTTGCAATTATTCGTTTTATACGATGGAAAAACTGTTGTATTTATATTGTATTTTATGCTTCTGGCGTTGACTTCTAAGGCACTAACTATTCGATCTGGTGGAGCGACGCAATAGAGTGATGCCTAGGTTGCCCGGAACGTAGAATTGGCCATCAATTTCAAACTGGTTGCAATTATACCTGTAATATGATGGAAACACTGCTGTATTTTTTTTGCATTTTATGGCTCAGGCGTTGACTTCTAAGGCCCTAACTATTCAATCCGTTGGAGCAACGCCCTAGCGTGAAGCCTAGGTTGCTCGGAAAGTAGAAATGACCATAAGTGTAATACTGGTTGCAATTATTCGTTTTATACGATGGAAAAACTGATGTATTTATATTGTATTTTATGCTTCTGGCGTTGACTTCTAAGGCACTAACTATTCGATCTGGTGGAGCGACGCAATAGAGTGATGCCTAGGTTGCCCGGAACGTAGAATTGGCCATCAATTTCAAACTGGTTGCAATTATACCTGTAATATGATGGAAACACTGCTGTATTTTTTTTGCATTTTATGGCTCAGGCGTTGACTTCTAAGGCCCTAACTATTCAATCCGTTGGAGCAACGCCCTAGCGTGAAGCCTAGGTTGCTCGGAAAGTAGAAATGACCATAAGTGTAATACTGGTTGCAATTATTCATTTTATACGATGGAAAAACTGATGTATCTATATTGTATTTTATGCTTCTGGCGTTGACTTCTAAGGCACTAACTATTCGATCTGGCGGAGCAACGCCCTAGAGTGAAGCCTAGGTTGCCCGGAACGTAGAATTGGCCATCACTTTCAAACTGGTTGCAATTATTCCTGATATATGATGGAAACACTGTTGTATTTTTTTTGCATTTTATGCTTCGGGCGTTGACTTCTAAGGCCCTAACTATTCAATCTGTTGGACCAACGCCCTAGGGTGAAGGCTAGCTTGGTCGGAAAGTAGAAATGACCATAAGTTTCATACTGGTTACAATTATTCGTTTCATACGATGGAAAAACTGTTGTATTTATATTGTATTTTATGCTTCTGGCGTTGACTTCTAAGGCACTAACTATTCGATCTGGTGGAGCGACGCAATAGAGTGATGCCTAGGTTGCCCGGAACGTAGAATTGGCCATCAATTTCAAACTGGTTGCAATTATACCTGTAATATGATGGAAACACTGCTGTATTTTTTTTGCATTTTATGGCTCAGGCGTTGACTTCTAAGGCCCTAACTATTCAATCCGTTGGAGCAACGCCCTAGCGTGAAGCCTAGGTTGCTCGGAAAGTAGAAATGACCATAAGTGTAATACTGGTTGCAATTATTCGTTTTATACGATGGAAAAACTGATGTATTTATATTGTATTTTATGCTTCTGGCGTTGACTTCTAAGGCACTAACTATTCGATATGGTGGAGCGACGCAATAGAGTGATGCCTAGGTTGCCCGGAACGTAGAATTGGCCATCAATTTCAAACTGGTTGCAATTATACCTGTAATATGATGGAAACACTGCTGTATTTTTTTTGCATTTTATGGCTCAGGCGTTGACTTCTAAGGCCCTAACTATTCAATCCGTTGGAGCAACGCCCTAGCGTGAAGCCTAGGTTGCTCGGAAAGTAGAAATGACCATAAGTGTAATACTGGTTGCAATTATTCGTTTTATACGATGGAAAAACTGATGTATTTATATTGTATTTTATGCTTCTGGCGTTGACTTCTAAGGCACTAACTATTCGATCTGGCGGAGCGACGCAATAGAGTGATGCCTAGGTTGCCCGGAACGTAGAATTGGCCATCACTTTCAAACTGGTTGCAATTATTCCTGATATATGATGGAAACACTGTTGTATTTTTTTTGCATTGTATGCTTCGGGCGTTGACTTCTAAGGCCCTAACTATTCAATCTGTTGGACCAACGCCCTAGGGTGAAGGCTAGCTTGGTCGGAAAGTAGAAATGACCATAAGTTTCATACTGGTTACAATTATTCGTTTCATACGATGGAAAAGCTGTTGTATTTATATCGTATGTTTGCTTCTAGCGTTGACTTCTTAGGCCGTAACTATTCGGTCTGGTGGAGCAACGCCCTGGAGTGAAACCTAGGTTGCCCGGAACGTAGAATTAGCCATCACTTTCAAACTGGTTGCAATTATTCCTGATATGTGATGGAAACACTGTTGTATTTTTTTTGCATTTTATGGTTCGGGCGTTGACTTCTAAGGCCCTAACTATTCAATCTGTTTGAGCAACGCCCTATGGTGAAGCCTAGGTTGCTCGGAAAGTAGAAATGACCATAAGTTTCATACTGGTTGCAATTATTCGTTTTATACGATGGAAAAGCTGTTGTTTTATATTGTATTTTATGCTTCTGGCGTTGACTTCTAAGGCACTAACTATTCGATCTGGTGGAGCAGCGCCCTAGGGTGAAGCCTAGCTTGCTCGGAAAGTAGAATTGGCCATCACTTTCAAACTGGTTGCAATTATTCCTTGTTATATGATGGATACACTGTTGTATTTTTATTGAATTTTATGCTTCTGGCGTTGACTTCTAAGGCACTAACTATTCGATCTGGTGGAGCAACGCCCTAGGGTGAAGCCTAGCTTGCTTGGAAAGTAGAAATGACTATAAGTTTCATACTGGTTGCAATTATTCGTTTTACACGATGGAAAAGCTGTTGTATTTATATCGTATTTTATGCTTCTGGCGTTGACTTCTTAGGCCGTAACTATTCGGTCTGGTGCAGCAACGCCCTGGAGTGAAACCTAGGTTGCCCGGAACGTAGAATTGGCAAGCACTTTCAAACTGGTTGCAATTATTCCTGATATATGATGGAAACACTGTTGTCTTTTTTTTTGCATTTTATGGTCCGGGCGTTGACTTCTAAGGCCCTAACTATTCAATCTGTTGGAGCAACGCCCTAGGGGTGAAGCCTAGGTTGCTCGGAAAGCAGAAATGTCCATAAGTTTCATACTGGTTGCAATTATTCGTTTTATACGATGGAAAAACTGTTGCATTTATATTGTATTTTATGCTTCTGGCGTTGACTTCTAAGGCACTAACTATTCGATCTGGTGGAGCAACGCAATAGAGAGAAGCCTAGGTTGCCCGGAACGTAGAATTGGCCATCACTCTCAAACTGGTCGCAATTATTCCTGTTATATGGTGGAAACACTGTTGTATTTTTTTTTGCATTTTATGGTTCGGGCGTTGACTTCTAAGGCCCTAACTATTCAATCTGTTGGAGCAACGCCGTAGGGTGAAGCCTAGGTTGCTCGGAAAGTAGAAATGACCATAAGTTTCATACTGGTTGCAAATATTCGTTTTATACGATGGAAAAGCTGTTGTATTTATATTGTATTTTATGCTTCTGGCGTTGACTTCTAAGGCACTAGCTATTCGATCTGGTGGAGCAGCGCCCTAGAGCGAAGCCTAGGTTGCCCGGAACGTAGAATTGGCCATCACTTTCAAACTGGTTGCAATTATTCCTGTTATATAATGGATACACTGTTGTATTTTTTTGTGCATTTTATGGTTCGGGCGTTGACTTCAAAGGCCCTAACTATTCAATCTGTTGGAGGAACGCCCTAGGGTGAAGCCTAGCTTGTTCGGAAAGTAGAAATGATTATAAGTTTCATACTGGTTGCAATTATTCGTTTTATACGATGGAAAAGCTGTTGTATTTATATCATCTTTTATGCTTCTGGCGTTGACTTCTTAGGCCGTAACTTTTCGGTCTGGTTGAGCAACGCCCTAGAGTGAAGCCTAGGTTGCCCGGAACGTAGAATTGGCCATCACTTTCAAACTGGTAGCAATTATTCCTGTTATATGATGGATACAGTGTTGTATTTTTATTGCATTTTATGCTTCGGGCGTTGACTTCTAAGGCCCTAACTATTCAATCTGTTGGACCAACGCCCTAGGGTGAAGGCTAGCTTGCTCGGAAAGTAGAAATGACAATAAGTTTCATACTGGTTGCAATTATTCGTTTCATACGATGGAAAAGCTGTTGTATTTATATCGTATGTTTGCTTCTAGCGTTGACTTCTTCGGCCGTAACTATTCGGCCTGGTGGAGCAACGCCCTGGAGTGAAACCTAGGTTGCCCGGAACGTAGAATGAGCCATCACTTTCAAACTGGTTGCAATTATTCCTGATATATGATGGAAACACTGTTGTATTTTTTTTGCATTTTATGGTTCGGGCGTTGACTTCTAAGGCCCTAACTATTCAATCTGTTGGAGCAACGCCCTATGGTGAAGCCTAGGTTGCTCGGAAAGTAGAAATGACCATAAGTTTCATACTGGTTGCAATTATTCGTTTTATACGATGGAAAAGCTGTTGTATTTATATTGTATTTTATGCTTCTGGCGTTGACTTCTAAGGCACTAACTATTCGATCTGGTGGAGCAGCGCCCTAGGGTGAAGGCTAGCTTGCTCGGAAAGTAGAATTGGCCATCACTTTCAAACTGGTTGCAATTATTCCTGTTATATGATGGATACACTGTTGTATTTTTATTGTATTTTATGCTTCGGGCGTTGACTTCTAAGGCCCTAACTATTCAATCTGTTGGACCAACGCCCTAGGGTGAAGCCTAGCTTGCTCGGAAAGTAGAAATGACCATAAGTGTAATACTGGTTGCAATTATTCGTTTTATACGATGGAAAAGCTGCTGTATTTATATCGTATTTTATGCTTCTGGCGTTGACTTCTTAGGCCGTAACTATTCGGTCTGGTGCAGCAACGCCCTGGAGTGAAACCTAGGTTGCCCGGAACGTAGAATTGACCATCACTTTCAAACTGGTTGCAATTATTACCGATATATGATGGAAACACTGTTGTATTTTTTTTGCATTTTATGGTTCGGGCGTTGACTTCTAAGGCGCTAACTATTCAATCTGTTTGAGCAGCGCCCTAGGGTGAAGCCTAGGTTGCTCGGAAAGTAGAAATGTCCATAAGTTTCATACTGGTTGCAATTATTCGTTTTATACGATGGAAAAACTGATGTATTTATATTGTATTTTATGCTTCTGGCGTTGACTTCTAAGGCACTAACTATTCGATCTGGTGGAGCAACGCCCTAGAGTGAAGCCTAGGTTGCCCGGAACGTAGTATTGGCCATCACTTTCAAACTGGTTGCAATTATTACCGATATATGATGGAAACACTGTTGTATTTTTTTTGCATTTTATGGTTCGTGCGGTGACTTCTAAGGCCCTAACTATTCAATCTGTTTGAGCAACGCCCTATGGTGAAGCCTAGGTTGCTCGGAAAGTAGAAATGTCCATAAGTTTCATACTGGTTGCAATTATTCGTTTTATACGATGGAAAAACTGTTGTATTTATATTGTATTTTATGCTTCTGGCGTTGACTTCTAAGGCACTAACTATTAGATCTGGTGGAGCGACGCAATAGAGTGATGCCTAGGTTGCCCGGAACGTAGAATTGGCCATCAATTTCAAACTGGTTGCAATTATTCCTGTTATATAATGGATACACTGTTGTATTTTTTTGTGCATTTTATGGTTCGGGCGTTGACTTCAAAGGCCCTAACTATTCAATCTGTTGGAGGAACGCCCTAGGGTGAAGCCTAGCTTGTTCGGAAAGTAGAAATGATTATAAGTTTCATACTGGTTGCAATTATTCGTTTTATACGATGGAAAAGCTGTTGTATTTATATCATCTTTTATGCTTCTGGCGTTGACTTCTTAGGCCGTAACTTTTCGGTCTGGTTGAGCAACGCCCTAGAGTGAAGCCTAGGTTGCCCGGAACGTAGAATTGGCCATCACTTTCAAACTGGTAGCAATTATTCCTGTTATATGATGGATACAGTGTTGTATTTTTATTGCATTTTATGCTTCGGGCGTTGACTTCTAAGGCCCTAACTATTCAATCTGTTGGACCAACGCCCTAGGGTGAAGGCTAGCTTGCTCGGAAAGTAGAAATGACAATAAGTTTCATACTGGTTGCAATTATTCGTTTCATACGATGGAAAAGCTGTTGTATTTATATCGTATGTTTGCTTCTAGCGTTGACTTCTTCGGCCGTAACTATTCGGCCTGGTGGAGCAACGCCCTGGAGTGAAACCTAGGTTGCCCGGAACGTAGAATGAGCCATCACTTTCAAACTGGTTGCAATTATTCCTGATATATGATGGAAACACTGTTGTATTTTTTTTGCATTTTATGGTTCGGGCGTTGACTTCTAAGGCCCTAACTATTCAATCTGTTGGAGCAACGCCCTATGGTGAAGCCTAGGTTGCTCGGAAAGTAGAAATGACCATAAGTTTCATACTGGTTGCAATTATTCGTTTTATACGATGGAAAAGCTGTTGTATTTATATTGTATTTTATGCTTCTGGCGTTGACTTCTAAGGCACTAACTATTCGATCTGGTGGAGCAGCGCCCTAGGGTGAAGGCTAGCTTGCTCGGAAAGTAGAATTGGCCATCACTTTCAAACTGGTTGCAATTATTCCTGTTATATGATGGATACACTGTTGTATTTTTATTGTATTTTATGCTTCGGGCGTTGACTTCTAAGGCCCTAACTATTCAATCTGTTGGACCAACGCCCTAGGGTGAAGCCTAGCTTGCTCGGAAAGTAGAAATGACCATAAGTGTAATACTGGTTGCAATTATTCGTTTTATACGATGGAAAAGCTGCTGTATTTATATCGTATTTTATGCTTCTGGCGTTGACTTCTTAGGCCGTAACTATTCGGTCTGGTGCAGCAACGCCCTGGAGTGAAACCTAGGTTGCCCGGAACGTAGAATTGACCATCACTTTCAAACTGGTTGCAATTATTACCGATATATGATGGAAACACTGTTGTATTTTTTTTGCATTTTATGGTTCGGGCGTTGACTTCTAAGGCGCTAACTATTCAATCTGTTTGAGCAGCGCCCTAGGGTGAAGCCTACGTTGCTCGGAAAGTAGAAATGTCCATAAGTTTCATACTGGTTGCAATTATTCGTTTTATACGATGGAAAAACTGATGTATTTATATTGTATTTTATGCTTCTGGCGTTGACTTCTAAGGCACTAACTATTCGATCTGGTGGAGCAACGCCCTAGAGTGAAGCCTAGGTTGCCCGGAACGTAGTATTGGCCATCACTTTCAAACTGGTTGCAATTATTACCGATATATGATGGAAACACTGTTGTATTTTTTTTGCATTTTATGGTTCGTGCGGTGACTTCTAAGGCCCTAACTATTCAATCTGTTTGAGCAACGCCCTATGGTGAAGCCTAGGTTGCTCGGAAAGTAGAAATGTCCATAAGTTTCATACTGGTTGCAATTATTCGTTTTATACGATGGAAAAACTGTTGTATTTATATTGTATTTTATGCTTCTGGCGTTGACTTCTAAGGCACTAACTATTAGATCTGGTGGAGCGACGCAATAGAGTGATGCCTAGGTTGCCCGGAACGTAGAATTGGCCATCAATTTCAAACTGGTTGCAATTATTCCTGTTATATAATGGATACACTGTTGTATTTTTTTGTGCATTTTATGGTTCGGGCGTTGACTTCAAAGGCCCTAACTATTCAATCTGTTGGAGGAACGCCCTAGGGTGAAGCCTAGCTTGTTCGGAAAGTAGAAATGATTATAAGTTTCATACTGGTTGCAATTATTCGTTTTATACGATGGAAAAGCTGTTGTATTTATATCATCTTTTATGCTTCTGGCGTTGACTTCTTAGGCCGTAACTTTTCGGTCTGGTTGAGCAACGCCCTAGAGTGAAGCCTAGGTTGCCCGGAACGTAGAATTGGCCATCACTTTCAAACTGGTAGCAATTATTCCTGTTATATGATGGATACAGTGTTGTATTTTTATTGCATTTTATGCTTCGGGCGTTGACTTCTAAGGCCCTAACTATTGAATCTGTTGGACCAACGCCCTAGGGTGAAGGCTAGCTTGCTCGGAAAGTAGAAATGACAATAAGTTTCATACTGGTTGCAATTATTCGTTTCATACGATGGAAAAGCTGTTGTATTTATATCGTATGTTTGCTTCTAGCGTTGACTTCTTCGGCCGTAACTATTCGGCCTGGTGGAGCAACGCCCTGGAGTGAAACCTAGGTTGCCCGGAACGTAGAATGAGCCATCACTTTCAAACTGGTTGCAATTATTCCTGATATATGATGGAAACACTGTTGTATTTTTTTTGCATTTTATGGTTCGGGCGTTGACTTCTAAGGCCCTAACTATTCAATCTGTTGGAGCAACGCCCTATGGTGAAGCCTAGGTTGCTCGGAAAGTAGAAATGACCATAAGTTTCATACTGGTTGCAATTATTCGTTTTATACGATGGAAAAGCTGTTGTATTTATATTGTATTTTATGCTTCTGGCGTTGACTTCTAAGGCACTAACTATTCGATCTGGTGGAGCAGCGCCCTAGGGTGAAGGCTAGCTTGCTCGGAAAGTAGAATTGGCCATCACTTTCAAACTGGTTGCAATTATTCCTGTTATATGATGGATACACTGTTGTATTTTTATTGTATTTTATGCTTCGGGCGTTGACTTCTAAGGCCCTAACTATTCAATCTGTTGGACCAACGCCCTAGGGTGAAGCCTAGCTTGCTCGGAAAGTAGAAATGACCATAAGTGTAATACTGGTTGCAATTATTCGTTTTATACGATGGAAAAGCTGCTGTATTTATATCGTATTTTATGCTTCTGGCGTTGACTTCTTAGGCCGTAACTATTCGGTCTGGTGCAGCAACGCCCTGGAGTGAAACCTAGGTTGCCCGGAACGTAGAATTGACCATCACTTTCAAACTGGTTGCAATTATTACCGATATATGATGGAAACACTGTTGTATTTTTTTTGCATCTTATGGTTCGGGCGTTGACTTCTAAGGCGCTAACTATTCAATCTGTTTGAGCAGCGCCCTAGGGTGAAGCCTAGGTTGCTCGGAAAGTAGAAATGTCCATAAGTTTCATACTGGTTGCAATTATTCGTTTTATACGATGGAAAAACTGATGTATTTATATTGTATTTTATGCTTCTGGCGTTGACTTCTAAGGCACTAACTATTCGATCTGGTGGAGCAACGCCCTAGAGTGAAGCCTAGGTTGCCCGGAACGTAGTATTGGCCATCACTTTCAAACTGGTTGCAATTATTACCGATATATGATGGAAACACTGTTGTATTTTTTTTGCATTTTATGGTTCGTGCGGTGACTTCTAAGGCCCTAACTATTCAATCTGTTTGAGCAACGCCCTATGGTGAAGCCTAGGTTGCTCGGAAAGTAGAAATGTCCATAAGTTTCATACTGGTTGCAATTATTCGTTTTATACGATGGAAAAACTGTTGTATTTATATTGTATTTTATGCTTCTGGCGTTGACTTCTAAGGCACTAACTATTAGATCTGGTGGAGCGACGCAATAGAGTGATGCCTAGGTTGCCCGGAACGTAGAATTGGCCATCAATTTCAAACTGGATGCAATTATACCTGTAATATGATGGAAACACTGCTGTATTTTTTTTGCATTTTATGGCTCAGGCGTTGACTTCTAAGGCCCTAACTATTCAATCCGTTGGAGCAACGCCCTAGCGTGAAGCCTAGGTTGCTCGGAAAGTAGAAATGACCATAAGTGTAATACTGGTTGCAATTATTCATTTTATACGATGGACAAACTGATGTATTTATATTGTATTTTATGCTTCTGGCGTTGACTTCTAAGGCACTAACTATTCGATCTGGCGGAGCAACGCCCTAGAGTGAAGCCTAGGTTGCCCGGAACGTAGAATTGGCCATCACTTTCAAACTGGTTGCAATTATTCCTGATATATGATGGAAACACTGTTGTATTTTTATTGCATTTTATGCTTCGGGCGTTGACTTCTAAGGCCCTAACTATTCAATCTGTTGGACCAACGCCCTAGGGTGAAGGCTAGCTTGCTCGGAAAGTAGAAATGACAATAAGTTTCATACTGGTTGCAATTATTCGTCTCATACGATGGAAAAGCTGTTGTATTTATATCGTATGTTTGCTTCTAGCGTTGACTTCTTCGGCCGTAACTATTCGGCCTGGTGGAGCAACGCCCTGGAGTGAAACCTAGGTTGCCCGGAACGTAGAATGAGCCATCACTTTCAAACTGGTTGCAATTATTCCTGATATATGATGGAAACAATGTTGTATTTTTTTTGCATTTTATGGTTCGGGCGTTGACTTCTAAGGCCCTAACTATTCAATCTGTTGGAGCAACGCCCTATGGTGAAGCCTAGGTTGCTCGGAAAGTAGAAATGACCATAAGTTTCATACTGGTTGCAATTATTCGTTTTATACGATGGAAAAGCTGTTGTATTTATATTGTATTTTATGCTTCTGGCGTTGACTTCTAAGGCACTAACTATTCGATCTGGTGGAGCAGCGCCCTAGGGTGAAGGCTAGCTTGCTCGGAAAGTAGAATTGGCCATCACTTTCAAACTGGTTGCAATTATTCCTGTTATATGATGGATACACTGTTGTATTTTTATTGTATTTTATGCTTCGGGCGTTGACTTCTAAGGCCCTAACTATTCAATCTGTTGGACCAACGCCCTAGGGTGAAGCCTAGCTTGCTCGGAAAGTAGAAATGACCATAAGTGTAATACTGGTTGCAATTATTCGTTTTATACGATGGAAAAGCTGCTGTATTTATATCGTATTTTATGCTTCTGGCGTTGACTTCTTAGGCCGTAACTATTCGGTCTGGTGCAGCAACGCCCTGGAGTGAAACCTAGGTTGCCCGGAACGTAGAATTGACCATCACTTTCAAACTGGTTGCAATTATTACCGATATATGATGGAAACACTGTTGTATTTTTTTTGCATTTTATGGTCCGGGCGTTGACTTCTAAGGCCCTAACTATTCAATCTGTTGGAGCAACGCCCTAGGGGTGAAGCCTAGGTTGCTCGGAAAGCAGAAATGTCCATAAGTTTCATACTGGTTGCAATTATTCGTTTTATACGATGGAAAAACTGTTGCATTTATATTGTATTTTATGCTTCTGGCGTTGACTTCTAAGGCACTAACTATTCGATCTGGTGGAGCAACGCAATAGAGAGAAGCCTAGGTTGCCCGGAACGTAGAATTGGCCATCACTCTCAAACTGGTCGCAATTATTCCTGTTATATGGTGGAAACACTGTTGTATTCTTTTTTGCATTTTATGGTTCGGGCGTTGACTTCTAAGGCCCTAACTATTCAATCTGTTGGAGCAACGCCGTAGGGTGAAGCCTAGGTTGCTCGGAAAGTAGAAATGACCATAAGTTTCATACTGGTTGCAAATATTCGTTTTATACGATGGAAAAGCTGTTGTATTTATATTGTATTTTATGCTTCTGGCGTTGACTTCTAAGGCACTAGCTATTCGATCTGGTGGAGCAGCGCCCTAGAGCGAAGCCTAGGTTGCCCGGAACGTAGAATTGGCCATCACTTTCAAACTGGTGGCAATTATTCCTGTTATATAATGGATACACTGTTGTATTTTTTTGTGCATTTTATGGTTCGGGCGTTGACTTCAAAGGCCCTAACTATTCAATCTGTTGGAGGAACGCCCTAGGGTGAAGCCTAGCTTGTTCGGAAAGTAGAAATGATTATAAGTTTCATACTGGTTGCAATTATTCGTTTTATACGATGGAAAAGCTGTTGTATTTATATCATCTTTTATGCTTCTGGCGTTGACTTCTTAGGCCGTAACTTTTCGGTCTGGTTGAGCAACGCCCTAGAGTGAAGCCTAGGTTGCCCGGAACGTAGAATTGGCCATCACTTTCAAACTGGTAGCAATTATTCCTGTTATATGATGGATACAGTGTTGTATTTTTATTGCATTTTATGCTTCGGGCGTTGACTTCTAAGGCCCTAACTATTCAATCTGTTGGACCAACGCCCTAGGGTGAAGGCTAGCTTGCTCGGAAAGTAGAAATGACAATAAGTTTCATACTGGTTGCAATTATTCGTTTCATACGATGGAAAAGCTGTTGTATTTATATCGTATGTTTGCTTCTAGCGTTGACTTCTTCGGCCGTAACTATTCGGCCTGGTGGAGCAACGCCCTGGAGTGAAACCTAGGTTGCCCGGAACGTAGAATGAGCCATCACTTTCAAACTGGTTGCAATTATTCCTGATATATGATGGAAACACTGTTGTATTTTTTTTGCATTTTATGGTTCGGGCGTTGACTTCTAAGGCCCTAACTATTCAATCTGTTGGAGCAACGCCCTATGGTGAAGCCTAGGTTGCTCGGAAAGTAGAAATGACCATAAGTTTCATACTGGTTGCAATTATTCGTTTTATACGATGGAAAAGCTGTTGTATTTATATTGTATTTTATGCTTCTGGCGTTGACTTCTAAGGCACTAACTATTCGATCTGGTGGAGCAGCGCCCTAGGGTGAAGGCTAGCTTGCTCGGAAAGTAGAATTGGCCATCACTTTCAAACTGGTTGCAATTATTCCTGTTATATGATGGATACACTGTTGTATTTTTATTGTATTTTATGCTTCGGGCGTTGACTTCTAAGGCCCTAACTATTCAATCTGTTGGACCAACGCCCTAGGGTGAAGCCTAGCTTGCTCGGAAAGTAGAAATGACCATAAGTGTAATACTGGTTGCAATTATTCGTTTTATACGATGGAAAAGCTGCTGTATTTATATCGTATTTTATGCTTCTGGCGTTGACTTCTTAGGCCGTAACTATTCGGTCTGGTGCAGCAACGCCCTGGAGTGAAACCTAGGTTGCCCGGAACGTAGAATTGACCATCACTTTCAAACTGGTTGCAATTATTACCGATATATGATGGAAACACTGTTGTATTTTTTTTGCATTTTATGGTCCGGGCGTTGACTTCTAAGGCCCTAACTATTCAATCTGTTGGAGCAACGCCCTAGGGGTGAAGCCTAGGTTGCTCGGAAAGCAGAAATGTCCATATGTTTCATACTGGTTGCAATTATTCGTTTTATACGATGGAAAAACTGTTGCATTTATATTGTATTTTATGCTTCTGGCGTTGACTTCTAAGGCACTAACTATTCGATCTGGTGGAGCAACGCAATAGAGAGAAGCCTAGGTTGCCCGGAACGTAGAATTGGCCATCACTCTCAAACTGGTCGCAATTATTCCTGTTATATGGTGGAAACACTGTTGTATTCTTTTTTGCATTTTATGGTTCGGGCGTTGACTTCTAAGGCCCTAACTATTCAATCTGTTGGAGCAACGCCGTAGGGTGAAGCCTAGGTTGCTCGGAAAGTAGAAATGACCATAAGTTTCATACTGGTTGCAAATATTCGTTTTATACGATGGAAAAGCTGTTGTATTTATATTGTATTTTATGCTTCTGGCGTTGACTTCTAAGGCACTAGCTATTCGATCTGGTGGAGCAGCGCCCTAGAGCGAAGCCTAGGTTGCCCGGAACGTAGAATTGGCCATCACTTTCAAACTGGTGGCAATTATTCCTGTTATATAATGGATACACTGTTGTATTTTTTTGTGCATTTTATGGTTCGGGCGTTGACTTCAAAGGCCCTAACTATTCAATCTGTTGGAGGAACGCCCTAGGGTGAAGCCTAGCTTGTTCGGAAAGTAGAAATGATTATAAGTTTCATACTGGTTGCAATTATTCGTTTTATACGATGGAAAAGCTGTTGTATTTATATCATCTTTTATGCTTCTGGCGTTGACTTCTTAGGCCGTAACTTTTCGGTCTGGTTGAGCAACGCCCTAGAGTGAAGCCTAGGTTGCCCGGAACGTAGAATTGGCCATCACTTTCAAACTGGTAGCAATTATTCCTGTTATATGATGGATACAGTGTTGTATTTTGATTGCATTTTATGCTTCGGGCGTTGACTTCTAAGGCCCTAACTATTCAATCTGTTGGACCAACGCCCTAGGGTGAAGGCTAGCTTGCTCGGAAAGTAGAAATGACAATAAGTTTCATACTGGTTGCAATTATTCGTTTCATACGATGGAAAAGCTGTTGTATTTATATCGTATGTTTGCTTCTAGCGTTGACTTCTTCGGCCGTAACTATTCGGCCTGGTGGAGCAACGCCCTGGAGTGAAACCTAGGTTGCCCGGAACGTAGAATGAGCCATCACTTTCAAACTGGTTGCAATTATTCCTGATATATGATGGAAACACTGTTGTATTTTTTTTGCATTTTATGGTTCGGGCGTTGACTTCTAAGGCCCTAACTATTCAATCTGTTGGAGCAACGCCCTATGGTGAAGCCTAGGTTGCTCGGAAAGTAGAAATGACCATAAGTTTCATACTGGTTGCAATTATTCGTTTTATACGATGGAAAAGCTGTTGTATTTATATTGTATTTTATGCTTCTGGCGTTGACTTCTAAGGCACTAACTATTCGATCTGGTGGAGCAGCGCCCTAGGGTGAAGGCTAGCTTGCTCGGAAAGTAGAATTGGCCATCACTTTCAAACTGGTTGCAATTATTCCTGTTATATGATGGATACACTGTTGTATTTTTATTGTATTTTATGCTTCGGGCGTTGACTTCTAAGGCCCTAACTATTCAATCTGTTGGACCAACGCCCTAGGGTGAAGCCTAGCTTGCTCGGAAAGTAGAAATGACCATAAGTGTAATACTGGTTGCATTTATTCGTTTTATACGATGGAAAAGCTGCTGTATTTATATCGTATTTTATGCTTCTGGCGTTGACTTCTTAGGCCGTAACTATTCGGTCTGGTGCAGCAACGCCCTGGAGTGAAACCTAGGTTGCCCGGAACGTAGAATTGACCATCACTTTCAAACTGGTTGCAATTATTACCGATATATGATGGAAACACTGTTGTATTTTTTTTGCATTTTATGGTTCGGGCGTTGACTTCTAAGGCGCTAACTATTCAATCTGTTTGAGCAGCGCCCTAGGGTGAAGCCTAGGTTGCTCGGAAAGTAGAAATGTCCATAAGTTTCATACTGGTTGCAATTATTCGTTTTATACGATGGAAAAACTGTTGTATTTATATTGTACTTTATGCTTCTGGCGTTGACTTCTAAGGCACTAACTATTCGATCTGGTGGAGCGACGCAATAGAGTGATGCCTAGGTTGCCCGGAACGTAGAATTGGCCATCAATTTCAAACTGGTTGCAATTATACCTGTAATATGATGGAAACACTGCTGTATTTTTTTTGCATTTTATGGCTCAGGCGTTGACTTCTAAGGCCCTAACTATTCAATCCGTTGGAACAACGCCCTAGCGTGAAGCCTAGGTTGCTCGGAAAGTAGAAATGACCATAAGTGTAATACTGGTTGCAATTATTCATTTTATACGATGGAAAAACTGATGTATTTATATTGTATTTTATGCTTCTGGCGTTGACTTCTAAGGCACTAACTATTCGATCTGGTGGAGCAACGCCCTAGAGTGAAGCCTAGGTTGCCCGGAACGTAGTATTGGCCATCACTTTAAAACTGGTTGCAATTATTACCGATATATGATGGAAACACTGTTGTATTTTTTTTGCATTTTATGGTTCGTGCGGTGACTTCTAAGGCCCTAACTATTCAATCTGTTTGAGCAACGCCCTATGGTGAAGCCTAGGTTGCTCGGAAAGTAGAAATGTCCATAAGTTTCATACTGGTTGCAATTATTCGTTTTATACGATGGAAAAACTGTTGTATTTATATTGTATTTTATGCTTCTGGCGTTGACTTCTAAGGCACTAACTATTAGATCTGGTGGAGCGACGCAATAGAGTGATGCCTAGGTTGCCCGGAACGTAGAATTGGCCATCAATTTCAAACTGGTTGCAATTATACCTGTAATATGATGGAAACACTGCTGTATTTTTTTTGCATTTTATGGCTCAGGCGTTGACTTCTAAGGCCCTAACTATTCAATCCGTTGGAGCAACGCCCTAGCGTGAAGCCTAGGTTGCTCGGAAAGTAGAAATGACCATAAGTGTAATACTGGTTGCAATTATTCATTTTATACGATGGACAAACTGATGTATTTATATTGTATTTTATGCTTCTGGCGTTGACTTCTAAGGCACTAACTATTCGATCTGGCGGAGCAACGCCCTAGAGTGAAGCCTAGGTTGCCCGGAACGTAGAATTGGCCATCACTTTCAAACTGGTTGCAATTATTCCTGATATATGATGGAAACACTGTTGTATTTTTATTGCATTTTATGCTTCGGGCGTTGACTTCTAAGGCCCTAACTATTCAATCTGTTGGACCAACGCCCTAGGGTGAAGGCTAGCTTGCTCGGAAAGTAGAAATGACAATAAGTTTCATACTGGTTGCAATTATTCGTCTCATACGATGGAAAAGCTGTTGTATTTATATCGTATGTTTGCTTCTAGCGTTGACTTCTTCGGCCGTAACTATTCGGCCTGGTGGAGCAACGCCCTGGAGTGAAACCTAGGTTGCCCGGAACGTAGAATGAGCCATCACTTTCAAACTGGTTGCAATTATTCCTGATATATGATGGAAACACTGTTGTATTTTTTTTGCATTTTATGGTTCGGGCGTTGACTTCTAAGGCCCTAACTATTCAATCTGTTGGAGCAACGCCCTATGGTGAAGCCTAGGTTGCTCGGAAAGTAGAAATGACCATAAGTTTCATACTGGTTGCAATTATTCGTTTTATACGATGGAAAAGCTGTTGTATTTATATTGTATTTTATGCTTCTGGCGTTGACTTCTAAGGCACTAACTATTCGATCTGGTGGAGCAGCGCCCTAGGGTGAAGGCTAGCTTGCTCGGAAAGTAGAATTGGCCATCACTTTCAAACTGGTTGCAATTATTCCTGTTATATGATGGATACACTGTTGTATTTTTATTGTATTTTATGCTTCGGGCGTTGACTTCTAAGGCCCTAACTATTCAATCTGTTGGACCAACGCCCTAGGGTGAAGCCTAGCTTGCTCGGAAAGTAGAAATGACCATAAGTGTAATACTGGTTGCAATTATTCGTTTTATACGATGGAAAAGCTGCTGTATTTATATCGTATTTTATGCTTCTGGCGTTGACTTCTTAGGCCGTAACTATTCGGTCTGGTGCAGCAACGCCCTGGAGTGAAACCTAGGTTGCCCGGAACGTAGAATTGACCATCACTTTCAAACTGGTTGCAATTATTACCGATATATGATGGAAACACTGTTGTATTTTTTTTGCATTTTATGGTTCGGGCGTTGACTTCTAAGGCGCTAACTATTCAATCTGTTTGAGCAGCGCCCTAGGGTGAAGCCTAGGTTGCTCGGAAAGTAGAAATGTCCATAAGTTTCATACTGGTTGCAATTATTCGTTTTATACGATGGAAAAACTGTTGTATTTATATTGTACTTTATGCTTCTGGCGTTGACTTCTAAGGCACTAACTATTCGATCTGGTGGAGCGACGCAATAGAGTGATGCCTAGGTTGCCCGGAACGTAGAATTGGCCATCAATTTCAAACTGGTTGCAATTATACCTGTAATATGATGGAAACACTGCTGTATTTTTTTTGCATTTTATGGCTCAGGCGTTGACTTCTAAGGCCCTAACTATTCAATCCGTTGGAACAACGCCCTAGCGTGAAGCCTAGGTTGCTCGGAAAGTAGAAATGACCATAAGTGTAATACTGGTTGCAATTATTCATTTTATACGATGGAAAAACTGATGTATTTATATTGTATTTTATGCTTCTGGCGTTGACTTCTAAGGCACTAACTATTCGATCTGGTGGAGCAACGCCCTAGAGTGAAGCCTAGGTTGCCCGGAACGTAGTATTGGCCATCACTTTCAAACTGGTTGCAATTATTACCGATATATGATGGAAACACTGTTGTATTTTGTTTGCATTTTATGGTTCGGGCGGTGACTTCTAAGGCCCTAACTATTCAATCTGTTTGAGCAACGCCCTAGGGTGAAGCCTAGGTTGCTCGGAAAGTAGAAATGTCCATAAGTTTTATACTGGTTGCAATTATTCGTTTTATACGATGGAAAAACTGTTGTATTTATATTGTATTTTATGCTTCTGGCGTTGACTTCTAAGGCACTAACTATTAGATCTGGTGGAGCGACGCAATAGAGTGATGCCTAGGTTGCCCGGAACGTAGAATTGGCCATCAATTTCAAACTGGTTGCAATTATACCTGTAATATGATGGAAACACTGCTGTATTTTTTTTGCATTTTATGGCTCAGGCGTTGACTTCTAAGGCCCTAACTATTCAATCCGTTGGAGCAACGCCCTAGCGTGAAGCCTAGGTTGCTCGGAAAGTAGAAATGACCATAAGTGTAATACTGGTTGCAATTATTCATTTTATACGATGGACGAACTGATGTATTTATATTGTATTTTATGCTTCTGGCGTTGACTTCTAAGGCACTAACTATTCGATCTGGCGGAGCAACGCCCTAGAGTGAAGCCTAGGTTGCCCGGAACGTAGAATTGGCCATCACTTTCAAACTGGTTGCAATTATTCCTGATATATGATGGAAACACTGTTGTATTTTTTTTGCATTTTATGCTTCGGGCGTTGACTTCTAAGGCCCTAACTATTCAATCTGTTGGACCAACGCCCTAGGGTGAAGGCTAGCTTGCTCGGAAAGTAGAAATGACCATAAGTTTCATACTGGTTGCAATTATTCGTTTCATACGATGGAAAAGCTGTTGTATTTATATCGTATGTTTGCTTCTAGCGTTGACTTCTTAGGCCGTAACTATTCGGTCTGGTGGAGCAACGCCCTGGAGTGAAACCTAGGTTGCCCGGAACGTAGAATTAGCCATCACTTTCAAACTGGTTGCAATTATTCCTAATATATGATGGAAACACTGTTGTCTTTTTTTTTGCATTTTATGGTCCGGGCGTTGACTTCTAAGGCCCTAACTATTCAATCTGTTGGAGCAACGCCCTAGGGTGAAGCCTAGGTTGCTCGGAAAGCAGAAATGTCCATAAGTTTCATACTGGTTGCAATTATTCGTTTTATACGATGGAAAAACTGTTGCATTTATATTGTATTTTATGCTTCTGGCGTTGACTTCTAAGGCACTAACTATTCGATCTGGTGGAGCAACGCAATAGAGAGAAGCCTAGGTTGCCCGGAACGTAGAATTGGCCATCACTCTCAAACTGGTCGCAATTATTCCTGTTATATGGTGGAAACACTGTTGTATTTTTTTTTGCATTTTATGGTTCGGGCCTTGACTTCTAAGGCCCTAACTATTCAATCTGTTGGAGCAGCGCCCTAGGGTGAAGCCTAGGCTGCTCGGAAAGAAGAAATGACCATAAGTTTCATACTGGTTGCAATTATTCGTTTTCTACGATGGAAAAACTGTTGCATTTATATTGTATTTTATGCTTCTGGCGTTGACTTCTAAGGCACTAACTATTCGATCTGGTGGAGCAGCGCCCTAGGGTGAAGGCTAGCTTGCTCGGAAAGTAGAATTGGCCATCACTTTCAAACTGGTTGCAATTATTCCTGTTATATGATGGATACACTGTTTTATTTTTATTGTATTTTATGCTTCGGGCGTTGACTTCTAAGGCCCTAACTATTCAATCTGTTGGACCAACGCCCTAGGGTGAAGTCTAGCTTGCTCGGAAAGTAGAAATGACCATAAGTTTCATACTGGTTGCAATTATTCGTTTTCTACGATGGAAAAACTGTTGCATTTATATTGTATTTTATGCTTCTGGCGTTGACTTCTAAGGCACTAACTATTCGATCTGGTGGAGCAGCGCCCTAGGGTGAAGGCTAGCTTGCTCGGAAAGTAGAATTGGCCATCACTTTCAAACTGGTTGCAATTATTCCTGTTATATGATGGATACACTGTTGTATTTTTATTGTATTTTATGCTTCGGGCGTTGACTTCTAAGGCCCTAACTATTCAATCTGTTGGACCAACGCCCTAGGGTGAAGCCTAGCTTGCTCGGAAAGTAGAAATGACCATAAGTTTCATACTGGTTGCAATTATTCGTTTTATACGATGGAAAAGCTGCTGTATTTATATCGTATTTTATGCTTCTGGCGTTGACTTCTTAGGCCGTAACTATTCGGTCTGGTGCAGCAACGCCCTGGAGTGAAACCTAGGTTGCCCGGAACGTAGAATTGACCATCACTTTCAATCTGGTTGCAATTATTACCGATATATGATGGAAACACTGTTGTATTTTTTTTGCATTTTATGGTTCGGGCGTTGACTTCTAAGGCGCTAACTATTCAATCTGTTTGAGCAGCGCCCTAGGGTGAAGCCTAGGTTGCTCGGAAAGTAGAAATGTCCATAAGTTTCATACTGGTTGCAATTATTCGTTTTATACGATGGAAAAACTGTTGTATTTATATTGTACTTTATGCTTCTGGCGTTGACTTCTAAGGCACTAACTATTCGATCTGGTGGAGCGACGCAATAGAGTGATGCCTAGGTTGCCCGGAACGTAGAATTGGCCATCAATTTCAAACTGGTTGCAATTATACCTGTAATATGATGGAAACACTGCTGTATTTTTTTTGCATTTTATGGCTCAGGCGTTGACATCTAAGGCCCTAACTATTCAATCCGTTGGAACAACGCCCTAGCGTGAAGCCTAGGTTGCTCGGAAAGTAGAAATGACCATAAGTGTAATACTGGTTGCAATTATTCATTTTATACGATGGAAAAACTGATGTATTTATATTGTATTTTATGCTTCTGGCGTTGACTTCTAAGGCACTAACTATTCGATCTGGTGGAGCAACGCCCTAGAGTGAAGCCTAGGTTGCCCGGGACGTAGTATTGGCCATCACTTTCAAACTGGTTGCAATTATTACCGATATATGATGGAAACACTGTTGTATTTTTTTTGCATTTTATGGTTCGTGCGGTGACTTCTAAGGCCCTAACTATTCAATCTGTTTGAGCAACGCCCTATGGTGTAGCCTAGGTTGCTCGGAAAGTAGAAATGTCCATAAGTTTCATACTGGTTGCAATTATTCGTTTTATACGATGGAAAAACTGTTGTATTTATATTGTATTTTATGCTTCTGGCGTTGACTTCTAAGGCACTAACTATTAGATCTGGTGGAGCGACGCAATAGAGTGATGCCTAGGTTGCCCGGAACGTAGAATTGGCCATCAATTTCAAACTGGTTGCAGTTATACCTGTAATATGATGGAAACACTGCTGTATTTTTTTTGCATTTTATGGCTCAGGCGTTGACTTCTAAGGCCCTAACTATTCAATCCGTTGGAGCAACGCCCTAGCGTGAAGCCTAGGTTGCTCGGAAAGTAGAAATAACCATAAGTGTAATACTGGTTGCAATTATTCATTTTATACGATGGACAAACTGATGTATTTATATTGTATTTTATGCTTCTGGCGTTGACTTCTAAGGCACTAACTATTCGATCTGGCGGAGCAACGCCCTAGAGTGAAGCCTAGGTTGCCCGGAACGTAGAATTGGCCATCACTTTCAAACTGGTTGCAATTATTCCTGATATATGATGGAAACACTGTTGTATTTTTTTTGCATTTTATGCTTCGGGCGTTGACTTCTAAGGCCCTAACTATTCAATCTGTTGGACCAACGCCCTAGGGTGAAGGCTAGCTTGCTCGGAAAGTAGAAATGACCATAAGTTTCATACTGGTTGCAATTATTCGTTTCATACGATGGAAAAGCTGTTGTATTTATGTCGTATGTTTGCTTCTAGCGTTGACTTCTTAGGCCGTAACTATTCGGTCTGGTGGAGCAACGCCCTGGAGTGAAACCTAGGTTGCCCGGAACGTAGAATTAGCCATCACTTTCAAACTGGTTGCAATTATTCCTGATATATGATGGAAACACTGTTGTATTTTTTTTGCATTTTATGGTTCGGGCGTTGACTTCTAAGGCCCTAACTATTCAATCTGTAGGCGCAACGCCCTAGGGTGAAGCCTAGGTTGCTCGGAAAGTAGAAATGTCCATAAGTTTCACACTGGTTGCAATTATTCGTTTTATACGATGGAAAAACTGTTGTATTTATATTGAATTTTATGCTTCTGGCGTTGACTTCGAAGGCACTAACTATTCCATCTGGTGGAGCGACGCAATAGAGTGATGCCTAGGTTGCTCGGAAAGTAGAAATGACCATAGGTTTCATACTGGTTGCAACTATTCGTTTTATACGATGGAAAAACTGTTGTATTTATATTGTATTTTATGCTTCTGGCGTTGACTTCTAAGGCACTAACTATTCGATCTGGTGGAGCAACGCAATAGAGTGATGCCTAGGTTGCCCGGAACGTAGAATTGGCCATCAATTTCAAACTGGTTACAATTATACCTGTTATATGATGGAAACACTGCTGTATTTTTTTTGCATTTTATGGCTCGGGCGCTGGCTTCTAAGGCCCTAACTATTCAGTCCGTTGGAGCAACGCCCTAGGGTGAAGCCTAGGTTGCTCGGAAAGTAGAAATGACCATAGGTTTCATACTGGTTGCAATTATTCCTGATATATGATGGAAACACTGTTGTATTTTTTTTGCATTTTATGGTTCGGGCGTTGACTTCTAAGGCCCTAAGTATTCAATCTGTTGGAGCAACGCCGTAGGGTGAAGCCTAGGTTGCTCGGAAAGTAGAAATGACCATAAGTTTTATACTGGTTGCAATTATTCGTTTTATGCGATGGTAAAGCTGTTGTATTTATATTGTATTTTATGCTTCTGGCGTTGACTTCTAAGGTACTAACTATTCGATCTGGTGGAGCAACGCCCTAGAGTGAAGCCTAGGTTGCCCGGAACGTAGAATTGGCCATCACTTTCAAACTGGTTGTAATTATTCCTGATATATGATGGAAACACTGTTGTATTTTTTTTGCATTTTATGGTTCGGGCGTTGACTTCTAAGGCCCTAACTATTCAATCTGTTGCAGCAACGCCCTAGGGTGAAGCCTAGGTTGCTCGGAAAGTAGAAATGACCATAAGTTTCATACTGGTTGCAATTATTCGTTTTATACGATGGAAAAACTGTTGTATTTATATTGTATTTTATGCTTCTGGCGTTGACTTCTAAGGCACTAACTATTCGATCTGGTGGAGCAACGCCCTAGGGTGAAGCCTAGCTTGCTCGGAAAGTAGAAATGACCATAAGTTTCATACTGGTTGCAATTATTCGTTTTATACGATGGAAAAGCTGTTGTATTTATATCGTATTTTATGCTTCTGGCGTTGACTTCTTAGGCCGTAACTATTCGGTCTGGTGGAGCAACGCCCTAGAGTGAAGCCTAGGTTGCCCGGAACGTAGAATTGGCCATCACTTTCAAACTGGTTGCAATTATTCCTGTTATATGATGGATACACTGTTGTATTTTTATTGCATTTTATGCTTCGGGCGTTGACTTCTAAGGCCCTAACTATGCAATCTGTTGGACCAACGCCCGAGGGTGCAGCCTAGCTTGCTCGGAAAGTAGAAATGACCATAAGTTTCATACTGGTTGCAATTATTCGTTTTACACGATGGAAAAGCTGTTGTATTTATATCGTATTTTATGCTTCTGGCGTTGACTTCTTAGGCCGTAACTATTCGGCCTGGTGCAGCAACGCCCTGGAGTGAAACCTAGGTTGCCCGGAACGTAGAATTGGCAAACACTTTCAAACTGGTTGCAATTATTCCTGATATATGATGGAAACACTGTTGTATTTTTTTTGCATTTGATGGTTCGGGCGTTGACTTCTAAGGCCCTAACTATTCAATCTGTTCGAGCAACGACCTAGGGTGAAGCCTAGGTTGCTCGGAAAGTAGAAATGTCCATAAGTTTCATACTGGTTGTAATTATTCGTTTTATACGATGGAAAAACTGTTGTATTTATATTGTATTTTATGCTTCTGGCGTTGACTTGTAAGGCACTAACTATTCGATCTGGTGGAGCCACGCCCTAGAGTGAAGCCTAGGTTGCCCGGAACGTAGAATTGGCCATCACTTTCAAACTGGTTGCAATTATTCCTGATACATGATGGAAACACTGTTGTATTTTTTTTGCATTTTATGGTTCGGGCGTTGACTTCTAAGGCCCTAACTATTCAATCTGTTGGAGCAACGCCCTAGGGTGAAGCCTAGGTTGCTCGGAAAGTAGAAATGACCATAAGTTTCATACTGGTTGCAATTACTCGTATTATACGATGGAAAAACTGTTGTATTTATATTGTATTTTATGCTTCTGGCGTTGACTTCTATGGCGCTAACTATTCGATCTGGTGGAGCACCGCCCTAGAGTGAAGCCTAGGTTACCCGGAACGTAGAATTGGCCATCACTTTCAAACTGGTTGCAATTATTCCTGTTATATGATGGATACACTGTTGTATTTTTATTGCATTTTATGCTTCGGGCGTTGACTTCTAAGGCGCTAACCATTCAATCTGTTGGACCAACGCCCTAGGGTGAAGCCTAGCTTGCTCGGATAGTAGAAATGACCATAAGTTTCATACTGGTTGCAATTATTCGTTTTATACGATGGAAAAGCTGCTGTATTTATATTGTATTTTATGCTTCTGGCGTTGACTTCTAAGGCACTAACTATTCCATCTGGTGGAGCGACGCAATAGAGTGATGCCTAGGTTGCTCGGAAAGTAGAAATGACCATAGGTTTCATACTGGTTGCAACTATTCGTTTTATACGATGGAAAAACTGTTATATTTATATTGTATTTTATGCTTCTGGCGTTGACTTCTAAGGCACTAACTATTCGATCTGGTGGAGCAACGCAATAGAGTGATGCCTAGGTTGCCCGGAACGTAGAATTGGCCATCAATTTCAAACTGGTTGCAATTATACCTGTTATATGATGGAAACACTGCTGTATTTTTTTTGCATTTTCTGGCTCGGGCGCTGGCTTCTAAGGCCCTAACTATTCAATCCGTTGGAGCAACGCCCTAGGGTGAAGCCTAGGTTGCTCGGAAAGTACAAATGACCATAGGTTTCATACTGGTTGCAATTATTCCTGATATATGATGCAAACACTGTTGTATTTTTTTTGCATTTTATGGTTCGGGCGTTGACTTCTAAGGCCCTAAGTATTCAATCTGTTGGAGCAACGCCGTAGGGTGAAGCCTAGGTTGCTCGAAAAGTAGAAATGACCATAAGTTTTATACTGGTTGCAATTATTCGTTTTATGCGATGGTAAAGCTGTTGTATTTATATTGTATTTTATGCTTCTGGCGTTGACTTCTAAGGTACTAACTATTCGATCTGGTGGAGCAACGCCCTAGAGTGAAGCCTAGGTTGCCCGGAACGTAGAATTGGCCATCACTTTCAAACTGGTTGTAATTATTCCTGATATATGATGGAAACACTGTTGTATTTTTTTTGCATTTTATGGTTCGGGCGTTGACTTCTAAGGCCCTAACTATTCAATCTGTTGTAGCAACGCCCTAGGGTGAAGCCTAGGTTGCTCGGAAAGTAGAAATGACCATAAGTTTCATACTGGTTGCAATTATTCGTTTTATACGATGGAAAAACTGTTGTATTTATATTGTATTTTATGCTTCTGGCGTTGACTTCTAAGGCACTAACTATTCGATCTGGTGGAGCAACGCCCTAGGGTGAAGCCTAGCTTGCTCGGAAAGTAGAAATGACCATAAGTTTCATACTGGTTGCAATTATTCGTTTTATACGATGGAAAAGCTGTTGTATTTATATCGTATTTTATGCTTCTGGCGTTGACTTCTTAGGCCGTAACTATTCGGTCTGGTGGAGCAACGCCCTAGAGTGAAGCCTAGGTTGCCCGGAACGTAGAATTGGCCATCGCTTTCAAACTGGTTGCAATTATTCCTGTTATATGATGGATACACTGTTGTATTTTTATTGCATTTTATGCTTCGGGCGTTGACTTCTAAGGCCCTAACTATTCAATCTGTTGGACCAACGCCCTAGGGTGAAGCCTAGCTTGCTCGGAAAGTAGAAATGACCATAAGTTTCATACTGGTTGCAATTATTCGTTTTACACGATGGAAAAGCTGTTGTATTTATATCGTATTTTATGCTTCTGGCGTTGACTTCTTAGGCCGTAACTATTCGGTCTGGTGCAGCAACGCCCTGGAGTGAAACCTAGGTTGCCCGGAACGTAGAATTGGCAAACACTTTCAAACTGGTTGCAATTATTCCTGATATATGATGGAAACACTGTTGTATTTTTTTTGCATTTTATGGTTCGGGCGTTGACTTCTAAGGCCCTAACTATTCAATCTGTTCGAGCAACGACCTACGGTGAAGCCTAGGTTGCTCGGAAAGTAGAAATGTCCATAAGTTTCATACTGGTTGTAATTATTCTTTTTATACGATGGAAAAACTGTTGTATTTATATTGTATTTTATGCTTCTGGCGTTGACTTCTATGGCGCTAACTATTCGATCTGTTGGAGCAACGCAATAGAGTGATGCCTAGGTTGCCCGGAACGTAGAATTGGCCATCAATTTCAAACTGGTTGCAATTATACCTGTTATATGATGGAAACACTGCTGTATTTTTTTGCATTTTATGGATCGGGCGTTGACTTCTAAGGCCCTAACTATTCAATCCGTTGGAGCAACGCCCTAGGGCGAAGCCTAGGTTGCTCGGAAGGTAGAAATGACCATAAGTTTCATACTGGTTGCAATTATTCGTTTTATACGATGGAAAAACTGTTGCATTTATATTGTATTTTATGCTTCTGGCGTTGACTTCTAAGGCACTAACTATTCAATCTGTTGGAGCAACGCCCTAGGGTCAAACTTAGGTTGCCCGGAAAGTAGAAATGACCATAACTTTCATACTGGTTGCAATTATTCGTTTTATACGATGGAAAAGCTGTTGTATCTATATTGTATTTTATGCTTCTGGCGTTGACTTCTAAGGCACTAACTATTCGATCTGGTGGAGCAACGCCCTAGAGTGAAGCCTAGGTTGCTCAGAAAGTAGAAATGACCTTAAGTTTCATACTGGTTGCAATTATTCGTTTTATACGATGGAAAAACTGTTGTATTTATATTGTATTTTATGCTTCTGGCGTTGACTTCTAAGGCACTAACTATTCGATCTGGTGGAGCCACGCCCTAGAGTGAAGCCTAGGTTGCCCGGAACGTAGAATTGGCCATCACTTTCAAACTGGTTGCAATTATTCCTGGTATATGATGGATACACTGTTGTATTTTTATTGCATTTTATGCTTCGGGCGTTGACTTCTAAGGCCCTAACCATTCAATCTGTTGGACCAACGCCCTAGGGTGAAGCCTAGCTTGCTCGGAAAGTAGAAATGACCATAAGTTTCATACTGGTTGCAATTATTCGTTTTATACGATGGAAAAGCTGCTGTATTTATATCGTATTTTATGCTCCTGGCGTTGACTTCTTAGGCCGTAACCATTCGGTCTGGTGCAGCAACGCCCTGGAGTGAAACCTAGGTTGCCCGGAACGTAGAATTGACCATCACTTTCAAACTGGTTGCAATTATTCCTGATATATGATGGAAACACTGTTGTATTTTTTTTGCATTTTATGGTTCGGGCGTTGACTTCTAAGGCCCTAACTATTCAATCCGTTGGAGCAACGCCCTAGGGCGAAGCCTAGGTTGCTCGGAAGGTAGAAATGACCATAAGTTTCATACTGGTTGCAATTATTCGTTTTATACGATGGAAAAACTGTTGCATTTATATTGTATTTTATGCTTCTGGCGTTGACTTCTAAGGCACTAACTATTCAATCTGTTGGAGCAACGCCCTAGGGTCAAACTTAGGTTGCCCGGAAAGTAGAAATGACCATAACTTTCATACTGGTTGCAATTATTCGTTTTATACGATGGAAAAGCTGTTGTATCTATATTGTATTTTATGCTTCTGGCGTTGACTTCTAAGGCACTAACTATTCGATCTGGTGGAGCAACGCCCTAGAGTGAAGCCTAGGTTGCTCGGAAAGTAGAAATATCCATAAGTTTCATACTGGTTGCAATTACTCGTATTATACGATGGAAAAACTGTTGTATTTATATTGTATTTTATGCTTCTGGCGTTGACTTCTAAGGCACTAACTATTCGATCTGGTGGAGCAACGCCCTAGAGTGAAGCCTAGGTTGCTCAGAAAGTAGAAATGACCTTAAGTTTCATACTGGTTGCAATTATTCGTTTTATACGATGGAAAAACTGTTGTATTTATATTGTATTTTATGCTTCTGGCGTTGACTTCTAAGGCACTAACTATTCGATCTGGTGGAGCCACGCCCTAGAGTGAAGCCTAGGTTGCCCGGAACGTAGAATTGGCCATCACTTTCAAACTGGTTGCAATTATTCCTGGTATATGATGGATACACTGTTGTATTTTTATTGCATTTTATGCTTCGGGCGTTGACTTCTAAGGCCCTAACCATTCAATCTGTTGGACCAACGCCCTAGGGTGAAGCCTAGCTTGCTCGGAAAGTAGAAATGACCATAAGTTTCATACTGGTTGCAATTATTCGTTTTATACGATGGAAAAGCTGCTGTATTTATATCGTATTTTATGCTCCTGGCGTTGACTTCTTAGGCCGTAACCATTCGGTCTGGTGCAGCAACGCCCTGGAGTGAAACCTAGGTTGCCCGGAACGTAGAATTGACCATCACTTTCAAACTGGTTGCAATTATTCCTGATATATGATGGAAACACTGTTGTATTTTTTTTGCATTTTATGGTTCGGGCGTTGACTGCTAAGGCCCTAACTATTCAATCTGTAGGAGCAACGCCCTAGGGTGAAGCCTAGGTTGCACGGAAAGTAGAAATGTCCATAAGTTTCACACTGGTTGCAATTATTCGTTTTATACGATGGAAGAACTGTTGTATTTATATTGTATTTTATGCTTCTGGCGTTGACTTCTAAGGCACTAACTATTCCATCTGGTGGAGCGACGCAATAGAGTGATGCCTAGGTTGCTCGGAAAGTAGAAATGACCATAGGTTTCATACTGGTTGCAACTATTCGTTTTATACGATGGAAAAACTGTTGTATTTATATTGTATTTTATGCTTCTGGCGTTGACTTCTAAGGCCCTAACTATTCAATCTGTTGTAGCAACGCCCTAGGGTGAAGCCTAGGTTGCTCGGAAAGTAGAAATGACCATAAGTTTCATACTGGTTGCAATTATTCGTTTTATACGATGGAAAAACTGTTGTATTTATATTGTATTTTATGCTTCTGGCGTTGACTTCTAAGGCACTAACTATTCGATCTGGTGGAGCAACGCCCTTGGGTGAAGCCTAGCTTGCTCGGAAAGTAGAAATGACCATAAGTTTCATACTGGTTGCAATTATTCGTTTTATACGATGGAAAAGCTGTTGTATGTATATCGTATTTTATGCTTCTGGCGTTGACTTCTTAGGCCGTAACTATTCGGTCTGGTGGAGCAACGCCCTAGAGTGAAGCCTAGGTTGCCCGGAACGTAGAATTGGCCATCACTTTCAAACTGGTTGCAATTATTCCTGTTATATGATGGATACACTGTTGTATTTTTATTGCATTTTATGCTTCGGGCGTTGACTTCTAAGGCCCTAACTATTCAATCTGTTGGACCAACGCCCTAGGGTGAAGCCTAGCTTGCTCGGAAAGTAGAAATGACCATAAGTTTCATACTGGTTGCAATTATTCGTTTTACACGATGGAAAAGCTGTTGTATTTATATCGTATTTTATGCTTCTGGCGTTGACTTCTTAGGCCGTAACTATTCGATCTGGTGGAGCAACGCAATAGAGTGATGCCTAGGTTGCCCGGAACGTAGAATTGGCCATCAATTTCAAACTGGTTGCAATTATACCTGTTATATGATGAAAACACTGCTGTATTTTTATTGCATTTTATGCTTCGGGCGTTGACTTCTAAGGCCCTAACCATTCAATCTGTTGGACCAACGCCCTAGGGTGAAGCCTAGCTTGCTCGGAAAGTAGAAATGACCATAAGTTTCATACTGGTTGCAATTATTCGTTTTACACGATGGAAAAGCTGTTGTATTTATATCGTATTTTATGCTTCTGGCGTTGACTTCTTAGGCCGTAGCTATTCGGTCTGGTGCAGCAACGCCCTGGAGTGAAACCTAGGTTGCCCGGAACGTAGAATTGGCAAACACTTTCAAACTGGTTGCAATTATTCCTGATATATGAAAGAAACACTGTTGTATTTTTTTTGCATTTTATGGTTCGGGCGTTGACTTCTAAGGCCCTAACTATTCAATCTGTTCGAGCAACGACCTAGGATGAAGCCTAGGTTGCTCGGAAAGTAGAAATGTCCATAAGTTTCATACTGGTTGTAATTATTCGTTTTATACGATGGAAAAACTGTTGTATTTATATTGTATTTTATGCTTCTGGCGTTGACTTCTATGGCGCTAACTATTCGATCTGTTGGAGCAACGCAATAGAGTGATGCCTAGGTTGCCCGGAACGTAGAATTGGCCATCAATTTCAAACTGGTTGCAATTATACCTGTTATATGATGGAAACACTGCTGTATTTTTTTGCATTTTATGGATCGGGCGTTGACTTCTAAGGCCCTAACTATTCAATCCGTTGGAGCAACGCCCTAGGGTGAAGCCTAGCTTGCTCGGAAAGTAGAAATGACCATAAGTTTCATACTGGTTGCATTTACTCGTATTATACGATGGAAAAACTGTTGTATTTATATTGTATTTTATGCTTCTGGCGTTGACTTCTATGGCGCTAACTATTCGATCTGGTGGAGCAACGCCCTAGAGTGAAGCCTAGGTTGCCCGGAACGTAGAATTGGCCATCACTTTCAAACTGGTTGCAATTATTCCTGATATATGATGGAAACACTGTTGTATTTTTTTTGCATTTTATGGTTCGGGCGTTGACTTCTAAGGCCCTAACTATTCAAACTGTTGGAGCAACGCCCTAGGGTGAAGCCTAGGTTGCTCGGAAAGTAGAAATATCCATAAGTTTCATACTGGTTGCAATTACTCGTATTATACGATGGAAAAACTGTTGTATTTATATTGTATTTTATGCTTCTGGCGTTGACTTCTATGGCGCTAACTATTCGATCTGGTGGAGCAACGCAATAGAGTGATGCCTAGGTTGCCCGGAACGTAGAATTGGCCATCAATTTCAAACTGGTTGCAATTATACCTGTTATATGATGGAAACACTGCTGTATTTTTTTGCATGTTATGGATCGGGCGTTGACTTCTAAGGACCTAACTATTCAATCCGTTGGAGCAACGCCCTAGGGCGAAGCCTAGGTTGCTCGGAAGGTAGAAATGACCATAAGTTTCATACTGGTTGCAATTATTCGTTTTATACGATGGAAAAACTGTTGCATTTATATTGTATTTTATGCTTCTGGCGTTGACTTCTAAGGCGCTAACTATTCGATCTGGTGGAGCAACGCCCTAGAGTGAAGCCTAGGTTGCCCGGAACGTAGAATTGGCCATCACTTTCAAACTGGTTGCAATTATTCCTGTTATATGATGGATACACTGTTGTATTTTTATTGCATTTTATGCTTCGGGCGTTGACTTCTAAGGCCCTAACTATTCAATCTGTTGGACCAACGCCCTAGGGTGAAGCCTAGCTTGCTCGGAAAGTAGAAATGACCATAAGTTTCATACTGGTTGCAATTATTCGTTTTATACGATGGAAAAGCGGTTGTATTTATATCGTATTTTATGCTTCTGGCGTTGACTTCTTAGGCCGTAACTATTCGGTCTGGTGGAGCAACGCCCTGGAGTGAAACCTAGGTTGCCCGGAACGTAGAATTGGCCATCGCTTTCAAACTGGTTGCAATTATTCCTGATATATGATGGAAACACTGTTGTATTTTTTTTGCATTTTATGTTTCGGGCGTTGACTTCTAAGGCCCTAACTATTCAATCTGTTGGACCAACGCCCTAGGGTGAAGCCTAGGTTGCTCGGAAAGTAGAAATATCCATAAGTTTCATACTGGTTGCAATTACTCGTATTATACGATGGAAAAACGGTTGTATTTATATTGTATTTTATGCTTCTGGCGTTGACTTCTATGGCGCTAACTATTCGATCTGGTGGAGCAACGCAATAGAGTGATGCCTAGGTTGCCCGGAACGTAGAATTGGCCATCAATTTCAAACTGGTTGCAATTATACCTGTTATATGATGGAAACACTGCTGTATTTTTTTGCATTTTATGGATCGGGCGTTGACTTCTAAGGACCTAACTATTCAATCCGTTGGAGCAACGCCCTAGGGCGAAGCCTAGGTTGCTCGGAAGGTAGAAATGACCATAAGTTTCATACTGGTTGCAATTATTCGTTTTATACGATGGAAAAACTGTTGCATTTATATTGTATTTTATGCTTCTGGCGTTGACTTCTAAGGCGCTAACTATTCGATCTGGTGGAGCAACGCCCTAGAGTGAAGCCTAGGTTGCCCGGAACGTAGAATTGGCCATCACTTTCAAACTGGTTGCAATTATTCCTGTTATATGATGGATACACTGTTGTATTTTTATTGCATTTTATGCTTCGGGCGTTGACTTCTAAGGCCCTAACTATTCAATCTGTTGGACCAACGCCCTAGGGTGAAGCCTAGCTTGCTCGGAAAGTAGAAATGACCATAAGTTTCATACTGGTTGCAATTATTCGTTTTATACGATGGAAAAGCGGTTGTATTTATATCGTATTTTATGCTTCTGGCGTTGACTTCTTAGGCCGTAACTATTCGGTCTGGTGGAGCAACGCCCTGGAGTGAAACCTAGGTTGCCCGGAACGTAGAATTGGCCATCGCTTTCAAACTGGTTGCAATTATTCCTGATATATGATGGAAACACTGTTGTATTTTTTTTGCATTTTATGTTTCGGGCGTTGACTTCTAAGGCCCTAACTATTCAATCTGTTGAAGCAACGCCCTAGAGTGAAGCCTAGGTTGCTCGGAAAGTAGAAATGACCATAAGTTTCATACTGGTTGCAATTATTCCTTTTATACGATGGAAAAACTGTTCTATTTATATTGTATTTTATGCTTCTGGCGTTGACTTCTAAGGCACTAACTATTCGATCTGGTGGAGCAACGCAATAGAGTGATGCCTAGGTTGCCCGGATCGTACAAATGGCCATCAATTTCACACTGGTTGCAATTATACCTGTTATATGATGGAAACACTGCTGTATTTTTTTTGCATTTTATGGTTCGGGCGCTGGCTTCTAAGGCCCTAACTATTCAATCCGTTGGAGCAACGCCCTAGGGTGAAGCCTAGCTTGCTCGGAAAGTAGAAATGACCATAAGTTTCATACTGGTTGCAATTATTCGTTTTTTACGATGGAAAAACTGTTGTATTTATATTGTATTTTGTGCTTCTGGCGTTGACTTCTAAGGCACTAACTACTCGATCTGGTGGAGCGACGCAATAGAGTGATGCCTAGGTTGCCCGGAACGTAGAATTGGCCATCACTTTCAAACTGGTTGCAATTATTCCTGTTATATGATGGATACACTGTTGTATTTTTATTGCATTTTATGCTTCGGGCGTTGACTTCTAATGCCCTAACTATTCAATCTGTTGGACCAACGCCCTAGGGTGAGTCCTAGCTTGTTCGGAAAGTAGAAATGACCATAAGTTTCATATTGGTTGCAATTATTCGTTTTATACGATGGAAAAGCTGTTGTATTTATATCGTATTTTATGCTTCTGGCGTTGACTTCTTAGGCCGTAACTATTCGGTCTGGTGGAGCAACGCCCTGGAGTGAAACCTAGGTTGCCCGGAACGTAGAATTGGCCATAACTTTCAAACTGGTTGCAATTATTCCTGATATATGATGGAAACACTGTTGTATTTTTTTTGCATTTTATGGTTCGGGCGTTGACTTCTAAGGCCCTAACTATTCAATCTGTTGGAGCAACGCCCTAGGGTGAAGCCTAGGTTGCTCGGAAAGTAGAAATATCCATAAGTTTCATACTGGTTGCAATTACTCGTATTATACGATGGAAAAACTGTTGTATTTATATTGTATTTTATGCTTCTGGCGTTGACTTCTAAGGCACTAACTATTCGATCTGTTGGAGCAACGCCCTAGAGTGAAGCCTAGGTTGCTCGGAAAGTAGAAATGACCATAAGTTTCATACTGGTTGCAATTATTCGTTTTATACGATGGAAAAACTGTTGTATTTATATTGTATTTTATGCTTCTGGCGTTGACTTCTATGGCGCTAACTATTCGATCTGGTGGAGCAACGCCCTAGAGTGAAGCCTAGGTTGCCCGGAACGTAGAATTGGCCATCACTTTCAAACTGGTTGCAATTATTCCTGATATATGATGGAAACACTGTTGTATTTTTTTTGCATTTTATGGTTCGGGCGTTGACTTCTAAGGCCCTAACTATTCAATCTGTTGGAGCAACGCCCTAGGGTGAAGCCTAGGTTGCTCGGAAAGTAGAAATATCCATAAGTTTCATACTGGTTGCAATTACTCGTATTATACGATGGAAAAACTGTTGTATTTATATTGTATTTTATGCTTCTGGCGTTGACTTCTATGGCGCTAACTATTCGATCTGGTGGAGCAACGCCCTAGAGTGAAGCCTAGCTTGCCCGGAACGTAGAATTGGCCATCAATTTCAAACTGGTTGCAATTATACCTGTTATATGATGGAAACACTGCTGTATTTTTTTGCATTTTATGGATCGGGCGTTGACTTCTAAGGCCCTAACTATTCAATCCGTTGGAGCAACGCCCTAGGGCGAAGCCTAGGTTGCTCGGAAGGTAGAAATGACCATAAGTTTCATACTGGTTGCAATTATTCGTTTTATACGATGGAAAAACTGTTGTATTTATATTGTATTTTATGCTTCTGGCGTTGACTTCTAAGGCACTAACTATTCGATCTGGTGGAGCAACGCCCTAGAGTGAAGCCTAGGTTGCCCGGAACGTAGAATTGGCCATCACTTTCAAACTGGTTGCAATTATTCCTGATATATGATGGAAACACTGTTGTATTTTTTTTGCATTTTGTGGTTCGGGTGTTGACTTCTGAGGCCCTAACTATTCAATCTGTTGGAGCAACGCCCTAGGGTGAAGCCTAGGTTGCTCGGAAAGTAGAAATATCCATAAGTTTCATACTGGTTGCAATTACTCGTTTTATACGATGGAAAAACTGTTGTATTTATATTGTATTTTATGCTTCTGGCGTTGACTTCTATGGCACTAACTATTCGATCTGGTGGAGCAACGCCCTAGAGTGAAGCCTAGGTTCCCCGGAACGTAGAATTGGCCATCAATTTCCAACTGGTTGCAATTATACCTGTTATATGGTGGAAACACTGCTGTATTTTTTTTGCATTTTATGGCTCGGGCGCTGGCTTCTAAGGCCCTAACTATTCAATCCGTTGGAGCAACGCCCTAGGCTGAAGCCTAGGTTGCTCGGAAAGTAGAAATGGCCATAGGTTTCATACTGGTTGCAATTATTGCTGATATATGATGGAAACACTGTTGTATTTTTTTTGCATTTTATGGTTCGGGCGTTGACTTCTAAGGCCCTAAGTATTCAATCTGTTGGAGCAACGCCGTAGGGTGAAGCCTAGGTTACTCGGAAAGTAGAAATGACCATAAGTTTTATACTGGTTGCAATTATTCGTTTTATGCGATGGAAAAGCTGTTGTATTTATATTGTATTTTATGCTTCTGGCGTTGACTTCTAAGGTACTAACTATTCGATCTGGTGGAGCAACGCCCTAGAGTGAAGCCTAGGTTGCCCGGAACGTAGAATTGGCCATCACTTTCAAACTGGTTGTAATTATTCCTGATATATGATGGAAACACTGTTGTATTTTTTTTGCATTTTATGGTTCGGGCGTTGACTTCTAAGGCCCTAACTATTCAATCTGTTGTAGCAACGCCCTAGGGTGAAGCCTAGGTTGCTCGGAAGTAGAAACGACAATAAGTTTCATACTGGTTGCAATTATTCGTTTTATACGATGGAAAAACTGTTGTATTTATATTGTATTTTATGCTTCTGGCGTTGACTTCTGAGGCACTAAGTATTCGATCTGGTGGAGCAACGCCCTAGGGTGAAGCCTAGCTTGCTCGGAAAGTAGAAATGACCATAAGTTTCATACTGGTTGCAATTATTCGTTTTATACGATGGAAAAGCTGTTGTATTTATATCGTATTTTATGCTTCTGGCGTTGACTTCTTAGGCCGTAACTATTCGGTCTGGTGGAGCAACGCCCTAGAGTGAAGCCTAGGTTGCCCGGAACGTAGAATTGGCCATCACTTTCAAACTGGTTGCAATTATTCCTGTTATATGATGGATACACTGTTGTATTTTTATTGCATTTTATGCTTCGGGCGTTGACTTCTAAGGCCCTAACTATTCAATCTGTTGGACCAACGCCCTAGGGTGAAGCCTAGCTTGCTCGGAAAGTAGAAATGACCATAAGTTTCATACTGGTTGCAATTATTCGTTTTACACGATGGAAAAGCTGTTGTATTTATATCGTATTTTATGCATCTGGCGTTGACTTCTTAGGCCGTAACTATTCGGTCTGGTGCAGCAACGCCCTGGAGTGAAACCTAGGTTGCCCGGAACGTAGAATTGGCAAACACTTTCAAACTGGTTGCAATTATTCCTGATATATGATGGAAACACTGTTGTATTTTTATTGCATTTTATGCTTCGGGCGTTGACTTCTAAGGCCCTAACCATTCAATCTGTTGGACCAACGCCCTAGGGTGAAGCCTAGCTTGCTCGGAAAGTAGAAATGACCATAAGTTTCATACTGGTTGCAATTACTCGTATTATACGGTGGAAAAACTGTTGTATTTATATTGTATTTTATGCTTCTGGCGTTGACTTCTATGGCGCTAACTATTCGATCTGGTGGAGCAACGCCCTAGAGTGAAGCCTAGGTTGCCCGGAACGTAGAATTGGCCATCACTTTCAAACTGGTTGCAATTATTCCTGATATATGATGGAAACACTGTTGTATTTTTTTTGCATTTTATGGTTCGGGCGTTGACTTCTAAGGCCCTAACTATTCAATCTGTTGGAGCAACGCCCTAGGGTGAAGCCTAGGTTGCTCGGAAAGTAGAAATATCCATAAGTTTCATACTGGTTGCAATTACTCGTATTACACGATGGAAAAACTGTTGTATTTATATTGTATTTTATGCTTCTGGCGTTGACTTCTAAGGCACTAACTATTCGATCTGGTGGAGCAACGCCCTAGAGTGAAGCCTAGGTTGCTCGGAAAGTAGAAATGACCATAAGTTTCATACTGGTTGCAATTATTCGTTTTATACGATGGAAAAACTGTTGTATTTATATTGTATTTTATGCTTCTGGCGTTGACTTCTAAGGCACTCACTATTCGATCTGGTGGAGCCACGCCCTAGAGTGAAGCCTAGGTTGCCCGGAACGTAGAATTGGCCATCACTTTCAAACTGGTTGCAATTATTCCTGTTATATGATGGATACACTGTTGTATTTTTATTGCATTTTATGCTTCGGGCGTTGACTTCTGAGGCCCTAACCATTCAATCTGTTGGACCAACGCCCTAGGGTGAAGCCTAGCTTGCTCGGAAAGTAGAAATGACCGTAAGTTTCATACTGGTTGCAATTACTCGTATTATACGATGGAAAAACTGTTGTATTTATATTGTATTTTATGCTTCTGGCGTTGACTTCTATGGCGCTAACTATTCGATCTGGTGGAGCAACGCCCCAGAGTGAAGCCTAGGTTGCCCGGAACGTAGAATTGGCCATCACTTTCAAACTGGTTGCAATTATTCCTGATATATGATGGAAACACTGTTGTATTTTTTTTGCATTTTATGGTTCGGGCGTTGACTTCTAAGGCCCTAACTATTCAATCTGTTGGAGCAACGCCCCAGGGCGAAGCCTAGGTTGCTCGGAAGGTAGAAATGACCATAAGTTTCATACTGGTTGCAATTATTCGTTTTATACGATGGAAAAACTGTTGCATTTATATTGTATTTTATGTTTCTGGCGTTGACTTCTAAGGCACTAACTATTCGATCTGGTGGAGCAACGCCCTCGAGTGAAGCGTAGGTTGCCCGGAACGTAGAATTGGCCATCAATTTCAAACTGGTTGCAATTATACCTGTTATATGATGGAAGCACTGCTGTATTTTTTTTGCATTTTATGGTTCGGGCGCTGACTTCTGAGGCCCGAACTATTCAATCCGTTGGAGCAACGCCCTAGGGTGAAGCCTAGGTTGCTCGGAAAGTAGAAATGACCATAAGTTTCATACTGGTTGCAATTATTCGTTTTATACGATGGAAAAGCTGTTGTATTTATATCGTATTTTATGCTTCTGGCGTTGACTTCTTAGGCCGTAACTATTCGGTCTGGTGGAGCAACGCCCTGGAGTGAAACCTAGGTTGCCCGGAACGTAGAATTGGCCATAACTTTCAAACTGGTTGCAATTATTCCTGATATATGATGGAAACACTGTTGTATTTTTTTTGCATTTTATGGTTCGGGCGTTGACTTCTAAGGCCCTAACTATTCAATCTGTTGGAGCAACGCCCTAGGGTGAAGCCTAGGTTGCTCGGAAAGTAGAAATATCCATAAGTTTCATACTGGTTTCAATTATTCGTTTTATACGATGGAAAAACTGTTGTATTTATATTGTATTTTATGCTTCTGGCGTTGACTTCTAAGGCACTAACCATTCGATCTGGTGGAGCAACGCCCTGGAGTGAAACCTAGGTTGCCCGGAACGTAGAATTGGCCATCACTTTCAAACTGGTTGCAATTATACCTGATATATGATGTAAACACTGTTGTATTTTTTTTGCATTTTATGGTTCGGGCGTTGACTTCTAAGGCCCTAACTATTCAATCTGCTGGAGCAACGCCCTAGGGTGAAGCCTAGGTTGCTCGAAAAGTAGAAATGAACATAAGTTTCATACTGGTTGCAATTATTCGTTTTATACGATGGAAAAACTGTTGTATTTATATTGTATTTTATGCTTCTGGCGTTGACTTCTAAGGCACTAACTCTTCGATCTGGTGGAGCAACGCCCTAGGGTGAAGCCTAGCTTGCTCGGAAAGTAGAAATGACTATAAGTTTCATACTGGTTGCAATTATTCATTTTATACGATGGAAAAACTGATGTATTTATATTGTATTTTATGCTTCTGGCGTTGACTTCTAAGGCGCTAACTATTCAATCTGGTGGAGCAACGCCCTAGAGTGAAGCCTAGGTTGCCCGGGACGTAGAATTGGCCATCACTTTCAAACTGGTTGCAATTATTCCTGTTATATGATGGAAACACTGTTGTATTTTTTTTGCATTTTATGGTTCGGGCGTTGACTTCTAAGTCCCTAACTATTCAATCTGTTGGAGCAACGCCCTAGGGCGAAGCCTAGGTTGCTCGGAAAGTAGAAATGTCTATAAGTTTCCTACTGGTCGCAATTATTCGTTTTATACGATGGAAAAACTGTTGTATTTATATTGTATTTTATGCTTCTGGCGTCGACTTCTAAGGCACTAACTATTCGATCTGGTGGAGCAACGCAATAGAGTGAAGCCTAGGTTGCCCGGAACGTAGAATTGGCCATGACTTTCAAACTGGTTGCAATTATTCCTGTTATATGATGGAAACACTGTTGTATTTTTATTGCATTTTATGCTTCGGGCGTTGACTTCTTAGGCCCTAGCTATTCGATCTGGTGGAGCAACGCCCTAGAGTGACGCCCAGGTTGCTCGGAACGTAGGAATGACCATTACTTTCACACTGGTTGCAATTATTCGTTTTATACGATGGAAAAGCTGTTGTATTTATATCGTATTTTATGCTTCTGGCGTTGACTTCTTATGACCTAACTATTCGATCTGGTGGAGCAACGCCCTGGAGTGAAACCTAGGTTGCCCGGAACGTAGGAATGACCATTACTTTCACACTGGTTGCAATTATTCCTGTTATACGATGGAAAAACTGTTGTATTTTTATTGCATTTTATGCTTCGGGCGTTGACGTCTAAGCACCTAACTGTTCGATCTGATGGAACAACACCTTACAGTGAAGCCTAGGTTGCCCGGAACGTAGACATGACCATAACCTTCACACAGGTTGCAATTATTCGTTTTATACGGTGTAAAGGCTGTTGTATTTATTTTGTATTTTACTCTTCTGGTGTTGACTTCTTAGGCCCTAACTATTCGATCTGGTGGATCAACGCCGTAGAGTGAAGCCTAGGTTGCCCGGACGTAGAAATGACCATTACTTTCACACTGTCTGCAATTATTCCTTTTATACGATGGAAAAGCTGTTGTATTTATATCGTATTTTATGCTTCTGTCGTTGACTTCTGAGGCCGTAACTATTCGATCTGGTGGAGCAACGCCCTGGAGTGAAACCTGGGTTGCCCGGAACGTAGAAATGACCACTGCTATCACCCTGGTTGCAAATTATTCCTGCCTTACGATGGAAAAACTGTTGTATTTTTATTGCATTCTATGCTTCTGGCGTTCACTTCTTCGGACCTAACTATTCGATCTGGTGGAACAACGGCCTAGGGTGAAGCCTAGGTTGCCCGGAACGTAGGAATGACCATAACATTCACACTGGTTGCAATTATTCCTGTTATACGATGGAAAAACTGATGTATTTATATTGTATTTTACTCTTCTGGTGTTGACTTCTTAGGCCCTAACTATTCGATCTGGTGGAACAACGCCGTAGAGTGAAGCCTAGGTTGCCCGGACGTAGAAATGACCATTACTTTCACACTGTCTGCAATTATTCCTTTTATACGATGGAAAAGCTGTTGTATTTATATCGTATTTTATGCTTCTGTCGTTGACTTCTGAGGCCGTAACTATTCGATCTGGTGGGGCAACGCCCTGGAGTGAAACCTGGGTTGCCCGGAACGTAGAAATGACCGCTACTATCACCCTGGTTGCTAATTATTCCTGCCTTACGATGGAAAAACTGTTGTATTTTTATTGCATTCTATGCTTCTGGCGTTCACTTCTTCGGACCTAACTATTCGATCTGGTGGAACAACGGCCTAGGGTGAAGCCTAGGTTGCCCGGAACGTAGGTATGACCATAACATTCACACTGGTTGCAATTATTCCTGTTATACGATGGAAAAACTGATGTATTTATATTGTATTTTATGCTTCTGGCGTTGACTTCTAAGGCACTAACTATTCGATCTGGTGGAGCAACGCCCTAGAGTGAAGCCTAGGTTGCCCGGAACTTAGAATTGGGCATCACTTTCAAACTGGTTGCAATTATTCCTGTTATATGATGGAAACACTGTTGTATTTTTTTTGCATTTTATTGTTCGGGCGTTGACTTCTAAGGACCTAACTATTCAATCTGTTGGAGCAACGCCCTAGGGTGAAGCCTAGGTTGCTCGGAAAGTAGAAATGACCATAAGTTTCACACTGGCTGCAATTATTCGTTTTATACGATGGAAAAGCTGTTGTATTTATATTGTATTTTATGCTTCTGGCGCTGACTTCTAAGGCACTAACTATTCGATCTGGTGGAGCAACGCCCTAGAGTGAAGCCTAGCTTGCCCGGAACGTAGAATTGGCCATGACTTTCAAACTGGTTGCAATTATTCCTGTTATATGATGGAAACACTGTTGTATCTTTATTGCATTTTATGCTTCGGGCGTTGACTTCTAAGGCCCTAACTATTCAATCTGTTGCGGCGACGCCCTAGGGTGAAGCCTAGGTTCCTCGGAAAGTAGAAATGACCATAAGTTTCATACTGGTTGCAATTATTCGTTTTATACGATGGAAACGCTGTTGTATTTATATTGTATTTTATGCTTCTGGCGTTGACTTCTAAGGCACTAACTATTCGGTCTGGTGGAGCAACGCCCTAGAGTGAAGCCTAGGTTGCCCGGAACGTAGAATTGGCCATCACTTTCAAAGTGGTTGCAATTATTCCTGTTATATGATGGAAACGCTGTTGTATTTTTATTGCATTTTATGCTTCGGGCGTTGACTTCTAAGGCCCTAACTATTCAATCTGTTGGAGCAACGCCCTAGGGTGAAGCCTAGGTTGCTCGGAAAGTAGAAATGACCAAAGGTTTCATACTGGTTGCAATCATTCGTTTTATACGATGGAAAAACTGTTGTATTTATATTGTCTTTTATGCTTCTGGCGTTGACTTCTAAGGCCCTAGCTGTTCGATCTAGTGGAGCAACGCCCTAGAGTGAACCTGAGGTTGCCCGGAAAGGAGAAATGACCATCACTTTCAGGCGGGTTGCAATTATTCCTGTTATAGGATGGAAAGACTGTTGCATTTTTATTGTATTTTATGCTTCATGCGTTGACTTCTGAGGCCGTAGCTATTCGATGTGGTGGAAGAACGCCATAGAGTGAAGCCTAGGTTGCCCGGAACGTAGAAATGTTCACATCTTTCACACTGTTTGCTATTATTCATTTTATACGATGGCAAAGCTGTTGTATTTATATTGTATTTTATGCCTCTGGCGTTGACTTCTTAGGCCCTAACTATTCGATCTGGTGGAGCAATGCCTCAGAGTTAAGTCTAGGATGCCCGAAACGCCGATCATTATTTCCACGCTTGTTGCAGTTAATCGTTTTATACAATGGAAAAACTGTTCTATTTATTTTGCATTTTATGCTCCGGGCGTTGACTTCTAAGGCCCTAACTGATTGATCTGGAGGTGCAACGCCGTAGAGTGAAGCCTAGATTGCCCGGTACGTAGAAATGACCATTACTTTCACACTGTTTGCAAATATACATTATATACGATGGAAAATCTGTTGTATTTATGTTGTATTTTATGCTTCTGGCGTTGACTTCTTAGGCCCTAACTATTTGATCTGGTGGAGCTACTCCCTAATGTGAAGCCTAGGTTGCCCGGAACGTAGAAGTGACCATAACTTCCACACTGGTTGCAATTATTCATTTAATATGATGGAAAAGCTGTTGTATTTATATCGTACTTTATGCTTCTGGCGTTGACTTCTAAGGCCCTAACTGTTTGATCTGGTGGAGCAACGCCCTAGAGTGAAGCCTAGGTTGCCCGGAACGCAGAAATGACCATAACTTTCACACTGGTTGCTATTATTCGTTCTATACGATGGAAAAACTGTTATATTTATATTGTATCTTATGCTTCTGGCGTTGACTTCTTAGGCCCTAACAATTCGATCTGGTGGAACAACGCCCTAGAGTGACGCCTAGGTTGCCTGGAACGTACAAATGACCATCACTTGCACACGCGTTGCAATTATTCCTGTTATAGGATGGAAAGACTGTTGTATTTTTATTGTATTTTATGCTTCGGGCGTTGACTTCTAAGGCCCTAACTGTTTGATCTGGTGGGGCAACGCCCTAGAGTGAAGCCTAGGTTGCCCGGAACGTAGAAATGATCACAACTTTCATACTGGTTGCAATTACTCGTTTTATATGATGGAAAAACTGTTGTATTTTTATTGCATTTTATGCTTCCGGCGTTGACTTCTAAGGCCCTATCTATTCAATCTGTTGGGTCAACGCCCTAGAGTGAAGACTAGGTTGCTCGGAATGTAGAAATGACCATAACATTCAGACTGGTTGAAATTATTCGTTTTATACGATGGAAAAGCTGTTGCATCTATATTGCATTTTATGCTTCTGGCGTTGACTTCTAAGGCCCTAACTAATCGATCTGGTGGAGCAACGCCCTAGAGTGAAGCCTAGGTTGCCCGGAACGTAGAAGTGACCATAACTTTCATACTGGTTGCAATTACTCGTTTTATATGATGGAAAAACTGTTGTATTTTTATTGCATTTTATGCTTCCGGCGTTTACTTCTAAGGCCCTAACTATTCAATCTGTTGGAGCAACGCCCCAGGGTGAAGCCTAGGTTGTCCGGAAAGTAGAAATGATCACAACTTTCATACTGGTTGCAATTACTCGTTTTATATGATGGAAAAACTGTTGTATTTTTATTGCATTTTATGCTTCCGGCGTTGACTTCTAAGGCCCTATCTATTCAATCTGTTGGAGCGACGCCCTAGGGTGAAGCCTAGGTTGCCCGGAACGTAGAAATGTCCATCACTTTCACGCTGGTTGCAATTATTCCTGTTATACGATGGAAAAGCTCTTGTATATTTAATGTATTTTATGCTTCGGGCGTTGACTTCTATGGCCCTAACTATTCGATCTGGTGGAGCAACGCCCTATAGTGAAGCCTAGGTTGATTGGAACGTACAAATCACCATCACTTTCACACGGGTTGCAATTATTCCTGTTATAGGACGGAAAGACAGTTGTATTTTTATTGTATTTTATGCTTCAGGCGTTGACTTCTGAGGCCGTAGCCATTCGATGTAGTGGAAGAACGCCATAGAGTGAAGACTAGGTTGCCCGGAACGTAGAAATGACCATAACTTTCATACTGGTTGCAATTATTCGTTCTACATGATGGAAAAACTGTTGTATTTATATTGTATTTTATGCTGCTGGCGTTCACTTCTTAGGCCCTAACTATTCGATCTGGTGGAACAACGCCCTGGGGTGAAGCCTAGGTTGACCGGAACGTAGAAATGACCATAACTTTCACACCGGTAGCAATTATTCGTTCTATACGATGGAAAAACTGTTATATTTATATTGTATTTTATGCATCGGGCGTTGACTTCTTAGGCCCTAACAATTCGATATGGTGGAACAACGACCTAGAGTGAGGCCTAGGTAGCCCGGAACGTAGAAATGACCATCACTTCCATACTGGCAGCTATTATTCGTTTTATACGATGGAAAAACTGTTGTATTTATATTGTATTTTATGCTTCTGGCGTTGACTTCTAAGGCACTAACTATTCGATCTGGTGGAGCAACGCCCTAGAGTGAAGCCTAGGTTGCCCGGAACGTAGAAATGACCATAACTTTCATACTGCTTGCAATTATTCGTTTTATACGATGGAAAAACTGTTAGATTTATATTGTATTTTATACTTCGGGCGTTGACTTCTAAGGCCCTAACTATTCAATCTGTTGGATCAACGCCCTAGAGTGAAGCCAAGGTTGCTCGGATTGTAGAAATGACCATAACATTCACACTGGTTGAAATTATTCGTTTTATACGATGGAAAAGCTGTTGTATTTATATTGTATTTTATGCTGCTGGCGTTCACTTCTTAGGCCCTAACTAGTCGATCTGGTGGAACAACGCCCTGGGGTGAAGCCTAGGTTGACCGGAACGTAGAAATGACCATAACTTTCACACCGGTAGCAATTATTCGTTTTACACGATGGAAAAACTGTTCTATTTGTTTTGTATCTTATGCATCTGGCGTTGACTTCTTATGCCCTAACAATTCGATCTGGTGGAACAACGACCTAGAGTGAGGCCTAGGTAGCCCGGAACGTAGAAATGACCATCACTTCCATACTGGCAGCAATTATTCGTTTTATACGATGGAAAAACTGTTGTATTTATATTGTATTTTATGCTTCTGGCGTTGACTTCTAAGGCACTAACTATTCGATCTGGTGGAGCAACGCCCTAGAGTGAAGCCTAGGTTGCCCGGAACGTAGAAATGACCATAGCTTTCATACTGGTTGCAATTATTCGTTTTATATGATGGAAAAACTGTTGTATTTGTTTTGTATTTTATGCTTCGGGCGTTGACTTCTAAGGCCCTAACTATTCAATCGGTTGCAGCAACGCCCTAGGGTGGACCCTAGGTTGCCCGGAAAGTAGAAATAACCATAACTTTCACACCGGTAGCAATTATTCGTTTTACACGATGGAAAAACTGTTATATTTATATTGTATCTTATGCTTCTGGCGTTGACTTCTTAGGCCCTAACAATTCGATCTGGTGGAAGAACGACCTAGAGTGAGGCCTAGGTTGCCCGGAACGTAGAACTGACCATAACTTTTACACTGGTAGCAATTATTCGTTTTATACAATGGAAAAACTGTTGTATTTATATTGTATTTTCTGCTTCTGGCGTTGACTTCTAAGGCACTAACTATTCGATCTGGTGGAGCAACGTCCTAGAGTGAAGCCTAGGTTGCCCGGAACGTAGAAATGACCATAACTTTCACACTGGTTGCTATTATTCGTTCCATACGAAAGAAAAACTGTTATATCTATATTGTATCTTATGCATCTGGCGTTGACTTCTTAGGCCCTAACAAATCGATCTGGTGGAACAACGACCTAGAGTGAGGCCTAGGTAGCCCGGAACGTAGAAATGACCATTACTTCCATACTGGCAGCAATTATTCGTTTTGTACGATGGAAAAAGTGTTGTATTTATATTGTATTTTATGCTTCTGGCGTTGACTTCTAAGGCACTAACTATTCGATCTGGTGGAGCAACGCCCTAGAGTGAAGCCTAGGTTGCCCGGAACGTAGAAATGACCATAACTTTCATACTGCTTGCAATTATTCGTTTTATACGATGGAAAAACTGTTAGATTTATATTGTATTTTATACTTCGGGCGTTGACTTCTAAGGCCCTAACTATTCAATCTGTTGGATCAACGCCCTAGAGTGAAGCCGAGGTTGCCCGGAACGTAGAAATGACCATCACTTTCAAACTGGTTGCAATCATTCCGGTTATATGATGGAAAGACTGTTGTATTTTTAATGCATTTTATGCTTCGGGCATTGACTTCTAAGGCCCTAACTATTCAATCTGTTGGAGCAACGCCCCAGGGTGAAGTCTAGGTTGCCCGGAAAGTAGAAATGACCACAACTTTCATACTGGTTGCAATTACTCGTTTTATATGATGGAAAAACTGTTGTATTTATATTGTATTTTATGCTGCTGGCGTTCACTTCTTAGGCCCTAACTATTCGATCTGGTGGAACAACGTCCTAGAGTGAAGCCTAGGTTGCCCGGAACGTAGAAATGACCATAACTTTCATACTGGTTGCAATTATTCGTTTTATATGATGGAAGAACTGTTGTATTTATATCGCATTTTATGCTGCTGGCGTACTCTTCTTAGGCCCTAACTAGTCGATCTGGTGGAACAACGCCCTGGGGTGAAGCCTAGGTTGCCCGGAACGTAGAAATGACCATAACTTTCACACTGGTTGCAATTATTCGTTCTATACGATGGAAAAACTGTTATATTTATATTGTATTTTATGCTTCTGGCGTTGCCTTCTTAGGCCCTAACTGTTCGATCTGGTGCAACAACGCCCTAGAGTGAAGCCTAGGTTACCCGGAACGTAGAAATGACCAGTACTTTCACACTGTTTGCTATTATTCATTTTATACGATGGAAAAGCTGTTGTATTTACATTGTATTTTATGCTTCTGGCGCTGACTTCTAGGGCACTAACTATTCGATCTAGTGGAGCAACGCCCTAGAGTGAAGCCTAAGATGCCCGGAACGTAGAAATTACCATCACTTTCAAACTGGTTGCAAATATTCCTGTTATACGATGGAAAAACTGTTGTATTTTTATTGAATTTTATGCTTCGGGCAATGACTTCTAAGGCCCTAACTATTCAGTCTGTAGGAGCAACGCCCTAGGGTGTAGCCTAGGTTGCCCGTAAAGTAGAAATGACCATAGCTTTCATACTGGTTGCAATTATTCGTTTTATATGATGGAAACCTGTTGTATTTATATTGTATTTTATGCTTCTGGCGTTCACTTCTTAGGCCCTAACTATTCGATCTGTTGGAACAACGCCCTATGGTGAAGCCTAGGTTGACCGGAACGTAGAAATGACCATAACTTTCACACCGGTAGCAATTATTCGTTTTACACGATGGAAAAACTGTTCTATTTGTTTTGTATTTTATGCTTCGGGCGTTGACTTCTAAGGCCCTAACTATTCAATCGGTTGCAGCAACGCCCTAGGGTGGATCCTAGGTTGCCCGGAAAGTAGAAATGACCATAACTTTCACACCGGTAGCAATTATTCGTTTTACACGATGGAAAAACTGTTATATTTATATTGTATCTTATGCTTCTGGCGTTGACTTCATAGGCCCTAACAATTCGATCTGGTGGAACAACGACCTAGAGTGTGGCCTAGGTTGCCCTGAAAGTAGAAATGACCATAACTTTCATACTGCTTGCAATTATTCGTTTTATACGATGGAAAAACTGTTAGATTTATATTGTATTTTATACTTCTGGCGTTGACTTCTAAGGCACTAACTATTCGATCTGGTGGAGCAACGTCCTAGAGTGAAGCCTAGGTTGCCCGGAACGTAGAAATGACCATAGCTTTCATACTGGTTGCAATTATTCGTTTTATATGATGGAAAAACTGTTGTATTTGTTTTGTATTTTATGCTTCGGGCGTTGACTTCTAAGGCCCTAACTATTCAATCGGTTGCAGCAACGCCCTAGGGTGGACCCTAGGTTGCCCGGAAAGTAGAAATGACCATAACTTTCACACCGGTAGCAATTATTCGTTTTACACGATGGAAAAACTGTTATATTTATATTGTATCTTATGCTTCTGGCGTTGACTTCTTAGGCCCTAACAATTCGATCTGGTGGAAGAACGACCTAGAGTGAGGCCTAGGTTGCCCGGAACGTAGAACTGACCATAACTTTTACACTGGTAGCAATTATTCGTTTTATACAATGGAAAAACTGTTGTATTTATATTGTATTTTCTGCTTCTGGCGTTGACTTCTAAGGCACTAACTATTCGATCTGGTGGAGCAACGTCCTAGAGTGAAGCCTAGGTTGCCCGGAACGTAGAAATGACCATAACTTTCACACTGGTTGCAATTATTCGTTCTATACGATGGAAAAACTGTTATATTTATATTGTATTTTATGCTTCTGGCGTTGCCTTCTTAGGCCCTAACTGTTCGATCTGGTGCAACAACGCCCTAGAGTGAAGCCTAGGTTGCCCGGAACGTAGAAATGACCATAGCTTTCATACTGGTTGCAATTATTCGTTTTATATGATGGAAAAACTGTTGTATTTGTTTTGTATTTTATGCTTCGGGCGTTGACTTCTAAGGCCCTAACTATTCAATCTGTTGGAGCAACGCCCCAGGGTGAAGTCTAGGTTGCCCGGAAAGTAGAAATGACCACAACTTTCATACTGGTTGCAATTACTCGTTTTATATGATGGAAAAACTGTTGTATTTATATTGTATTTTATGCTGCTGGCGTTCACTTCTTAGGCCCTAACTATTCGATCTGGTGGAACAACGTCCTAGAGTGAAGCCTAGGTTGCCCGGAACGTAGAAATGACCATAACATTCATACTGGTTGCAATTATTCGTTTTATATGATGGAAGAACTGTTGTATTTATATCGCATTTTATGCTGCTGGCGTACTCTTCTTAGGCCCTAACTAGTCGATCTGGTGGAACAACGCCCTGGGGTGAAGCCTAGGTTGCCCGGAACGTAGAAATGACCATAACTTTCACACTGGTTGCAATTATTCGTTCTATACGATGGAAAAACTGTTATATTTATATTGTATTTTATGCTTCTGGCGTTGCCTTCTTAGGCCCTAACTGTTCGATCTGGTGCAACAACGCCCTAGAGTGAAGCCTAAGTTACCCGGAACGTAGAAATGACCAGTACTTTCACACTGTTTGCAATTATTCATTTTATACGATGGAAAAGCTGTTGTATTTACATTGTATTTTATGCTTCTGGCGCTGACTTCTAGGGCACTAACTATTCGATCTAGTGGAGCAACGCCCTAGAGTGAAGCCTAAGATGCCCGGAACGAAGAAATTACCATCACTTTCAAACTGGTTGCAAATATTCCTGTTATACGATGGAAAAACTGTTGTATTTTTATTGAATTTTATGCTTCGGGCAATGACTTCTAAGGCCCTAACTATTCAATCTGTAGGAGCAACGCCCTAGGGTGTAGCCTAGGTTGCCCGTAAAGTAGAAATGACCATAGCTTTCATACTGGTTGCAATTATTCGTTTTATATGATGGAAACCTGTTGTATTTATATTGTATTTTATGCTTCTGGCGTTCACTTCTTAGGCCCTAACTATTCGATCTGTTGGAACAACGCCCTATGGTGAAGCCTAGGTTGACCGGAACGTAGAACTGACCATAACTTTCACACCGGTAGCAATTATTCGTTTTACACGATGGAAAAACTGTTCTATTTGTTTTGTATTTTATGCTTCGGGCGTTGACTTCTAAGGCCCTAACTATTCAATCGGTTGCAGCAACGCCCTAGGGTGGATCCTAGGTTGCCCGGAAAGTAGAAATGACCATAACTTTCACACCGGTAGCAATTATTCGTTTTACACGATGGAAAAACTGTTATATTTATATTGTATCTTATGCTTCTGGCGTTGACTTCTTAGGCCCTAACAATTCGATCTGGTGGAACAACGACCTAGAGTGTGGCCTAGGTTGCCCTGAAAGTAGAAATGACCATAACTTTCATACTGCTTGCAATTATTCGTTTTATACGATGGAAAAACTGTTAGATTTATATTGTATTTTATACTTCTGGCGTTGACTTCTAAGGCACTAACTATTCGATCTGGTGGAGCAACGTCCTAGAGTGAAGCCTAGGTTGCCCGGAACGTAGAAATGACCATAACTTTCACACTGGTTGCTATTATTCGTTCCATACGAAAGAAAAACTGTTATATTTATATTGTATCTTATGCATCTGGCGTTGACTTCTTAAGCCCTAACAATTCGATCTGGTGGAACAACGACCTAGAGTGAGGCCTAGGTAGCCCGGAACGTAGAAATGACCATCACTTCCATACTGGCAGCAATTATTCGTTTTATACGATGGAAAAACTGTTGTATTTATATTGTATTTTATGCTTCTGGCGTTGACTTCTAAGGCACTAACTATTCGATATGGTGGAGCAACGCCCTAGAGTGAAGCCTAGGTTGCCCGGAACGTAGAAATGACCATCACTTTCAAACTGGTTGCAATTATTCCTGTTATATGATGGAAACACTGTTGTATTTTTAATGCATTTTATGTTTCGGGCATTGACTTCTAAGGTCCTAACTATTCAATCCGTTGGAGCAACGCGCTAGGGGGAAGCCTAGGTTGCGCGGAAAGTAGAAATGACAATAACTTTCACACTGGTTGCAATTATTCGTTTTATACGATGGAAAAGCTGTTGCATCTTTATTGTATTTTATGATTCTGTCGTTGACGTCTAAGGCCGTAGCTAGTAGATGTGGTGGAGCAACGCACTAGAGTGACGCCTAGGTTGCCCGGAACGTGGAATGACAATTACTTTCGCAATGTTTGCAATTGTACATTTTATATGACGGAAAAGCTGTTGTACTTATATTGTATTTTATGCTTCTGGCGTTGACTTCTAAGGCCCTAACTATTCGATCTGGTGGAGCAACGCCCTAGAGTGAAGCCTAGGTTGCCTGGAACGTACAAATGACCATCACTTTCACACGGGTTGCAATTATTCCTGTTATAGGACGGAAAGGCTGTTGTATTTTTATTGTATTTTATGCTTCAGGCGTTGACTTCTGAGGCCGTAGCTATTCGATGTAGTGGAAGAACGCCATAGAGTGAAGCCTAGGTTGGCCGGAACGTAGAAATGACCATAACTTTCATACTGGTTGCAATTATTCGTTTTATATGATGGAAAAACTGTTGTATTTATATTGTATTTTATGCTGCTGGCGTTCACTTCTTAGGCCCTAACTATTCGATCTGGTGGAACTACGCCCTGGTGTGAAGCCTAGGTTGCCGGGAACGGAGAAATGACCATAACTTTCACACTGGTTGCTATTAGTCGTTTTATACGATGGAAAAACTGTTGTATTTATATTGTATATTATGCTTCTGGCGTGGACTTCTAAGGCACTAACTATTCGATCTGGTGGAGCAACGCCCTAGAGTGAAGCCTAGGTTGCCCGGAACGTAGAAATGACCATCGCTTCCAAACTGGTTGCAATTATTCCTGTTATATGATGGATAACTGTTGCATTTTTATTGCATTTTATGCTTCGGGCACTGACTTCTAAGGTCCTAACTATTCAATCTGTTGGAGCAACGCCCTAGGGTGTAGCCTAGGTTGCCCTGAAAGTAGAAATGACCATAACTTTCATACTGCTTGCAATTATTCGTTTTATACGATGGAAAAACTGTTAGATTTATATTGTATTTTATACTTCGGGCGTTGACTTCTTAGGCCCTAACTATTCGATCTGGTGGAACAACGCCCTGGGGTGAAGCCTAGGTTGCCGGGAACGGAGAAATGACCATAACTTTCACACTGGTTGCTATTAGTCGTTTTATACGATGGAAAAGCTGTTGTATTTATATCGTATTTTATGCTTCGGGCGTTGACTTCTAAGGCACTAACTATTCGATCTGCTGGAGCAACGCCCTAGAGTGAAGCCTAGGTTGCCCGGAACGTAGAAATGACCATCGCTTTCAAACTGGTTGCAATTATTCCTGTTATATGATGGATAACTGTTGCATTTTTATTGCATTTTATGCTTCTGGCGTTGACTTCTTAGGCCCTAACAATTCGATCTGGTGGAACAACGACCTAGAGTGAGGCCTAGGTAGCCCGGAACGTAGAAATGACCATCACTTCCATACTGGCAGCAATTATTCGTTTTATACGATGGAAAAACTGTTGTATTTATATTGCATTTTATGCTTCTGGCGTTGACTTCTAAGGCACTAACTATTCGATCTGGTGGAGCAACGACCTAGAGTGAAGCCTAGGTTGCCCGGAACGTAGAAATGACCATCGCTTTCAAACTGGTTGCAATTATTCCTGTTATATGATGGATAACTGTTGCATTTTTATTGCATTTTATGCTTCGGGCACTGGCTTCTAAGGTCCTAACCATTCAATCTGTTGGAGCAACGCCCTAGGGTGTAACCTAGGTTGCCCTGAAAGTAGAAATGACCATAACTTTCATACTGCTTGCAATTATTCGTTTTATACGATGGAAAAACTGTTAGATTTATATTGTATTTTATACTTCGGGCGTTGACTTCTAAGGCCCTAACTATTCAATCTGTTGGATCAACGCCCTAGAGTGAAGCCAAGGTTGCTCGGATTGTAGAAATGACCATAACATTCACACTGGTTGAAATTATTTGTTTTATACGATGGAAAAGCTGTTGTATTGATATTGTATTTTATGCTGCTGGCGTTGACTTCTACGGCACTAACTATTCGATCTGGTGGAGCAACGCCCTAGAGTGAAGCCTAGGTTGCCCGGAACGTAGAAATGACCATAACTTTCACACTGGATGCTATTATTCGTTCTATACGATGGAAAACTGTTATATTTATATTGTATCTTATGCTTCAGGCGTTGACTTCTGAGGCCGTAGCTATTCGATGTTGTGGAAGAACGCCATAGAGTGAAGCCTAGGTTGCCCGGAACGTAGAAATGACCATAACTTTAATACTGGTTGCAATTATTCGTTTTATATGATGGAAGAACTGTTGTATTTATATCGCATTTTATGCTGCTGGCGTACTCTTCTTAGGCCCTAACTAGTCGATCTGGTGGAACAACGCCCTGGGGTGAAGCCTAGGTTGCCCGGAACGTAGAAATGACCATAACTTTCACACTGGTTGCTATTATTCGTTCTATACGATGGAAAAACTGTTATATTTATATTGTATTTTATGCTTCTGGCGTTGCCTTCTTAGGCCCTAACTGTTCGATCTGGTGCAACAACGCCCTAGAGTGAAGCCTAGGTTACCCGGAACGTAGAAATGACCTGTACTTTCACACTGTTTGCAATTATTCATTTTATACGATGGAAAAGCTGTTGTATTTACATTGTATTTTATGCTTCTGGCGCTGACTTCTAGGGCACTAACTATTCGATCTGGTGGAGCAGCGCCCTAGGGTGAAGCCTAGGTTGCCCGGAACGTAGAAATGACCATCACTTTCAAACTGGTTGCAATTAATCCTTTTATACGATGGAAAAACTGTTGTATTTTTATTGCATTTTATGCTTCCGGCGTTGACTTCTAAGGCCCTAACTATTCAATCTGTTGCAGCAACGCCCTAGGGTGAAGCCTAGGTTGCCCGGAAAGTAGAAATGACGTTAACCTTCATACTGGTTGCAATTATTCGTTTTATACGATGGAAAAACTGTTGTATTTTTATTGCATTTTATGCTTCCGGCGTTGACTTCTAAGGCCCTAACTATTCAATCTGTTGGAGCAACGCCGTAGGGTGAAGCCTAGGTTGCCCGGAAAGTGGAAATGACGTTAACTTCCATACTGGTTGCAATTATTCGTTTTATACGATGGAAAAACTGTTGTATTTATATTGTATTTTATGCTTCTGGCATTGACTTCATAGGCCCTAACAATTCGATCTGGTGGAACAACGACCTAGAGTGAGGCCTAGGTTGCCCGGAACGTAGAACTGACCATAACTTTTACACTGGTAGCAATTGTTCGTTTTATACAATGGAAAAACTGTTATATTTATATTGTATCTTATGCTTCTGGCGTTGACTTCTTAGGCCCTAACAATTCGATCTGGTGGAACAACGACCTAGAGTGAGGCCTAGGTTGCCCGGAACGTAGAACTGACCATAACTTTTACACTGGTAGCAATTATTCGTTTTATACAATGGAAAAACTGTTGTATTTATATTGTATTTTCTGCTTCTGGCGTTGACTTCTAAGGCACTAACTATTCGATCTGGTGGAGCAACTTTCTAGAGTGAGGCCTAGGTTGCCCGGAACGTAGAAATGACCATAACTTTCACACTGGTTGCTATTATTCGTTCCATACGAAAGAAAAACTGTTATATTTATATTGTATCTTATGCACCTGGCGTTGACTTCTTAGGCCCTAACAATTCGATCTGGTGGAACAACGACCTAGAGTGAGGCCTAGGTAGCCCGGAACGTAGAAATGACCATCACTTCCATACTGGCAGCAATTATTCGTTTTATACGATGGAAAAACTGTTGTATTAATATTGTATTTTATGCTTCTGGCGTTGACTGCTAAGGCACTAACTATTCGATCTGGTGGAGCAACGACCTACAGTGAAGCCTAGGTTGCCCGGAACGTAGAAATGACCATCACTTTCAAACTGGTTGCAATTATTCCTGTTATATGATGGAAACACTGTTGTATTTTTAATGCATTTTATGTTTCGGGCATTGACTTCTAAGGTCCTAACTATTCAATCCGTTGGAGCAACGCGCTAGGGGGAAGCCTAGGTTGCGCGGAAAGTAGAAATGACAATAACTTTCACACTGGTTGCAATTATTCGTTTTATACGATGGAAAAGCTGTTGCATCTTTATTGTATTTTATGATTCTGTCGTTGACGTCTAAGGCCGTAGCTAGTAGATGTGGTGGAGCAACGCACTAGAGTGACGCCTAGGTTGCCCGGAACGTGGAATGACAATTACTTTCGCAATGTTTGCAATTGTACATTTTATACGATGGAAAAGCTGTTGTACTTATATTGTATTTTATGCTTCTGGCGCTGACTTCTAAGGCCCTAAATATTCGATCTGGTGGAGCAACGCCCTAGAGTGAAGCCTAGGTTGCCTGGAACGTACAAATGACCATCACTTTCACACGGGTTGCAATTATTCCTGTTATAGGACGGAAAGACTGTTGTATTTTTATTGTATTTTATGCTTCAGGCGTTGACTTCTGAGGCCGTAGCTATTCGATGTAGTGGAAGAACGCCATAGACTGAAGCCTAGGTTGCCCGGAACGTAGAAATGACCATAACTTTCATACTGGTTGCAATTATTCGTTTTATATGATGGAAAAACTGTTGTATTTATATTGTATTTTATGCTGCTGGCGTTCACTTCTTAGGCCCTAACCATTCGATCTGGTGGAACAACGCCCTGGGGTGAAGCCTAGGTTGCCGGGAACGGAGAAATGACCATAACTTTCACACTGGTTGCTATTAGTCGTTTTATACGATGGAAAAGCTGTTGTATTTATATCGTATTTTATGCTTCGGGCGTTGACTTCTAAGGCACTAACTATTCGATCTGCTGGAGCAACGCCCTAGAGTGAAGCCTAGGTTGCCCGGAACGTAGAAATGACCATAACTTTCACACTGGTTGCTATTATTCGATCCATACGAAAGAAAAACTGTTATATTTATATTGTATCTTATGCATCTGGCGTTGACTTCTTAGGCCCTAACAATTCGATCTGGTGGAACAACGACCTAGAGTGAGGCCTAGGTAGCCCGGAACGTAGAAATGACCATCACTTCCATACTGGCAGCAATTATTCGTTTTATACGATGGAAAAACTGTTGTATTTATATTGTATTTTATGCTTCTGGCGTTGACTTCTAAGGCACTAACTATTCGATCTGGTGGAGCAACGACCTAGAGTGAAGCCTAGGTTGCCCGGAACGTAGAAATGACCATCACTTTCAAACTGGTTGCAATTATTCCTGTTATATGATGGAAACACTGTTGTATTTTTAATGCATTTTATGTTTCGGGCATTGACTTCTAAGGTCCTAACTATTCAATCCGTTGGAGCAACGCGCTAGGGGGAAGCCTAGGTTGCGCGGAAAGTAGAAATGACAATAACTTTCACACTGGTTGCAATTATTCGTTTTATACGATGGAAAAGCTGTTGCATCTTTATTGTATTTTATGATTCTGTCGTTGACGTCTAAGGCCGTAGCTAGTAGATGTGGTGGAGCAACGCACTAGAGTGACGCCTAGGTTGCCCGGAACGTGGAATGACAATTACTTTCGCAATGTTTGCAATTGTACATTTTATACGATGGAAAAGCTGTTGTACTTATATTGTATTTTATGCTTCTGGCGTTGACTTCTAAGGCCCTAAATATTCGACCTGGTGGAGCAACGCCCTAGAGTGAAGCCTAGGTTGCCTGGAACGTACAAATGACCATCACTTTCACACGGGTTGCAATTATTCCTGTTATAGGACGGAAAGACTGTTGTATTTTTATTGTATTTTATGCTTCAGGCGTTGACTTCTGAGGCCGTAGCTATTCGATGTAGTGGAAGAACGCCATAGACTGAAGCCTAGGTTGCCCGGAACGTAGAAATGACCATAACTTTCATACTGGTTGCAATTATTCGTTTTATAAGATGGAAAAACTGTTGTATTTATATTGTATTTTATGCTGCTGGCGTTCACTTCTTAGGCCCTAACTATTCGATCTGGTGGAACAACGCCCTGGGGTGAAGCCTAGGTTGCCGGGAACGGAGAAATGACCATAACTTTCACACTGGTTGCTATTAGTCGTTTTATACGATGGAAAAGCTGTTGTATTTATATCGTATTTTATGCTTCGGGCGTTGACTTCTAAGGCACTAACTATTCGATCTGCTGGAGCAACGCCCTAGAGTGAAGCCTAGGTTGCCCGGAACGTAGAAATGACCATCGCTTTCAAACTGGTTGCAATTATTCCTGTTATATGATGGATAACTGTTGCATTTTTATTGCATTTTATGCTTCGGGCACTGACTTCTAAGGTCCTAACCATTCAGTCTGTTGGAGCAACGCCCTAGGGTGTAGCCTAGGTTGCCCTGAAAGTAGAAATGACCATAACTTTCATACTGCTTGCAATTATTCGTTTTATACGATGGAAAAACTGTTAGATTTATATTGTATTTTATACTTCGGGCGTTAACTTCTAAGGCCCTAACTATTCAATCTGTTGGATCAACGCCCTAGAGTGAAGCCAAGGTTGCTCGGATTGTAGAAATGACCATAACATTCACACTGGTTGAAATTATTTGTTTTATACGATGGAAAAGCTGTTGTATTGATATTGTATTTTATGCTGCTGGCGTTGACTTCTACGGCACTAACTATTCGATCTGGTGGAGCAACGCCCTAGAGTGAAGCCTAGGTTGCCCGGAACGTAGAAATGACCATAACTTTCACACTGGATGCTATTATTCGTTCTATACGATGGAAAACTGTTATATTTATATTGTATCTTATGCTTCAGGCGTTGACTTCTGAGGCCGTAGCTATTCGATGTTGTGGAAGAACGCCATAGAGTGAAGCCTAGGTTGCCCGGAACGTAGAAATGACCATAACTTTAATACTGGTTGCAATTATTTGTTTTATACGATGGAAAAACTGTTGTATTTACATTGTATTTTATGCTTCTGGCGCTGACTTCTAGGGCACTAACTATTCGATCTGGTGGAGCAGCGCCCTAGGGTGAAGCCTAGGTTGCCCGGAACGTAGAAATGACCATCACTTTCAAACTGGTTGCAATTAATCCTTTTATACGATGGAAAAACTGTTGTATTTTTATTGCATTTTATGCTTCCGGCGTTGACTTCTAAGGCCCTAACTATTCAATCTGTTGCAGCAACGCCCTAGGGTGAAGCCTAGGTTGCCCGGAAAGTAGAAATGACGTTAACCTTCATACTGGTTGCAATTATTCGTTTTATACGATGGAAAAACTGTTGTATTTTTATTGCATTTTATGCTTCCGGCGTTGACTTCTAAGGCCCTAACTATTCAATCTGTTGGAGCAACGCCGTAGGGTGAAGCCTAGGTTGCCCGGAAAGTGGAAATGACGTTAACTTCCATACTGGTTGCAATTATTCGTTTTATACGATGGAAAAACTGTTGTATTTATATTGTATTTTATGCTTCTGGCATTGACTTCTAAGGCACTAACTATTCGATCTAGTGGAGCAACGCCCTAGAGTGAAGCCTAAGATGCCCGGAACGTAGAAATTACCATCACTTTCAAACTGGTTGCAAATATTCCTGTTATATGATGGAAAAACTGTTGTATTTTTATTGCATTTTATGCTTCGGGCAATGACTTCTAAGGCCCTAACTATTCAATCTGTAGGAGCAACGCCCTAGGGTGTAGCCTAGGTTGCCCGTAAAGTAGAAATGACCATAGCTTTCATACTGGTTGCAATTATTCGTTTTATATGATGGAAAAACTGTTGTATTTATATTGTATTTTATGCTTCTGGCGTTCACTTCTTAGGCCCTAACTATTCGATCTGTTGGAACAACGCCCTATGGTGAAGCCTAGGTTCACCGGAACGTAGAAATGACCATAACTTTCACACCGGTAGCAATTATTCGTTTTACACGATGGAAAAACTGTTCTATTTGTTTTGTATTTTATGCTTCGGGCGTTGACTTCTAAGGCCCTAACTATTCAATCGGTTGCAGCAACGCCCTAGGGTGGATTCTAGGTTGCCCGGAAAATAGAAATGACCATAACTTTCACACCGGTAGCAATTATTCGTTTTACACGATGGAAAAACTGTTATATTTATATTGTATCTTATGCTTCTGGCGTTGACTTCTTAGGCCCTAACAATTCGATCTGGTGGAACAACGACCTAGAGTGAGGCCTAGGTTGCCCGGAACGTAGAACTGACCATAACTTTTACACTGGTAGCAATTATTCGTTTTATACAATGGAAAAACTGTTGTATTTATATTGTATTTTCTGCTTCTGGCGTTGACTTCTAAGGCACTAACTATTCGATCTGGTGGAGCAACGTCCTAGAGTGAGGCCTAGGTTGCCCGGAACGTAGAAATGACCATAACTTTCACACTGGTTGCTATTATTCGTTCCATACGAAAGAAAAACTGTTATATTTATATTGTATCTTATGCATCTGGCGTTGACTTCTTAGGCCCTAACAATTCGATCTGGTGGAACAACGACCTAGAGTGAGGCCTAGGTTGCCCGGAACGTAGAACTGACCATAACTTTTACACTGGTAGCAATTATTCGTTTTATACAATGGAAAAACTGTTATATTTATATTGTATCTTATGCTTCTGGCGTTGACTTATTAGGGCCTAACAATTCGATCTGGTGGAACAACGACCTAGAGTGAGGCCTAGGTTGCCCGGAACGTAGAACTGACCATAACTTTTACACTGGTAGCAATTATTCGTTTTATACAATGGAAAAACTGTTGTATTTATATTGTATTTTCTGCTTCTGGCGTTGACTTCTAAGGCACTAACTATTCGATCTGGTGGAGCAACGTCCTAGAGTGAGGCCTAGGTTGCCCGGAACGTAGAAATGACCATAACTTTCACACCGGTAGCAATTATTCGTTTTACACGATGGAAAAACTGTTCTATTTGTTTTGTATTTTATGCTTCGGGCGTTGACTTCTAAGGCCCTAACTATTCAATCGGTTGCAGCAACGCCCTAGGGTGGATTCTAGGTTGCCCGGAAAATAGAAATGACCATAACTTTCACACCGGTAGCAATTATTCGTTTTACACGATGGAAAAACTGTTATATTTATATTGTATCTTATGCTTCTGGCGTTGACTTCTTAGGCCCTAACAATTCGATCTGGTGGAACAACGACCTAGAGTGAGGCCTAGGTTGCCCGGAACGTAGAACTGACCATAACTTTTACACTGGTAGCAATTATTCGTTTTATACAATGGAAAAACTGTTGTATTTATATTGTATTTTCTGCTTCTGGCGTTGACTTCTAAGGCACTAACTATTCGATCTGGTGGAGCAACGTCCTAGAGTGAGGCCTAGGTTGCCCGGAACGTAGAAATGACCATAACTTTCACACTGGTTGCTATCATTCGTTCCATACGAAAGAAAAACTGTTATATTTATATTGTATCTTATGCATCTGGCGTTGACTTCTTAGGCCCTAACAATTCGATCTGGTGGAACAACGACCTAGAGTGAGGCCTAGGTTGCCCGGAACGTAGAACTGACCATAACTTTTACACTGGTAGCAATTATTCGTTTTATACAATGGAAAAACTGTTATATTTATATTGTATCTTATGCTTCTGGCGTTGACTTATTAGGGCCTAACAATTCGATCTGGTGGAACAACGACCTAGAGTGAGGCCTAGGTTGCCCGGAACGTAGAACTGACCATAACTTTTACACTGGTAGCAATTATTCGTTTTATACAATGGAAAAACTGTTGTATTTATATTGTATTTTCTGCTTCTGGCGTTGACTTCTAAGGCACTAACTATTCGATCTGGTGGAGCAACGTCCTAGAGTGAGGCCTAGGTTGCCCGGAACGTAGAAATGACCATAACTTTCACACTGGTTGCTATTATTCGTTCCATACGAAAGAAAAACTGTTATATTTATATTGTATCTTATGCATCTGGCGTTGACTTCTTAGGCCCTAACAATTCGATCTGGTGGAACAACGACCTAGAGTGAGGCCTAGGTAGCCCGGAACGAAGAAATGACCATCACTTCCATACTGGCAGCAATTATTCGTTTTATACAATGGAAAAACTGTTGTATTTATATTGTATTTTATGCTTCTGGCGTTGACTGCTAAGGCACTAACTATTCGATCTGGTGGAGCAACGACCTAGAGTGAAGTCTAGGTTGCCCGGAACGTAGAAATGACCATCACTTTCAAACTGGTTGCAATTATTCCTGTTATATGATGGATAACTGTTGTATTTTTATTGCATTTTATGCTTCGGGCACTGACTTCTAAGGCCCTAACTATTCAATCTGTTGGAGCAACGCCCTAGGGTGAAGCCTAGGTTGCGCGGGAAGTAGAAATGACAATAACTTTCACACTGGTTGCAATTATTCTTTTTATACGATGGAAAAGCTGTTGCATCTTTATTGTATTTTATGCTTCTGTCGTTGGCGTCTAAGGCCGTAGCTATTAGAATTGGTGGAGCAACGAACTAGAGTGACGCCTAGGTTGCCCGGAACGTGGAATGACCACTACTTTCACACTGGTTGCTATTATTCGTTCTATACGATGGAAAAACTGTTATACTTATATTGTATCTTATGCTTCTGGCGTTGACTTCTTAGGACCTAACAATTCGATCTGGTGGAACAACGCCCTAGAGTGAAGCCTAGGTTGCCTGGAACGTACGAATGACCATCACTTTCACACGGGTTGCAATTATTCCTATTATAGGATGGAAAGACTGTTGTATTTTTATTGTATTTTATGCTTCAGGCGTTGACTTCTGAGGCCGTAGCAATTCGATGTGGTGGAAGAACGCCATAGAGTGAAGCCTAGGTTGCCCGGAACGCAGAAATGACCATAACATTCATACTGGTGGCACTTATTCGTTTTATATGATGGAAAAACTGTTGTATTTATATTGTACTTTATGCTTCTGGCGTTGCCTTCTTAGGTCCTAACTGTTCGATCTGGTGGAACAACGCCCTAGAGTGAAGCCTAGGTTACCCGGAACGTAGAAATGACCAGTACATTCACACTGTTTGCAGTGACTCCTGTTATACGATGGAAAAACTGTTGCATCTTTACTGAATTTTATGCTTCTGGCGTTGACTTCTAAGGTCCTAACTATTCTATCAGGTGTATCAACGCCCTAGAGTGAAGCCCAGGTTGCTCGGAATGTAAAAATGACCATATCATTCACACTGGTTAAAATTATTCGTTTTATACGATGGAAAAACTGTTGTATTTAAATTGTATTTTATGCTTCTGGCGATGGTTTCTTAGGCCCTAACTATTCAATCTGGTGGAACAACACCCTACAGTGAGGCCTAGGTTGCCCGGAACGTAGAAATGACCATCACTTTCAAAACTGGTTGCAATTAATCCTTTTATGCGATGGAAAAACTGTTGTATTTTTATTGCATTTTATGCTTCCGCCGTTGACTTCGAAGGCCCTAACTATTCAATCTGTTGGAGCAACGCCCTAGGCAGAAGCCTAGGTTGCCCGGAAAGTTGAAATGACATTAACTTTCATGCTGGTTGCAATTATTCGTTTTATACGATGGAAAGACTGTTGTATTTATATTGTATTTTATGCTTCTGGCGTTGACTTCTAAGGCACTATCTATTCGATCTGGTGGAGCAACGCACTGGAGTGAAGCCGAGGTTGCCCGGAACGTAGAAATGACCATCACTTTCAAACTGTTTGCAATTACTCCTGTTATATGATGGAAAAACAGTTGTATTTTTATTGCATCTTGTACTTCGGGCATGGACTTCTAAGGCCCTAATTATTCAATCTGTTGGAGCAACGCCCTAGGGTGTAGCCTAGGTTGCCCGGAACGTAGAAATGACCATAACTTTCATACTAGTTGCAATTATTCGTTTTATATGATGGAAAAACTGTTGTATTTATATTGTATTTTATGCTGCTGGCGTTCACTTCTTAGGCACTAACTATTCGATCTGGTGGAACAACGCCCTGGTGTGAAGCCTAGGTTGCCGGGAACGTAGAAATGACCATAACTTTCACACTGGTCGCTATTATTCGTTTTATACGATGGTGAAACTGTTATATTTATATTGTGTTTTATGCATCTGGCGTTGCCTTCTTAGGCCCTAGCTATTCGATGTGGTGGAAGAACGCCATAGAGTGAAGCCTAGGTTGCCCGGAACGTAGAAATGACCATAACTTTCATACTGGTGGCAATTATTCGTTCTATATGATGGAAAAACTGTTGTATTTATATTGTATTTTATGCTGCTGGCGTTCACTTCTTAGGCCCTAGCTATTCGATCTGGTGGAACAACGCCCTGGGGTGAAGCCTAGGTTGCCCGGAACGTAGAAATTACCATCACTTTCAAACTGGTTGCAAATATTCCTGTTATATGACGGAAAAACTGTTGTATTTTTATTGCATTTTATGCTTCGGGCAATGACTTCTAAGGCCCTAACTATTCAATCTGTAGGAGCAACGCCCTAGGGTGTAGCCTAGGTTGCCCGTAAAGTAGAAATGACCATAGCTTTCATACTGGTTGCAATTATTCGTTTTATATGATGGAAAAACTGTTGTATTTATATTGTATTTTATGCTTCTGGCGTTCACTTCTTAGGCCCTAACTATTCGATCTGTTGGAACAACGCCCTATGGTGAAGCCTAGGTTGACCGGAACGTTAAAATGACCATAACTTTCACACCGGTAGCAATTATTCGTTTTACACGATGGAAAAACTGTTCTATTTGTTTTGTATTTTATGCTTCGGGCGTTGACTTCTAAGGCCCTAACTATTCAATCGGTTGCAGCAACGCCCCAGGGTGGATTCTAGGTTGCCCGGAAAGTAGAAATGACCATAACTTTCACACCGGTAGCAATTATTCGTTTTACACGATGGAAAAACTGTTATATTTATATTGTATCTTATGCTTCTGGCGTTGACTTCTTAGGCCCTAACAATTCGATCTGGTGGAACAACGACCTAGAGTGAGGCCTAGGTTGCCCGGAACGTAGAACTGACCATAACTTTTACACTGGTGGCAATTATTCGTTTTATACAATGGAAAAACTGTTGTATTTATATTGTATTTTCTGCTTCTGGCGTTGACTTCTAAGGCTCTAACTATTCGATCTGGTGGAGCAACGTCCTAGAGTGAGGCCTAGGTTGCCCGGAACGTAGAAATGACCATAGCTTTCACACTGGTTGCTATTATTCGTTCCATACGAAAGAAAAACTGTTATATTTATATTGTATCTTATGCATCTGGCGTTGACTTCTTAGGCCCTAACAATTCGATCTGGTGGAACAACGACCTAGAGTGAGGCCTAGGTAGCCCGGAACGTAGAAATGACCATCACTTCCATACTGGCAGCAATTATTCGTTTTATACGATGGAAAAGCTGTTGTATTAATATTGTATTTTATGCTTCTGGCGTTGACTTCTAAGGCACTAACTATTCGATCTGGTGGAGCAACGACCTAGAGTGAAGCCTAGGTTGCCCGGAACGTAGAAATGACCATCACTTTCAAACTGGTTGCAATTATTCCTGTTATATGATGGAAACACTGTTGTATTTTTAATGCATTTTATGTTTCGGGCATTGACTTCTAAGGTCCTAACTATTCAATCCGTTGGAGCAACGCGCTAGGGGGAAGCCTAGGTTGCGCGGAAAGTAGAAATGACAATAACTTTCACACTGGTTGCAATTATTCGTTTTATACGATGGAAAAGCTGTTGCATCTTTATTGTATTTTATGATTCTGTCGTTGACGTCTAAGGCCGTAGCTAGTAGATGTGGTGGAGCAACGCACTAGAGTGACGCCTAGGTTGCCCGGAACGTGGAATGACAATTACTTTCGCAATGTTTGCAATTGTACATTTTATACGATGGAAAAGCTGTTGTACTTATATTGTATTTTATGCTTCTGACGTTGACTTCTAAGGCCCTAACTATTCGATCTGGTGGAGCAACGCCCTAGAGTGAAGCCTAGGTTGCCTGGAACGTACAAATGACCATCACTTTCACACGGGTTGCAATTATTCCTGTTATAGGACGGAAAGACTGTTGTATTTTTATTGTATTTTATGCTTCAGGCGTTGACTTCTGAGGCCGTAGCTATTCGATGTAGTGGAAGAACGCCATAGAGTGAAGCCTAGGTTGCCCGGAACGTAGAAATGACCATAACTTTCATACTGGTTGCAATTATTCGTTTTATACGATGGAAAAACTGTTGTATTTATATTGTATTTTATTCATCTGGAGCTGACTTCTAAGGCCGTAGCTATTAGATGTGGTGGAGCAACGCCCTAGAGTGACGACTAGGTTGCCCTGAACGTAGAAATGACCATTATTTTCACAATGTTTGCAATTACTCATTTTATACGATGGAAAAACTTTTGTACTTATATTGTATTTTATTCTTCTGGCGTTGACTTCTTAGGCCCTAAATATTCGATCTGGAGGAACAACGCCCTAGAGTGAAGACTAGGTTGCCCGGAACATGGAAATGACCATTATTTTCACAATGTTTGCAATTATTCATTTTATACGATGGAAAAACTTTTGTACTTATATCGTATTTTATGCTTCTGGCGTTGACTTCTTAGGCCGTAACTATTCGATCTGGTGGAGCAACGCCCTGGAGTGAAACCTGGGTTGCCCGGAACGTAGAAATGACCACTACTATCACACTGGTTGCAAATTATTCCTGCTATACGATGGAAAAACTGTTGTATTTTTATTGCATTTTATGGTTCTGGCGTTCACTTCTTAGGACCTAACTATTCGATCTGGTGGAACAACGGCCTAGGGTGAAGCCTAGGTTGCCCGGAACGTAGAAATGACCATAACTTTCACACTGGTTGCAATTATTTGTTTTATACGATGGAAAAGCTGTTGTATTTATATCGTATTTTATGCTTCTGGCGTTGACTTCTTAGGCCCTAACTGTTCCATCTGGTAGAACAACGCCCTGGAGTAAAGCCCAGGTTGCGCGTAACGTAGAAATGACCATAACTTTCACACTGGAAGCAATTATTCGTTTTATACAATGGAAAAACTGTTCTGTTTATATTGTATTATATGCTTCTGGCGTTAACTACTTAGGCCCTAACTATTCGATCTTGTGGAACAACGCCCTAGAGTGAAGCCTAGGTTGCCTGGAACGTAGAAATGACCACCACCTTCACACGGGTTGCAATTGTTCCTGTTATAGGATGGAAAGACTGTTGTATTTTTATTGTATTTTATTCTTCTGGTGTTGACATCTTAGGCCCTAACTATTCGATCTGGTGGAACAACGCCGTAGAGTGAAGCCTAGGTTGCCCGGAACGTAGAAATGACCATTACTTTCACACTGTTTGCAATTATTCCTTTTATACGATGGAACAGCTGTTGTATTTATATCGTATTTTATGCTTCTGGCGTTGACTTCTAAGGACCTAACTATTCGATCTGGTGGAGCAACGCCCTAGAGTGAAGCCTAGGTTGCTCGGAATGTAGAAATGACCATAAGTTGCATAATGGTTGCAATTATTCGTTTTATACGATGGAAAAACTGTTGTATTTATATTGTATTTTATGCTTCTGGCGTTGACTTCTAAGGCCCTGAATATTCGATCTGGTGGAGCAATGCCTCGGGGTTAATTCTAGGATGCCCGAAACGCCGAAATGATCATTACATTCACGCTTGTTGCAATTATTCCTGTTATACGATGAAAAGGCTGTTGTATTTTTATTGTACTTTATGCTTCAGGCGTGGACTTCTGAGGCCGTAGCTATTCGATGTGGTGGAAGAACGCCATACAGTGAAGCCTAGGTTGCCCGAACGTAGAAATGACCACTACTTTCACACTGTTTGCAATTATTCATTTAATACGATGGAAATGCTGTTGTATTTATATCGTATTTTATGCTTCGGGCGTAGACTTCTTAGGCCCTAACATTTCGATCTGGTGGAGCAACGCCCGACAGTGAAGCCCAGGTTGCCCGGAACGTAGATATGACCATAACCTTCACACAGGTTGCAATTATTCGTTTTATACGGTGTAAAGGCTGTTGTATTTATTTTGTATTTTATTCTTCTGGTGTTGACTTCTTAGGCCCTAACTATTCGATCTGGTGGAACAACGCCGTAGAGTGAAGCCTAGGTTGCCCGGAACGTAGAATTGACCATTACTTTCACACTGTTTGCAATTATTCCTTTTATACGATGGAAAAGCTGTTGTATTTATATCGTATTTTATGCTTCTGGCGTTGACTTCTTAGGCCCTAACTACCCGACCTGGTGGAGCAACGCCCTAGAGTGAAGCCTAGGTTGCCCGGAACGTAAAAATGACCATTACATTCACACTGGTTGCAATTATTCCTGTTATACGATGGAAAAACTGTTGAATTTTTATTGTATTCTATGCTTCTGGCGTTTAATTCTAAGTCGCTAGCTATTTGATCTTGTGGAGCAACGCCCTAGAGTGAAACCTAGGTTATCCGGAACGTAGAAATGACCAGTACATTCACACTGGTTGCAGTTATTCCTGTTAAACGATGGAAAAACTGTTGCACCTTTATTGTATTTTATGCTTCTGGCGATGACTTCTAAGGCCGTAACTATGCGATCTGGTGGAGCAACGCCCTAGGGTGAAGGGTAGGTTGCGCGGAACGTAGCAATGACCATAACTTTCACACTGGTAGCAATTAATCGTTTTATACCATGGCAAAGCTGTTGTATTTATATTGTATTTTATGCTGCCGGCGTTAACTTCTAAGGGCGTAGCTATCAGATGTGGAGCAGCAACGCCCTAGAGTGACGCGTAGGTTGCCCGGAACGTAGAAATGACCATTACTTTCACAATGTTCTCAATCACTCATTTTATACGATGGAAAAACTGTTGTACTTATATTGTATTTTATGATTCGGGCGTTGACTTCTAAGGCCCTAACTATTCGATTTGGTGGAGCAACGCCCTACAGTGCAGCCTAGGTTGCCCGGAACGTAGCTATGTCCATAACCATCACACAGGTTGCAATTATTCGTTTTATACGATGGAAAGACTGTTGTATTTATTTTGTAGTTTATGCTTCTGGCGTTGACTTCTAAGGCCCTAGCTCTTGTATCTGGTGGAGCAGCGCCTCAGAGTTAAGTCTAGGATGCCCGAAATGTCGATATGATCATTACTTTCGCACTGGTTGCAATTAGTCATGCTATACGATGGAAAAACTGCTGCATTTTTATTGTATTTTGTGCTTCTGGCGTTGACTTCTAAGGCCGTAGCTATTAGATATGATGGAGCAACGCCCTAGAGTGACGCCTAGGTTGACCGGAACGTAGAAATGACCATTACTTTCACAATGTCTGCAATTATTCATTTTATACGATGGAAAGACTGTTGTACTTATTTTGTAGTTTATGCTTCTGGCGTTTACTTCTAAGACCCTAAGTCTTCGATTTGGTGGAGCAACGCCTCAGAGTTAAGTCTAGGATGCCCGAAATGTCGATATGATCATTACTTTCGCACTGGTTGCAATTAGTCATGCTATACGATGGAAAAACTGTTCTATTTATTTTGCATTTTATGCTTCGGGCGTTGACTTCTAAGACCCTAACTATTCGATCTGGTGGAGCAACGCCCTAGAGTGAAGCCTAGGTTGCCCGGAACGTAGAAATGACGAGTACTTTCACACTGGTTGCAGTTATTCGTTTTATACAATGAAAAACTGTTCTATTTATTTTGCATTTTATGCTTCGGGCGCTGACTTCTAAGGCCCTACCTATTCGATCTGGTGGAGCAACGCCCTAGAGTGAAGCCTAGGTTGCCCGGGAAGTAGAAATGACCATAACTTTCACACTGGTTGCAATTATTCCTGTTACACGATGGAAAATCTGTTGCACCTTTATTGTGTTTTATGCTTCTGGCGTTGACGTCATATGCCCTAACTATTCGATGTGGTGGAGCAATGTCCTAGGGTGAAGCCTAGGTTGACCGGAACGTAGAAATGACCATAACTTTCACACTGGTTACCATTATTCGTTTTATACGATGGAAAAGCTTTTGTATTTATATCGTGTTTTATGCTTCTGGCGTTGACTTCTTAGGCCCTAACTATTCCATCTGGTGTAACAACGCCCTAGGGTAAAGCCTAGGTTGCCGGAACGTAGAAATGACCAGTACTTTCACACTGGTTGCAGTTATTCGTTTTATACAATGGAACAACTGTTCTATTTTTTTGTATTTTATGCTTCGGGCGTTGACTTCTTAGGCCCTAACTATTTGATCTGGTGGAGCACCGCCCTAGAGTGAAGCCTAGGCTGCCCGGAACGTAGAACATACAATTACCTTCACACTGGTTGCAATTATTCCTGTTATACTATGGAAAAACTGTTGCACCTTTATTGTATTTTATGCTTCTGGCGTTGACTTCATAGGCCCTAACTATTCGATCTGGTGGAGCGACGTCATAGAGTGAAGCCTAGGTTGCCCGGAACGTAGAAATGACCATAACTTTCACACTGGAAATAATTATTCGTTTTATACATCGAACAGCTGTTCCATTTATTTTATATTTTATGCTTCGGGCGCTGACCTCTAAGGCCCTAACTATTCGATCTGGTGGAGCAGCGGACTAGAGTGAAGCCTAAGTTGCCCGGAACGTAGAAATGACCATAACTTTCACACTGGTTGCTATTATTCGTTCTATACGATGGAAAAACTGTTATATTTATATTGTATCTTATGCTTCTGGCGTTGACTTCTTAGGCCCTAACAATTCGGTCTGGTGGAACAACGCCCTAGAGTGAAGCCTAGGTTGCCCGGAACATAGAAGTGACCATAACTTCCACACTGGTTTCAATTATTCATTTAATATGATGGAAAAGCTGTTGTATTTATATCGTATTTTATGCTTCGGGCGTTGACTTCTTAGGCCCTAACATTTCGATCTGGTGCAGCAACGCCCTAGAGTGTAGCCTAGGTTGCTCGGAATGTAGAAATGACCATAACTTTCACACTGGTTGCAATTACTCGTTTTATACGATGGAAAAACTGTTCTATTTATTTTATATTTTATGCTCCGGGCGTTGACTTCCAAGGCCCTAACTATTCGATCTGGTGGATCAACGGCCTAGGGTGAAGCCTGGGTTGCCCGGAACGCAGAAATGACCATAACTTTTACACTGGTAGCAATTATTCGTTTTATACAATGGAAAAACTGTTCTATTTATCTTGTATTTAATGCTTCGGGCGTTGGCTTCTAAGGCCCTAACTGTTTGATCTGGTGGAGCAACGCCCTAGAGTGAAGCGTAGGTTGCCCGGAACGTAGAAATGACCATAACTTTTACACTGGTAGCAATTATTCGTTTTATACGATGGAAGAGCTGTTGTATTTATATTGTATTTTATGCCTCTGGCGTTGACTTCTAAAGCCGTAGCTATTAGATGTGGTGGAGCAACGCCCTAGAGTGACGCCTAGGGTAATCGGAACGTAGAAGTGGCCATAACTTCCACACTGGTTGCAATTACTCGTTTTATACGATGGAAAAACTGTTCTATTTATTTTATATTTTATGCTTCGGGCGTTGACTTCCAAGGCCCTAACTATTCGATCTGGTGGAGCAACGCCCTAGAGCGAAGCCTAGGTTGCCCGGAACGTAGAAATGACCATAACTTTCATACTAGTTGCAATTATTCGTTTTATATGATGGAAAAACTGTTGTATTTATATTGTATTTTATGCTGCTGGCGTTCACTTCTTAGGCACTAACTATTCGATCTGGTGGAACAACGCCCTGGTGTGAAGCCTAGGTTGCCGGGAACGTAGAAATGACCATAACTTTCACACTGGTCGCTATTATTCGTTTTATACGATGGTGAAACTGTTATATTTATATTGTGTTTTATGCATCTGGCGTTGCCTTCTTAGGCCCTAGCTATTCGATGTGGTGGAAGAACGCCATAGAGTGAAGCCTAGGTTGCCCGGAACGTAGAAATGACCATAACTTTCATACTGGTGGCAATTATTCGTTCTATATGATGGAAAAACTGTTGTATTTATATTGTATTTTATGCTGCTGGCGTTCACTTCTTAGGCCCTAGCTATTCGATCTGGTGGAACAACGCCCTGGGGTGAAGCCTAGGTTGCCCGGAACGTAGAAATTACCATCACTTTCAAACTGGTTGCAAATATTCCTGTTATATGACGGAAAAACTGTTGTATTTTTATTGCATTTTATGCTTCGGGCAATGACTTCTAAGGCCCTAACTATTCAATCTGTAGGAGCAACGCCCTAGGGTGTAGCCTAGGTTGCCCGTAAAGTAGAAATGACCATAGCTTTCATACTGGTTGCAATTATTCGTTTTATATGATGGAAAAACTGTTGTATTTATATTGTATTTTATGCTTCTGGCGTTCACTTCTTAGGCCCTAACTATTCGATCTGTTGGAACAACGCCCTATGGTGAAGCCTAGGTTGACCGGAACGTTAAAATGACCATAACTTTCACACCGGTAGCAATTATTCGTTTTACACGATGGAAAAACTGTTCTATTTGTTTTGTATTTTATGCTTCGGGCGTTGACTTCTAAGGCCCTAACTATTCAATCGGTTGCAGCAACGCCCCAGGGTGGATTCTAGGTTGCCCGGAAAGTAGAAATGACCATAACTTTCACACCGGTAGCAATTATTCGTTTTACACGATGGAAAAACTGTTATATTTATATTGTATCTTATGCTTCTGGCGTTGACTTCTTAGGCCCTAACAATTCGATCTGGTGGAACAACGACCTAGAGTGAGGCCTAGGTTGCCCGGAACGTAGAACTGACCATAACTTTTACACTGGTGGCAATTATTCGTTTTATACAATGGAAAAACTGTTGTATTTATATTGTATTTTCTGCTTCTGGCGTTGACTTCTAAGGCTCTAACTATTCGATCTGGTGGAGCAACGTCCTAGAGTGAGGCCTAGGTTGCCCGGAACGTAGAAATGACCATAACTTTCACACTGGTTGCTATTATTCGTTCCATACGAAAGAAAAACTGTTATATTTATATTGTATCTTATGCATCTGGCGTTGACTTCTTAGGCCCTAACAATTCGATCTGGTGGAACAACGACCTAGAGTGAGGCCTAGGTAGCCCGGAACGTAGAAATGACCATCACTTCCATACTGGCAGCAATTATTCGTTTTATACGATGGAAAAGCTGTTGTATTAATATTGTATTTTATGCTTCTGGCGTTGACTTCTAAGGCACTAACTATTCGATCTGGTGGAGCAACGACCTAGAGTGAAGCCTAGGTTGCCCGGAACGTAGAAATGACCATCACTTTCAAACTGGTTGCAATTATTCCTGTTATATGATGGAAACACTGTTGTATTTTTAATGCATTTTATGTTTCGGGCATTGACTTCTAAGGTCCTAACTATTCAATCCGTTGGAGCAACGCGCTAGGGGGAAGCCTAGGTTGCGCGGAAAGTAGAAATGACAATAACTTTCACACTGGTTGCAATTATTCGTTTTATACGATGGAAAAGCTGTTGCATCTTTATTGTATTTTATGATTCTGTCGTTGACGTCTAAGGCCGTAGCTAGTAGATGTGGTGGAGCAACGCACTAGAGTGACGCCTAGGTTGCCCGGAACGTGGAATGACAATTACTTTCGCAATGTTTGCAATTGTACATTTTATACGATGGAAAAGCTGTTGTACTTATATTGTATTTTATGCTTCTGACGTTGACTTCTAAGGCCCTAACTATTCGATCTGGTGGAGCAACGCCCTAGAGTGAAGCCTAGGTTGCCTGGAACGTACAAATGACCATCACTTTCACACGGGTTGCAATTATTCCTGTTATAGGACGGAAAGACTGTTGTATTTTTATTGTATTTTATGCTTCAGGCGTTGACTTCTGAGGCCGTAGCTATTCGATGTAGTGGAAGAACGCCATAGAGTGAAGCCTAGGTTGCCCGGAACGTAGAAATGACCATAACTTTCATACTGGTTGCAATTATTCGTTTTACACGATGGAAAAACTGTTGTATTTATATTGTATTTTATTCATCTGGGGCTGACTTCTAAGGCCGTAGCTATTAGATGTGGTGGAGCAACGCCCTAGAGTGACGACTAGGTTGCCCTGAACGTAGAAATGACCATTATTTTCACAATGTTTGCAATTATTCATTTTATACGATGGAAAAACTTTTGTACTTATATTGTATTTTATTCTTCTGGCGTTGACTTCTTAGGCCCTAAATATTCGATCTGGAGGAACAACGCCCTAGAGTGAAGACTAGGTTGCCCGGAACATGGAAATGACCATTATTTTCACAATGTTTGCAATTATTCATTTTATACGATGGAAAAACTTTTGTACTTATATCGTATTTTATGCTTCTGGCGTTGACTTCTTAGGCCGTAACTATTCGATCTGGTGGAGCAACGCCCTGGAGTGAAACCTGGGTTGCCCGGAACGTAGAAATGACCACTACTATCACACTGGTTGCAAATTATTCCTGCTATACGATGGAAAAACTGTTGTATTTTTATTGCATTTTATGGTTCTGGCGTTCACTTCTTAGGACCTAACTATTCGATCTGGTCGAACAACGGCCTAGGGTGAAGCCTAGGTTGCCCGGAACGTAGAAATGACCATAACTTTCACACTGGTTGCAATTATTTGTTTTATACGATGGAAAAGCTGTTGTATTTATATCGTATTTTATGCTTCTGGCGTTGACTTCTTAGGCCCTAACTGTTCCATCTGGTAGAACAACGCCCTGGAGTAAAGCCCAGGTTGCGCGTAACGTAGAAATGACCATAACTTTCACACTGGAAGCAATTATTCGTTTTATACAATGGAAAAACTGTTCTGTTTATATTGTATTATATGCTTCTGGCGTTAACTACTTAGGCCCTAACTATTCGATCTTGTGGAACAACGCCCTAGAGTGAAGCCTAGGTTGCCTGGAACGTAGAAATGACCACCACCTTCACACGGGTTGCAATTGTTCCTGTTATAGGATGGAAAGACTGTTGTATTTTTATTGTATTTTATTCTTCTGGTGTTGACATCTTAGGCCCTAACTATTCGATCTGGTGGAACAACGCCGTAGAGTGAAGCCTAGGTTGCCCGGAACGTAGAAATGACCATTACTTTCACACTGTTTGCAATTATTCCTTTTATACGATGGAACAGCTGTTGTATTTATATCGTATTTTATGCTTCTGGCGTTGACTTCTAAGGACCTAACTATTCGATCTGGTGGAGCAACGCCCTAGAGTGAAGCCTAGGTTGCTCGGAATGTAGAAATGACCATAAGTTGCATAATGGTTGCAATTATTCGTTTTATACGATGGAAAAACTGTTGTATTTATATTGTATTTTATGCTTCTGGCGTTGACTTCTAAGGCCCTGAATATTCGATCTGGTGGAGCAATGCCTCGGGGTTAATTCTAGGATGCCCGAAACGCCGAAATGATCATTACATTCACGCTTGTTGCAATTATTCCTGTTATACGATGAAAAGGCTGTTGTATTTTTATTGTACTTTATGCTTCAGGCGTGGACTTCTGAGGCCGTAGCTATTCGATGTGGTGGAAGAACGCCATACAGTGAAGCCTAGGTTGCCCGAACGTAGAAATGACCACTACTTTCACACTGTTTGCAATTATTCATTTAATACGATGGAAATGCTGTTGTATTTATATCGTATTTTATGCTTCGGGCGTAGACTTCTTAGGCCCTAACATTTCGATCTGGTGGAGCAACGCCCGACAGTGAAGCCCAGGTTGCCCGGAACGTAGATATGACCATAACCTTCACACAGGTTGCAATTATTCGTTTTATACGGTGTAAAGGCTGTTGTATTTATTTTGTATTTTATTCTTCTGGTGTTGACTTCTTAGGCCCTAACTATTCGATCTGGTGGAACAACGCCGTAGAGTGAAGCCTAGGTTGCCCGGAACGTAGAATTGACCATTACTTTCACACTGTTTGCAATTATTCCTTTTATACGATGGAAAAGCTGTTGTATTTATATCGTATTTTATGCTTCTGGCGTTGACTTCTTAGGCCCTAACTACCCGACCTGGTGGAGCAACGCCCTAGAGTGAAGCCTAGGTTGCCCGGAACGTAAAAATGACCATTACATTCACACTGGTTGCAATTATTCCTGTTATACGATGGAAAAACTGTTGAATTTTTATTGTATTCTATGCTTCTGGCGTTTAATTCTAAGTCGCTAGCTATTTGATCTTGTGGAGCAACGCCCTAGAGTGAAACCTAGGTTATCCGGAACGTAGAAATGACCAGTACATTCACACTGGTTGCAGTTATTCCTGTTAAACGATGGAAAAACTGTTGCACCTTTATTGTATTTTATGCTTCTGGCGATGACTTCTAAGGCCGTAACTATGCGATCTGGTGGAGCAACGCCCTAGGGTGAAGGGTAGGTTGCGCGGAACGTAGCAATGACCATAACTTTCACACTGGTAGCAATTAATCGTTTTATACCATGGCAAAGCTGTTGTATTTATATTGTATTTTATGCTGCCGGCGTTAACTTCTAAGGGCGTAGCTATCAGATGTGGAGCAGCAACGCCCTAGAGTGACGCGTAGGTTGCCCGGAACGTAGAAATGACCATTACTTTCACAATGTTCTCAATCACTCATTTTATACGATGGAAAAACTGTTGTACTTATATTGTATTTTATGATTCGGGCGTTGACTTCTAAGGCCCTAACTATTCGATTTGGTGGAGCAACGCCCTACAGTGCAGCCTAGGTTGCCCGGAACGTAGCTATGTCCATAACCATCACACAGGTTGCAATTATTCGTTTTATACGATGGAAAGACTGATGTATTTATTTTGTAGTTTATGCTTCTGGCGTTGACTTCTAAGGCCCTAGCTCTTGTATCTGGTGGAGCAGCGCCTCAGAGTTAAGTCTAGGATGCCCGAAATGTCGATATGATCATTACTTTCGCACTGGTTGCAATTAGTCATGCTATACGATGGAAAATCTGTTGCACCTTTATTGTGTTTTATGCTTCTGGCGTTGACGTCATATGCCCTAACTATTCGATGTGGTGGAGCAATGTCCTAGGGTGAAGCCTAGGTTGACCGGAACGTAGAAATGACCATAACTTTCACACTGGTTACCATTATTCGTTTTATACGATGGAAAAGCTTTTGTATTTATATCGTGTTTTATGCTTCTGGCGTTGACTTCTTAGGCCCTAACTATTCCATCTGGTGTAACAACGCCCTAGGGTGAAGCCTAGGTTGCCGGAACGTAGAAATGACCAGTACTTTCACACTGGTTGCAGTTATTCGTTTTATACAATGGAACAACTGTTCTATTTTTTTGTATTTTATGCTTCGGGCGTTGACTTCTTAGGCCCTAACTATTTGATCTGGTGGAGCACCGCCCTAGAGTGAAGCCTAGGCTGCCCGGAACGTAGAACATACAATTACCTTCACACTGGTTGCAATTATTCCTGTTATACTATGGAAAAACTGTTGCACCTTTATTGTATTTTATGCTTCTGGCGTTGACTTCATAGGCCCTAACTATTCGATCTGGTGGAGCGACGTCATAGAGTGAAGCCTAGGTTGCCCGGAACGTAGAAATGACCATAACTTTCACACTGGAAATAATTATTCGTTTTATACATCGAACAGCTGTTCCATTTACTTTATATTTTATGCTTCGGGCGCTGACCTCTAAGGCCCTAACTATTCGATCTGGTGGAGCAGCGGCCTAGAGTGAAGCCTAAGTTGCCCGGAACGTAGAAATGACCATAACTTTCACACTGGTTGCTATTATTCGTTCTATACGATGGAAAAACTGTTATATTTATATTGTATCTTATGCTTCTGGCGTTGACTTCTTAGGCCCTAACAATTCGGTCTGGTGGAACAACGCCCTAGAGTGAAGCCTAGGTTGCCCGGAACATAGAAGTGACCATAACTTCCACACTGGTTTCAATTATTCATTTAATATGATGGAAAAGCTGTTGTATTTATATCGTATTTTATGCTTCGGGCGTTGACTTCTTAGGCCCTAACATTTCGATCTGGTGCAGCAACGCCCTAGAGTGTAGCCTAGGTTGCTCGGAATGTAGAAATGACCATAACTTTCACACTGGTTGCAATTACTCGTTTTATACGATGGAAAAACTGTTCTATTTATTTTATATTTTATGCTTCGGGCGTTGACTTCCAAGGCCCTAACTATTCGATCTGGTGGATCAACGGCCTAGGGTGAAGCCTGGGTTGCCCGGAACGCAGAAATGACCATAACTTTTACACTGGTAGCAATTATTCGTTTTATACAATGGAAAAACTGTTCTATTTATCTTGTATTTAATGCTTCGGGCGTTGGCTTCTAAGGCCCTAACTGTTTGATCTGGTGGAGCAACGCCCTAGAGTGAAGCGTAGGTTGCCCGGGACGTAGAAATGACCATAACTTTTACACTGGTAGCAATTATTCGTTTTATACGATGGAAGAGCTGTTGTATTTATATTGTATTTTATGCCTCTGGCGTTGACTTCTAAAGCCGTAGCTATTAGATGTGGTGGAGCAACGCCCTAGAGTGACGCCTAGGGTAATCGGAACGTAGAAGTGGCCATAACTTCCACACTGGTTGCAATTACTCGTTTTATACGATGGAAAAACTGTTCTATTTATTTTATATTTTATGCTTCGGGCGTTGACTTCCAAGGCCCTAACTATTCGATCTGGTGGAGCAACGCCCTAGAGCGAAGCCTAGGTTGCCCGGTACGTAGAAATGACCATCACTTTAATACTGGTTGCAATTATTCGTTTTATATGATAGAAAAACTGTTGTATTTATATTGTATTTTATGCTTCCGGCGTTCACTTCTTAGGCCCTAACTATTCGATCTGGTGAAACAACGCCCTAGGGTGAAGCCTAGGTTGCCCGGAACGTAGAAATGACCATAACTTTTACACTGCTTGCATTTATTCGTTTTATACAATGGAAAAACTGTTCTATTTATTTTTCATTTTATGCTCCGGGCGTTGACTTCTAAGGCCCTAACAGATTGATCTGGAGGTGCAACGCCCTAGAGTGAAGCCTAGATTGCCCGGTACGTAGAGATGACCATTACTTTCACACTGTTTGCAAATATACATTACATACGATGGAAAATCTGTTGTATTTATGTTGTATTTTATGCTTCTGGCGTTGACTTCTTAGGCCCTAACTATGTGATCTGGTGGAGCAACGCCTTAAAGTGAAGCCTAGGTTGCCCGGAACATAGAAGTGACCATAACTTCCACACTGGTTTCAATTATTCATTTAATATGATGGAAAAGCTGTTGTATTTATATCGTATTTTATGCTTCGGGCGTTGACTTCTTAGGCCCTAACATTTCGATCTGGTGGAGCAACGCCCTAGAGTGTAGCCTAGGTTGCTCGGAATGTAGAAATGACCATAACTTTCACACTGGTTGCAATTACTCGTTTTATACGATGGAAAAACTGTTCTATTTATTTTATATTTTATGCTTCGGGCGTTGACTTCCAAGGCCCTAACTATTCAATCTGGTGGATTAACGGCCTAGGGTGAAGACTGGGTTGCCAGGAACGTAGAAATGACCATAACTTTTACACTGGTAGCAATTATTCGTTTCATACAATGGAAAAACTGTTATATTTATCTTTCATTTAATGCTTCGGGCGTTGGCTTCTAAGGCCCTAACTGTTTGATCTGGTGGAGCAACGCCCTAGAGTGAAGCCTAGGTTGCCCGGAACGTAGAAATGACCATAACTTTCTCACTGGCTGCTATTATTCGTTTTATACGATGGAAAAACTGTTATATTTATATTGTATTTTATGCTTCTGGCGTTGACTTCTTAGGCCCTGACTATTCGATCTGGTGGAACAACGCCCTAGAGTGAAGCCTAGGTTGCCTGGAACGTAGAAATGACCATCACTTTCTCACGGGTTGCCATTATTCCTGTTATAGGATGGAAAGACGGTTGTATTTTTATTGTATTTTATACGTCAGGCGTCGACTTCTGAGGCTGTAGCTATTCGATGTGGTGGAAGAACGCCATAGAGTGAAGCCTAGGTTGCCCGGAACGTAGAAATGACCATAACCTTCACACAGGTTGCAATTATTCATTTTATACGGTGTAAAGGCTGTTGTGTTTATTTTGTATTTTATGCTTCTGGCGTTGACTTCTTAGGCCCTAACAATTCGATCTGGTGGAACAACGCCCCAGAGTGAAGCCTAGGTTGCCCGGAACGTACAAATGACCACCACTTTGACACGGGTTGCAATTATTCCTGTTATAGGATGAAAAGACAGTTGTATTTTTATTGTATTTTATTCATCTGGGGCTGACTTCTAAGGCCGTAGCTATTAGATGTGGTGGAGCAACGCCCTAGAGTGACGACTAGGTTGCCCTGAACGTAGAAATGACCATTATTTTCACAATGTTTGCAATTATTCGTTTTATACGATGGAAAAGCTGTTGCATATTTATTGTATTTTATGGTTTCTGTCGTTGACGTCTAAGGCCGTAGCTATTAGATGTGGTGGAGCAACGCACTAGAGTGACGCCTAGGTTGCCCGGAACGTAGAAATGACCATTACTTCCGCAATGTTTGCAATTATTCGTTTTATACGATGGAAAAACTGTAGTACTTATATCGTATTTTATGCTTCTGGCGTTGACTTCTTATGCCCTAACTATTCCATCTGGTGGAACAACGCCCTAGGTTGGAGCCTAGGTTGCCCGGAACGTAGAAATGGAAATAACTTTCACACCGGTAGCAATTATTCGTTTTATACGATGGAAAAACAGTTCTATTTATTTTGTATTTTATGCTTCGGCCGTTGACTTCTAAAGCCATAACTATTCGATCTGTTGCAGCAACGCCCTAGGGTGAAGCCTAGGTTGCCCGGAAAGTAGAAATGACCATAACTTTCATACTGGTTGCAATTATTCGTTTTATTCGATGGAAAAACTGTTGTATTTATATTGCATTTCATGCTTCTGGCGTTGACTTCTAAGACTCTAACTATTCGATCTGGTGGAGCAACGCCCTAGAGTGAAGCCTAGGTTGCCCGGAACGGTGAAATGACCATCACTTTCAAACTGGTTGCAATTATTCCTGTTACATGATGGAAAAACTGTTGTATTTTTATTGCATTTTATGCTTCGGGCATTGACTTTTAAGGTCCTAACTATTCAATCTGTTGGAGCAACGCCCTAGGGTGAAGCCTAGGTTGCGCGGAAAGTAGAAATGACAATAACTTTCACACTGGGTGCAATTATTCGTTTTATACGATGGAAAAGCAGTTGCATCTTTATTGTATTTTATGCTTCTGTCTTTGACGTCTAAGGCCGTAGCTATTAGATGTGGTGGAGCAACGCACTAGAGTGACGCCTAGGTTGCCCGGAACGTGGAATGACCATTACTTTCGCAATGTCTGCAATTATTCATTTTATACGATGGAAAAACTGTTGTACTTATATTGTATTTTATGCTTCTGGCGTTGACTTCTTAGGCCCTAACAATTCGATCTGGTGGAACAACGCCCTAGAGTGAAGCCGAGGTTGCCTGGAACGTACAAATGACCATCACTTTCACACGGGTTGCAATTATTCCTGTTATAGGACGGAAAGACTGTTGTATTTTTATTATACTTTATGCTTCTGGCGTTGTCATCTGAGGCCGTTGCTGTTCGATGTAGTGGAAGAATGCCATAGAGTGCAGACTAGGTTGCCCGGAACGTAGAAATGACCAAAACCTTCATACTGGTTGCAATTATTCGTTTCATACGATGGAAAAACTGTTATATTTATATTGTATTTTATGCTTCTGGCGTTGACTTATAAGGCACTAACTATTCGATCTGGTGGAGCAACGCAACAGAGTGAAGCCTAGGTTGCCCGGAACGTAGAATTGGCCATCACTTTCAAACTGGTTGCAATTATTCCTGTTATACGATGGAAACACTGTTGTATTTTTATTGCATTTTATGCTTCGGGCGTTGACTTCTAAGGCCCTAACTATTCAATCTGTTGGAGCAACGCCCTAGAGTGAAGCCTAAGTTGCCCGGAACGTAGAAATGACCATAACTTTCACACGGGTTGCTATTATTCGTTCTATACGATGGAAAAACTGTTATATTTATATTGTATCTTATGCTTCTGGCGTTGACTTCTTAGGCCCTAACAATTCGATCTGGTGGAACAACGCCCTAGAGTGAAGCCTAGGTTGCCTGGAACGTACAAATGACCATCACTTTCACAAGGGTTGGAATTATTCCGGTTATATGATGGAAACACTGTTGTATTTTTTTTGCATTTTATGGTTCGGGCGATCACTTCTAAGGTCCTAACTATTGAATCTGTTGGAGCAACGCCCTAGGGTGAAGCCTAGCTTGCTCGGAAAGTAGAAATGACCATAAGTTTCATACTGGTTGCAATTATTCGTTTTATACGATGGAAACACTGTTGTATTTTTATTGCATTTTATGCTTCGGGCGTTGACTTCTAAGACCCTAACTGTTTGATCTGGTGGAGCAACGCCCTAGAGTGAAGCCTAGGTTGCCTGGAACGTAGAAATGACCATCCCTTTCACACGGGTTGCAATTATTCCTGATATAGGATGGAAAGACTGTTGTATTTTTATTGTATTTTATACTTCAGGCTTTGACTTCTGAGGCCGTAGCTATCCCATGTGGTGGAAGAACGCCATACACTGAAGCCAAGGTTGCCGGGATCGTAGAAATGACCATAACTTTCACACTGGTTGCAATTATTTGTTTTATACGATGGAAAAGCTGTTGTATTTATATCGTATTTTATGCTTCTGGCGTTGACTTCTTAGGCCGTAACTATTCCGTCTGGTGGAGCAACGCCCTGGTGTGAAACCTAGGTTGCCCGGAACTTAGAATTGGCCATCACTTTCAAACTGGTTGCAATTATTCCTGATATATGGTGGAAACACTGTTGTATTTTTTTTGCATTTTATGGTTCGGGCGTTGACTTCTAAGACCCTAACTGTTCAATCTGTTGGAGCAAGGCCCTAGGGTGAAGCCTAGGTTGCTCGGAAAGTAGAAATGACCATAAGTTTCATACTGGTTGCAATTATTCGTTTTATACGATGGAAAAACTGTTGTATTTATATTGTATTTTATGCTTCTAGCGTTGACTTCTAAGGCACTATCTATTCGATCTGGTGGAGCAACGCCCTAGAGAGAAGCCTGGGTTGCCCGGAACGTAGAATTGGCCATCACTTTGAAACTGGTTGCAATTATTCCTGTTATATGAGGGAAACACTGTTGTATTTTTTTTGCATTTTATGGTTCGGGCGTTGACTTCTAAGGCCCTAACTATTCAATCCGTTGGAGCAACGCCCTAGTGTGAAGCCTAGGTTGCTCGGAAAGTACAAATGACCATATGTTTCATACTGGTTGCAATTATTTGTTACATACGATGGAAAAACTGTTGTATTTATATTGTATTTTATGCTTCTGGCGTTGACTTCTAAGGAACTTACCATTCGATATGGTGGAGCAACGCCCTAGAGTGAAGCCTAGGTTGCCCGGAACGTAGAATTGGCCTTCACTTTCACACTGGTTGCAATTATTCGTTTTATACGATGGAAAAGCTGTTGTATTTATTTTGTATTTAATGATTCTGACGTTGACTTCTTAGGCACTAACTATTCCATCTGGTGGAACAACGCCCTAGAGTAAAGCTCAGGTTGCGCGGAACGTAGAAATGACCATAACTTTCACACTGGTAGCAATTATTCGTTTGATACAATGGAAAAACTGTTCTATTTATTTTGTATTTAATGATTCGGGCGTTGACTTCTAAGGCCCTAACTATTCGATCAGGTGGAGCAACGCCCTAGAGTGAAGCCTAGGTAGCTCGAAATGTAGAAAGGATCATAACTTTCACACTGGTTACTATCATTCGTTTTATATGATGGAAAAACTGTTGTATTTATATTGTATTTTATGCTTCTGGCGTTCACTTCTTAGGCCCTAACTATTCGATCTGGTGGAACAACGGCCTAGAGTGAAGCCTAGGTTGCCCAGGACGTAGAAATGACCATAACTTTTACACTGGTAACAATTATTCGTTTTATACAATGGAAAAACTGTTCTATTTATTTTGTATTTAATGCTTCGGGCGTTGACTTCTAAGGCCCCAACTGTTTGATCTGGTGGAGCAACGCCCTAGAGTGAAGCCTAGGTTGCCTGGAACGTAGAAATGACCATCACTTTCACACGGGTTGCAATTATTCCCGCTATACGATGGAAAAACTGTTGTATTTTAATTCTATTTTATGCTTTTAGCGATGAATTCTAAGTCCCTAGCTATTCGATCTGGTGGAGCAACGCCCTAGAGTGACGCCTAGGTTGCTCGGAACGTAGAAATGACCATTACTTTCACACTGGTTGCAATTATTCGTTTTACACGATGGAAAAGCTGTTGTAATTATATCGTATTTTATGCTTCTGGCGTTGACTTCTTATGACCTAACTATTCGATCTGGTGGAGCAACGCCCTGGAGTAAAACCTAGGTTGCCCGGAACGTAGAAATGACCATTACTTTCACACTGGTTGCAATTATTCGTTTTATACGATGAAAAGACTGTTATATTTATATTGTATTTTATGCTTCTGGCGTTGACTTCTTAGGCCCTAACTATTCAATCTGTTGGAGCAACGCCCTAGGGTGAAGCCTAGGTTGCCCGGAACGTAGAAATGAGCATAACTATCACACTGGTTGCAATTATCTGTTTTATACGATGGAAAAGCTGCCGTATTTATATCGTATTTTATGCTTCCGGCGTTGACTTCTTAGGCCCTAACTATTCCATCTGGTGGAACAACGCCCTAGGGTGACGCCTAGGTTGCCTGGAAAGTAGAAATGACCATAACTTTCACACTGGTAGCAATTATTCGTTTTATACGATGGAAAAACTGTTCCATATATTTTGTATTTTATGCTTCGGGCGTTGACTTCTAAGGCCCTAACTATTCGATCTGGTGGTGCAGCTCCCTAGGGTGAAGCCTAGGTTGCTCGGAAAGTAGAAATGACCATAAGTTTCATACGGGTTGCAATTATTCGTTTTATACGATGGAAAAACTGTTGTATTTTTATTGTATTTTATGCTTCAGGCGTGGACTTCTGAGGCCGTAGCTATTCGATGAGGTGGAAGAATGCCATACAGTGAAGCCTAGGTTGCCCGGAACGTAGAAATGACCACTACTTTCACACTGTTTGCAATTATTCATTTAATACGATGGAAAAGCTGTTGTATTTATATCGTATTTTAGGCTTCAGGCGTTGACTTCTTAGGCCCTAACATTTCGAGCTGGTGGAGCAACGCCCGACAGTGAAGCCTAGGTTGCCCGGAACGTTGATATGACCATAACCTTCACACAGGTTGCAATTATACGTTTTATACGGTGTAACGGCTGTTGTATTTATTTTGTATTTTATTCTTCTGGTGTTGACTTCTTAGGCCCTAACTATTCGATCTGGTGGAACAACGCCGTAGAGTGAAGCCTAGGTTGCCCGAACGTAGAAATGACCATTATTTTCACACTGTTTGCAATTATTCCTTTTATACGATGGAAAAGCTGTTGTATTTATATCGTATTTCATGCTTCTGGCGTTGACTTCTTAGGCCGTAACTATTCGATCTGGTGGAGCAACGCCCTGGAGTGAAACCTGGGTTGGCCGGAACGTAGAAATGACCACTACTATCACACTGGTTGCAAATTATTCCTGCTATACGATGGAAAAACTGTTGTATTTTTATTGCATTTTATGCTTCTGGCGTTCACTTCTTAGGACCTAACTATTCGATCTGGTGGAACAACGGCCTAGGGTGAAGCCTAGGTTACCCGGAACGTAGAAATGACCATAACTTTCACACTGGTTGCAATTATTTGTTTTATACGATGGAAAAGCTGTTGTATTTATATCGTATTTTATGCTTCTGGCGTTGACTTCTTAGGCCCTAACTGTTCCATCTGGTAGAACAACGCCCTGGAGTAAAGCCCAGGTTGCGCGTAACGTAGAAATGACCATAACTTTCACACTGGAAGCAATTATTCGTTTTATACAATGGAAAAACTGTTCTATTTATATTGTATTATATGCTTCTGGCGTTAACTACTTAGGCCCTAACTATTCGATCTTGTGGAACAACGCCCTAGAGTGAAGCCTAGGTTGCCTGGAACGTAGAAATGACCACCACCTTCACACGGGTTGCAATTGTTCGTGTTATAGGATGGAAAGACTGTTGTATTTTTATTGTATTTTATTCTTCTGGTGTTGACATCTTAGGCCCTAACTATTCGATCTGGTGGAACAACGCCGTAGAGTGAAGCCTAGGTTGCCCGGAACGTAGAAATGACCATTACTTTCACACTGTTTGCAATTATTCCTTTTATACGATGGAACAGCTGTTGTATTTATATCGTACTTTATGCTTCTGGCGTTGACTTCTAAGGACCTAACTATTCGATCTGGTGGAGCAACGCCCTAGAGTGAAGCCTAGGTTGCTCGGAATGTAGAAATGACCATAAGTTGCATAATGGTTGCAATTATTCGTTTTATACGATGGAAAAACTGTTGTATTTATATTGTATTTTATGCTTCTGGCGTTGACTTCTAAGGCCCTGAATATTCGATCTGGTGGAGCAATGCCTCGGGGTTAAGTCTAGGATGCCCGAAACGCCGAAATGATCATTACATTCACGCTTGTTGCAATTATTCCTGTTATACGATGAAAAGGCTGTTGTATTTTTATTGTACTTTATGCTTCAGGCGTGGACTTCTGAGGCCGTAGCTATTCGATGTGGTGGAAGAACGCCATACAGTGAAGCCTAGGTTGCCCGGAACGTAGAAATGACCACTACTTTCACACTGTTTGCAATTATTCATTTAATACGATGGAAATGCTGTTGTATTTATATCGTATTTTATGCTTCGGGCGTAGACTTCTTAGGCCCTAACATTTCGATCTGGTGGAGCAACGCCCGACAGTGAAGCCTAGGTTGCCCGGAACGTAGATATGACCATAACCTTCACACAGGTTGCAATTATTCGTTTTATACGGTGTAAAGACTGTTGTATTTATTTTGTATTTTATTCTTCTGGTGTTGACTTCTTAGGCCCTAACTATTCGATCTGGTGGAACAACGCCGTAGAGTGAAGCCTAGGTTGCCCGGAACGTAGAATTGACCATTACTTTCACACTGTTTGCAATTATTCCTTTTATACGATGGAAAAGCTGTTGTATTTATATCGTATTTTATGCTTCTGGCGTTGACTTCTTAGGCCCTAACTACCCGACCTGGTGGAGCAACGCCCTAGAGTGAAGCCTAGGTTGCCCGGAACGTAGAAATGACCATTACATTCACACTGGTTGCAATTATTCCTGTTATACGATGGAAAAACTGTTGAATTTTTATTGTATTCTATGCTTCTGGCGTTTGATTCTAAGTCGCTAGCTATTTGATCTTGTGGAGCAACGCCCTAGAGTGAAACCTAGGTTATCCGGAACGTAGAAATGACCAGTACATTCACACTGGTTGCAGTTATTCCTGTTAAACGATGGAAAAACTGTTGCACCTTTATTGTATTTTATGCTTCTGGCGATGACTTCTAAGGCCGTAACTATGCGATCTGGTGGAGCAACGCCCTAGGGTGAAGGGTAGGTTGCGCGGAACGTAGCAATGACCATAACTTTCACACTGGTAGCAATTAATCGTTTTATACCATGGCAAAGCTGTTGTATTTATATTGTATTTTATGCTTCCGGCGTTAACTTCTAAGGGCGTAGCTATCAGATGTGGAGCAGCAACGCCCTAGAGTGACGCGTAGGTTGCCCGGAACGTAGAAATGACCATTACTTTCACAATGTTCTCAATCACTCATTTTATACGATGGAAAAACTGTTGTACTTATATTGTATTTTATGATTCGGGCGTTGACTTCTAAGGGCCTAACTATTCGATTTGGTGGAGCAACGCCCTACAGTGCAGCCTAGGTTGCCCGGAACGTAGCTATGTCCATAACCATCACACAGGTTGCAATTATTCGTTTTATACGATGGAAAGACTGTTGTATTTATTTTGTAGTTTATGCTTCTGGCGTTGACTTCTAAGGCCCTAGCTCTTGTATCTGGTGGAGCAGCGCCTGAGAGTTAAGTCTAGGATGCCCGAAATGTCGATATGATCATTACTTTCGCACTGGTTGCAATTAGTCATGCTATACGATGGAAAAACTGCTGCATTTTTATTGTATTTTGTGCTTCTGGCGTTGACTTCTAAGGCCGTAGCTATTAGATATGATGGAGCAACGCCCTAGAGTGACGCCTAGGTTACCCGGAACGTAGAAATGACCATTACTTTAACACTGTTTGCAATTATTCATTTTATACGATGGAAAAGCTGTTGTATTTATATTGTATTTTATGCTCCTGGCGTTGACTTCTAAGGCCGTAGCTATTAGATGTGGTGTAGCAACGACCTAGAGTGACGCCTAGGTTGACCGGAACGTAGAAATGACCATTACTTTCACAATGTCTGCAATTATTCATTTTATACGATGGAAAGACTGTTGTACTTATTTTGTAGTTTATGCTTCTGGCGTTTACTTCTAAGACCCTAAGTCTTCGATTTGGTGGAGCAACGCCTCAGAGTTAAGTCTAGGATGCCCGAAATGTCGATATGATCATTACTTTCGCACTGGTTGCAATTAGTCATGCTATACGATGGAAAAACTGTTCTATTTATTTTGCATTTTATGCTTCGGGCGTTGACTTCTAAGGCCCTAACTATTCGATCTGGTGGAGCAACGCCCTAGAGTGAAGCCTAGGTTGCCCGGAACGTAGAAATGACCATAACTTTCTCACTGGCTGCTATTATTCGTTTTATACGATGGAAAAACTGTTATATTTATATTGTATTTTATGCTTCTGGCGTTGACTTCCTAGGCCCTAGCTATTCGATCTGGTGGATCAACGGCCTAGGGTGAAGCCTGGGTTGCCCGGAACGTAGAAATGACCATAACTTTTACACTGGTAGCATTTATTCGTTTTATACAATGGAAAAACTGTTCTATTTATTTTTCATTTTATGCTCCGGGCGTTGACTTCTAAGGCCCTAACAGATTGATCTGGAGGTGCACCGCCCTAGAGTGAAGCCTAGATTGCCCGGTACGTAGAGATGACCATTACTTTCACACTGTTTGCAAATATACATTACATACGATGGAAAATCTGTTGTATTTATGTTGTATTTTATGCTTCTGGCGTTGACTTCTTAGGCCCTAACTATTTGATCTGGTGGAGCAACGCCCTAAAGTGAAGCCTAGGTTGCCCGGAACATAGAAGTGACCATAACTTCCACACTGGTTTCAATTATTCATTTAATATGATGGAAAAGCTGTTGTATTTATATCGTATTTTATGCTTCGGGCGTTGACTTCTTAGGCCCTAGCATTTCGATCTGGTGGAGCAACGCCCTAGAGTGTAGCCTAGGTTGCTCGGAATGTAGAAATGACCATAACTTTCACACTGGTTGCAATTATTCGTTTTATACGATGGAAAAACTGTTGTATTTTTATTGTATTTTATGCTTCAGGCGTGGACTTCTGAGGCCGTAGCTATTCGATGAGGTGGAAGAATGCCATACAGTGAAGCCTAGGTTGCCCGGAACGTAGAAATGACCACTACTTTCACACTGTTTGCAATTATTCATTTAATACGATGGAAAAGCTGTTGTATTTATATCGTATTTTAGGCTTCAGGCGTTGACTTCTTAGGCCCTAACATTTCGAGCTGGTGGAGCAACGCCCGACAGTGAAGCCTAGGTTGCCCGGAACGTTGATATGACCATAACCTTCACACAGGTTGCAATTATACGTTTTATACGGTGTAACGGCTGTTGTATTTATTTTGTATTTTATTCTTCTGGTGTTGACTTCTTAGGCCCTAACTATTCGATCTGGTGGAACAACGCCGTAGAGTGAAGCCTAGGTTGCCCGAACGTAGAAATGACCATTATTTTCACACTGTTTGCAATTATTCCTTTTATACGATGGAAAAGCTGTTGTATTTATATCGTATTTCATGCTTCTGGCGTTGACTTCTTAGGCCGTAACTATTCGATCTGGTGGAGCAACGCCCTGGAGTGAAACCTGGGTTGGCCGGAACGTAGAAATGACCACTACTATCACACTGGTTGCAAATTATTCCTGCTATACGATGGAAAAACTGTTGTATTTTTATTGCATTTTATGCTTCTGGCGTTCACTTCTTAGGACCTAACTATTCGATCTGGTGGAACAACGGCCTAGGGTGAAGCCTAGGTTGCCCGGAACGTAGAAATGACCATAACTTTCACACTGGTTGCAATTATTTGTTTTATACGATGGAAAAGCTGTTGTATTTATATCGTATTTTATGCTTCTGGCGTTGACTTCTTAGGCCCTAACTGTTCCATCTGGTAGAACAACGCCCTGGAGTAAAGCCCAGGTTGCGCGTAACGTAGAAATGACCATAACTTTCACACTGGAAGCAATTATTCGTTTTATACAATGGAAAAACTGTTCTATTTATATTGTATTATATGCTTCTGGCGTTAACTACTTAGGCCCTAACTATTCGATCTTGTGGAACAACGCCCTAGAGTGAAGCCTAGGTTGCCTGGAACGTAGAAATGACCACCACCTTCACACGGGTTGCAATTGTTCGTGTTATAGGATGGAAAGGCTGTTGTATTTTTATTGTATTTTATTCTTCTGGTGTTGACATCTTAGGCCCTAACTATTCGATCTGGTGGAACAACGCCGTAGAGTGAAGCCTAGGTTGCCCGGAACGTAGAAATGACCATTACTTTCACACTGTTTGCAATTATTCCTTTTATACGATGGAACAGCTGTTGTATTTATATCGTACTTTATGCTTCTGGCGTTGACTTCTAAGGACCTAACTATTCGATCTGGTGGAGCAACGCCCTAGAGTGAAGCCTAGGTTGCTCGGAATGTAGAAATGACCATAAGTTGCATAATGGTTGCAATTATTCGTTTTATACGATGGAAAAACTGTTGTATTTATATTGTATTTTATGCTTCTGGCGTTGACTTCTAAGGCCCTGAATATTCGATCTGGTGGAGCAATGCCTCGGGGTTAAGTCTAGGATGCCCGAAACGCCGAAATGATCATTACATTCACGCTTGTTGCAATTATTCCTGTTATACGATGAAAAGGCTGTTGTATTTTTATTGTACTTTATGCTTCAGGCGTGGACTTCTGAGGCCGTAGCTATTCGATGTGGTGGAAGAACGCCATACAGTGAAGCCTAGGTTGCCCGGAACGTAGAAATGACCACTACTTTCACACTGTTTGCAATTATTCATTTAATACGATGGAAATGCTGTTGTATTTATATCGTATTTTATGCTTCGGGCGTAGACTTCTTAGGCCCTAACATTTCGATCTGGTGGAGCAACGCCCGACAGTGAAGCCTAGGTTGCCCGGAACGTAGATATGACCATAACCTTCACACAGGTTGCAATTATTCGTTTTATACGGTGTAAAGACTGTTGTATTTATTTTGTATTTTATTCTTCTGGTGTTGACTTCTTAGGCCCTAACTATTCGATCTGGTGGAACAACGCCGTAGAGTGAAGCCTAGGTTGCCCGGAACGTAGAATTGACCATTACTTTCACACTGTTTGCAATTATTCCTTTTATACGATGGAAAAGCTGTTGTATTTATATCGTATTTTATGCTTCTGGCGTTGACTTCTTAGGCCCTAACTACCCGACCTGGTGGAGCAACGCCCTAGAGTGAAGCCTAGGTTGCCCGGAACGTAGAAATGACCATTACATTCACACTGGTTGCAATTATTCCTGTTATACGATGGAAAAACTGTTGAATTTTTATTGTATTCTATGCTTCTGGCGTTTGATTCTAAGTCGCTAGCTATTTGATCTTGTGGAGCAACGCCCTAGAGTGAAACCTAGGTTATCCGGAACGTAGAAATGACCAGTACATTCACACTGGTTGCAGTTATTCCTGTTAAACGATGGAAAAACTGTTGCACCTTTATTGTATTTTATGCTTCTGGCGATGACTTCTAAGGCCGTAACTATGCGATCTGGTGGAGCAACGCCCTAGGGTGAAGGGTAGGTTGCGCGGAACGTAGCAATGACCATAACTTTCACACTGGTAGCAATTAATCGTTTTATACCATGGCAAAGCTGTTGTATTTATATTGTATTTTATGCTTCCGGCGTTAACTTCTAAGGGCGTAGCTATCAGATGTGGAGCAGCAACGCCCTAGAGTGACGCGTAGGTTGCCCGGAACGTAGAAATGACCATTACTTTCACAATGTTCGCAATCACTCATTTTATACGATGGAAAAACTGTTGTACTTATATTGTATTTTATGATTCGGGCGTTGACTTCTAAGGGCCTAACTATTCGATTTGGTGGAGCAACGCCCTACAGTGCAGCCTAGGTTGCCCGGAACGTAGCTATGTCCATAACCATCACACAGGTTGCAATTATTCGTTTTATACGATGGAAAGACTGTTGTATTTATTTTGTAGTTTATGCTTCTGGCGTTGACTTCTAAGGCCCTAGCTCTTGTATCTGGTGGAGCAGCGCCTGAGAGTTAAGTCTAGGATGCCCGAAATGTCGATATGATCATTACTTTCGCACTGGTTGCAATTAGTCATGCTATACGATGGAAAAACTGCTGCATTTTTATTGTATTTTGTGCTTCTGGCGTTGACTTCTAAGGCCGTAGCTATTAGATATGATGGAGCAACGCCCTAGAGTGACGCCTAGGTTACCCGGAACGTAGAAATGACCATTACTTTAACACTGTTTGCAATTATTCATTTTATACGATGGAAAAGCTGTTGTATTTATATTGTATTTTATGCTCCTGGCGTTGACTTCTAAGGCCGTAGCTATTAGATGTGGTGTAGCAACGACCTAGAGTGACGCCTAGGTTGACCGGAACGTAGAAATGACCATTACTTTCACAATGTCTGCAATTATTCATTTTATACGATGGAAAGACTGTTGTACTTATTTTGTAGTTTATGCTTCTGGCGTTTACTTCTAAGACCCTAAGTCTTCGATTTGGTGGAGCAACGCCTCAGAGTTAAGTCTAGGATGCCCGAAATGTCGATATGATCATTACTTTCGCACTGGTTGCAATTAGTCATGCTATACGATGGAAAAACTGTTCTATTTATTTTGCATTTTATGCTTCGGGCGTTGACTTCTAAGGCCCTAACTATTCGATCTGGTGGAGCAACGCCCTAGAGTGAAGCCTAGGTTGCCCGGAACGTAGAAATGACCATAACTTTCTCACTGGCTGCTATTATTCGTTTTATACGATGGAAAAACTGTTATATTTATATTGTATTTTATGCTTCTGGCGTTGACTTCCTAGGCCCTAGCTATTCGATCTGGTGGATCAACGGCCTAGGGTGAAGCCTGGGTTGCCCGGAACGTAGAAATGACCATAACTTTTACACTGGTAGCATTTATTCGTTTTATACAATGGAAAAACTGTTCTATTTATTTTTCATTTTATGCTCCGGGCGTTGACTTCTAAGGCCCTAACAGATTGATCTGGAGGTGCACCGCCCTAGAGTGAAGCCTAGATTGCCCGGTACGTAGAGATGACCATTACTTTCACACTGTTTGCAAATATACATTACATACGATGGAAAATCTGTTGTATTTATGTTGTATTTTATGCTTCTGGCGTTGACTTCTTAGGCCCTAACTATTTGATCTGGTGGAGCAACGCCCTAAAGTGAAGCCTAGGTTGCCCGGAACATAGAAGTGACCATAACTTCCACACTGGTTTCAATTATTCATTTAATATGATGGAAAAGCTGTTGTATTTATATCGTATTTTATGCTTCGGGCGTTGACTTCTTAGGCCCTAACATTTCGATCTGGTGGAGCAACGCCCTAGAGTGTAGCCTAGGTTGCTCGGAATGTAGAAATGACCATAACTTTCACACTGGTTGCAATTACTCGTTTTATACGATGGAAAAACTGTTCTATTTATTTTATATTTTATGCTTCGGGCGTTGACTTCCAAGGCCCTAACTATTCGATCTGGTGGATCAACGGCCTAGGGTGAAGCCTGGGTTGCCCGGAACGTAGAAATGACCATAACTTTTACACTGGTAGCAATTATTCGTTTTATACAATGGAAAAACTGTTCTATTTATCTTGTATTTAATGCTTCGGGCGTTGGCTTCTAAGGCCCTAACTGTTTGATCTGGTGGAGCAACGCCCTAGAGTGAAGCCTAGGTTGCCCGGAACGTAGAAATGACCATAACTTTCTCACTGGCTGCTATTATTCGTTTTATACGATGGAAAAACTGTTATATTTATATTGTATTTTATGCTTCTGGCGTTGACTTCTTAGGCCCTGACTATTCGATCTGGTGGAACAACGCCCTAGAGTGAAGCCTAGGTTGCCTGGAACGTAGAAATGACCATCACTTTCACAAGGGTTGCCATTATTCCTGTTATAGGATGGAAAGACGGTTGTATTTTTATTGTATTTTATACTTCAGGCGTCGACTTCTGAGGCTGTAGCTATTCGATGTGGTGGAAGAACGCCATAGAGTGAAGCCTAGGTTGCCCGGAACGTAGAAATGACCATAACTTTTACACTGGTAGCAATTATTCGTTTTATACGATGGAAGAGCTGTTGTATTTATATTGTATTTTATGCCTCTGGCGTTGACTTCTAAGGCCGTAGCTATTAGATGTGGTGGAGCAACGCCCTAGAGTGACGCCTAGGGTAATCGGAACGTAGAAGTGGCCATAACTTCCACACTGGTTGCAATTACTCGTTTTATACGATGGAAAAACTGCTGTATTTATTTTATATTTTATGCTTCGGGCGTTGACTTCCAAGGCCCTAACTATTCGATCTGGTGGAGCAACGCCCTAGAGCGAAGCCTAGGTTGCCCGGTACGTAGAAATGACCATCACTTTAATACTGGTTGCAATTATTCGTTTTATATGATAGAAAAACTGTTGTATTTATATTGTATTTTATGCTTCTGGCGTTCACTTCTTAGGCCCTAACTATTCGATCTGGTGAAACAACGCCCTAGGGTGAAGCCTAGGTTGCCCGGAGCGTAGAAATGACCATAACTTTTACACTGCTTGCATTTATTCGTTTTATACAATGGAAAAACTGTTCTATTTATTTTTCATTTTATGCTCCGGGCGTTGACTTCTAAGGCCCTAACAGATTGATCTGGAGGTGCAACGCCCTAGAGTGAAGCCTAGATTGCCCGGTACGTAGAGATGACCATTACTTTCACACTGTTTGCAAATATACATTACATACGATGGAAAATCTGTTGTATTTATGTTGTATTTTATGCTTCTGGCGTTGACTTCTTAGGCCCTAACTATTTGATCTGGTGGAGCAACGCCCTAAAGTGAAGCCTAGGTTGCCCGGAACATAGAAGTGACCATAACTTCCACACTGGTTTCAATTATTCATTTAATATGATGGAAAAGCTGTTGTATTTATATCGTATTTTATGCTTCGGGCGTTGACTTCTTAGGCCCTAACATTTCGATCTGGTGGAGCAACGCCCTAGAGTGTAGCCTAGGTTGCTCGGAATGTAGAAATGACCATAACTTTCACACTGGTTGCAATTACTCGTTTTATACGATGGAAAAACTGTTCTATTTATTTTATATTTTATGCTTCGGGCGTTGACTTCCAAGGCACTAACTATTCGATCTGGTGGATCAACGGCCTAGGGTGAAGCCTGGGTTGCCCGGAACGTAGAAATGACCATAACTTTTACACTGGTAGCAATTATTCGTTTCATACAATGGAAAAACTGTTATATTTATCTTTCATTTAATGCTTCGGGCGTTGGCTTCTAAGGCCCTAACTGTTTGATCTGGTGGAGCAACGCCCTAGAGTGAAGCCTAGGTTGCCCGGAACGTAGAAATGACCATAACTTTCTCACTGGCTGCTATTATTCGTTTTATACGATGGAAAAACTGTTATATTTATATTGTATCTTATGCTTCTAGCGTTGACTTGTTAGGCCCTAACAATTCGATCTGGTGGAACAACGACCTAGAGTGAGGCCTAGGTTGCGCGGAAAGTAGAAATGACAATAACTTTCACACTGGTTGCAATTATTCGTTTTACACGATGGAAAAGCTGTTGCATCTTTATTGTATTTTATGCTTCTGTCGTTGACGTCTAAGGCCGTAGCTATTAGATGTGGTGGAGCAACACACTAGAGTGACGCCTAGGGTGCCCGGAACGTGGAATGACCATTACTTTCGCAATGTTTGCAATTATTCATTTTATACGATGGAAAAACTGTTGTACTTATATTGTATTTTAAGCTTCTGGCGTTGACTTCTTAGGCCCTAACAATTCCATCTGGTGGAGCAACGCCCTAGGGTGAAGCCTAGGTTGCCCGGAACGTAGAAATGACCATCACTTTCAAACTGGTTGCAATTATTCCTGTTATATGACGGAAAAACTGTTGTATTTTTATTGCATTTTATGCTTCGGGCATTGACTTCTAAGGCCCTAACTATTCGATCTGTTCGAGCAACGCACTGGGGTGTAGCCTAGGTTGCCCGGAACGTAGAAATGACCATCACTTTCAAACTGGTTGCAATTATTCCGAGCATATGATGGAAAAACTGTTGTATTTATATTGTATTTTAATCTTCTGGCGTTCACTTCTAGGGCACTAACTACTCGATCTGGTGGAGCAACGCAATAGAGTGAAGCCTAGGTTGCCCGGAACGTAGAATTGGCCATCACTTTCAAACTGGTTGCAATTATTCCTGTTATATGATGGAAACACTGTTGTGTTTTTATTGCATTCTATGCTTCGGGCGTTGACTTCTAAGGCCCTAACTATTCCATCTGTTGGAGCAACGCCCTAGGGTTGAAACCTAGGTTTCTCGGAAAGTAGAAATGACCATAAGTTTCATACTGGTTGCAATTATTCGTTTTATACGATGGAAAAACTGTTGTATTGTTATTGTATTTTATGCTTCTGGCGTTGACTTCTAAGGCACTCACTATTCGATCTGGTGGAGCAACGCCCGAGGGTGAAGTCTAGGTTGCCCGGAACGTAGAAATGACCATAACTTTCACACTGGTTGCTACTATTCGTTCTATACGATGGAAAAACTGTTATATTTATAGTGTATCTTATGCTTCTGGCGTTGACTTGTTAGGCCCTAACAATTCGATCTGGTGGAACAACGACCTAGAGTGAGGCCTAGGTAGCCCGGAACGTAGAAATGACCATCACTTCCATACTGGTAGCAATTATTCGTTTTATACGATGGAAAAACTGTTTTGTTTATATTGTATTTTATGCTTCTGGCGTTGACTTCTAAGGCTCTAACTATTCGATCTGGTGGAGCATCGCCCTAGAGTGAAGCCTAGGTTGCCCGGAACGTAGAAATGACCATCACTTTCAAACTGGTTGCAATTATTCCTGTTATATGATGGAAAAACTGTTGTATTTTTATTGCATTTTATGCTTCGGGCATTGACTTCTAAGGTCCTAACTATTCAATCTGTTTGAGCAACGCCCTAGGGTGAAGCCTAGGTTGCGCGGAAAGTAGAAATGACAATAACTTTCACACTGCGTGCAATTATTCGTTTTATACGATGGAAAAGCTGTTGCATCTTTATTGTATTTTATGCTTCTGTCGTTGTCGTCTAAGGCCGTAGCTGTTAGATGTGGTGGAGCAACGCACTAGAGTGACGCCTAGGTTGCCCGGAACGTGGAATGACCATTACTTTCGCAATGTTTGCAATTATTCATTTTATACGATGGAAAAACTGTTGTACTTATATTGTATTTTATGCTTCTGGCGTTGACTTCTTAGGCCCTGACTATTCGATCTGGTGGAACAACGCCCTAGAGTGAAGCCTAGGTTGCCTGGAACGTAGAAATGACCATCACTTTCACAAGGGTTGCCATTATTCCTGTTATAGGATGGAAAGACGGTTGTATTTTTATTGTATTTTATACTTCAGGCGTCGACTTCTGAGGCTGTAGCTATTCGATGTGGTGGAAGAACGCCATAGAGTGAAGCCTAGGTTGCCCGGAACGTAGAAATGACCATAACTTTTACACTGGTAGCAATTATTCGTTTTACACGATGGAAGAGCTGTTGTATTTATATTGTATTTTATGCCTCTGGCGTTGACTTCTAAGGCCGTAGCTATTAGATGTGGTGGAGCAACGCCCTAGAGTGACGCCTAGGGTAATCGGAACGTAAAAGTGGCCATAACTTCCACACTGGTTGCAATTACTCGTTTTATACGATGGAAAAACTGTTCTATTTATTTTATATTTTATGCTTCGGGCGTTGACTTCCAAGGCCCTAACTATTCGATCTGGTGGAGCAACGCCCTAGAGCGAAGCCTAGGTTGCCCGGTACGTAGAAATGACCATCACTTTAATACTGGTTGCAATTATTCGTTTTATATGATAGAAAAACTGTTGTATTTATATTGTATTTTATGCTTCTGGCGTACACTTCTTAGGCCCTAACTATTCGATCTGGTGAAACAACGCCCTAGGGTGAAGCCTAGGTTGCCCGGAACGTAGAAATGACCATAACTTTTACACTGCTTGCATTTATTCGTTTTATACAATGGAAAAACTGTTCTATTTATTTTTCACTTTATGCTCCGGGCGTTGACTTCTAAGGCCCTAACAGATTGATCTGGAGGTGCAACGCCCTAGAGTGAAGCCTAGATTGCCCGGTACGTAGAGATGACCATTACTTTCACACTGTTTGCAAATATACATTACATACGATGGAAAATCTGTTGTATTTATGTTGTATTTTATGCTTCTGGCGTTGACTTCTTAGGCACTAACTATTTGATCTGGTGGAGCAACGCCCTAAAGTGAAGCCTAGGTTGCCCGGAACATAGAAGTGACCATAACTTCCACACTGGTTTCAATTATTCATTTAATATGATGGAAAAGCTGTTGTATTTATATCGTATTTTATGCTTCGGGCGTTGACTTCTTAGGCCCTAACATTTCGATCTGGTGGAGCAACGCCCTAGAGTGTAGCCTAGGTTGCTCGGAATGTAGAAATGACCATAACTTTCACACTGGTTGCAATTACTCGTTTTATACGATGGAAAAACTGTTCTATTTATTTTATATTTTATGCTTCGGGCGTTGACTTCCAAGGCACTAACTATTCGATCTGGTGGATCAACGGCCTAGGGTGAAGCCTGGGTTGCCCGGAACGTAGAAATGACCATAACTTTTACACTGGTAGCAATTATTCGTTTCATACAATGGAAAAACTGTTATATTTATCTTTCATTTAATGCTTCGGGCGTTGGCTTCTAAGGCCCTAACTGTTTGATCTGGTGGAGCAACGCCCTAGAGTGAAGCCTAGGTTGCCCGGAACGTAGAAATGACCATAACTTTCTCACTGGCTGCTATTATTCGTTTTACACGATGGAAAAACTGTTATATTTATATTGTATCTTATGCTTCTAGCGTTGACTTGTTAGGCCCTAACAATTCGATCTGGTGGAACAACGACCTAGAGTGAGGCCTAGGTTGCGCGGAAAGTAGAAATGACAATAACTTTCACACTGGTTGCAATTATTCGTTTTACACGATGGAAAAGCTGTTGCATCTTTATTGTATTTTATGCTTCTGTCGTTGACGTCTAAGGTAGTAGCTATTAGATGTGGTGGAGCAACACACTAGAGTGACGCCTAGGGTGCCCGGAACGTGGAATGACCATTACTTTCGCAATGTTTGCAATTATTCATTTTATACGATGGAAAAACTGTTGTACTTATATTGTATTTTAAGCTTCTGGCGTTGACTTCTTAGGCCCTAACAATTTCATCTGGTGGAGCAACGCCCTAGGGTGAAGCCTAGGTTGCCCGGAACGTAGACATGACCATCACTTTCAAACTGGTTGCAATTATTCCTGTTATATGACGGAAAAACTGTTGTATTTTTATTGCATTTTATGCTTCGGGCATTGACTTCTAAGGCCCTAACTATTCGATCTGTTCGAGCAACGCACTAGGGTGTAGCCTAGGTTGCCCGGAACGTAGAAATGACCATCACTTTCAAACTGGTTGCAATTATTCCGAGCATATGATGGAAAAACTGTTGTATTTTTATTGCATTTTATGCTTCGGTCATTGACTTCTAAGGCCCGAACTATTCAATCTGTTGGAGCAACGCCCTAGGGTGTAGCCTAGTTTGACCGGAAAGTAGAAATGACCACATCTTTCATACTGGTTCCAATTACTCGTTTTATATGATGGAAAAATTTTTGTATTTATATTGTATTTTATGCTTCTGGCGGTGACTTCTAAGGCACTAGCTATTCGATCTGGTGGAGCAACGCCCTAGAGTGAAGCCTAGGTTGCTCGGAATGTAAAAATGACCATAACATTTACACTGGTTGTAATTATTCGTTTTATACGATGGGAAAACTGTTATATTTATATTGTATAGTATGCTTCTGGCGTTGATTTCTTAGGCTCTAACTATTGAATCTGGTGGAACAACACCCTAGAGTGAGGCCTAGGTTGCCCGGAACGTAGAAATGACCATAACTTTCACACTGGTAGCAATATTTCGTCTTATACAATGGAAAGACTGTTGTGTTTATTTTGCATTTTATGCTTCGGGCGTTGACTTCTAAGGCCCTAACCGTTTGATCTGGTGGAGCAACGCCCGACAGTGAAGCCTAGGTTGCCCGGAAAGTAGAAATGACCATAACTTTCACACTGGTTGCTATTATTTGTTCTATACGATGGAAAAACTGTTGTATTTATATTGTATTTTAATCTTCTGGCGTTCACTTCTAGGGCACTAACTACTCGATCTGGTGGAGCAACGCAATAGAGTGAAGCCTAGGTTGCCCGGAACGTAGAATTGGCCATCACTTTCAAACTGGTTGCAATTATTCCTGTTATATGATGGAAACACTGTTGTGTTCTTATTGCATTTTATGCTTCGGGCGTTGACTTCTAAGGCCCTAACTATTCCATCTGTTGGAGCAACGCCCTAGGGTTGAAACCTAGGTTTCTCGGAAAGTAGAAATGACCATAAGTTTCATACTGGTTGCAATTATTCGTTTTATACGATGGAAAAACTGTTGTATTGTTATTGTATTTTATGCTTCTGGCGTTGACTTCTAAGGCACTCACTATTCGATCTGGTGGAGCAACGCCCGAGGGTGAAGTCTAGGTTGCCCGGAACGTAGAAATGACCATAACTTTCACACTGGTTGCTACTATTCGTTCTATACGATGGAAAAACTGTTATATTTATAGTGTATCTTATGCTTCTGGCGTTGACTTGTTAGGCCCTAACAATTCGATCTGGTGGAACAACGACCTAGAGTGAGGCCTAGGTAGCCCGGAACGTAGAAATGACCATCACTTCCATACTGGTAGCAATTATTCGTTTTATACGATGGAAAAACTGTTTTGTTTATATTGTATTTTATGCTTCTGGCGTTGACTTCTAAGGCTCTAACTATTCGATCTGGTGGAGCATCGCCCTAGAGTGAAGCCTAGGTTGCCCGGAACGTAGAAATGACCATCACTTTCAAACTGGTTGCAATTATTCCTGTTATAGGATGGAAAAACTGTTGTATTTTTATTGCATTTTATGCTTCGGGCATTGACTTCTAAGGTCCTAACTATTCAATCTGTTTGAGCAACGCCCTAGGGTGAACCCTAGGTTGCGCGGAAAGTAGAAATGACAATAACTTTCACACTGCGTGCAATTATTCGTTTTATACGATGGAAAAGCTGTTGCATCTTTATTGTATTTTATGCTTCTGTCGTTGTCGTCTAAGGCCGTAGCTGTTAGATGTGGTGGAGCAACGCACTAGAGTGACGCCTAGGTTGCCCGGAACGTGGAATGACCATTACTTTCGCAATGTTTGCAATTATTCATTTTATACGATGGAAAAACTGTTGTACTTATATTGTATTTTATGCTTCTGGCGCTGACTTCTTAGGCCCTAACAATTCGATCTGGTGGAGCAACGCCCTAGGGTGCAGCCTAGGTTGCCCGGAACGCGGAAATGACCAGAACTCTCACACTGGTTGCTATCATTCGTTTTATACGATGGAAAAACTGTTATATTTATATTGTATTTTATGCTTCTGGCGTTGACTTCTTAGGCCCTAACTGTTCCATCTGGTGGAACAACACCCTAGACTGAAGCCTAGGTTGCCTGGAACGTACAAATGACCATCACTTTCACAAGGGTTGGAATTATTCCGGTTATATGATGGAAACACTGTTGTATTTTTTTTGCATTTTATGGTTCGGGCGTTCACTTCTAAGGTCCTAACTATTGAATCTGTTGGAGCAACGCCCTAGGGTGAAGCCTAGCTTGCTCGGAAAGTAGAAATGACCATAAGTTTCATACTGGTTGCAATTATTCGTTTTATACGATGGAAACACTGTTGTATTTTTATTGCATTTTATGCTTCGGGCGTTGACTTCTAAGGCCATAACTATTCAATCTGTTGGAGCAACGCCCTAGGGTGAAGCCTAGGTTGCTCGGAAAGTAGAAATGACCATCAGTTTCATACTGGTTGCAATTATTCGTTTTATACGATGGAAAAGCTGTTCTATTTATTTTGTATTTTATGCTTCTGGCGTTTACTTCTAAGGACCTAACTATTCGATCAGTGGAGCAACGCCCTAGAGTGAAGCCTAGGTTGCCTGGAACGTACAAATGACCATCACTTTCACAAGGGTTGCAATTATTCCGGTTATATGATGGAAACACTGTTGTATTTTTTTTGCATTTTATGGTTCGGACGTTGACTTCTAAGGCCCTAACTATTCAATCCGTTGGAGCAACGCCCTAGGGTGAAGCCTAGGTTGCTCGGAAAGTAGAAATGTCCATAAGTTTCATACTGGTTGCAATTATTCGTTTTATACGATGGAAAAACTGTTGTATTTATATTGTATTTTATGCTTCGGGCGTTGACTTCTAAGGCCCCAACTGTTTGATCTGGTGGAGCAACGCCCTAGAGTGAAGCCTAGGTTGCCTGGAACGTAGAAATGACCATCACTTTCTCACGGGTTGCAATTACTCCTGTTATAGGATGGAAAGACTGTTATATTTTTATTGTATTTTATACTTCAGGCGTTGACTTCTGAGGCCGTAGCTGTTCGATGTGGTGGAAGAACGCCATACAGTGAAGCCTAGGTTGCCCGGAACGTAGAAATGACCATTACTTTCACACTGTTTGCAATTATTCCTTTTATACGATGGAAAAGCTGTTGTATTTATATCGTATTTTATGCTTCTGGCGTTGACTTCTAAGGACCTAACCATTCGGTCTGGTGGAGCAACGCCATAGAGTGAAGCCTAGGTTGCTCGGACTGTAGAAATGACCATAACTTTCACACTGGTTGCAATTATTCGTTTTATACGATGGAAAAACTGTTGCATCTTTATCGCATTTTGTGCTTCTGGCGTTGACTTCTTAGGCCGTAACTATTCGATCTGGTGGAGCACCGCCCTGGAGTGAAACCTAGGTTGGCCGGAACGTAGAAATGACCACTACTATCACACTGGTTGCAAATTATTCCTGCTATACGATGGAAAAGCTGTTGTATTTTTATTGCATTTTATGCTTCGGGCATTGACTTCTAAGGCCCTCACTATTCAATCTGTTGGAGCAACGCCCTGGTGTGAAACCTAGGTTGCCCGGAACTTAGAATTGGCCATCACTTTCAAACTGGTTGCAATTATTCCTGATATATGGTGGAAACACTGTTGTATTTTTTTTGCATTTTATGGTTCGGGCGTTGACTTCTAAGGCCCTAACTGTTCAATCTGTTGGAGCGAGGCCCTAGGGTGAAGCCTAGGTTGCTCGGAGAGTAGAAATGACCATAAGTTTCATACTGGTTGCAATTATTCGTTTTATATGATGGAAAAACTGTTGTATTTATATCGTATTTTATGCTTCTGGCGTTGACTTCTAAGACCCTAACTGTTTGATCTGGTGGAGCAACGCCCTAGAGTGAAGCCTAGGTTGCCTGGAACGTAGAAATGACCATCCCTTTCACACGGGTTGCAATTATTCCTGATATAGGATGGAAAGACTTTTGTATTTTTATTGTATTTTATACTTCAGGCTTTGACTTCTGAGGCCGTAGCTATCCGATGTGGTGGAAGAACGCCATACACTGAAGCCAAGGTTGCCGGGATCGTAGAAATGACCATAACTTTCACACTGGTTGCAATTATTTGTTTTATACGATGGAAAAGCTGTTGTATTTATATCGTATTTTATGCTTCTGGCGTTGACTTCTTAGGCCGTAACTATTCCGTCTGGTGGAGCAACGCCCTGGTGTGAAACCTAGGTTGCCCGGAACTTAGAATTGGCCATCACTTTCAAACTGGTTGCAATTATTCCTGATATATGGTGGAAACACTGTTGTATTTTTTTTGCATTTTATGGTTCGAGCGTTGACTTCTAAGACCCTAACTGTTCAATCTGTTGGAGCAAGGCCCTAGGGTGAAGCCTAGGTTGCTCGGAAAGTAGAAATGACCATAAGTTTCATACTGGTTGCAATTATTCGTTTTATACGATGGAAAAACTGTTGTATTTATATTGTATTTTATGCTTCTAGCGTTGACTTCTAAGGCACTATCTATTCGATCTGGTGGAGCAACGCCCTAGAGAGAAGCCTGGGTTGCCCGGAACGTAGAATTGGCCATCACTTTGAAACTGGTTGCAATTATTCCTGTTATATGAGGGAAACACTGTTGTATTTTTTTTGCATTTTATGGTTCGGGCGTTGACTTCTACGGCCCTAACTATTCAATCCGTTGGAGCAACGCCCTAGTGTGAAGCCTAGGTTGCTCGGAAAGTACAAATGACCATATGTTTCATACTGGTTGCAATTATTTGTTACATACGATGGAAAAACTGTTGTATTTATATTGTATTTTATGCTTCTGGCGTTGACTTCTAAGGCACTTACTATTCGATCTGGTGGAGCAACGCCCTAGAGTGAAGCCTAGGTTGCCCGGAACGTAGAATTGGCCTTCACTTTCACACTGGTTGCAATTATTCGTTTTATACGATGGAAAAGCTGTTGTATTTATTTTGTATTTAATGATTCTGACGTTGACTTCTTAGGCACTAACTATTCCATCTGGTGGAACAACGCCCTAGAGTAAAGCTCAGGTTGCGCGGAACGTAGAAGTGACCATAACTTTCACACTGGTAGCAATTATTCGTTTGATACAATGGAAAAACTGTTCTATTTATTTTGTATTTAATGATTCGGGCGTTGACTTCTAAGGCCCTAACTATTCGATCAGGTGGAGCAACGCCCTAGAGTGATGCCTAGGTAGCTCGAAATGTAGAAAGGATCATAACTTTCACACTGGTTACTATCATTCGTTTTATATGATGGAAAAACTGTTGTATTTATATTGTATTTTATGCTTCTGGCGTTCACTTCTTAGGCCCTAACTATTCGATCTGGTGGAACAACGGCCTAGAGTGAAGCCTAGGTTGCCCAGGACGTAGAAATGACCATAAATTTTACACTGGTAACAATTATTCGTTTTATACAATGGAAAAACTGTTCTTTTTATTTTGTATTTAATGCTTCGGGCGTTGACTTCTAAGGCCCCAACTGTTTGATCTGGTGGAGCAACGCCCTAGTGTGAAGCCTAGGTTGCCTGGAACGTAGAAATGACCATCACTTTCACACGGGTTGCAATTATTCCCGCTATACGATGGAAAAACTGTTGTATTTTAATTCTATTTTATGCTTTTAGCGATGAATTCTAAGTCCCTAGCTATTCGATCTGGTGGAGCAACGCCCTAGAGTGACGCCTAGGTTGCTCGGAACGTAGAAATGACCATTACTTTCACACTGGTTGCAATTATTCGTTTTATACGATGGAAAAGCTGTTGTAATTATATCGCATTTTATGCTTCTGGCGTTGACTTCTTATGACCTAACTATTCGATCTGGTGGAGCAACGCCCTGGAGTAAAACCTAGGTTGCCCGGAACGTAGGAATGACCATTACTTTCACACTGGTTGCAATTATTCCTGTTATACGGTGGAAAAACTGTTGTATTTTTACTGCATTTTATGATCCGGGCACTGACTTTTAAGGCCCTAACTATTCAATCTGTTAGAGCAACGCCCTAGGGTGACGCCTAGGTTGCCTGGAAAGTAGAAATGACCATAACTTTCACACTGGTAGCAATTATTCGTTTTATACGATGGAAAAACTGTTCTATATATTTTGTATTTTATGCTTCGGGCATTGACTTCTAAGGCCCTAACTATTCAATCTGTGGGAGCTACGCCCCAGGGTGAAGCATAGGTTGCCCGGAAAGTGGAAATGACCATAACTTTCACACTGGTTGCAATTATTCGTTTTATACGATGAAAAGACTGTTGTATTTATATTCTATTTTATGCTTCTGGCGTTCACTTCTTAGGCCCTAACTATTCGATCTGGTGGAACAACGCCGTAGGGTGAAGCCTAGGTTGCCCGGAACGCAGAAATGACCATTATCTTCACGCTTTTTGCAATTATTCCTGTTATACGATGGAAAAACAGTTGCATCTTTATTGTATTTTATGTTTCTGGCGTCGACTTCTAAGGCTCTAACTATTCGATCTGATGGAGCGACGCCCTAGAGTGATGCCTAGGTAGCCCGGAACGTAGAAATGACCATAACTTTCACACTGGTTGCTATCTTTCGTTTTATACGATTGAGAAGCTGTTGTAATTATATCGTATTTTATGCTTCTGGCGTTGACTTCTTAGGCCCTAACTATTCGATCTGGTGGAACAACGCCCTAGGATGAAGCGCAGGTTGCCGGGAAAGTAGAAATGACCATAACTTTCACACTGGTTGCAATTATTCGTTTTATACGATGGAAAAGCTGTGGCATCTTTATTGTATTTTATTCATCTGGGGCTGACTTCTAAGGCCGTAGCTATTAGATGTGGTGGAGCAACGCCCTAGAGTGACGACTAGGTTGCCCTGAACGTAGAAATGACCATTATTTTCACAATGTTTGCAATTATTCATTTTATACGATGGAAAAACTTTTGTACTTATATTGTATTTTATTCTTCTGGCGTTGACTTCTTAGGCCCTAAATATTCGATCTGGTGGAACAACGCCCTAGAGTGAAGACTAGGTTGCCCGGAACATGGAAATGACCATTACTTTCAGACAGTTTGCAAATATACATTATATACGATGGAAAAGCTGTTGTATTTATATTGCATTTTATGTTTCTGGCGTTGACTTCTTAGGCCCTGACTACTTAATCTGGTAGAGCACCGCCCTAGAGTGTTGCATAGGTTGCCCGGAACGTAGAAATGACCATAACTTTCACACCGGTAGCAACTATTCGTTTTATACGATGGAAAAACCTGTTCGATTTATTTTGTATTTTATGCTTCGGGCGTTGACTTCTAAGGCCCTAACTGTTTGATCTGGTGGACCAACGCCCTAGAATGAAGCCTAGGTTGCCCGGAACGTAGAAATGACCAGTACATTCACACTGGTTGCAGTTATTCCTGTAAAACGATGGAAAAACTGTTGCATTTTTATTGTATTTTATGCTTCTGGCGTTGACTTCTAAGGCCCTAACTGTTCGATCTAGTGGAGCAACGCCCTAGGGTGAAGCCTAGGTTGTCCGGAATGTAGAAATGTCCATAACTTTCACACTGGTTGCAATTATTCGTTTTATACGATTGAGAAGCTGTTGTAATTATATCGTATTTTATGCTCCTGGCGTTGACTTCTTATGACCTAACTATTCGATCTGGTGGAGCAACGCCCTGGAGTGAAACCTAGGTTGCCCGGAACGTGGGAATGACCATTACTTTCACACTGGTTGCAATTATTCCTGTTATACGGTGGAAAAACTGTTGTATTTTTATTGCATTTTATGCTTCGGGCATTGACTTTTAAGGCCCTAACTATTCAATCTGTTGGAGCAACGCCCTAGGGTGAAGCCTAGGTTGCCCGGAACGTAGAAATGAGCATAACTATCACACTGGTTGCAATTATCTGTTTTATACGATGGAAAAGCTGCCGTATTTATATCGTATTTTATGCTTCCGGCGTTGACTTCTTAGGCCCTAACTATTCCATCTGGTGGAACAACGCCCTAGGGTGACGCCTAGGTTGCCTGGAAAGTAGAAATGACCATAACTTTCACACTGGTAGCAATTATTCGTTTTATACGATGGAAAAACTGTTCCATATATTTTGTATTTTATGCTTCTGGCGTTCACTTCCTAGGCCCTAACTATTCGATCTGGTGGATCAACGGCCTAGGGTGAAGCCTGGGTTGCCCGGAACGTAGAAATGACCATAACTTTTACACTGGTAGCAATTATTCGTTTTATACAATGGAAAAACTGTTCTATTTATCTTGTATTTAATGCTTCGGGCGTTGGCTTCTAAGGCCCTAACTGTTTGATCTGGTGGAGCAACGCCCTAGAGTGAAGCCTAGGTTGCCCGGAACGTAGAAATGACCATAACTTTCTCACTGGCTGCTATTATTCGTTTTATACGATGGAAAAACTGTTATATTTATATTGTATTTTATGCTTCTGGCGTTGACTTCTTAGGCCCTAACTATTCGATCTGGTGGATCAACGGCCTAGGGTGAAGCCTGGGTTGCCCGGAACGTAGAAATGACCATAACTTTTACACTGGTAGCATTTATTCGTTTTATACAATGGAAAAACTGTTCTATTTATTTTTCATTTTATGCTCCGGGCGTTGACTTCTAAGGCCCTAACAGATTGATCTGGAGGTGCAACGCCCTAGAGTGAAGCCTAGATTGCCCGGTACGTAGAGATGACCATTACTTTCACACTGTTTGCAAATATACATTACATACGATGGAAAATCTGTTGTATTTATGTTGTATTTTATGCTTCTGGCGTTGACTTCTTAGGACCTAACTATTTGATCTGGTGGAGCAACGCCCTAAAGTGAAGCCTAGGTTGCCCGGAACATAGAAGTGACCATAACTTCCACACTGGTTTCAATTATTCATTTAATATGATGGAAAAGCTGTTGTATTTATATCGTATTTTATGCTTCGGGCGTTGACTTCTTAGGCCCTAACATTTCGATCTGGTGGAGCAACGCCCTAGAGTGTAGCCTAGGTTGCTCGGAATGTAGAAATGACCATAACTTTCACACTGGTTGCAATTACTCGTTTTATACGATGGAAAAACTGTTCTATTTATTTTATATTTTATGCTTCGGGCGTTGACTTCCAAGGCCCTAACTATTCGATCTGGTGGATCAACGGCCTAGGGTGAAGCCTGGGTTGCCCGGAACGTAGAAATGACCATAACTTTTACACTGGTAGCAATTATTCGTTTTATACAATGGAAAAACTGTTCTATTTATCTTGTATTTAATGCTTCGGGCGTTGGCTTCTAAGGCCCTAACTGTTTGATCTGGTGGAGCAACGCCCTAGAGTGAAGCCTAGGTTGCCCGGAACGTAGAAATGACCATAACTTTCTCACTGGCTGCTATTATTCGTTTTATACGATGGAAAAACTGTTATATTTATATTGTATTTTATGCTTCTGGCGTTGACTTCTTAGGCCCTGACTATTCGATCTGGTGGAACAACGCCCTAGAGTGAAGCCTAGGTTGCCTGGAACGTAGAAATGACCATCACTTTCACAAGGGTTGCCATTATTCCTGTTATAGGATGGAAAGACGGTTGTATTTTTATTGTATTTTATACTTCAGGCGTCGACTTCTGAGGCTGTAGCTATTCGATGTGGTGGAAGAACGCCATAGAGTGAAGCCTAGGTTGCCCGGAACGTAGAAATGACCATAACTTTTACACTGGTAGCAATTATTCGTTTTATACGATGGAAGAGCTGTTGTATTTATATTGTATTTTATGCCTCTGGCGTTGACTTCTAAGGCCGTAGCTATTAGATGTGGTGGAGCAACGCCCTAGAGTGACGCCTAGGGTAATCGGAACGTAGAAGTGGCCATAACTTCCACACTGGTTGCAATTACTCGTTTTATACGATGGAAAAACTGTTCTATTTATTTTATATTTTATGCTTCGGGCGTTGACTTCCAAGGCCCTAACTATTCGATCTGGTGGAGCAACGCCCTAGAGCGAAGCCTAGGTTGCCCGGTACGTAGAAATGACCATCACTTTAATACTGGTTGCAATTATTCGTTTTATATGATAGAAAAACTGTTGTATTTATATTGTATTTTATGCTTCTGGCGTTCACTTCTTAGGCCCTAACTATTCGATCTGGTGAAACAACGCCCTAGGGTGAAGCCTAGGTTGCCCGGAACGTAGAAATGACCATAACTTTTACACTGCTTGCATTTATTCGTTTTATACAATGGAAAAACTGTTCTATTTATTTTTCATTTTATGCTCCGGGCGTTGACTTCTAAGGCCCTAACAGATTGATCTGGAGGTGCAACGCCCTAGAGTGAAGCCTAGATTGCCCGGTACGTAGAGATGACCATTACTTTCACACTGTTAGCAAATATACATTACATACGATGGAAAATCTGTTGTATTTATGTTGTATTTTATGCTTCTGGCGTTGACTTCTTAGGCCCTAACTATTTGATCTGGTGGAGCAACGCCCTAAAGTGAAGCCTAGGTTGCCCGGAACATAGAAGTGACCATAACTTCCACACTGGTTTCAATTATTCATTTAATATGATGGAAAAGCTGTTGTATTTATATCGTATTTTATGCTTCGGGCGTTGACTTCTAAGGCCCTAACTGTTTGATCTGGTGGAGCAACGCCCTAGAGTGACGCCTAGGTTGCCCGGAACGTAGAAATGACCATAACTTTCTCACTGGCTGCTATTATTCGTTTTATACGATGGAAAAACTGTTATATTTATATTGTATCTTATGCTTCTAGCGTTGACTTGTTAGGCCCTAACAATTCGATCTGGTGGAACAACGACCTAGAGTGAGGCCTAGGTTGCGCGGAAAGTAGAAATGACAATAACTTTCACACTGGTTGCAATTATTCGTTTTACACGATGGAAAAGCTGTTGCATCTTTATTGTATTTTATGCTTCTGTCGTTGACGTCTAAGGCCGTAGCTATTAGATGTGGTGGAGCAACACACTAGAGTGACGCCTAGGTTGCCCGGAACGTGGAATGACCATTACTTTCGCAATGTTTGCAATTATTCATTTTATACGATGGAAAAACTGTTGTACTTATATTGTATTTTAAGCTTCTGGCGTTGACTTCTTAGGCCCTAACAATTCCATCTGGTGGAGCAACGCCCTAGAGTGATGCCTAGGTTGCCCGGAACGTAGAAATGACCATCACTTTCAAACTGGTTGCAATTATTCCTGTTATATGACGGAAAAACTGTTGTATTTTTATTGCATTTTATGCTTCGGGCATTGACTTCTAAGGCCCTAACTATTCGATCTGTTCGAGCAACGCACTAGGGTGTAGCCTAGGTTGCCCGGAACGTAGAAATGACCATCACTTTTACACTGCTTGCATTTATTCGTTTTATACAATGGAAAAACTGTTCTATTTATTTTTCATTTTATGCTCCGGGCGTTGACTTCTAAGGCCCTAACAGATTGATCTGGAGGTGCAACGCCCTAGAGTGAAGCCTAGATTGCCCGGTACGTAGAGATGACCATTACTTTCACACTGTTAGCAAATATACATTACATACGATGGAAAATCTGTTGTATTTATGTTGTATTTTATGCTTCTGGCGTTGACTTCTTAGGCCCTAACTATTTGATCTGGTGGAGCAACGCCCTAAAGTGAAGCCTAGGTTGCCCGGAACATAGAAGTGACCATAACTTCCACACTGGTTTCAATTATTCATTTAATATGATGGAAAAGCTGTTGTATTTATATCGTATTTTATGCTTCGGGCGTTGACTTCTTAGGCCCTAACATTTCGATCTGGTGGAGCAACGCCCTAGAGTGTAGCCTAGGTTGCTCGGAATGTAGAAATGACCATAACTTTCACACTGGTTGCAATTACTCGTTTAATACGATGGAAAAACTGTTCTATTTATTTTATATTTTATGCTTCGGGCGTTGACTTCCAAGGCACTAACTATTCGATTTGGTGGATCAACGGCCTAGGGTGAAGCCTGGGTTGCCCGGAACGTAGAAATGACCATAACTTTTACACTGGTAGCAATTATTCGTTTCATACAATGGAAAAACTGTTATATTTATCTTTCATTTAATGCTTCGGGCGTTCGCTTCTAAGGCCCTAACTGTTTGATCTGGTGGAGCAACGCCCTAGAGTGAAGCCTAGGTTGCCCGGAACGTAGAAATGACCATAACTTTCTCACTGGCTGCTATTATTCGTTTTTTACGATGGAAAAACTGTTATATTTATATTGTATCTTATGCTTCTAGCGTTGACTTGTTAGGCCCTAACAATTCGATCTGGTGGAACAACGACATAGAGTGAGGCCTAGGTTGCGCGGAAAGTAGAAATGACAATAACTTTCACACTGGTTGCAATTATTCGTTTTACACGATGGAAAAGCTGTTGCATCTTTATTGTATTTTATGCTTCTGTCGTTGACGTCTAAGGCCGTAGCTATTAGATGTGGTGGAGCAACACACTAGAGTGACGCCTAGGTTGCCCGGAACGTGGAATGACCATTACTTTCGCAATGTTTGCAATTATTCATTTTATACGATGGAAAAACTGTTGTACTTATATTGTATTTTAAGCTTCTGGCGTTGACTTCTTAGGCCCTAACAATTCCATCTGGTGGAGCAACGCCCTAGAGTGATGCCTAGGTTGCCCGGAACGTAGAAATGACCATCACTTTCAAACTGGTTGCAATTATTCCTGTTATATGACGGAAAAACTGTTGTATTTTTATTGCATTTTATGCTTCGGGCATTGACTTCTAAGGCCCTAACTATTCGATCTGTTCGAGCAACGCACTAGGGTGTAGCCTAGGTTGCCCGGAACGTAGAAATGACCATCACTTTCAAACTGGTTGCAATTATTCCGAGCATATGATGGAAAAACTGTTGTATTTTTATTGCATTTTATGCTTCGGTCATTGACTTCTAAGGCCCGAACTATTCAATCTGTTGGAGCAACGCCCTAGGGTGTAGCCTAGTTTGACCGGAAAGTAGAAATGACCACATCTTTCATACTGGTTCCAATTACTCGTTTTATATGATGGAAAAACTTTTGTATTTATATTGTATTTTATGCTTCTGGCGGTGACTTCTAAGGCACTAGCTATTCGATCTGGTGGAGCAACGCCCTAGAGTGAAGCCTAGGTTGCTCGGAATGTAAAAATGACCATAACATTTACACTGGTTGTAATTATTCGTTTTATACGATGGGAAAACTGTTATATTTATATTGTATAGTATGCTTCTGGCGTTGATTTCTTAGGCTCTAACTATTGAATCTGGTGGAACAACACCCTAGAGTGAGGCCTAGGTTGCCCGGAACGTAGAAATGACCATAACTTTCACACTGGTAGCAATTATTCGTCTTATACAATGGAAAGACTGTTGTGTTTATTTTGCATTTTATGCTTCGGGCGTTGACTTCTAAGGCCCTAACCGTTTGATCTGGTGGAGCAACGCCCTACAGTGAAGCCTAGGTTGCCCGGAAAGTAGAAATGACCATAACTTTCACACTGGTTGCTATTATTTGTTCTATACGATGGAAAAACTGTTGTATTTATATTGTATTTTAATCTTCTGGCGTTCACTTCTAGGGCACTAACTACTCGATCTGGTGGAGCAACGCAATAGAGTGAAGCCTAGGTTGCCCGGAACGTAGAATTGGCCATCACTTTCAAACTGGTTGCAATTATTCCTGTTATATGATGGAAACACTGTTGTGTTTTTATTGCATTTTATGCTTCGGGCGTTGACTTCTAAGGCCCTAACTATTCCATCTGTTGGAGCAACGCCCTAGGGTTGAAACCTAGGTTTCTGGGAAAGTAGAAATGACCATAAGTTTCATACTGGTTGCAATTATTCGTTTTATACGATGGAAAAACTGTTGTATTGTTATTGTATTTTATGCTTCTGGCGTTGACTTCTAAGGCACTCACTATTCGATCTGGTGGAGCAACGCCCGAGGGTGAAGTCTAGGTTGCCCGGAACGTAGAAATGACCATAACTTTCACACTGGTTGCTACTATTCGTTCTATACGATGGAAAAACTGTTATATTTATAGTGTATCTTATGCTTCTGGCGTTGACTTGTTAGGCCCTAACAATTCGATCTGGTGGAACAACGACCTAGAGTGAGGCCTAGGTAGCCCGGAACGTAGAAATGACCATCACTTCCATACTGGTAGCAATTATTCGTTTTATACGATGGAAAAACTGTTTTGTTTATATTGTATTTTATGCTTCTGGCGTTGACTTCTAAGGCTCTAACTATTCGATCTGGTGGAGCATCGCCCTAGAGTGAAGCCTAGGTTGCCCGGAACGTAGAAATGACCATCACTTTCAAACTGGTTGCAATTATTCCTGTTATATGATGGAAAAACGGTTGTATTTTTATTGCATTTTATGCTTCGGGCATTGACTTCTAAGGTCCTAACTATTCAATCTGTTTGAGCAACGCCCTAGGGTGAAGCCTACGTAGCGCGGAAAGTAGAAATGACAATAACTTTCACACTGCGTGCAATTATTCGTTTTATACGATGGAAAAGCTGTTGCATCTTTATTGTATTTTATGCTTCTGTCGTTGTCGTCTAAGGCCGTAGCTGTTAGATGTGGTGGAGCAACGCACTAGAGTGACGCCTAGGTTGCCCGGAACGTGGAATGACCATTACTTTCGCAATGTTTGCAATTATTCATTTTATACGATGGAAAAACTGTTGTACTTATATTGTATTTTATGCTTCTGGCGCTGACTTCTTAGGCCCTAACAATTCGATCTGGTGGAGCAACGCCCTAGGGTGCAGCCTAGGTTGCCCGGAACGCGGAAATGACCAGAACTCTCACACTGGTTGCAATTATTCGTTTTATACGATGTAAAAGCTGTTGTATTTATATCGTATTTTATGCTTCTGGCGTTGACTTCTTACGCCCTAACTATTCCACCTGGTGGAGCAACGCCCTAGAGTGAAACCTAGGTTGCCCGGAACGTAGAAATGACCATTACATTCACACTGGTTGCAATTATTACTGTTATACGATTGAAAAACTGTTGTATTTTTATTGTATTCTATGCTTCTGGCGTTTAATTCTAAGTCGCTAGCTATTTGATCTGGTGGAGCAACGACCTAGAGTGATGCCTAGGTTGCCCGGAACGTAGAAATGACAATTACTTTCACACTGTTTGGTATTATTCATTTTGTACGATGTAAAAGCTGTTGTATTTATATTGTATTTTATGCCTCTGGCGTTGACTTCTAAGGCCGTAGCTATTAGATGCGGTGGAGCAACGCCCTAGAGTGACGCCTAGGATGCCCGGAACGTAGAAATGACCATAACTTTCACAAAGGTTGCTATCATTCGTTTTATACGATGGAAAAACTGTTATATTTATATTGTATTTTATGCTTCTGGCGTTGACTTCTTAGGCCCTAACTGTTCCATCTGGTGGAACAACGCCCTAGAGTGAAGCCTAGGTTATCCGGAACGTAGAAATGACCAGTACATTCACACTGGTTGCAATTATTCCTGTTATACGATGGAAAAACTGTTGTATTTTAATTGTATTTTATGCTTTTAGCGATGAATTCTAAGTCCCTAGCTATTCGATCTGGTGGAGCAACGCCCTAGAGTGACGCCTAGCTTGCTCGGAACGTAGAAATGACCTTTACTTTCACACTGGTCGCAATTATTCGTTTTATACGATGGAAAGGCTGTTGTATTTATATCGTATTTTATGCTTCTGGCGTTGACTTCTTATGACCTAACTATTCGATCTGGTGGAGCAACGCCCTGGAGTGAAACCTAGATTGCCCGGAACGTAGAAATGACCAGTACTTACACTGTTTGCAGTTATTCCTGTTATACGATGGAAAAACTGTTGCATCATTATTGTATTTTATGCTTCTGGCGTTGACTTCTAAGGCCCTAACTATTCGATCAGGTGGAGCAACGCCCTAGAGTGAAGCCTAGGTTCCTCGGAATGTAGAAATGACCATAACTTTCACACTGGTTGCAATTATACATTTTATACGATGGAAAAACTGTTGTACTTATATTGTATTTTATTCTTATGGCGTTGAATTCTAAGTCCCTAGCTATTCCATCTTGTGGAACAACGCCCTAGGGTAAAGCCCAGGTTGCGCGGAACGTAGAAATGACCATAACTTTCACACTGGTTGCAATTATTCGCTTTATACGATGGAAAATCTGTTGTATTTATATCGTATTTTATGCTTCTGGCGTTGACTTCTTAGGCCCTAACTATTCCATCTGGTGGAACAACGCCCTAGGGTGAAGCCTAGGTTGCCCGGAATGTAGAAATGACCATAACTTTCATACTGGTTTCAATTATTCGTTTTATACGATGGAAAAAGTGTTGTACTTATATTGTATTTTATGCTTCTGGCGCTGACTTCTAGGCCTCTAGCTATTCGATCTGGTGGAGCAGCGCCCTAGGGTGAAGCCTAGGTTGCACGGAACGTAGAAATGACCATAACTTTCACACCGGTAGCAATTATTCGTTTTATACGATGGAAAAACTGTTCTATTTATTTTGTATTGTATGCTTCGGGTGTTGACTTCTGAGGCCCTAACTATTCCATCTGGTGGAACAACGCCCTAGGGTGAAGCCTAGGTTGCCCGGAATGTACAAATGACCATAACTTTCACATCGGTAGCAATTATTCGTTTTATAAGATGGAAAAACCGTTCTATTTATTTTGTATTTTATGCTTCGGGCGTTGACTTCTGAGGCCCTAACTATTCGATCTGGTGGAGCAACGCCCTAGGGTGAAGCCTAGGTTGGCCGGAATGTAGAAATGTCCATAACTTTCACACTGGTTGCAATTATTAGTTTTATGCGATTGAAAAGCTGTTGTATTTATATTGTATTTTATGCTTCGGGCGTTGACTTCTAAGGCCCTAGCTATTCGATCTGGTGGAGCAACGCCCTAGAGTGAAACCTAGGTTACCCGGAACGTAGAAATGACCATAACTTTCACACTGGTTGCTATCTTTCGTTTTATACGATGGAAAGACTGTTATATTTATATTGTATTTTATGCTTCTGGCGTTCACTTCTTAGGTCCTAACTATTCCATCTGGTGGAACAACGCCCTAGGGCGAAGCGTAGGTTGCCCGGAAAGTAGAAATGACCGTAACTTTCACACTGGTAGCAATTATTCGTTTTACACGATGGAAAAACTGTTCTATTTATTTTGTATTTTATGATTCGGGCGTTTACTTCTAAGGCCCTAACTATTCGATCTGGTGGAGCAACGCCCTAGAGCGAAGCCTACGTTGCCCGGTACGTAGAAATGACCATCCCTTTCAAAATGGTTGCAATTATTCCTGTTGTATGATGGAAAAACTGTTGTATTTTTATTGCATTTTATGCTTCTGGCGTTGACATCTAAGGCCCTAACTATTCGATCTGGTGGAGCAACGCCCTAGGGTGAAGCCTAGGTTGGCCGGAATGTAGAAATGTCCATAACTTTCACACTGGTTGCAATTATTAGTTTTATGCGATTGAAAAGCTGTTGTATTTATATTGTATTTTATGCTTCGGGCGTTGACTTCTAAGGCCCTAGCTATTCGATCTGGTGGAGCAACGCCCTAGAGTGAAACCTAGGTTACCCGGAACGTAGAAATGACCAGTACTTTCACACTGGTTGCAATTATTCGTTTAATATGGTGGAAAAACTGTTGTATTTATATTGTATTTTATGCTTCTGGCGTTGACTTCTAAGGCCCTAACTATTCGATCAGGTGGAGCAACGCCCTAGAGTGAAGCCTATGTTGCTGGAAATGTAGAAATGACCATAACTTTCACACTGGTTGCAATTATTCGCTTTATACGATGGAAAATCTGTTGTATTTATATCGTATTTTATGCTTCTGGCGTTGACTTCTTAGGCCCTAACTATTCCATCTGGTGGAACAACGCCCTAGGGTGAAGCCTAGGTTGCCCGGAATGTAGAAATGACCATAACTTTCATACTGGTTTCAATTATTCGTTTTATACGATGGAAAAAGTGTTGTATTTATATTGTATTTTATGCTTCTGGCGCTGACTTCTAGGCCTCTAGCTATTCGATCTGGTGGAGCAGCGCCCTAGGGTGGAGCCTAGGTTGCACGGAGCGTAGAAATGACCATAACTTTCACACCGGTAGCAATTATTCGTTTTATACGATGGAAAAACTGTTCTATTTATTTTGTATTGTATGCTTCGGGTGTTGACTTCTGAGGCCCTAACTATTCCACCTGGTGGAGCAACGCCCTAGAGTGAAACCTAGGTTGCCCGGAACGTAGAAATGACCATTACATTCACACTGGTTGCAATTATTACTGTTATACGATTGAAAAACTGTTGTATTTTTATTGTATTCTATGCTTCTGGCGTTTAATTCAAAGTCGCTAGCTATTTGATCTGGTGGAGCAACGACCTAGGGTGATGCCTAGGTTGCCCGGAACGTAGAAATGACAATTACTTTCACACTGTTTGGTATTATTCATTTTGTACGATGTAAAAGCTGTTGTATTTATATTGTATTTTATGCCTCTGGCGTTGACTTCTAAGGCCGTAGCTATTAGATGCGGTGGAGCAACGCCCTAGAGTGAAGCCTAGGTTCCTCGGAATGTAGAAATGACCATAACTTTCACACTGGTTGCAATTGTACATTTTATACGATGGAAAAACTGTTGTACTTATATTGTATTTTATTCTTATGGCGTTGAATTCTAAGTCCCTAGCTATTCCATCTTGTGGAACAACGCCCTAGGGTAAAGCCCAGGTTGCGCGGAACGTAGAAATGACCATAACTTTCACACTGGTAGCAATTATTCGTTTTATACGATGGAAAAACTGTTTTATTTATTTTGTATTTTATGCTTCGGGCGTTGACTTCTGAGGCCCTAACTATTCGATCTGCTGGAGCAACGCCCTGGAGTGAAACCTGGGTTGCCCGGAACGTAGAAATGACTATAACTTTCACACTGGTTGCTATCTTTCGTTTTATACGATGGAAAGTCTGTTATATTTATATTGTATTTTATGCTTCTGGCGTTCACTTCTTAGGTCCTAACTATTCCATCTGGTGGAACAACGCCCTAGGGCGAAGCGTAGGTTGCCCGGAAAGTATAAATGACCATAACTTTCACACTGGTAGCAATTATTCGTTTTACACGATGGAAAAACTGTTCTATTTATTTTGTATTTTATGATTCGGGCGTTGACTTCTAAGGCCCTAACTATTCGATCTGGTGGAGCAACGCCCTAGAGCGAAGCCTACGTTGCCCGGTACGTAGAAATGACCATCCCTTTCAAAATGGTTGCAATTATTCCTGTTGTATGATGGAAAAACTGTTGTATTTTTATTGCATTTTATGCTTCTGGCGTTGACATCTAAGTCCCTAACTGTTCGATCTAGTGGAGCAACGCCCTAGGGTGAAGCCTAGGTTGTCCGGAATGTAGAAATGTCCATAACTTTCACACTGGTTGCAATTATTCGTTTTATACGATTGAAAAGCTGTTGTATTTATATTGTATTTTATGCTTCGGGCGTTGACTTCTAAGGCCCTAGCTATTCGATCTGGTGGAGCAACGCCCTAGAGTGAAACCTAGGTTACCCGGAACGTAGAAATGACCAGTACTTTCACACTGGTTGCAATTATTCGTTTAATATGGTGGAAAAACTGTTGTATTTATATTGTATTTTATGCTTCTGGCGTTGACTTCTAAGGCCGTAACTATTCGATCAGGTGGAGCAACGCCCTAGAGTGAAGCCTATGTTGCTCGAAATGTAGAAATGACCATAACTTTCACACTGGTTGCAATTATTCGCTTTATACGATGGAAAATCTGTTGTATTTATATCGTATTTTATGCTTCTGGCGTTGACTTCTTAGGCCCTAACTATTCCATCTGGTGGAACAACGCCCTAGGGTGAAGCCTAGGTTGCCCGGAATGTAGAAATGACCATAACTTTCATACTGGTTTCAATTATTCGCTTTATACGATGGAAAAAGTGTTGTATTTATATTGTATTTTATGCTTCTGGCGTTGACTTCTAAGGCCCTAACTATTCGATCAGGTGGAGCAACGCCCTAGAGTGAAGCCTAGGTTCCTCGGAATGTAGAAATGACCATAACTTTCACACTGGTTGCAATTATACATTTTATACGATGGAAAAACTGTTGTACTTATGTTGTATTTTACTCTTATGGCGTTGAATTCTAAGTCCCTAGCTATTCCATCTTGTGGAACAACGCCCTAGGGTAAAGCCCAGGTTGCTCGGAACGTAGAAATGACCATAACTTTCACACTGGTAGCAATTATTCGTTTTATACGATGGAAAAACTGTTTTATTTATTTTGTATTTTATGCTTCGGGCGTTGACTTCTGAGGCCCTAACTATTCGATCTGCTGGAGCAACGCCCTGGAGTGAAACCTGGGTTGCCCGGAACGTAGAAATGACCATAACTTTCACACTGGTTGCTATCTTTCGTTTTATACGATGGAAAGACTGTTATATTTATATTGTATTATATGCTTCTGGCGTTCACTTCTTAGGTCCTAACTATTCCATCCGGTGGAACAACGCCCTAGGGCGAAGCGTAGGTTGCCCGGAAAGTAGAAATGACCATAACTTTCACACTGGTAGCAATTATTCGTTTTACACGATGGAAAAACTGTTCTATTTATTTTGTATTTTATGATTCGGGCGTTGACTTCTAAGGCCCTAACTATTCGATCTGGTGGAGCAACGCCCTAGAGCGAAGCCTACGTTGCCCGGTACGTAGAAATGACCATCCCTTTCAAAATGGTTGCAATTATTCCTGTTGTATGATGGAAAAACTGTTGTATTTTTATTGCATTTTATGCTTCTGGCGTTGACATCTAAGGCCCTAACTATTCGATCTGGTGGAGCAACGCCCTAGGGTGAAGCCTAGGTTGGCCGGAATGTAGAAATGTCCATAACTTTCACACTGGTTGCAATTATTAGTTTTATGCGATTGAAAAGCTGTTGTATTTATATTGTATTTTATGCTTCTGCCGTTGACTTCTTAGGCCCTAACTGTTCCATCTGGTGGAACAACGCCCTAGAGTGAAGCCTAGGTTATCCGGAACGTAGAAATGACCAGTACGTTCACACTGGTTGCAATTATTCCTGTTATACCATGGAAAAACTGTTGTATTTTAATTGTATTTTATGCTTTTAGCGATGAATTCTAAGTCCCTAGCTATTCGATCTGGTGGAGCAACGCCCTAGAGTGACGCCTAGCTTGCTCGGAACGTAGAAATGACCTTTACTTTCACACTGGTCGCAATTATTCGTTTTATACGATGGAAAGGCTGTTGTATTTATATCGTATTTTATGCTTCTGGCGTTGACTTCTTATGACCTAACTATTCGATCTGGTGGAGCAACGCCCTGGAGTGAAACCTAGATTGCCCGGAACGTAGAAATGACCAGTACTTACACTGTTTGCAGTTACTCCTGTTATACGATGGAAAAACTGTTGCATCATTATTGTATTTTATGCTTCTGGCGTTGACTTCTAAGGCCCTAACTATTCGATCAGGTGGAGCAACGCCCTAGAGTGAAGCCTAGGTTCCTCGGAATGTAGAAATGACCATAACTTTCACACTGGTTGCAATTATACATTTTATACGATGGAAAAACTGTTGTACTTATATTGTATTTTATTCTTATGGCGTTGAATTCTAAGTCCCTAGCTATTCCATCTGGTGGAACAACGCCCTAGGGCGAAGCGTAGGTTGCCCGGAAAGTATAAATGACCATAACTTTCACACTGGTAGCAATTATTCGTTTTACACGATGGAAAAACTGTTCTATTTATTTTGTATTTTATGATTCGGGCGTTGACTTCTAAGGCCCTAACTATTCGATCTGGTGGAGCAACGCCCTAGAGCGAAGCCTACGTTGCCCGGTACGTAGAAATGACCATCCCTTTCAAAATGGTTGCAATTATTCCTGTTGTATGATGGAAAAACTGTTGTATTTTTATTGCATTTTATGCTTCTGGCGTTGACATCTAAGGCCCTAACTATTCGATCTGGTGGAGCAACGCCCTAGGGTGAAGCCTAGGTTGGCCGGAATGTAGAAATGTCCATAACTTTCACACTGGTTGCAATTATTAGTTTTATGCGATTGAAAAGCTGTTGTATTTATATTGTATTTTATGCTTCGGGCGTTGACTTCTAAGGCCCTAGCTATTCGATCTGGTGGAGCAACGCCCTAGAGTGAAACCTAGGTTACCCGGAACGTAGAAATGACCAGTACTTTCACACTGGTTGCAATTATTCGTTTAATATGGTGGAAAAACTGTTGTATTTATATTGTATTTTATGCTTCTGGCGTTGACTTCTAAGGCCCTAACTATTCGATCAGGTGGAGCAACGCCCTAGAGTGAAGCCTATGTTGCTGGAAGTGTAGAAATGACCATAACTTTCACACTGGTTGCAATTATTCGCTTTATACGATGGAAAATCTGTTGTATTTATATCGTATTTTATGCTTCTGGCGTTGACTTCTTAGGCCCTAACTATTCCATCTGGTGGAACAACGCCCTAGGGTGAAGCCTAGGTTATCCGGAATGTAGAAATGACCATAACTTTCATACTGGTTTCAATTATTCGTTTTATACGATGGAAAAAGTGTTGTATTTATATTGTATTTTATGCTTCTGGCGCTGACTTCTAGGCCTCTAGCTATTCGATCTGGTGGAGCAGCGCCCTAGGGTGGAGCCTAGGTTGCACGGAACGTAGAAATGACCATAACTTTCACACCGGTAGCAATTATTCGTTTTATACGATGGAAAAACTGTTCTATTTATTTTGTATTGTATGCTTCGGGTGTTGACTTCTGAGGCCCTAACTATTCCACCTGGTGGAGCAACGCCCTAGAGTGAAACCTAGGTTGCCCGGAACGTAGAAATGACCATTACATTCACACTGGTTGCAATTATTACTGTTATACGATTGAAAAACTGTTGTATTTTTATTGTATTCTATGCTTCTGGCGTTTAATTCAAAGTCGCTAGCTATTTGATCTGGTGGAGCAACGACCTAGAGTGATGCCTAGGTTGCCCGGAACGTAGAAATGACAATTACTTTCACACTGTTTGGTATTATTCATTTTGTACGATGTAAAAGCTGTTGTATTTATATTGTATTTTATGCCTCTGGCGTTGACTTCTAAGGCCGTAGCTATTAGATGCGGTGGAGCAACGCCCTAGAGTGAAGCCTAGGTTCCTCGGAATGTAGAAATGACCATAACTTTCACACTGGTTGCAATTATACATTTTATACGATGGAAAAACTGTTGTACTTATATTGTATTTTATTCTTATGGCGTTGAATTCTAAGTCCCTAGCTATTCCATCTTGTGGAACAACGCCCTAGGGTAAAGCCCAGGTTGCGCGGAACGTAGAAATGACCATAACTTTCACACTGGTAGCAATTATTCGTTTTATACGATGGAAAAACTGTTTTATTTATTTTGTATTTTATGCTTCGGGCGTTGACTTCTGAGGCCCTAACTATTCGATCTGCTGGAGCAACGCCCTGGAGTGAAACCTGGGTTGCCCGGAACGTAGAAATGACTATAACTTTCACACTGGTTGCTATCTTTCGTTTTATACGATGGAAAGTCTGTTATATTTATATTGTATTTTATGCTTCTGGCGTTCACTTCTTAGGTCCTAACTATTCCATCTGGTGGAACAACGCCCTAGGGCGAAGCGTTGGTTGCCCGGAAAGTATAAATGACCATAACTTTCACACTGGTAGCAATTATTCGTTTTACACGATGGAAAAACTGTTCTATTTATTTTGTATTTTATGATTCGGGCGTTGACTTCTAAGGCCCTAACTATTGGATCTGGTGGAGCAACGCCCTAGAGCGAAGCCTACGTTGCCCGGTACGTAGAAATGACCATCCCTTTCAAAATGGTTGCAATTATTCCTGTTGTATGATGGAAAAACTGTTGTATTTTTATTGCATTTTATGCTTCTGGCGTTGACATCTAAGGCCCTAACTGTTCGATCTAGTGGAGCAACGCCCTAGGGTGAAGCCTAGGTTGTCCGGAATGTAGAAATGTCCATAACTTTCACACTGGTTGCAATTATTCGTTTTATACGATTGAAAAGCTGTTGTATTTATATTGTATTTTATGCTTCGGGCGTTGACTTCTAAGGCCCTAGCTATTCGATCTGGTGGAGCAACGCCCTAGAGTGAAACCTAGGTTACCCGGAACGTAGAAATGACCAGTACTTTCACACTGGTTGCAATTATTCGTTTAATATGGTGGAAAAACTGTTGTATTTATATTGTATTTTATGCTTCTGGCGTTGACTTCTAAGGCCCTAACTATTCGATCAGGTGGAGCAACGCCCTAGAGTGAAGCCTAGGTTCCTCGGAATGTAGAAATGACCATAACTTTCACACTGGTTGCAATTATACATTTTATACGATGGAAAAACTGTTGTACTTATGTTGTATTTTACTCTTATGGCGTTGAATTCTAAGTCCCTAGCTATTCCATCTTGTGGAACAACGCCCTAGGGTAAAGCCCAGGTTGCTCGGAACGTAGAAATGACCATAACTTTCACACTGATAGCAATTATTCGTTTTATACGATGGAAAAACTGTTTTATTTATTTTGTATTTTATGCTTCGGGCGTTGACTTCTGAGGCCCTAACTATTCGATCTGCTGGAGCAACGCCCTGGAGTGAAACCTGGGTTGCCCGGAACGTAGAAATGACCATAACTTTCACACTGGTTGCTATCTTTCGTTTTATACGATGGAAAGACTGTTATATTTATATTGTATTTTATGCTTCTGGCGTTCACTTCTTAGGTCCTAACTATTCCATCCGGTGGAACAACGCCCTAGGGCGAAGCGTAGGTTGCCCGGAAAGTAGAAATGACCATAACTTTCACACTGGTAGCAATTATTCGTTTTACACGATGGAAAAACTGTTCTATTTATTTTGTATTTTATGATTCGGGCGTTGACTTCTAAGGCCCTAACTATTCGATCTGGTGGAGCAACGCCCTAGAGCGAAGCCTACGTTGCCCGGTACGTAGAAATGACCATCCCTTTCAAAATGGTTGCAATTATTCCTGTTGTATGATGGAAAAACTGTTGTATTTTTATTGCATTTTATGCTTCTGGCGTTGACATCTAAGGCCCTAACTATTCGATCTGGTGGAGCAACGCCCTAGGGTGAAGCCTAGGTTGGCCGGAATGTAGAAATGTCCATAACTTTCACACTGGTTGCAATTATTAGTTTTATGCGATTGAAAAGCTGTTGTATTTATATTGTATTTTATGCTTCGGGCGTTGACTTCTAAGGCCCTAGCTATTCGATCTGGTGGAGCAACGCCCTAGAGTGAAACCTAGGTTACCCGGAACGTAGAAATGACCAGTACTTTCACACTGGTTGCAATTATTCGTTTAATATGGTGGAAAAACTGTTGTATTTATATTGTATTTTATGCTTCTGGCGTTGACTTCTAAGGCCCTAACTATTCGATCAGGTGGAGCAACGCCCTAGAGTGAAGCCTATGTTGCTGGAAATGTAGAAATGACCATAACTTTCACACTGGTTGCAATTATTCGCTTTATACGATGGAAAATCTGTTGCATTTATATCGTATTTTATGCTTCTGGCGTTGACTTCTTAGGCCCTAACTATTCCATCTGGTGGAACAACGCCCTAGGGTGAAGCCTAGGTTGCCCGGAATGTAGAAATGACCATAACTTTCATACTGGTTTCAATTATTCGTTTTATACGATGGAAAGGCTGTTGTATTTATATCGTATTTTATGCTTCTGGCGTTGACTTCTTATGACCTAACTATTCGATCTGGTGGAGCAACGCCCTGGAGTGAAACCTAGATTGCCCGGAACGTAGAAATGACCAGTACTTACACTGTTTGCAGTTATTCCTGTTATACGATGGAAAAACTGTTGCATCATTATTGTATTTTATGCTTCTGGCGTTGACTTCTAAGGCCCTAACTATTCGATCAGGTGGAGCAACGCCCTAGAGTGAAGCCTAGGTTCCTCGGAATGTAGAAATGACCATAACTTTCACACTGGTTGCAATTATACATTTTATACGATGGAAAAACTGTTGTACTTATATTGTATTTTATTCTTATGACGTTGAATTCTAAGTCCCTAGCTATTCCATCTTGTGGAACAACGCCCTAGGGTAAAGCCCAGGTTGCGCGGAACGTAGAAATGACCATAACTTTCACACTGGTAGCAATTATTCGTTTTATACGATGGAAAAACTGTTTTATTTATTTTGTATTTTATGCTTCGGGCGTTGACTTCTGAGGCCCTAACTATTCGATCTGCTGGAGCAACGCCCTGGAGTGAAACCTGGGTTGCCCGGAACGTAGAAATGACCATAACTTTCACACTGGTTGCTATCTTTCGTTTTATACGATGGAAAGACTGTTATATTTATATTGTATTTTATGCTTCTGGCGTTCACTTCTTAGGTCCTAACTATTCCATCTGGTGGAACAACGCCCTAGGGCGAAGCGTAGGTTGCCCGGAAAGTATAAATGACCATAACTTTCACACTGGTAGCAATTATTCGTTTTACACGATGGAAAAACTGTTCTATTTATTTTGTATTTTATGATTCGGGCGTTGACTTCTAAGGCCCTAACTATTCGATCTGGTGGAGCAACGCCCTAGAGCGAAGCCTACGTTGCCCGGTACGTAGAAATGACCATCCCTTTCAAAATGGTTGCAATTATTCCTGTTGTATGATGGAAAAACTGTTGTATTTTTATTGCATTTTATGCTTCTGGCGTTGACATCTAAGGCCCTAACTATTCGATCTGGTGGAGCAACGCCCTAGGGTGAAGCCTAGGTTGGCCGGAATGTAGAAATGTCCATAACTTTCACACTGGTTGCAATTATTAGTTTTATGCGATTGAAAAGCTGTTGTATTTATATTGTATTTTATGCTTCGGGCGTTGACTTCTAAGGCCCTAGCTATTCGATCTGGTGGAGCAACGCCCTAGAGTGAAACCTAGGTTACCCGGAACGTAGAAATGACCAGTACTTTCACACTGGTTGCAATTATTCGTTTAATATGGTGGAAAAACTGTTGTATTTATATTGTATTTTATGCTTCTGGCGTTGACTTCTAAGGCCCTAACTATTCGATCAGGTGGAGCAACGCCCTAGAGTGAAGCCTATGTTGCTCGAAATGTAGAAATGACCATAACTTTCACACTGGTTGCAATTATTCGCTTTATACGATGGAAAATCTGTTGTATTTATATCGTATTTTATGCTTCTGGCGTTGACTTCTTAGGCCCTAACTATTCCATCTGGTGGAACAACGCCCTAGGGTGAAGCCTAGGTTGCCCGGAATGTAGAAATGACCATAACCTTCATACTGGTTTCAATTATTCGTTTTATACGATGGAAAAAGTGTTGTATTTATATTGTATTTTATGCTTCTGGCGTTGACTTCTAAGGCCCTAACTATTCGATCAGGTGGAGCAACGCCCTAGAGTGAAGCCTAGGTTCCTCGGAATGTAGAAATGACCATAACTTTCACACTGGTTGCAATTATACATTTTATACGATGGAAAAACTGTTGTACTTATATTGCATTTTATTCTTATGGCGTTGAATTCTAAGTGCCTAGCTATTCCATCTTGTGGAACAACGCCCTAGGGTAAAGCCCAGGTTGCTCGGAACGTAGAAATGACCATAACTTTCACACTGGTAGCAATTATTCGTTTTATACGATGGAAAAACTGTTTCATTTATTTTGTATTTTATGCTTCGGGCGTTGACTTCTGAGGCCCTAACTATTCGATCTGCTGGAGCAACGCCCTGGAGTGAAACCTGGGTTGCCCGGAACGTAGAAATGACCATAACTTTCACACTGGTTGCTATCTTTCGTTTTATACGATGGAAAGACTGTTATATTTATATTGTATTTTATGCTTCTGGCGTTCACTTCTTAGGTCCTAACTATTCCATCCGGTGGAACAACGCCCTAGGGCGAAGCGTAGGTTGCCCGGAAAGTAGAAATGACCATAACTTTCACACTGGTAGCAATTATTCGTTTTACACGATGGAAAAACTGTTCTATTTATTTTGCATTTTATGATTCGGGCGTTGACTTCTAAGGCCCTAACTATTCGATCTGGTGGAGCAACGCCCTAGAGCGAAGCCTACGTTGCCCGGTACGTAGAAATGACCATCCCTTTCAAAATGGTTGCAATTATTCCTGTTGTATGATGGAAAAACTGTTGTATTTTTATTGCATTTTATGCTTCTGGCGTTGACATCTAAGGCCCTAACTATTCGATCTGGTGGAGCAACGCCCTAGGGTGAAGCCTAGGTTGGCCGGAATGTAGAAATGTCCATAACTTTCACACTGGTTGCAATTATTAGTTTTATGCGATTGAAAAGCTGTTGTATTTATATTGTATTTTATGCTTCGGGCGTTGACTTCTAAGGCCCTAGCTATTCGATCTGGTGGAGCAACGCACTAGAGTGAAACCTAGGTTACCCGGAACGTTGAAATGACCAGTACTTTCACACTGGTTGCAATTATTCGTTTAATATGGTGGAAAAACTGTTGTATTTATATTGTATTTTATGCTTCTGGCGTTGACTTCTAAGGCCCTAACTATTCGATCAGGTGGAGCAACGCCCTAGAGTGAAGCCTATGTTGCTGGAAATGTAGAAATGACCATAACTTTCACACTGGTTGCAATTATTCGCTTTATACGATGGAAAATCTGTTGTATTTATATCGTATTTTATGCTTCTGGCGTTGACTTCTTAGGCCCTAACTATTCCATCTGGTGGAACAACGCCCTAGGGTGAAGCCTAGGTTGCCCGGAATGTAGAAATGACCATAACTTTCATACTGGTTTCAATTATTCGTTTTATACGATGGAAAAAGTGTTGTATTTATATTGTATTTTATGCTTCTGGCGCTGACTTCTAGGCCTCTAGCTATTCGATCTGGTGGAGCAGCGCCCTAGGGTGAAGCCTAGGTTGCACGGAACGTAGAAATGACCATAACTTTCACACCGGTAGCAATTATTCGTTTTATACGATGGAAAAACTGTTCTATTTATTTTGTATTGTATGCTTCGGGTGTTGACTTCTGAGGCCCTAACTATTCCATCTGGTGGAACAACGCCCTAGGGTGAAGCCTAGGTTGCCCGGAATGTACAAATGACCATAACTTTCACATCGGTAGCAATTATTCGTTTTATAAGATGGAAAAACCGTTCTATTTATTTTGTATTTTATGCTTCGGGCGTTGACTTCTGAGGCCCTAACTATTCGATCTGCTGGAGCAACGCCCTGGAGTGAAACCTGGGTTGCCCGGAACGTAGAAATGACCATAACTTTCACACTGGTTGCTATCTTTCGTTTTATACGATGGAAAGACTGTTATATTTATATTGTATTTTATGCTTCTGGCGTTCACTTCTTAGGTCCTAACTATTCCATCTGGTGGAACAACGCCCTAGGGCGAAGCGTAGGTTGCCCGGAAAGTAGAAATGACCATAACTTTCACACTGGTAGCAATTATTCGTTTTACACGATGGAAAAACTGTTCTATTTATTTTGTATTTTATGATTCGGGCGTTGACTTCTAAGGCCCTAACTATTCGATCTGGTGGAGCAACGCCCTAGAGCGAAGCCTACGTTGCCCGGTACGTAGAAATGACCATCCCTTTCAAAATGGTTGCAATTATTCCTGTTGTATGATGGAAAAACTGTTGTATTTTTATTGCATTTTATGCTTCTGGCGTTGACATCTAAGGCCCTAACTATTCGATCTGGTGGAGCAACGCCCTAGGGTGAAGCCTAGGTTGGCCGGAATGTAGAAATGTCCATAACTTTCACACTGGTTGCAATTATTAGTTTTATGCGATTGAAAAGCTGTTGTATTTATATTGTATTTTATGCTTCGGGCGTTGACTTCTAAGGCCCTAGCTATTCGATCTGGTGGAGCAACGCACTAGAGTGAAACCTAGGTTACCCGGAACGTTGAAATGACCAGTACTTTCACACTGGTTGCAATTATTCGTTTAATATGGTGGAAAAACTGTTGTATTTATATTGTATTTTATGCTTCTGGCGTTGACTTCTAAGGCCCTAACTATTCGATCAGGTGGAGCAACGCCCTAGAGTGAAGCCTATGTTGCTGGAAATGTAGAAATGACCATAACTTTCACACTGGTTGCAATTATTCGCTTTATACGATGGAAAATCTGTTGTATTTATATCGTATTTTATGCTTCTGGCGTCGACTTCTTAGGCCCTAACTATTCCATCTGGTGGAACAACGCCCTAGGGTGAAGCCTAGGTTGCCCGGAATGTAGAAATGACCATAACTTTCATACTGGTTTCAATTATTCGTTTTATACGATGGAAAAAGTGTTGTATTTATATTGTATTTTATGCTTCTGGCGCTGACTTCTAGGCCTCTAGCTATTCGATCTGGTGGAGCAGCGCCCTAGGGTGAAGCCTAGGTTGCACGGAACGTAGAAATGACCATAACTTTCACACCGGTAGCAATTATTCGTTTTATACGATGGAAAAACTGTTCTATTTATTTTGTATTGTATGCTTCGGGTGTTGACTTCTGAGGCCCTAACTATTCCATCTGGTGGAACAACGCCCTAGGGTGAAGCCTAGGTTGCCCGGAATGTACAAATGACCATAACTTTCACATCGGTAGCAATTATTCGTTTTATAAGATGGAAAAACCGTTCTATTTATTTTGTATTTTATGCTTCGGGCGTTGACTTCTGAGGCCCTAACTATTCGATCTGCTGGAGCAACGCCCTGGAGTGAAACCTGGGTTGCCCGGAACGTAGAAATGACCATAACTTTCACACTGGTTGCTATCTTTCGTTTTATACGATGGAAAGACTGTAATATTTATATTGTATTTTATGCTTCTGGCGTTCACTTCTTAGGTCCTAACTATTCCATCTGGTGGAACAACGCCCTAGGGCGAAGCGTAGGTTGCCCGGAAAGTAGAAATGACCATAACTTTCACACTGGTAGCAATTATTCGTTTTACACGATGGAAAAACTGTTCTATTTATTTTGTATTTTATGATTCGGGCGTTGACTTCTAAGGCCCTAACTATTCGATCTGGTGGAGCAACGCCCTAGAGCGAAGCCTACGTTGCCCGGTACGTAGAAATGACCATCCCTTTCAAAATGGTTGCAATTATTCCTGTTGTATGATGGAAAAACTGTTGTATTTTTATTGCATTTTATGCTTCTGGCGTTGACATCTAAGGCCCTAACTATTCGATCTGGTGGAGCAACGCCCTAGGGTGAAGCCTAGGTTGGCCGGAATGTAGAAATGTCCATAACTTTCACACTGGTTGCAATTATTAGTTTTATGCGATTGAAAAGCTGTTGTATTTATATTGTATTTTATGCTTCGGGCGTTGACTTCTAAGGCCCTAGCTATTCGATCTGGTGGAGCAACGCCCTAGAGTGAAACCTAGGTTACCCGGAACGTAGAAATGACCAGTACTTTCACACTGGTTGCAATTATTCGTTTAATATGGTGGAAAAACTGTTGTATTTATATTGTATTTTATGCTTCTGGCGTTGACTTCTAAGGCCCTAACTATTCGATCAGGTGGAGCAACGCCCTAGAGTGAAGCCTATGTTGCTGGAAATGTAGAAATGACCATAACTTTCACACTGGTTGCAATTATTCGCTTTATACGATGGAAAATCTGTTGTATTTATATCGTATTTTATGCTTCTGGCGTTGACTTCTTAGGCCCTAACTATTCCATCTGGTGGAACAACGCCCTAGGGTGAAGCCTAGGTTGCCCGGAATGTAGAAATGACCATAACTTTCATACTGGTTTCAATTATTCGTTTTATACGATGGAAAAAGTGTTGTATTTATATTGTATTTTATGCTTCTGGCGCTGACTTCTAGGCCTCTAGCTATTCGATCTGGTGGAGCAGCGCCCTAGGGTGAAGCCTAGGTTGCACGGAACGTAGAAATGACCATAACTTTCACACCGGTAGCAATTATTCGTTTTATACGATGGAAAAACTGTTCTATTTATTTTGTATTGTATGCTTCGGGTGTTGACTTCTGAGGCCCTAACTATTCCATCTGGTGGAACAACGCCCTAGGGTGAAGCCTAGGTTGCCCGGAATGTACAAATGACCATAACTTTCATACTGGTTGCAATTCTTCGTTTTATACGATGGAAAAACTGTTGTATTGATATTGTATTTTATGCTTCGGGCGTTGACTTCTAAGGCCCTAGCTATTCGATCTGTTGGAGCAACGCCCTAGGGTCAAGCCTAGGTTGCCCGGAAAGTAGAAATGACGATAACTTTCATACTGGTTGCAATTATTTGTTTTATACGATGGAAAAGCTGTTTTATTTTTATTGCATTTTATGCTTCGGGCATTGACTTCTAAGGCCGTAGCTATTCGATGTTGTGGAAGAACGCCCTAGGTTGTAGCCTAGGTTGCCCGGAAAGTAGAAATGACCATAACTTTCATACAGGTTGCAATTATACGTTTTATACGATGGAAAAGCTGTTGTATTTATACCGTATTTAATGCATCTGGCATTGACTTCTAAGGCCCTAGCTACTCGATCTGGTGGAGCAACGCCCTTGAGTGAAACCTAGATTGCCCGGAACGTAGAAATGACCAGTACTTTCACACTGTTTGCAGTTATTCCTGTTATACGATGGAAAAACTGTTGCATCATTATTGTATTTTATGCTTCTGGCGTTGACTTCTAAGGCCCTAACTATTCGATCAGGTGGAGCAACGCCCTAGAGTGAAGCCTAGGTTGCTCGGAATGTAGAAATGACCATAACTTTCACACTGGTTGCAATTATACATTTTATACGATGGAAAAACTGTTGTACTTATATTGTATTTTATTCTTATGGCGTTGAATTCTAAGTCCCAAGCTATTCCATCTTGTGGAACAACGCCCTAGGGTAAAGCCCAGGTTGCGCGGAACGTAGAAATGACCATAACTTTCACACTGGTAGCAATTATTCGTTTTTACGATGGAAAAACTGTTTTATTTATTTTGTATTTTATGCTTCGGGCGTTGACTTCTGAGGCCCTAACTATTCGATCTGGTGGAGCAACGCCCTGGAGTGAAACCTGGGTTGACCGGAACGTAGAAATGACCATAACTTTCACACTGGTTGCTATCTTTCGTTTTATACGATGGAAAGACTGTTATATTTATATTGTATTTTATGCTTCTGGCGTTCACTTCTTAGGTCCTAACTATTCCATCTGGTGGAACAACGCCCTAGAGTGAAGCCTAGGTTCCTCGGAATGTAGAAATGACCATAACTTTCACACTGGTTGCAATTATACATTTTATACGATGGAAAAACTGTTGTACTTATATTGTATTTTATTCCTATGGCGTTGAATTCTAAGTCCCTAGCTATTCCATCTTGTGGAACAACGCCCTAGGGTAAAGCCCAGGTTGCGCGGAACGTAGAAATGACCATAACTTTCACACTGGTAGCAATTATTCGTTTTATACGATGGAAAAACTGTTTTATTTATTTTGTATTTTATGCCTCGGGCGTTGACTTCTGAGGCCCTAACTATTCGATCTGGTGGAGCAACGCCCTGGAGTGAAACCTGGGTTGCCCGGAACGTAGAAATGACCATAACTTTCACACTGGTTGCTATCTTTCGTTTTATACGATGGAAAGACTGTTATATATATATTGTATTTTATGCTTCTGGCGTTCACTTCTTAGGTCCTAACTATTCCATCTGGTGGAACAACGCCCTAGGGGGAAGCGTAGGTTGCCCGGAAAGTAGAAATGACCATAACCTTCACACTGGTAGCAATTATTCGTTTTACACGATGGAAAAACTGTTCTATTTATTTTGTATCTTATGATTCGGGCGTTGACTTCTAAGGCCCTAACTATTCGATCTGGTGGAGCAACGCCCTAGAGTGAAGCCTGCGTTGCCCGGTACGTAGAAATGACCATCCCTTTCGAAATGGTTGCAATTATTCCTGTTGTATGATGGAAAAACTGTTGGATTTTTATTGCATTTTATGCTTCTGGCGTTGACGTCTAAGGCCCTAACTATTCGATCTGGTGGAGCAACGCCCCTGGGGTGAAGCCTAGGTTGGCCGGAATGTAGAAATGTCCATAACTTTCACACTGGTTGCAATTATTAGTTTTATGCGATTGAAAAGCTGTTGTATTTATATTGTATTTTATGCTTCGGGCGTTGACTTCTAAGGCCCTAGCTATTCGATCTGGTGGAGCAACGCCCTAGAGTGAAACCTAGGTTACCCGGAACGTAGAAATGACCAGTACTTTCACACTGGTTGCAATTATTCGTTTTATATGGTGGAAAAACTGTTGTATTTATATTGTATTTTATGCTTCTGGCGTTGACTTCTAAGGCCCTAACTATTCGATCAGGTGGAGCAACGCCCTAGAGTGAAGCCTATGTTGCTCGAAATGTAGAAATGACCATAACTTTCACACTGGTTGCAATTATTCGCTTTATACGATGGAAAATCTGTTGTATTTATATCGTATTTTATGCTTCTGGCGTTGACTTCTTAGGCCCTAACTATTCCATCTGGTGGAACAACGCCCTAGGGTGAAGCCTAGGTTGCCCGGAATGTAGAAATGAACATAACTTTCATACTGGTTTCAATTATTCGTTTTATACGATGGAAAAACTGTTGTATTTATATTGTATTTTATGCTTCTGGCGCTGACTTCTAGGCCTCTAGCTATTCGATCTGGTCGAGCAGCGCCCTAGGGTGAAGCCTAGGTTGCACGGAACGTAGAAATGGCCATAACTTTCATACTGGTTGCAATTATTTGTTTTATACGATGGAAAAGCTGTTTTATTTTTATTGCATTTTATGCTTCGGGCATTGACTTCTAAGGCCCTAACTATTCAATCTGTTGGAGCAACGCCCAAGGGTGAAGCCTAGGTTGCTCGGAGAGAAGAAATGACGTTAACTTTCATACTGGTTGCAATTATTCGTTTTATACGATGGAACAACTGTTGTATTTATATTGTATTTTATGCTTCTGGCGTTGACTTCTAATGCCCTAACTATTCAATCTGTTGGAGCAACGCCCTAGGGTGTAGCCTAGGTTGCCCGGAAAGTAGAAATGACCACAACTTTCATACTGGTTGCAATTACGCGTTTTATATGATGGAAAAACTGTTGTATTTATATTGTATTTTATGCTTCTGGCATTCCCTTCTTAGGCCCTAACTATTCGATCTGGTGGAACAACGCCCTAGGGTGAAGCCTAGGTTGCCCGGAACGCAGAAATGACAATTACTTTCACACTGTTTGGTATTATTCATTTTGTACGATGTAAAAGCTGTTGTATTTATATCGTATTTTATGCTTCTGGCGTTGACTTCTTATGACCTAACTATTCGATCTGGTGGAGCAACGCCCTGGAGTGAAACCTAGATTGCCCGGAACGTAGAAATGACCAGTACTTTCACACTGTTTGCAGTTATTCCTGTTATACGATGGGAAAACTGTTGTATTTTAATTGTATTTTATGCTTTTAGCGATGAATTCTAAGTCCCTAGCTATTCGATCTGGTGGAGCAACGCCCTAGAGTGACGCCTAGCTTGCTCGGAACGTAGAAATGACCTTTACTTTCACACTGGTTGCAATTATTCGTTTTATACGATGGAAAGGCTGTTGTATTTATATCGTATTTTATGCTTCTGGCGTTGACTTCTTATGACCTAACTATTCGATCTGGTGGAGCAACGCCCTGGAGTGAAACCTAGATTGCCCGGAACGTAGAAATGACCAGTACTTTCACACTGTTTGCAGTTATTCCTGTTATACGATGGAAAAACTGTTGCATCATTATTGTATTTTATGCTTCTGGCGTTGACTTCTCAGGCCCTAACTATTCGATCAGGTGGAGCAACGCCCTAGAGTGAAGCCTAGGTTCCTCGGAATGTAGAAATGACCATAACTTTCACACTGGTTGCAATTATACATTTTATACGATGGAAAAACTGTTGTATTTATATTGTATTTTATTCTTATGGCGTTGAATTCTAAGTCCCTAGCTATTCCATCTTGTGGAACAACGCCCTAGGGTAAAGCCCAGGTTGCGCGGAACGTAGAAATGACCATAACTTTCACACTGGTAGCAATTATTCGTTTTATACGATGGAAAAACTGTTTTATTTATTTTGTATTTTATGCTTCGGGCGTTGACTTCTGAGGCCCTAACTATTCAATCTGTTGGAGCAACGCCCAAGGGTGAAGCCTAGGTTGCCCGGAACGTAGAAATGACCATAACTTTCACACAGGTTGCTATCATTCGTTTTATACGATGGAAAAACTGTTATATTTATATTGTATTTTATGCTTCTGGCGTTGACTTCTTAGGCCCTAACTGTTCGATCTGGTGGAACAACGCCCTAGAGTGAAGCCTAGGTTATCCGGAACGTAGAAATGACCAGTACATTCACACTGGTTGCAATTATTCCTGTTATACAATGGGAAAACTGTTGTATTTTAATTGTATTTTATGCTTTTAGCGATGAATTCTAAGTCCCTAGCTATTCGATCTGGTGGAGCAACGCCCTAGAGTGACGCCTAGCTTGCTCGGAACGTAGAAATGACCTTTACTTTCACACTGGTTGCAATTATTCGTTTTATACGATGGAAAGGCTGTTGTATTTATATCGTATTTTATGCTTCTGGCGTTGACTTCTTATGACCTAACTATTCGATCTGGTGGAGCAACACCCTGGAGTGAAACCTAGATTGCCCGGAACGTAGAAATGACCAGTACTTTCACACTGTTTGCAGTTATTCCTGTTATACGATGGAAAAACTGTTGCATCATTATTGTATTTTATGCTTCTGGCGTTGACTTCTAAGGCCCTAACTATTCGATCAGGTGGAGCAACGCCCTAGAGTGAAGCCTAGGTTCCTCGGAATGTAGAAATGACCATAACTTTCACACTGGTTGCAATTATACATTTTATACGATGGAAAAACTGTTGTACTTATATTGTATTTTATTCTTATGGCGTTGAATTTTAAGTCCCTAGCTATTCCATCTTGTGGAACAACGCCCTAGGGTAAAGCCCAGGTTGCGCGGAACGTAGAAATGACCATAACTTTCATACAGGTTGCAATTATACGTTTTATACGATGGAAAAGCTGTTGTATTTATACCGTATTTAATGCTTCTGGCGTTGACTTCTTAGGCCCTAACTATTCCATCTGGTGGAACAACGCCCTAGGGTGAAGACTAGGTTGCCCGGAATGTAGAAATGAACATAACTTTCATACTGGTTTCAATTATTCGTTTTATACGATGGAAAAACTGTTGTATTTATATTGTATATTATGCTTCTGGCGCTGACTTCTAGGCCTCTAGCTATTCGATCTGGTGGAGCAGCGCCCTAGGGTGAAGCCTAGGTTGCACGGAACGTAGAAATGGCCATAACTTTCATACTGGTTGCAATTATTTGTTTTATACGATGGAAAAGCTGCTTTATTTTTATTGCACTTTATGCTTCGGGCATTGACTTCTAAGGCCCTAACTATTCAATCTGTTGGAGCAACGCCCTAGGGTGTAGCCTAGGTTGCCCGGAAAGTAGAAATGACCATAACTTTCATACAGGTTGCAATTATACGTTTTATACGATGGAAAAGCTGTTGTATTTATACCGTATTTAATGCATCTGGCGTTGACTTCTAAGGCCCTAGCTACTCGATCTGGTGGAGCAACGCCCTAGAGTGAAGCCTAGGTTGCCCGGAACGTAGAAATGACCATAACTTTTACACTGGTAGCAATTATTCGTTTTATACGATGGAAAAACTGTTGTATTAATTTTGTATTGTATGCTTCGGGCGTTGACTTCTAAGGCCCTAACTATTCCATCTGGTGGAACAACGCCCTAGGGTGAAGCCTAGGTTGCCCGGAACGTAGAAATGACTATAACTTTCACATCGGTAGCAATTATTCGTTTTATACGATGGAGAAACTGTTCTATTTATATTGTATTTTATGCTTCTGGCGTTGCCTTCTTAGGCCCTAGCTGTTCGATCTGGTGGAACAACGCCCTAGAGTGAAGCCTAGGTTGCCCGGAACGTAGAAATGACCATAACTTTCACACTGGTTGCTATTATTCGTTCTATACGATGGAAAAACTGTTATATTTATATTGTATCTTATGCTTCTGGCGTTGACTTCTTAGGCCCTAACAATTCGATCTGGTGGAACAACGCCCTAGAGTGACGCCTAGGTTGCCTGGAACGTACAAATGACCACCACTTTCACACGGGTTGCAATTATTCCTATTATAGGATGGAAAGACTGTTGTATTTTTATTGTATTTTATGCCTCAGGCGTTGACTTCTGAGGCCGTAGCTATTCGATGTGGTGGAAGAACGCCATAGAGTGAAGCCTAGGTTGCCCGGAACGTAGAAATGACCATAACTTTCATACTAGTTGCAATCATTCGTTTTATATGATGGAAGAACTGTTGTATTTATATTGTATTTTATGCTGCTGGCGTTCAGTTCTTAGGCCCTAACTATTCGATCTGGTGGAACAACGCCCTGGGGTGAAGCCTAGGTTGCCCGGAACGTAGAAATGACCATAACTTTGACACTGGTTGCTATTATTCGTTTTATACGATGGAAAAACTGTTGTATTTATTTTGTATTTTATGCTTCGGGCGTTGACTTCTAAGGCCCTAACTGTTTGATCTGGTGGAGCAACGCCCTAGAGTGAATCCTAGGTTACCAGGAACGTAGAAATGACCATAACTTTCACACTGGCTGCTATTATTCGTTCTATACGATGGAAAGACTGTTATATATATATTGTATTTTATGCTTCTGGCGTTCACTTCTTAGGCCCTAACTATTCCATCTGGTGGAACAACGCCCTAGGGGGAAGCGTAGGTTGCCCGGAAAGTAAAAATGACCATAACTTTCACACTGGTAGCAATTATTCGTTTTATACGATGGAAAAACTGTTCTATTTATTTTGTATTTTATGATTCGGGCGTTGACTTCTAAGGCCCTAACTATTCGATCTGGTGGAGCAACGCCCTAGAGTGAAGCCTACGTTGCCCGGTACGTAGAAATGTCCATCACTTTCAAAATCGTTGCAATTATTCCTGTTATATGATGGAAAAACTGTTGTATTTTTATTGCATTTTATGCTTCTGGCGTTGACATCTAAGGCCCTAACTATTCGATCTGGTGGAGCAACGCCCTAGGGTGAGGCCTAGGTTGGCCGGAATGTAGAAATGTCCATAACTTTCACACTGGTTGCAATTATTCGTTTTATGCGATTGAAAAGCTGTTGTATTGCATTTTATGCTTCGGGCGTTGACTTCTAAGGCCCTAGCTATTCGATCTGGTGGAGCAACGCCCTAGTGTGAAACCTAGGTTACCCGGAACGTAGAAATGACCAGTACTTTCACACTGGTTGCAATTATTCGTTTTATATGGTGGAAAAACTGTTGTATTTATATTGTATTTTATGCTTCTGGCGTTGACTTCTAAGGCCCTAACTATTCGATCAGGTGGAGCAACGCCCTAGAGTGAAGCCTATGTTGCTCGAAATGTAGAAATGACCATAACTTTCACACTGGTTGCAATTATTCGCTTTATACGATGGAAAATCTGTTGTATTTATATGGTATTTTACGCTTCTGGCGTTCACTTCTTAGGCTCTAACTATTCGATCTGGTGGAACAACGGCCTACGGTGAGGCCTAGGTTGCCCGGAACGTAGAAATGACCATTACTTTAACACTGTTTGCAATTATTCATTTTATACGATGGAAAAGCTGTTGTATTTATATTGTATTTTATGCTCCTGGCGTTGACTTCTAAGGCCGTAGCTATTAGATGTGGTGTAGCAACGACCTAGAGTGACGCCTAGGTTGACCGGAACGTAGAAATGACCATTACTTTCACAATGTCTGCAATTATTCATTTTATACGATGGAAAGACTGTTGTACTTATTTTGTAGTTTATGCTTCTGGCGTTTACTTCTAAGACCCTAAGTCTTCGATTTGGTGGAGCAACGCCTCAGAGTTAAGTCTAGGATACCCGAAATGTCGATATGATCATTACTTTCGCACTGGTTGCAATTAGTCATGCTATACGATGGAAAAACTGTTCTATTTATTTTGCATTTTATGCTTCGGGCGTTGACTTCTAAGGCCCTAACTGTTTGATCTGGTGGAGCAACGCCCTAGAGTGAAGCCTAGGTTGCCTGGAACGTAGAAATGACCATCCCTTTCACACGGGTTGCAATTATTCCTGTTATAGGATGGAAAGACTGTTGTATTTTTATTGTATTTTATACTTCAGGCGTTGACTTCTGAGGCCGTAGCTATCCGATGTGGTGGAAGAACGCCATACAGTGAAGCCTAGGTTGCCCGGAACGTAGAAATGACCATAACTTTCACACTGGTTGCAATTATTTGTTTTATACGATGGAAAAACTGTTCTATTTATTTTGTATTTAATGCTTCGGGCGCTGACTTCTAAGGCCCCAACTGTTTGATCTGGTGGAGCAACGGCCTAGAGTGTAGCCTAGGTTGCCCGGAACGTAGAAATGACCATAACTTTCACACTGGTTGCAATTATTTGTTTTATACGATGGAAAAGCTGTTGTATTTATATCGTATTTTATGCTTCTGGCGCTGACTTCTGAGGCCGTTTCTATTCGATGTGGTGGAAGAACGCCATAGAGTGAAGCCTAGGTAGCCCGGATCGTAGAAATGTCCATATCTTTCACACTGTTTGCAATTTTTCGTTTTATACGATGGAAAAACTGTTTTATTTATTTTGTATTTTCTGCTTCGGGCGTTGACTTCTAAGGCCGTAACTATTCGATCTAGTGGAGCAACGCCCTAGAGTGCAGCCTAGGTTGCCCGGAACGTAGAAATGACCATAACTTTCACACTGGTTGCTATCATTCGTTTTATATGATGGAAAAACTGTTGTATTTATATTGTATTTTATGCTTCTGGCGTTCACTTCTTAGGCACTAACTATTCGATCTGGTGGAACAACGCCCCAGGGTGAAGCCTAGGTTGCCCGGAACGCAGAAATGACCATAACTTTTACACTGGTAGCAATTATTCGTTTTATACAATGGAAAAACTGTTCTATTTGTTTTGTATTTTATGCTTCGGGCGTTGACTTCTATGGCCCTAACTGTTTGATCTGGTGGAGCAACGCCCTAGAGTGAAGCCGAGGTTTCCCGGAACGTAGAAATGACCATCACTTTCAAACTGGTTGCAATTATTCCTGTTATGTGATGGAAAAACTGTTGTATCTTTAATGCATTTTATGCTTCGGGCATTGACTTCTAAGGCCCTAACTATTCGATCTGTTGGAGCAACGCCCTAGGGTGCAGCCTAGGTTGCCCGGAACGTGGAAATGACCGGATCTCTCACACTGGTTGCAATTATTAGTGTTATACGATGTAAAAGCTGTTGTATTTATATCGTATTTTATGCTTCTGGCGTTGACTTCTTAGGCCCTAACTATTCGACCTGGTGGAGCAACGCCCTAGAGTGAAACCTAGGTTGCCCGGAACGTAGAAATGACCATTACATTAACACTGATTGCAATTATTACTGTTATACGATGGAAAAACTGTTGTATTTTTATTGTATTCTATGCTTCTGGCGTTTAATTCTAAGTGGCTAGCTATTTGATCTGTTGGAGCAACGACCTAGAGTGATGCCTAGGTTGCCCGGAACGTAGAAATGACAATTACTTTCACACTGTTTGGTATTATTCATTTTGTACGATGGAAAAGCTGTTGTATTTATATTGTATTTTATGCCTCTGGCGTTGACTTCTAAGGCCCTAGCTATTCCATCTTGTGGAACAACGCCCTAGGGGGAAGCGTAGGTTGCCCGGAAAGTAGAAATGACCATCACTATCAAACTGGTTGCAATTATTTGTTTTATACGATGGAAAAGCTGTTGTATTTATATCGTATTTTATGCTTCTGGCGTTGTCTTCTTAGGCCCTAACTATTCCATCTGGTGGAACAACGCCCGAGGGTGAAGCCTAGGTTGCCCGGAAAGTAGAAATGACCATAACCTTCACACTGGTAGCAATTATTCGTTTTATACGATGGAAAAACTGTTCTATTTATTCTGTATTTTATGCTTAGGGCGTTCCCTTCATAGGCCCTAACTATTCGATCTGGTGGAACAACGGCCTAGGGTGAAGCCTAGGTTGCCCGGAACGTAGAAATAACCATAACTTTTACACTGGTAGCAATTATTCGTTTTATACTATGGAAAAACTTTTCTATTTATTTTGAATTTAATGCTTCGGGCGTTGGCTTCTAAGGCCCTATCTGTTTGATCTGGTGGAGCAACGCCCTAGAGTGAAACCTAGCTTGCCCGGAACGTAGAAATGACCATAACTTTCACACTGGTTGCTATTATTCGTTTTATACGATGGAAAAACTGTTATATTTATATTGTATTTTATGCTTCTGGCGTTGACTTCTTAGGCCCTAGCTATTCGGTCTGGTGGAACAACGCCCTAGAGTGAAGCCTAGGTTGCCTGGAACGTAGAATTGGCCATCACTTTCAAACTGGTTGCAATTATTCCTGATATATGATGGAAACACTGTTGTATTTTTTTTGCATCTTATGGTTCGGGCGTTTACTTCTAAGGCCCTAACTATTCAATCTGTTGGAGCAACGCCCTAGGGTGAAGCCTAGGTTGCTCGGAAAGTAGAAATGACCATAAGTATCATACTGGTTGCAATTATTCGTTTTATACGATGGACAAACTGTTGTATTTATATTGTATTTTATGCTTCTGGCGTTGACTTCTAAGGCACTAACTATTCGATCTGGTGGAGCAACGCCCTAGAGTGAAGCCTAGGTTGCCCGGAACGTAGAATTGGCCATCACTTTCAAACTGGTTGCAATTATTCCTGATATATGATGGAAACACTGTTGTATTTTTTTTGCATTTTATGGTTCGGGCGTTGACTTCTAAGGCCTTAACTATTCAGTCTGTTGGAGCAACACCCTAGGGTGAAGCCTAGGTTGCTCGGAAAGTAGAAATGTCCATAAGTTTCATACTGGTTGCAATTATTCGTTTTATACGATGGAAGAACAGTTGTATTTATATTGTATCTTATGCTTCTGGCGTTGACTTCTAAGGCACTAACTATTCGATCTGGTGGAGCAACGCAATAGTGTGATGCCTAGGTTGCCGGAACGTAGAATTGGCCATCAACTTCAAACTGGTTGCAATTATTCCTGTTATATGATGGAAACACTGTTGTATTTTTTTTGCATTTTATGGTTCGGGCGTTGACTTCTAAGGCCCTAACTATTCAATCTGTTTGAGCAACGCCCTAGGGTGAAGCCTAGGTTGCGCGGAAAGTAGAAATGACAATAACTTTCACACTGCGTGCAATTATTCGTTTTATACGATGGAAAAGCTGTTGCATCTTTATTGTATTTTATGCTTCTGTCGTTGTCGTCTAAGGCCGTAGCTGTTAGATGTGGTGGAGCAACGCACTAGAGTGACGCCTAGGTTGCCCGGAACGTGGAATGACCATTACTTTCGCAATGTTTGCAATTATTCATTTTATACGATGGAAAAACTGTTGTACTTATATTGTATTTTATGCTTCTGGCGTTCACTTCTAATGCCCTAACTATTCGATCTGGAGGAACAACGCCCTAGTGTGAAGCCTAGGTTGCCCGGAATGCAGAAATGACCATAACTTTTACACTGGTAGCAATTATTCGTTTTATACAATGGAAAAACTGTTCTATTTATTTTGTATTTTATGCTTCGGGCGTTGACTTCTAAGGCCCTAACTGTTTGATCTGGTGGAGCAACGCCCTAGAGTGAAGCCGAGGTTTCCCGGAACGTAGAAATGACCATCACTTTCAAACTGGTTGCAATTATACCTGTTATGTGATGGAAAAACTGTTGTATTTTTAATGAATTTTATGCTTCGGGCACTGACTTCTAAGGCCCTAACTATTCAATCTGTTGGAGCAACGCCCTAGGATGCAGCCTAGGTTGCCCGGAACGCGGAAATGACCAGAACTCTCACACTGGTTGCAATTATTCGTTTTATACGATGTAAAAGCTGTTGTATTTATATCGTATTTTATGCTTCTGGCGTTGACTTCTTAGGCCCTAACTATTCCACCTGGTGGAGCAACGCCCTAGAGTGAAACCTAGGTTGTCCGGAACGTAGAAATGACCATTACATTCACACTGGTTGCAATTATTACTGTTATACGATTGAAAAACTGTTGTATTTTTATTGTATTCTATGCTTCTGGCGTTTAATTCTAAGTCGCTAGCTATTTGATCTGGTGGAGCAGCGACCTAGAGTGATGCCTAGGTTGCCCGGAACGTAGAAATGACAATTACTTTCACACTGTTTGGTATTATTCATTTTGTACGATGTAAAAGCTGTTGTATTTATATTGTATTTTATGCCTCTGGCGTTGACTTCTAAGGCCGTAGCTATTAGATGCGGTGGAGCAACGCCCTAGAGTGACGCCTAGGATGCCCGGAACGTAGAAATGACCATAACTTCCACACAGGTTGCTATCATTCGTTTTATACGATGGAAAAACTGTTATATTTATATTGTATTTTATGCTTCTGGCGTTGACTTCTTAGGCCCTAACTGTTCCATCTGGTGGAACAACGCCCTAGAGTGAAGCCTAGGTTATCCGGAACGTAGAAATGACCAGTACATTCACACTGGTTGCAATTATTCCTGTTATACGATGGAAAAACTGTTGTATTTTAATTGTATTTTATGCTTTTAGCGATGAATTCGAAGTCCCTAGCTATTCGATCTGGTGGAGCAACGCCCTAGAGTGACGCCTAGCTTGCTCGGAACGTAGAAATGACCTTTACTTTCACACTGGTCGCAATTATTCGTTTTATACGATGGAAAGGCTGTTGTATTTATATCGTAATTTATGCTTCTGGCGTTGACTTCTTATGACCTAACTATTCGATCTGGTGGAGCAACGCCCTGGAGTGAAACCTAGATTGCCCGGAACGTAGAAATGACCAGTACTTACACTGTTTGCAGTTATTCCTGTTATACGATGGAAAAACTGTTGCATCATTATTGTATTTTATGCTTCTGGCGTTGACTTCTAAGGCCCTAACTATTCGATCAGGTGGAGCAACGCCCTAGAGTGAAGCCTAGGTTCCTCGGAATGTAGAAATGACCATAACTTTCACACTGGTTGCAATTATACATTTTATACTATGGAAAAACTGTTGTACTTATATTGTATTTTATTCTTATGGCGTTGAATTCTAAGTCCCTAGCTATTCCATCTTGTGGAACAACGCCCTAGGGTAAAGCCCAGGTTGCGCGGAACGTAGAAATGACCATAACTTTCACACTGGTAGCAATTATTCGTTTTATACGATGGAAAAACTGTTTTATTTATTTTGTATTTTATGCTTCGGGCGTTGACTTCTGAGGCCCTAACTATTCGATCTGCTGGAGCAACGCCCGGGAGTGAAACCTGGGTTGCCCGGAACGTAGAAATGACCATAACTTTCACACTGGTTGCTATCTTTCGTTTTATACGATGGAAAGACTGTTATATTTATATTGTATTTTATGCTTCTGGCGTTCACTTCTTAGGTCCTAACTATTCCATCTGGTGGAACAACGCCCTAGGGGGAAGCGTAGGTTGCCCGGAAAGTAGAAATGACCATAACTTTCACACTGGTAGCAATTATTCGTTTTACACGATGGAAAAACTGTTCTATTTATTTTGTATTTTATGATTGGGGCGTTGACTTCTAAGGCCCTAACTATTCGATCTGGTGGAGCAACGCCCTAGAGTGAAGCCTACGTTGCCCGGTACGTAGAAATGACCATCCCTTTCAAAATGGTTGCAATTATTCCTGTTGTATGATGGAAAAACTGTTGGATTTTTATTGCATTTTATGCTTCTGGCGTTGACATCTAAGGCCCTAACTATTCGATCTGGTGGAGCAACGCCCTAGGGTGAAGCCTAGGTTGGCCGGAATGTAGAAATGTCCATAACTTTCACACTGGTTGCAATTATTAGTTTTATGCGATTGAAAAGCTGTTGTATTTATATTGTATTTTATGCTTCGGGCGTTGACTTCTAAGGCCCTAGCTATTCGATCTGGTGGAGCAACGCCCAAGAGTGAAACCTAGGTTACCCGGAACGTAGAAATGACCAGTACTTTCACACTGGTTGCAATTATTCGTTTTATATGGTGGAAAAACTGTTGTATTTATATTGTATTTTATGCTTCTGGCGTTGACTTCTAAGGCCCTAACTATTCGATCAGGTGGAGCAACGCCCTAGAGTGAAGCCTATGTTGCTCGAAATGTAGAAATGACCATAACTTTCACACTGGTTGCAATTATTCGCTTTATACGATGGAAAATCTGTTGTATTTATATCGTATTTTATGCTTCTGGCGTTGACTTCTTAGGCCCTAACTATTCCATCTGGTGGAACAACGCCCTAGGGTGAAGGCTAGGTTGCCCGGAATGTAGAAATGAACATAACTTTCATACTGGTTTCAATTATTCGTTTTATACGATGGAAAAACTGTTGTATTTATATTGTATTTTATGCTTCTGGCGCTGACTTCTAGGCCTCTAGCTATTCGATCTGGTGGAGCAGCGCCCTAGGGTGAAGCATAGGTTGCACGGAACGTAGAAATGGCCATAACTTTCATACTGGTTTCAATTATTCGTTTTATACGATGGAAAAAGTGTTGTATTTATATTGCATTTTATGCTTCGGGCATTGACTTCTAAGACCCTAACTATTCAATCTGTTGGAGCAACGCCCTAGGGTGTAGCCTAGGTTGCCCGGAAAGTAGAAATGACCATAACTTTCATACAGGTTGCAATTATACGTTTTATACGATGGAAAAGCTGTTGTATTTATACCGTATTTAATGCTTCTGGCGTTGACTTCTTAGGCCCTAACTATTCCATCTGGTGGAACAACGCCCTAGGGTGAAGGCTAGGTTGCCCGGAATGTAGAAATGAACATAACTTTCATACTGGTTTCAATTATTCGTTTTATACGATGGAAAAACTGTTGTATTTATATTGTATTTTATGCTTCTGGCGCTGACTTCTAGGCCTCTAGCTATTCGATCTGGTGGAGCAGCGCCCTAGGGTGAAGCCTAGGTTGCACGGAACGTAGAAATGGCCATAACTTTCATACTGGTTGCAATTATTTGTTTTATACGATGGAAAAGCTGCTTTATTTTTATTGCACTTTATGCTTCGGGCATTGACTTCTAAGGCCCTAACTATTCAATCTGTTGGAGCAACGCCCTGGGGTGTAGCCTAGGTTGCCCGGAAAGTAGAAATGACCATAACTTTCATACAGGTTGCAATTATACGTTTTATACGATGGAAAAGCTGTTGTATTTATACCGTTTTTAATGCATCTGGCGTTGACTTCTAAGGCCCTAGCTACTCGATCTGGTGGAGCAACGCCCTAGAGTGAAGCCTAGGTTGCCCGGAACGTAGAAATGACCATAACTTTTACACTGGTAGCAATTATTCGTTTTACACGATGGAAAAACTGTTGTATTAATTTTGTATTGTATGCTTCGGGCGTTGACTTCTAAGGCCCTAACTATTCCATCTGGTGGAACAACGCCCTAGGGTGAAGCCTAGGTTGCCCAGAACGTAGAAATGACTATAACTTTCACATCGGTAGCAATTATTCGTTTTATACGATAGAGAAACTGTTATATTTATATTGTATTTTATGCTTCTGGCGTTGCCTTCTTAGGCCCTAGCTGTTCGATCTGGTGGAACAACGCCCTAGAGTGAAGCCTAGGTTGCCCGGAAAGTAGAAATGACCATAACCTTCACACTGGTAGCAATTATTCGTTTTATACGATGGAAAAACTGTTCTATTTATTCTGTATTTTATGCTTAGGGCGTTCCCTTCTTAGGCCCTAACTATTCGATCTGGTGGAACAACGGCCTAGGGTGAAGCCTAGGTTGCCCGGAACGTAGAAATAACCATAACTTTTACACTGGTAGCAATTATTCGTTTTATACTATGGAAAAACTTTTCTATTTATTTTGAATTTAATGCTTCGGGCGTTGGCTTCTAAGGCCCTATCTGTTTGATCTGGTGGAGCAACGCCCTAGAGTGAAACCTAGCTTGCCCGGAACGTAGAAATGACCATAACTTTCACACTGGTTGCTATTATTCGTTTTATACGATGGAAAAACTGTTATATTTATATTGTATTTTATGCTTCTGGCGTTGACTTCTTAGGCCCTAGCTATTCGGTCTGGTGGAACAACGCCCTAGAGTGAAGCCTAGGTTGCCTGGAACGTAGAATTGGCCATCACTTTCAAACTGGTTGCAATTATTCCTGATATATGATGGAAACACTGTTGTATTTTTTTTGCATCTTATGGTTCGGGCGTTTACTTCTAAGGCCCTAACTATTCAATCTGTTGGAGCAACGCCCTAGGGTGAAGCCTAGGTTGCTCGGAAAGTAGAAATGACCATAAGTATCATACTGGTTGCAATTACTCGTTTTATACGATGGACAAACTGTTGTATTTATATTGTATTTTATGCTTCTGGCGTTGACTTCTAAGGCACTAACTATTCGCTCTGGTGGAACAACGCCCTAGTGTGAAGCCTAGGTTGCCCGGAATGCAGAAATGACCATAACTTTTACACTGGTAGCAATTATTCGTTTTATACAATGGAAAAACTGTTCTATTTATTTTATATTTTATGCTTCGGGCGTTGACTTCTAAGGCCCTAACTGTTTGATCTGGTGGAGCAACGCCCTAGAGTGAAGCCGAGGTTTCCCGGAACGTAGAAATGACCATCACTTTCAAACTGGTTGCAATTATACCTGTTATGTGATGGAAAAACTGTTGTATTTTTAATGAATTTTATGCTTCGGGCACTGACTTCTAAGGCCCTAACTATTCAATCTGTTGGAGCAACGCCCTAGGATGCAGCCTAGGTTGCTCGGAACGCGGAAATGACCAGAACTCTCACACTGGTTGCAATTATTCGTTTTATACGATGTAAAAGCTGTTGTATTTATATCGTATTTTATGCTTCTGGCGTTGACTTCTTAGGCCCTAACTATTCCACCTGGTGGAGCAACGCCCTAGAGTGAAACCTAGGTTGTCCGGAACGTAGAAATGACCATTACATTCACACTGGTAGCAATTATTACTGTTATACGATTGAAAAACTGTTGTATTTTTATTGTATTCTATGCTTCTGGCGTTTAATTCTAAGGCGCTAGCTATTTGATCTGGTGGAGCGACGACCCAGAGTGATGCCTAGGTTGCCCGGAACGTAGAAATGACAATTACTTTCACACTGTTTGGTATTATTCATTTTGTACGATGTAAAAGCTGTTGTATTTATATTGTATTTTATGCCTCTGGCGTTGACTTCTAAGGCCGTAGCTATTAGATGCGGTGGAGCAACGCCCTAGAGTGACGCCTAGGATGCCCGGAACGTAGAAATGACCATAACTTCCACACAGGTTGCTATCATTCGTTTTATACGATGGAAAAACTGTTATATTTATATTGTATTTTATGCTTCTGGCGTTGACTTCTTAGGCCCTAACTGTTCCATCTGGTGGAACAACGCCCTAGAGTGATGCCTAGGTTATCCGGAACGTAGAAATGACCAGTACATTCACACTGGTTGCAATTATTCCTGTTATACGATGGAAAAACTGTTGTATTTTAATTGTATTTTATGCTTTTAGCGATGAATTCTAAGTCCCTAGCTATTCGATCTGGTGGAGCAACGCCCTAGAGTGACGCCTAGCTTGCTCGGAACGTAGAAATGACCTTTACTTTCACACTGGTCGCAATTATTCGTTTTATACGATGGAAAGGCTGTTGTATTTATATCGTATTTTATGCTTCTGGCGTTGACTTCTTATGACCTAACTATTCGATCTGGTGGAGCAACGCCCTGGAGTGAAACCTAGATTGCCCGGAACGTAGAAATGACCAGTACTTACACTGTTTGCAGTTATTCCTGTTATACGATGGAAAAACTGTTGCATCATTATTGTATTTTATGCTTCTGGCGTTGACTTCTAAGGCCCTAACTATTCGATCAGGTGGAGCAACGCCCTAGAGTGAAGCCTAGGTTCCTCGGAATGTAGAAATGACCATAACTTTCACACTGGTTGCAATTATACATTTTATACGATGGAAAAACTGTTGTACTTATATTGTATTTTATTCTTATGGCGTTGAATTCTAAGTCCCTAGCTATTCCATCTTGTGGAACAACGCCCTAGGGTAAAGCCCAGGTTGCGCGGAACGTAGAAATGACCATAACTTTCACACTGGTAGCAATTATTCGTTTTATACGATGGAAAAACTGTTTTATTTATTTTGTATTTTATGCTTCGGGCGTTGACTTCTGAGGCCCTAACTATTCGATCTGCTGGAGCAACGCCCTGGAGTGAAACCTGGGTTGCCCGGAACGTAGAAATGACCATAACTTTCACACTGGTTGCTATCTTTCGTTTTATACGATGGAAAGACTGTTATATTTATATTGTATTTTATGCTTCTGGCGTTCACTTCTTAGGTCCTAACTATTCCATCTGGTGGAACAACGCCCTAGGGGGAAGCGTAGGTTGCCCGGAAAGTAGAAATGACCATAACTTTCACACTGGTAGCAATTATTCGTTTTACACGATGGAAAAACTGTTCTATTTATTTTGTATTTTATGATTCGGGCGTTGACTTCTAAGGCCCTAACTATTCGATCTGGTGGAGCAACGCCCTATAGTGAAGCCTACGTTGCCCGGTACGTAGAAATGACCATCCCTTTCAAAATGGTTGCAATTATTCCTGTTGTATGATGGAAAAACTGTTGGATTTTTATTGCATTTTATGCTTCTGGCGTTGACATCTAGGGCCCTAACTATTCGATCTGGTGGAGCAACGCCCTAGGGGGAAGCGTAGGTTGCCCGGAAAGTAGAAATGACCATAACTTTCACACTGGTAGCAATTATTCGTTTTACACGATGGAAAAACTGTTGTATTTATATTGTATTTTATGCTTCTGGCGTTGACTTCTAAGGCCCTAACTATTCGATCAGGTGGAGCAACGCCCTAGAGTGAAGCCTAGGTTGCCCGGAACGTAGAAATGACCATAACTTTCACACTGGTTGCTATCATTCGTTTTATATGATGGAAAAACTGTTGTATTTATATTGTATTTTATGCTTCTGGCGTTCACTTCTTAGGCCCCCTACTGTTCGATCTGGTGGAACGACGGCCTAGGGTGAAGCCTATGTTGCCCGGAACGTAGAAATGACCATAACTTTTACACTGGTAGCAATTATTCGTTTTATACGATGGAAAAGCCGCTATATTTATATTGTATTTTATGCTTCTGGCGTTGACTTCTGAGGCCGTTGCTATTCGATGTGGTGGAAGAACGGCATAGAGTGAAGCCTAGGTAGCCCGGAACGTAGAAATGTCCATATCTTTCAAGAAGTTTGCAATTATTCATTTTATACGATGGCAAAGCTGTTGTATTTATATTGTATTTTATGCTTCTGGCGTTGACTTCTTAGGCCCTAACTAATCGATCAGGTGGAGCGATGCCTCAGAGTTAAGTCTAGGATGCCCGAAACGCCGAAATGAACATTACTTTCACGCTTGTTGCAATTATTCCTGTTATAGGATGGAAAGACTGTTGTATTTTTATGGTATTTTATACTTCAGGCGTGGACTTCTGAGGTCGTAGCTATTCGATGTGGTGGAAGAACGCCATACAGTGAAGCCTAGGTTGCCCGGAACGTAGAAATGACCATTGCTTTCACACTGTTTGCAATTATTCCTTTTATACGATGGAAAAGCTGTTGTATTTATATGGTATTTAATGCTTCTGGCGTTGACTTCTAAGGCCCTAACTATTCGGTCTGGTGGAGCAACGCCCTAGAGTGAAGCCTAGGTTGCTCGGAATGTAGAAATGACCATAACTTTCACACGGGTTGCAATTATTCGTTTTATACGATGGAAAAACTGTTGCATCTTTATCGTATTTTGTGCTTCTGGCGTTGACTTCTTAGGCCGTAACTATTCAATCTGTTGGAGCACCGCCCTGGAGTGAAGCCTAGGTTGCGCGGGACGAAGAAATGACCATAACTTTCACACTGGTAGCAATTATTCGTTTGATACAATGGAAAAACTGTTGTATTTATATTGTATTTTATTCTTCTGGCGTTCACTTCTTAGGCCCTAACTATTCGATCTGGTGGAACAACGCCCTATGGTGAAGCCTAGGTTGACCGGAACGTAGAAATGACCATCACTTTCAAACTGGTTGCAATTAATCCTTTTATACGATGGAAAAACTGTTGTATTTTTATTGCATTTTATGCTTCCGGCGTTGACTTCTAAGGCCCTAACTATTCGATCAGGTGGAGCAACGCCCTAGAGTGAAGCCTAGGTTCCTGGGAATGTAGAAATGACCATAACTTTCACACTGGTTGCAATTATTCATTTTATACGATGGAAAAACTGTTGTACTTATATTGTATTTTATTCTTATGGCGTTGAATTCTAAGTCCCTAGCTATTCCATCTTGTGGAACAACGCCCCAGGGTAAAGCCCAGGTTGCTCGGAAAGTAGAAATGACCATAACTTTCACACTGGTAGCAATTATTCGTTTTATACGATGGAAAGACTGTTATATTTATATTGTATTTTATGCTTCTGGCGTTCACTTCTTAGGCCCTAACTATTCCATCTGGTGGAGCAACGGCCTAAGGTGAAGCCTAGGTTGCCCGGAACGTAGAAATGACCATAACTTTCATACTGGTTGCAATTATTCGTTTTATATGGTGGAAAAGCTGTTGTACTTATATTGTATTTTATGCTTCTGGCGTTGACTTCTGAGGCCCTAACTGTTTGATCTGGTGGAGCAACGCCCTAGAGTGAAGCCTAGCTTTCCCGGTACGTAGAAATGACCATAACTTTCACACTGGTTGTTATTAATCGTTTTATACGATGGAAAAGCCGTTATATTTATATTGTATTTATGCTTCTGGCGTTGGCTTCTGAGGCCGTAGCTATTCGATGTGGTGGAAGAACGCCATACAGTGAAGCCTAGGTTGCCCGGAACGTAGAAATGTCCATATCTTTCACACTGTTTGCAATCTTTCGTTTTATACGATGGAAAAACTGTTTTATTTATTTTGTATTTTATGCTTCGGGCGTTGACTTCTAAGGCCCTAACTATTCGATCTAGTGGAGCAACGCTCTAGAGTGCAGCCTATGTTGCCCGGAACGTAGAAATGACCATAACTTTTACACTGGTAGCAATTATTCGTTTTATACAATGGAAAAACTGTTCTATTTATTTTGTATTTAATGCTTCGGGCGTTGACTTCTAAGACCCTAACTGTTTGATCTGGTGGAGCAACGCCCTAGAGTGAAGCCTAGGTTGCCTGGAACGTAGAAATGACCATCACTTTCACACGGGTTGCAATTATTCCTGTTATAAGCTGGAAAGACTGTTGGATTTTTATTGTATTTTATACTTCAGGCGTTCACTTCTGAGGACGTAGCTATCCGATGTGGTGGAAGGACGCCATACAGTGAAGCCTAGGTTATCCGGAACGTAGAAATGACCAGTATATTCACACTGGTTTTAGTTATTCCTGTAAAACAATGGAAAAACTGTTGCATCTTTATTGTATTTTATGCTTCTGTCGTTGATCTCTAAGGCCCTAACTATTCGATCTGTTGGCGCAACGCCCTAGGGTGAAGCCTAGGTTGGCCGGAATGTAGAAATGTCCATAACTTTCACACTGGTTGCAATTATTCGTTTTATACGATTGAAAAGCTGTTGTATTTATATTGTATTTTATGCTTCTGGCGTTGACTTCTTAGTCCCTAACTATTCCCTCTGGTGGATCAACACGCTAGAGTGAAACCTACGTTGCCAGGAACGTAGAAATGACCATTCCTTTCACACTGGTTGCAATTGTTCCTGTTATACGATGGAAAAACTGTTGTATTTTAAATGTATTTTATGCTTTTAGCGATGAATTCTAAGTCCCTAGCTATTCGATCTGGTGGAGCAACGCCCTAGAGTGACGCCTAGCTTGCTCGGAACGTAGAAATGACCAGTACTTTCACACTGTTTGCAGTTATTCCTGTTATACGATGGAAAAACTGTTGCATCATTATTGTATTTTATGCTTCTGGCGTTGACTTCTAAGGCCCTAACTATTCGATCAGGTGGAGCAACGCCCTAGAGTGAAGCCTAGGCTCCTCGGAATGTAGAAATGACCATAACTTTCACACTGGTTGCAATTATTCATTTTATACGATGGAAAAACTGTTGTACTTATATTGAATTTTATTCTTATGGCGTTGAATTCTAAGTCCCAAGCTATTCCATCTTGTGGAACAACGCCCTAGGGTAAAGCCCAGGTTGCGCGGAACGTAGAAATGACCATAACTTTCACACTGGTAGCAATTATTAATTTTATACGATGGAAAAACTGTTTTATTTATTTTGTATTTTATGCTTCGGGCTCTTGACTTCTGAGGCCCTAACTATTCGACCTGGTGGAGCAACGCCCTGGAGTGAAACCTGGGTTGCCCGGAACGTAGAAATGACCATAACTTTCACACTGGTTGCTATCTTTCGTTTTATACGATGGAAAAGCTGTTGTATTTATATTGTATTTTATGCTTCTGGCGTTCACTTCTTAGGCCCTAACTATTCGATCTGGTGGAACAACGCCCTAGGGTGAAGCCTAGGTTGCCCGGAACGCAGAAATGACCATAACTTTTACACTGGTAGCAATTATTCGTTTTATACAATGGAAAAACTGTTCTATTTGCTTTGTATTTTATGCTTCGGCCGTTGACTTCTAAGGCCCTAACTGTTTGATCTGGTGGAGCAACGCCCTAGAGTGAAGCCGAGGTTTCCCGGAACGTAGAAATGACCATCACTTTCAAACTGGTTGCAATTATTCCTGTTATGTGATGGAAAAACTGTTGTATTTTTAATGCATTTTATGCTTCGGACATTGACTTCTAAGGCCCTAACTATTCGATCTGTTGGAGCAACGCCCTAGGGTGCAGCCTAGGATGCCCGGAACGTGGAAATGACCAGAACTCTCACACTGGTTGCAATTATTAGTGTTATACGATGGAAAAACTGTTGTATTTTTATTGTATTCTATGCTCCTGGCGTTTAATTCTAAGTGGCTAGCTATTTGATCTGGTGGAGCAACGACCTAGAGTGAAGCCTAGGTTGCTCGGAAAGTAGAAATATCCATAAGTTTCATACTGGTTGCAATTATTCGTTTTATACGATGGAAGAACAGTTGTATTTATATTGTATCTTATGCTTCTGGCGTTGACTTCTAAGGCACTAACTATTCGATCTGGTGGAGCAACGCAATAGTGTGATGCCTAGGTTGCCGGAACGTAGAATTGGCCATCAACTTCAAACTGGTTGCAATTACACCTGTTATATGATGGAAACACTGCTGTATTTTTTTTGCATTTTATGGTTCGGGCGTTGACTTCTAAGGCCCTAACTATTCAATCCGTTGGAGCAACGCCCTAGGGTGAAGCCTAGGTTGCTCGGAAAGTAGAAATGACCATAAGTTTCATACTGGTTGCAATTATTCGTTTTATACGATGGAAAAACTGTTGTATTTATATTGTATTTTATGCTTCAGGCGTTCACTTCTTAGGCCCTAACTATTCGATCTGGTGGAGCAACGCCCTGGAGTGGAACCTAGGTTGCCCGGAACGTAGAATTGGCCATCACTTTCAAACTGGTTGCAATTATTCCTGATACATGATGGAAACACTGTTGTTTTGTAATTGCATTTTATGCTTCGGGCGTTGACTCCTAAGGCCCTAACTATTCAATCTGTTGGACCAACGCCCTAGGGTGAAGCCCAGCTTGCCCGGAAAGTAGAAATGACCATATGTTTCATACTGGTTGCAATTATTCGTTTTATACGATGGAAAAGCTGTTGCATTTATATCGTATTTTATGCTTCTGGCGTTGACTTCTAAGGCACTAACTATTCGATCTGGTGGAGCAACGCCCTAGAGAGAAGCCTAGGTTGCCCGGAACGTAGAATTGGCCATCACTTTCAAACTGGCTGCAATTATTCCTGATATATGATGGAAACACTGTTGTATTTTTTTTGCATTTTATGTTTCGGGCGTTGACTTCTAAGGCCTTAACTATTCAGTCTGTTGGAGCAACGCCCTAGGGTGAAGCCTAGGTTGCTCGGAAAGTAGAAATGTCCATAAGTTTCATACTGGTTGCAATTATTCGTTTTATACCATGGAAGAACAGTTGTATTTATATTGTATCTTATGCTTCTGGCGTTGACTTCTAAGGCACTAACTATTCGATCTGGTGGAGCAACGCAATAGTGTGATGCCTAGGTTGCCGGAACGTAGAATTGGCCATCAACTTCAAACTGGTTGCAATTACACCTGTTATATGATGGAAACACTGTTGTATTTTTTTTTGCATTTTATGGTTCGGGCGTTGACTTCTAAGGCCCTACATATTCAATCTGTTTGAGCAACGCCCTAGAGTGAAGCCTAGGTTGCCCGGAACGTAGAAATGACCATAACTTTCACACTGGTTGCTATTATTCGTTTTATACGATGGAAAAACTGTTATATTTACATTGTATTTTATGCTTCTGGCGTTGACTTCTTAGGCCCTAACTATTCGGTCTGGTGGAACAACGCCCTAGAGTGAAGCCTAGGTTGCCTGGAACGTAGAATTGGCCATCACTTTCAAACTGGTTGTAATTATTCCTGATATATGATGGAAACACTGTTGTATTTTTTTTGCATTTTATGGTTCGGGCGTTGACTTCTAAGGCCCTAACTATTCAATCTGTTGGAGCAACGCCCTAGGGTGAAGCCTAGGTCGCTCGGAAAGTAGAAATGCCCATAAGTATCATACTGGTTGCAATTATTCGTTTTATACGATGGACAAACTGTTGTATTTATATTGTATTTTATGCTTCTGGCGTTGACTTCTAAGGCACTAACTATTCGATCTGGTGGAGCAACGCCCTAGAGTGAAGCCTAGGTTGCCCGGAACGTAGAATTGGCCATCACTTTCAAACTGGTTGCAATTATTCCTGATATATGATGGAAACACTGTTGTATTTTTTTTGCATTTTATGGTTCAGGCGTTGACTTCTAAGGCCCTAACTATTCAATCCGTTGGAGCAACACCCTAGGGTGAAGCCTAGGTTGCTCGGAATGTAGAAATGACCATAGGTTTCATACTAGTTGCAATTATTCGTTTTATACGATGGAAAAACTGTTGTATTTATATTGTATTTTATGCTTCTGGCGTTCACTTCTTAGGCCCTAACTATTCGATCTGGTGGAGCAACGCCCTGGAGTGGAACCTAGGTTGCCCGGAACGTAGAATTGGCCATCACTTTCAAACTGGTTGCAATTATTCCTGATATATGATGGAAACACTGTTGTATTGTTATTGCATTTTATGCTTCGGGCGTTGACTTCTAAGGCCCTAACTATTCAATCTGTTGGACCAACGCCCTAGGGTGAAGCCCAGCCTGCCCGGAAAGTAGAAATGACCATATGTTGCATACTGGTTGCAATTATTCGTTTTATACGATGGAAAAGCTGTTGCATTTATATCGTATTTTATGCTTCTGGCGTTGACTTCTTAGGCCGTAACTATTCGGTCTGGTGGAGCAACGCCCTGTAGTGAAACCTAGGTTGCCCGGAACGTAGAATTGGCCATCACTTTCAAACTGGTTGCAATTATTCCTGATATATGATGGAAACACTGTTGTATTTTTTTTGCATTTTATGGTTCGGGCGTTGACTTCTAAGGCCCTAACTATTCAATCTGTTGGAGCAACGCCCTAGGGTGAAGCCTAGGTTGCTCGGAAAGTAGAAATGACCATAAGTATCATACTGGCTGCAATTATTCGTTTTATACGATTGAAAAACTGTTGTATTTATATTGTATTTTATGCTTCTGGCGTTGACTTCTAAGGCACTATCTATTCGATCTGGTGGAGCAACGCCCTAGAGCGAAGCCTAGGTTGCCCGGAATGTAGAATTGGCCATCACTTTCAAACTGGTTGCAATTATTCCTGTTATATGATGGAAACACTGTTGTATTTTTTTAGCATTTGATGGTTCGGGCGTTGACTTCTAAGGCCCTAACTATTCAATCTGTTGGAGCAACGCCCTAGGGTGAAGCCTAGCTTGCTCGGGAAGTAGAAATGACCATAAGCTTCATACTGGTTGCAATTATTCGTTTTATACGATCGAAAAGCTGTTGTATTTATATCGTATTTTAAGCTTCTGGCGTTGACTTCTTAGGCCGTAACTATTCGGTCTGGTGGAGCAACGCCCTGTAGTGAAACCTAGGTTGCCCGGAACGTAGAATTGGCCGTCAGTTTCAAACTGGTTGCAATTATTCCTGACATATGATGGAAACACTGTTGTATTTTGTTTGCATTTTATGGTTCGGGCGTTGACTTCTAAGGCCCTAACTATTCAATCTGTTGGACCAACGCCCTAGGGTGAAGCCTAGCTTGCTCGGAAAGTATAAATGACCATATGTTTCATACTGGTTGCAATTATTCGTTTTATACGATGGAAAAGCTGTTGTATTTATACTGTGTTTTATGCTTCTGGCGTTGACTTCTAAGGCACTAACTATCCAATCTGCTGGACCAACGCCCTAGGGTCAAGCCTAGGTTGCTCTGAAAGTAGAAATGACCATAAGTTTCATACTGGTTGCAATTATTCGTTTTATACGATGGAAAAACTGTTGTATTTATATTGTATTTTATGCTTCTGGCGTTGACTTCTAAGGCCCTAGCTGTTCGATCTAGTGGAGCAACGCCCTAGAGTGAAGCCGAGGTTGCCCGTTAAGGAGAAATGACCATGACTTTCAAACTGGTTGCAATTAATCCTTTTATACGATGGAAAAGCTGTTGTATTTATATCGTATTTTATGCTTCTGGCGTTTACTTCTAAGGACCTAACTATTCGATCTGGCGGAGCAACGACCTAGAGTGAAGCCTAGGTTGCTCGGAATATAGAAATGACCATAACTTTCACACTGCTTGAAATTATTCGTTTTATACGATGGAAACGCTGTTGTATTTATATTGTATTTTATGCCTCTGGCGTTGACTTCTAAGGCCGTAGCTATTAGATGTGGTGGACCAACGGCCTAGAGTGACGCCTAGGGTGCTCGGAACGTAGAAATGACCATTACTTTCACACTGGTTGCAATTATTCGTTTTTATACGATGGAAAAAATGATGTATTTATATTGTATTTTATGCTTCTGGCGTTGACTTCTAAGGCCCTAGCAATTCGATCTAGTGGAGCAACGCCCTAGAGTGAAGCCTAGGTTGGCCGGAACGTAGAAATGACCATCACTTTCAAACTGGTAGCAATTAATCCTGTTATACGATGGAAAAACTGTTGTATTTTTATTGCATTTTATGCATCGGGCGTTGACTTCTAAGGCCCTAACAACTCAATCTGTTGGAGCAACGCCCTAGGGTGAAGCCTAGGTTGCCCGGAAAGTAGAAATGACGTTAACCTTCATACTGGTTGCAATTACTCGTTTTATACGATGGAAAAACTGTTGTATTTATATTGTATTTTTAACATCTGGCGCTGACTTCTAAGGTACTAACTATTCGATCTAGTGAAGCAACGCCCTAGAGTGAAGCCTATGTTGCCCGGAACGTAGAATTGGCCATCAACTTCAAACTGGTTGCAATTACACCTGTTATATGATGGAAACACTGTTGTATTTTTTTTTTGCATTTTATGGTTCGGGCGTTGACTTCTAAGGCCCTACATATTCAATCTGTTGGAGCAACGCCCTAGAGTGAAGCCTAGGTTGCCCGGAACGTAGAAATGACCATAACTTTCACACTGGTTGCTATTATTCGTTTTATACGATGGAAAAACTTTTATATTTACATTGTATTTTATGCTTCTGGCGTTGACTTCTTAGGCCCTAACTATTCGGTCTGGTGGAACAACGCCCTAGAGTGAAGCCTAGGTTGCCTGGAACGTAGAATTGGCCATCACTTTCAAACTGGTTGCAATTATTCCTGATATATGATGGAAACACTGTTGTATTTTTTTTGCATTTTATGGTTCGGGCGTTGACTTCTAAGGCCCTAACTATTCAATCTGTTGGAACAACGCCCTAGGGTGAAGCCTAGGTCGCTCGGAAAGTAGAAATGACCATAAGTATCATACTGGTTGCAATTATTCGTGTTATACGATGGACAAACTGTTGTATTTATATTGTATTTTATGCTTCTGGCGTTGACTTCTAAGGCACTAACTATTCGATCTGGTGGAGCAACGCCCTAGAGTGAAGCCTAGGTTGCCCGGAACGTAGAATTGGCCATCACTTTCAAACTGGTTGCAATTATTCCTGATATATGATGGAAACACTGTTGTATTTTTTTTGCATTTTATGGTTCGGGCGTTGACTTCTAAGGCCCTAACTATTCAATCCGTTGGAGCAACACCCTAGGGTGATGCCTAGGTTGCTCGGAATGTAGAAATGACCATAAGTTTCATACTAGTTGCAATTATTCGTTTTATACGATGGAAAAACTGTTGTATTTATATTGTATTTTATGCTTCTGGCGTTCACTTCTTAGGCCCTAACTATTCGATCTGGTGGAGCAACGCCCTGGGGTGGAACGTAGGTTGCCCGGAACGTAGAATTGGCCATCACTTTCAAACTGGTTGCAATTATTCCTGATATATGATGGAAACACTGTTGTATTGTTATTGCATTTTATGCTTCGGGCGTTGACTTCTAAGGCCCTAACTATTCAATCTGTTGGACCAACGCCCTAGGGTGAAGCCCAGCTTGCCCGGAAAGTAGAAATGACCATATGTTTCATACTGGTTGTAATTATTCGTTTTATACGATGGAAAAGCTGTTGCATTTATATCGTATTTTATGCTTCTGGCGTTGACTTCTTAGGCCGTAACTATTCGGTCTGGTGGAGCAACGCCCTGTAGTGAAACCTAGGTTGCCCGGAACGTTGAATTGGCCATCACTTTTAAACTGGTTGCAATTATTCCTGACATATGATGGAAACACTGTTGTATTTTTTTTGCATTTTATGGTTCGGGCGTTGACTTCTAAGGCCCTAACTATTCAATCTGTTGGAGCAACGCCCTAGGGTGAAGCCTAGGTTGCTCGGAAAGTAGAAATGACCATAAGTATCATACTGGTTGCAATTATTCGTTTTATACGATGGAAAAACTGTTGTATTTATATTGTATTTTATGCTTCTGGCGTTGACTTCTAAGGCACTATCTATTCGATCTGGTGGAGCAACGCCCTAGAGCGAAGCCTAGGTTGCCCGGAACGTAGAATTGGCCATCACTTTCAAACTGGTTGCAATTATTCCTGTTATATGATGGAAACACTGTTGTATTTTTTTTGCATTTTATGGTTCGGGCGTTGACTTCTAAGGCCCTAACTATTCAATCTGTTGGAGCAACGCCCTAGAGTGAAGCCTAGGTTGCCCGGAACGTAGAATTGGCCATCACTTTCAAACTGGCTGCAATTATTCCTGATATATGATGGAAACACTGTTGTATTTTTTTTGCATTTTATGTTTCGGGCGTTGACTTCTAAGGCCTTAACTATTCAGTCTGTTGGAGCAACGCCCTAGGGTGAAGCCTAGGTTGCTCGGAAAGTAGAAATGTCCATAAGTTTCATACTGGTTGCAATTATTCGTTTTATACCATGGAAGAACAGTTGTATTTATATTGTATCTTATGCTTCTGGCGTTGACTTCTAAGGCACTAACTATTCGATCTGGTGGAGCAACGCAATAGTGTGATGCCTAGGTTGCCGGAACGTAGAATTGGCCATCAACTTCAAACTGGTTGCAATTACACCTGTTATATGATGGAAACACTGTTGTATTTTTTTTTGCATTTTATGGTTCGGGCGTTGACTTCTAACGCCCTACATATTCAATCTGTTTGAGCAACGCCCTAGAGTGAAGCCTAGGTTGCCCGGAACGTAGAAATGACCATAACTTTCACACTGGTTGCTATTATTCGTTTTATACGATGGAAAAACTGTTATATTTACATTGTATTTTATGCTTCTGGCGTTGACTTCTTAGGCCCTAACTATTCGGTCTGGTGGAACAACGCCCTAGAGTGAAGCCTAGGTTGCCTGGAACGTAGAATTGGCCATCACTTTCAAACTGGTTGTAATTATTCCTGATATATGATGGAAACACTGTTGTATTTTTTTTGCATTTTATGGTTCGGGCGTTGACTTCTAAGGCCCTAACTATTCAATCTGTTGGAGCAACGCCCTAGGGTGAAGCCTAGGTCGCTCGGAAAGTAGAAATGCCCATAAGTATCATACTGGTTGCAATTATTCGTTTTATACGATGGACAAACTGTTGTATTTATATTGTATTTTATGCTTCTGGCGTTGACTTCTAAGGCACTAACTATTCGATCTGCTGGAGCAACGCCCTAGAGTGAAGCCTAGGTTGCTCTGAAAGTAGAAATGACCATAAGTTTCATACTGGTTGCAATTATTCGTTTTATACGATGGAAAAACTGTTGTATTTATATTGTATTTTATGCTTCTGGCGTTGACTTGTAAGGCCCTAGCTGTTCGATCTAGTGGAGCAACGCCCTAGAGTGAAGCCGAGGTTGCCTGTTAAGGAGAAATGACCATGACTTTCAAACTGGTTGCAATTAATCCTTTTATACGATGGAAAAGCTGTTGTATTTATATCGTATTTTATGCTTCTGGCGTTTACTTCTAAGGACCTAACTATTCGATCTGGCGGAGCAACGACCTAGAGTGAAGCCTAGGTTGCTCGGAATATAGAAATGACCATAACTTTCACACTGCTTGAAATTATTCGTTTTATACGATGGAAACGCTGTTGTATTTATATTGTATTTTATGCCTCTGGCGTTGACTTCTAAGGCCGTAGCTATTAGATGTGGTGGACCAACGGCCTAGAGTGACGCCTAGGGTGCTCGGAACGTAGAAATGACCATTACTTTCACACTGGTTGCAATTATTCGTTTTTATACGATGGAAAAAATGATGTATTTATATTGTATTTTATGCTTCTGGCGTTGACTTCTAAGGCCCTAGCAATTCGATCTAGTGGAGCAACGCCCTAGAGTGAAGCCTAGGTTGGCCGGAACGTAGAAATGACCATCACTTTCAAACTGGTAGCAATTAATCCTGTTATACGATGGAAAAACTGTTGTATTTTTATTGCATTTTATGCATCGGGCGTTGACTTCTAAGGCCCTAACAACTCAATCTGTTGGAGCAACGCCCTAGGGTGAAGCCTAGGTTGCCCGGAAAGTAGAAATGACGTTAACCTTCATACTGGTTGCAATTACTCGTTTTATACGATGGAAAAACTGTTGTATTTATATTGTATTTTTAACATCTGGCGCTGACTTCTAAGGTACTAACTATTCGATCTAGTGAAGCAACGCCCTAGAGTGAAGCCTATGTTGCCCGGAACGTAGAATTGGCCATCAACTTCAAACTGGTTGCAATTACACCTGTTATATGATGGAAACACTGTTGTATTTTTTTTTGCATTTTATGGTTCGGGCGTTGACTTCTAAGGCCCTACATATTCAATCTGTTGGAGCAACGCCCTAGAGTGAAGCCTAGGTTGCCCGGAACGTAGAAATGACCATAACTTTCACACTGGTTGCTATTATTCGTTTTATACGATGGAAAAACATTTATATTTACATTGTATTTTATGCTTCTGGCGTTGACTTCTTAGGCCCTAACTATTCGGTCTGGTGGAACAACGCCCTAGAGTGAAGCCTAGGTTGCCTGGAACGTAGAATTGGCCATCACTTTCAAACTGGTTGCAATTATTCCTGATATATGATGGAAACACTGTTGTATTTTTTTTGCATTTTATGGTTCGGGCGTTGACTTCTAAGGCCCTAACTATTCAATCTGTTGGAACAACGCCCTAGGGTGAAGCCTAGGTCGCTCGGAAAGTAGAAATGACCATAAGTATCATACTGGTTGCAATTATTCGTGTTATACGATGGACAAACTGTTGTATTTATATTGTATTTTATGCTTCTGGCGTTGACTTCTAAGGCACTAACTATTCGATCTGGTGGAGCAACGCCCTAGAGTGAAGCCTAGGTTGCCCGGAACGTAGAATTGGCCATCACTTTCAAACTGGTTGCAATTATTCCTGATATATGATGGAAACACTGTTGTATTTTTTTTGCATTTTATGGTTCGGGCGTTGACTTCTAAGGCCCTAACTATTCAATCCGTTGGAGCAACACCCTAGGGTGAAGCCTAGGTTGCTCGGAATGTAGAAATGACCATAAGTTTCATACTAGTTGCAATTATTCGTTTTATACGATGGAAAAACTGTTGTATTTATATTGTATTTTATGCTTCTGGCGTTCACTTCTTAGGCCCTAACTATTCGATCTGGTGGAGCAACGCCCTGGGGTGGAACGTAGGTTGCCCGGAACGTAGAATTGGCCATCACTTTCAAACTGGTTGCAATTATTCCTGATATATGATGGAAACACTGTTGTATTGTTATTGCATTTTATGCTTCGGGCGTTGACTTCTAAGGCCCTAACTATTCAATCTGTTGGACCAACGCCCTAGGGTGAAGCCCAGCTTGCCCGGAAAGTAGAAATGACCATATGTTTCATACTGGTTGTAATTATTCGTTTTATACGATGGAAAAGCTGTTGCATTTATATCGTATTTTATGCTTCTGGCGTTGACTTCTTAGGCCGTAACTATTCGGTCTGGTGGAGCAACGCCCTGTAGTGAAACCTAGGTTGCCCGGCACGTTGAATTGGCCATCACTTTTAAACTGGTTGCAATTATTCCTGACATATGATGGAAACACTGTTGTATTTTTTTTGCATTTTATGGTTCGGGCGTTGACTTCTAAGGCCCTAACTATTCAATCTGTTGGAGCAACGCCCTAGGGTGAAGCCTAGGTTGCTCGGAAAGTAGAAATGACCATAAGTATCATACTGGTTGCAATTATTCGTTTTATACGATGGAAAAACTGTTGTATTTATATTGTATTTTATGCTTCTGGCGTTGACTTCTAAGGCACTATCTATTCGATCTGGTGGAGCAACGCCCTAGAGCGAAGCCTAGGTTGCCCGGAACGTAGAATTGGCCATCACTTTCAAACTGGTTGCAATTATTCCTGTTATATGATGGAAACACTGTTGTATTTTTTTTGCATTTTATGGTTCGGGCGTTGACTTCTAAGGCCCTAACTATTCAATCTGTTGGAGCAACGCCCTAGAGTGAAGCCTAGGTTGCCCGGAACGTAGAATTGGCCATCACTTTCAAACTGGCTGCAATTATTCCTGATATATGATGGAAACACTGTTGTATTTTTTTTGCATTTTATGTTTCGGGCGTTGACTTCTAAGGCCTTAACTATTCAGTCTGTTGGAGCAACGCCCTAGGGTGAAGCCTAGGTTGCTCGGAAAGTAGAAATGTCCATAAGTTTCATACTGGTTGCAATTATTCGTTTTATACCATGGAAGAACAGTTGTATTTATATTGTATCTTATGCTTCTGGCGTTGACTTCTAAGGCACTAACTATTCGATCTGGTGGAGCAACGCAATAGTGTGATGCCTAGCTTGCCGGAACGTAGAATCGGCCATCAACTTCAAACTGGTTGCAATTACACCTGTTATATGATGGAAACACTGTTGTATTTTTTTTTGCATTTTATGGTTCGGGCGTTGACTTATAAGGCCCTACGTATTCAATCTGTTTGAGCAACGCCCTAGAGTGAAGCCTAGGTTGCCCGGAACGTAGAAATGACCATAACTTTCACACTGGTTGCTATTATTCGTTTTATACGATGGAAAAACTGTTATATTTACATTGTATTTTATGCTTCTGGCGTTGACTTCTTAGGCCCTAACTATTCGGTCTGGTGGGACAACGCCCTAGAGTGAAGCCTAGGTTGCCTGGAACGTAGAATTGGCCATCACTTTCAAACTGGTTGTAATTATTCCTGATATATGATGGAAACACTGTTGTATTTTTTTTGCATTTTATGGTTCGGGCGTTGACTTATAAGGCCCTAACTATTCAATCTGTTGGAGCAACGCCCTAGGGTGAAGCCTAGGTCGCACGGAAAGTAGAAATGCCCATAAGTATCATACTGGTTGCAATTATTCGTTTTATACGATGGACAAACTGTTGTATTTATATTGTATTTTATGCTTCTGGCGTTGACTTCTAAGGCACTAACTATTCGATCTGGTGGAGCAACGCCCTAGAGTGAAGCCTAGGTTGCCAGGAACGTAGAATTGGCCATCACTTTCAAACTGGTTGCAATTATTCCTGATATATGATGGAAACACTGTTGTATTTTTTTTGCATTTTATGGTTCAGGCGTTGACTTCTAAGGCCCTAACTATTCAATCTGTTGGAGCAACGCCCTAGGGTGAAGCCTAGGTCGCTCGGAAAGTAGAAATGCCCATAAGTATCATACTGGTTGCAATTATTCGTTTTATACGATGGACAAACTGTTGTATTTATATTGTATTTTATGCTTCTGGCGTTGACTTCTAAGGCACTAACTATTCGATCTGCTGGAGCAACGCCCTAGAGTGAAGCCTAGGTTGCTCTGAAAGTAGAAATGACCATAAGTTTCATACTGGTTGCAATTATTCGTTTTATACGATGGAAAAACTGTTGTATTTATATTGTATTTTATGCTTCTGGCGTTGACTTGTAAGGCCCTAGCTGTTCGATCTAGTGGAGCAACGCCCTAGAGTGAAGCCGAGGTTGCCTGTTAAGGAGAAATGACCATGACTTTCAAACTGGTTGCAATTAATCCTTTTATACGATGGAAAAGCTGTTGTATTTATATCGTATTTTATGCTTCTGGCGTTTACTTCTAAGGACCTAACTATTCGATCTGGCGGAGCAACGACCTAGAGTGAAGCCTAGGTTGCTCGGAATATAGAAATGACCATAACTTTCACACTGCTTGAAATTATTCGTTTTATACGATGGAAACGCTGTTGTATTTATATTGTATTTTATGCCTCTGGCGTTGACTTCTAAGGCCGTAGCTATTAGATGTGGTGGACCAACGGCCTAGAGTGACGCCTAGGGTGCTCGGAACGTAGAAATGACCATTACTTTCACACTGGTTGCAATTATTCGTTTTTATACGATGGAAAAGATGATGTATTTATATTGTATTTTATGCTTCTGGCGTTGACTTCTAAGGCCCTAGCAATTCGATCTAGTGGAGCAACGCCCTAGAGTGAAGCCTAGGTTGGCCGGAACGTAGAAATGACCATCACTTTCAAACTGGTAGCAATTAATCCTGTTATACGATGGAAAAACTGTTGTATTTTTATTGCATTTTATGCATCGGGCGTTGACTTCTAAGGCCCTAACAACTCAATCTGTTGGAGCAACGCCCTAGGGTGAAGCCTAGGTTGCCCGGAAAGTAGAAATGACGTTAACCTTCATACTGGTTGCAATTACTCGTTTTATACGATGGAAAAACTGTTGTATTTATATTGTATTTTTAACATCTGGCGCTGACTTCTAAGGTACTAACTATTCGATCTAGTGAAGCAACGCCCTAGAGTGAAGCCTATGTTGCCCGGAACGTAGAATTGGCCATCAACTTCAAACTGGTTGCAATTACACCTGTTATATGATGGAAACACTGTTGTATTTTTTTTTGCATTTTATGGTTCGGGCGTTGACTTCTAAGGCCCTACATATTCAATCTGTTGGAGCAACGCCCTAGAGTGAAGCCTAGGTTGCCCGGAACGTAGAAATGACCATAACTTTCACACTGGTTGCTATTATTCGTTTTATACGATGGAAAAACTTTTATATTTACATTGTATTTTATGCTTCTGGCGTTGACTTCTTAGGCCCTAACTATTCGGTCTGGTGGAACAACGCCCTAGAGTGAAGCCTAGGTTGCCTGGAACGTAGAATTGGCCATCACTTTCAAACTGGTTGCAATTATTCCTGATATATGATGGAAACACTGTTGTATTTTTTTTGCATTTTATGGTTCGGGCGTTGACTTCTAAGGCCCTAACTATTCAATCTGTTGGAACAACGCCCTAGGGTGAAGCCTAGGTCGCTCGGAAAGTAGAAATGACCATAAGTATCATACTGGTTGCAATTATTCGTGTTATACGATGGACAAACTGTTGTATTTATATTGTATTTTATGCTTCTGGCGTTGACTTCTAAGGCACTAACTATTCGATCTGGTGGAGCAACGCCCTAGAGTGAAGCCTAGGTTGCCCGGAACGTAGAATTGGCCATCACTTTCAAACTGGTTGCAATTATTCCTGATATATGATGGAAACACTGTTGTATTTTTTTTGCATTTTATGGTTCGGGCGTTGACTTCTAAGGCCCTAACTATTCAATCCGTTGGAGCAACACCCTAGGGTGAAGCCTAGGTTGCTCGGAATGTAGAAATGACCATAAGTTTCATACTAGTTGCTATTATTCGTTTTATACGATGGAAAAACTGTTGTATTTATATTGTATTTTATGCTTCTGGCGTTCACTTCTTAGGCCCTAACTATTCGATCTGGTGGAGCAACGCCCTGGGGTGGAACGTAGGTTGCCCGGAACGTAGAATTGGCCATCACTTTCAAACTGGTTGCAATTATTCCTGATATATGATGGAAACACTGTTGTATTGTTATTGCATTTTATGCTTCGGGCGTTGACTTCTAAGGCCCTAACTATTCAATCTGTTGGACCAACGCCCTAGGGTGAAGCCCAGCTTGCCCGGAAAGTAGAAATGACCATATGTTTCATACTGGTTGTAATTATTCGTTTTATACGATGGAAAAGCTGTTGCATTTATATCGTATTTTATGCTTCTGGCGTTGACTTCTTAGGCCGTAACTATTCGGTCTGGTGGAGCAACGCCCTGTAGTGAAACCTAGGTTGCCCGGCACGTTGAATTGGCCATCACTTTTAAACTGGTTGCAATTATTCCTGACATATGATGGAAACACTGTTGTATTTTTTTTGCATTTTATGGTTCGGGCGTTGACTTCTAAGGCCCTAACTATTCAATCTGTTGGAGCAACGCCCTAGGGTGAAGCCTAGGTTGCTCGGAAAGTAGAAATGACCATAAGTATCATACTGGTTGCAATTATTCGTTTTATACGATGGAAAAACTGTTGTATTTATATTGTATTTTATGCTTCTGGCGTTGACTTCTAAGGCACTATCTATTCGATCTGGTGGAGCAACGCCCTAGAGCGAAGCCTAGGTTGCCCGGAACGTAGAATTGGCCATCACTTTCAAACTGGTTGCAATTATTCCTGTTATATGATGGAATCACTGTTGTATTTTTTTTGCATTTTATGGTTCGGGCGTTGACTTCTAAGGCCCTAACTATTCAATCTGTTGGAGCAACGCCCTAGGGTGAAGCCTAGCTTGCTCGGGAAGTAGAAATGACCATAAGCTTCATACTGGATGCAATTATTCGTTTTATACGATCGAAAAGCTGTTGTATTTATATCGTGTTCTATGCTTCTGGCGTTGACTTCTTAGGCCGTAACTATTCGGTCTGGTGGAGCAACGCCCTGTAGTGAAACCTAGGTTGCCCGGAACGTAGAATTGGCCGTCACTTTCAAACTGGTTGCAATTATTCGTTTTATACGATGGAAAAAATGATGTATTTATATTGTATTTTATGCTTCTGGCGTTGACTTCTAAGGCACTAACTATTCGATCTGGTGGAGCAACGCCCTAGAGTGAAGCCTAGGTTGCCCGGAACGTAGAATTGTCCATCACTTTCAAACTGGTTGCAATTATTCCTGTTATATGATGGATACACTGTTGTATTTTTATTGCATTTTATGCTTCGCGCGTTGACTTCTAAGGCGTTGACTCTAGAGAGACGGTTAATCGGCAAATAAACGAGTGGATATGCGACGGCATAGTACAACCCTCTCTTTCGGAGTATGCAAGCCCAGTGGTTCTTGTTAAAAAGAAGGACGGTACTCCTCGCTTGTGCGTCGATTTCCGACAACTGCATGCTAAAATCGTTCGCAACCGATACCCCCTTCCACTGATCGAGGATCAATTAGATTTTTTACGGGACGCAACCATTTACAGCACGTTAGACTTGCGGAACGCGTTCTTTCACGTCACAGTCGAACCAGAAAGCCGAAAATATACGTCCTTCGTAGTACCCGACGGGCAATACGAAGTTCTAAAAGTACCATTCGGCTTATGTAACTCGCCTGCTGTTTTTCAAAGGTTCGTGAACGTTGCGTTTAAAGACCTCATTGCGGGGAGGGTCGTCTTAACATACATCGACGATTTGGTAGTACCCGCGACAGATTACGAAAGCGCCAAGCAACGATTGATAAGCGTCCTTAAACGAGCGTCAGAATGCGGTCTAATAATAAACTGCTCCAAATGCGAACTTTTGAAGACGCGGGTGGAGTACCTCGGACATGTAGTGGAAGGAGGCACGGTGCGCCCTTCGGAAAACAAAGCGAAGTCGGTAGCCCGTTTCCCCGCACCGACGACGATTAAACAACTGCAGAGCTTTCTTGGGCTAGCCGGATACTTCCGGAAATTCATTCCGGAATATTCTACATTGGCGCGTCCACTAACACGACTATTAAAAGCCGATGTGCCCTTCCGGTTCGGGTCGGAAGAGCAGAACGCATTTCAGTCGCTCAAGGAAGCTCTACTCAAGAAACCAGTTCTGCGAATTTACTGGCCCGAGCGGGAAACAGAGCTACACACGGACGCGTCTATACACGGCTACGGGGCAATATTACTACAGCGTGATAGCGAGGACGGTGCGTTTCACCCCGTGTATTACGCGAGCGGGATGACAACAGCAGCGGAACAACGATATCCGATCTACGAGCTAGAGGTGCTGGAAATCGTAAGGGCATTAAAGAAATTCAGGGTTTATTTGCTCGGCATTCCATTCAAAATAGTGACAGATTGTCGGGCATTCGCGTTGACCATGCGGAAAAAAGACCTCTGTGTTAGGGTGGCACGCTGGGCGTTACTGCTCGGGGAATTCGAATACTCGATCGAGCACCGACCCGGAACCGCGATGAAACACGTTGACGCGCTTAGTCGTAATCCCACGTTGGGCTGTCTCGCGGTAGAGAGCGAAGATAGCGTTACGGCGCGAATCCGTAAGGCCCAGGAACGCGACGACGACCTACGGAAAATAATACAGGGCGTTAACAAACGAGGAATCGACGGCTACGTGACGAAACGAGGGCTTCTCTTACGCGAAGTAGACGGCGAGTTGCGCATCGTGGTACCTAGGGGAATGCAAACGCAGGTCACTCGCAGGGCACACGAGAACGGACATTTTTCGATCGCGAAGACGGAGGCACTACTACGACGCGACTATTGGTTCCCCGCCATGCGGTCAAAGATCGAAAAAATTGTGAATATCTGCGTGGATTGCATCCTTGCGGAGCGTAAGAAGGGACGACAGGAAGGGTTGTTGCACGCGATCGAAAAGGGAGACCGACCGCTCGAAACGTACCACGTTGACCATCTCGGCCCCCTTCCCTCCACCAAGAAACAGTATGCGAATATCTTCGTCGTGGTAGATGCGTTCACGAAATTTGTGTGGCTGTACGCCACAAAGACGACGAATTCCATGGAGGTTACGGACCGATTACGAAAACAGGCGACGGTTTTTGGAAATCCGCGGCGGATAATTTCCGACCGGGGAACGGCATTCACTTCACAGGTCTTCAAGGACTACTGCCGTGACCAAGGGATCGAACACATCCTTATCGTTACGGGCGTACCGCGAGGAAATGGGCAGGTGGAACGAGTAAATCGGACGTTGATACCGCTCCTGACGAAAGCGTCCGCCCCGCACCCCGCAGAATGGTATAAGCACCTTCCAACGGTGCAGCAGTTCTTGAACAGCACCACCCACCGGAGTACGGGAGTATCCCCTTTCTCCCTGCTCTTTGGGACGCGAATGCATTTGAAGAATGATCCGCAGGTAAAAGAGCTCATCGAGGATGAGCTAACGAACTTGTTTCAGGCCGACCGCGATGAAATACGCCAGCAGGCGAAAGAGAGACTGCGACGTATCCAGCAGGAAAATCGCAAGCAGTACGATAAGCGACGGAAAAGAGCCAGAGTCTACCAGGAAGGCGACCTGGTGGCGATCCAGCGGACGCATTCCGCTCCCGGGCTGAAGCTGGCCGGGAAGTTCCTGGGTCCGTATGAGATCACGCGGGCACTGCGAAATGACCGCTACCTGGTGGCTAAGGTCGGCGAACATGAGGGACCACGGTCAACGTCAACGTCCGCGGACCATCTGAAACCGTGGATCGAGGACAGTGACGATAGTGGGAGAGGAGACGAAGACAATGAAATTGAAGACGGCATCTGAGGCCATATGCCTCTTCAGGACGGCCGAGTGTAGGATGTGAACACTGACGCGAGTGCGAGTGTGTGTGTGTGTTTGAGTGTGTGTGTGTGTGCTAGAGTAAAGGATACCCAGATTAGGCGAGAATATTCGAGAACATTCGATCGGCGTAAAACAAAAGACCGCACCCGCGGCGAGCGGAGTCAGAGCGACGCGGGTCAACAAGCTAGTACGAAAAACGATACGATCACGACGACAACAGGGTTACGAAACGTCTAAACGAAACGTCTATTAATTGTACTTTTATGTCGCATACTTGTCTTAATAAATACATATTAACAATTCTATTCCTACAATTGTAACTATTCGGTCTGGTGGAGCAACGCCCTGGAGTGAAACCTAGGTTGCCCGGAACGTAGAATTGGCCATCACTTTCAAACTGGTTGCAATTATTCCTGATATATGATGGAAACACTGTTGTATTTTTTTTGCATTTTATGGTTCGGGCGTTGACTTCTAAGGCCCTAACTATTCAATCTGTTGGAGCAACGCCCTAGGGTGAAGCCTAGGTTGCTCGGAAAGTAGAAATGTCCATAAGTTTCATACTGGTTGCAATTATTCGTTTTATACGATGGAAAAACTGTTGTATGTATATTGTATTTTATACTTCTGGCGTTGACTTCTAAGGCACTAACTATTCGATCTGGTGGAGCAACGCAATAGAGTGATGTCTAGGTTGCCCGGGACGTAGAATTGGTCATCAATTTCAAACTGGTTGCAATTATACCTGTTATATGATGGAAACACTGCTGTATTTTTTTTGCATTTTATGGTTCGGGCGTTGACTTCTAAGGCCCTAACTATTCAATCCATTGGTGCAACGCCCTAGGGTGAAGCCTAGGTTGCTCGGAAAGTAGAAATGACCATACGTTTCATACTGGTTGAAATTATTCGTTTTATACGATGGAAAAACTGTTGTATTTATATTGTATTCTATGCTTCTGGCGTTGACTTCTAAGGCACTAACTATTCGATCTGGTGGAGCAACGCCCTAGAGTGAAGCCTAGGTTGCCCGGAACGTAGAATTGGCCATCACTTTCAAACTGGTTGCAATTATTCCTGATATATGATGGAAACACTGTTGTATTTTTTTTGCATTTGATGGTTCTGGCGTTGACTTCTAAGGCCCTAACTATTCAATCCGTTGGAGCAACGCCCTAGGGTGAAGCCTAGGTTGCTCGGAAAGTAGAAATGTCCATAAGTTTCATACTGGTTGCAATTATTCGTTTTATACGATGGAAAAGCTGTTGTATTTATATCATATTTTATGCTTCTGGCGTTGACTTCTTAGGCCGTAACTATTCGGTCTGGTGGAGCAACGCCCTGGATCGAAACCTAGGTTGCCCGGAACGTAGAATTGGCCATCACTTTCAAACTGGTTGCATCTATTCCTGATATATGATGGAAACACTGTTTTTTTTTTTTGCATTTTATGGTTCGGGCGTTGACTTCTAATGCCCTAACTATTCAATCTGTTGGAGCAACGCCCTAGGGTGAAGCCTATGTTGCTCGGAAAGTAGAAATGTCCATAAGGTGCATACTGGTTGCAATTATTCGTTTTATACGATGGAAAACTGTTGTATTTATATTGTATTTTATGCTTCTGGCGTTGACTTCTAAGGCGCTAACAATTCGATCTGGTGGAGCAACGCAATAGAGTGATGCCTAGGTTGCCCGGAACGTAGAATTGGCCATCAATTTCAAACTGGTTGCAATTATACCTGATATATGATGGAAACACTGTTGTATTTTTTTTTGCATTTTATGGTTCGGGCGTGAATTCTAAGGCCCTAACTATTCAATCTGTTGGAGCAACGCCCTAGGGTGAAGCCTAGGTTGCTCGGAAAGTAGAAATGACCATAAGTTTCATACTGGTTGCAATTATTCGTTTTATACGATGGAAAAACTGTTGTATTTATATTGTATTTTATGCTTCTGGCGTTGACTTCTAAGGCACTAACTATTCGATCTGGTGGAGCAACGCCCTAGGGTGAAGCCTAGGTTGCCCGGAACGTAGAATTGATCCTCACTTTCAAACTGCTTGCAATTATTCCTGTTATATGATGGATACACTGTTGTATTTTTATTGCATTTTATGGTTCGGGCGTTGACTTCTAAGGTCCTAACTATTCAATCTGTTGGCGCAACGCCCTAGGGTGAAGCCTAGCTTGCTCGGAAGGTAGAAATGACCATAAGTTTCATACTGGTTGCAATTATTCGTTTTATACGATGGAAAAGCTGTTGTATTTTTATCGTATTTTATGCTTCTGGCGTTTACTTCTTAGGCCGTAACTATTCGGTCTGGTGAAGCAACGCCCTGGAGTGAAACCTAGGTTGCCCGGAACGTAGAATTGATCATCACTTTCAAGCTGGTTGCAATTATTCCTGATATATGATGGAAACACTGTTGTATTTTTTTTTGCATTCTATGGTTCGGGCGTTGACTTCTAAGGCCCTAACTATTCAATCTGTTGGAGCAGCGCCCTAGGGTGAAGCCTAGGTTGCTCGGAAGGTAGAAATGACCATAAGTTTCATACTGGTTGCAATTATTCGTTTTATACGATGGAAAAGCTGTTGGATTTATATTGTATTTTATGCTTCTGGCGTTGACTTCTAAGGCACTATCTATTCGGTCTGGTGAAGCAAGGCCCTAGAGCGAAGCCTAGGTTGCCCGGAACGTAGAATTGGCCATCACTTTCAAACTGGTTGCAATTATTCCTGTTATATGATGGAAACACTGTAGTATTTTTATTGCATTTTATGCTTCGGGCGCTGACTTCTAAGGCCCTAACTATTCAATCTGTTGGAGCAACGCTGTAGGGTGAAGCCTAGCTTGCTCGGAAAGTCGAAATGTCCATAAGTTTCATACTGGTTGCAATTATTCGTTTTATACGATGGAAAAGCTGTTGTATTTATATCATATTTTATGCTTCTGGCGTTGACTTCTTAGGCCGTAACTATTCGGTCTGGTGGAGCAACGCCCTAGAGTGAAGCCTAGGTTGCCCGGAACGTAGAATTGTCCATCACTTTCAAACTGGTTGCAATTATTCATGTTATATGATGGATACACTGTTGTATTTTTATTGCATTTTATGCTTCGCGCGTTGACTTCTAAGGCGTTGACTCTAGAGAGACGGTTAATCGGCAAATAAACGAGTGGATATGCGACGGCATAGTACAACCCTCTCTTTCGGAGTATGCAAGCCCAGTGGTTCCTGTTAAAAAGAAGGACGGTACTCCTCGCTTGTGCGTCGATTTCCGACAACTGAATGCTAAAATCGTTCGCAACCGATACCCCCTTCCACTGATCGAGGATCAATTAGATTTTTTACGGGACGCAACCATTTACAGCACGTTAGACTTGCGGAACGCGTTCTTTCACGTCACAGTCGAACCAGAAAGCCGAAAATATAAGTCCTTCGTAGTACCCGACGGGCAATACGAATTTCTAAAAGTACCATTCGGCTTATGTAACTCGCCTGCTGTTTTTCAAAGGTTCGTGAACGTTGCGTTTAAAGACCTCATTGCGGAGAGGGTCGTCTTAACGTACATCGACGATTTGGTAGTACCCGCGACAGATTGCGAAAGCGCCAAGCAACGATTGATAAGCGTCCTTAAGCGAGCGTCAGAATGCGGTCTAATAATAAACTGGTCCAAATGCGAACTTTTGAAGACGCGGGTGGAGTACCTCGGACATGTAGTGGAAGGAGGCACGGTGCGCCCTTCGGAAAACAAAGCGAAGTCGGTAGCCCGTTTCCCCGCACCGACGACGATTAAACAATTGCAGAGCTTTCTTGGGCTAGCCGGATACTTCCGGAAATTCATTCCGGAATATTCTACATTGGCGCGTCCACTAACACGACTATTAAAAGCCGATGTGCCCTTCCGGTTCGGGTCGGAAGAGCAGAACGCATTTCAGTCGCTCAAGGAAGCTCTACTCAAGAAACCAGTTCTGCGAATTTACTGGCCCGAGCGGGAAACAGAGCTACACACGGACGCGTCTATACACGGCTACGGGGCAATATTACTACAGCGTGATAGCGAGGACGGTGCGTTTCACCCCGTGTATTACGCGAGCGGGATGACAACAGCAGCAGAACAACGATATACGATCTACGAGCTAGAGGTGCTGGAAATCGTAAGGGCATTAAAGAAATTCAGGGTTTATTTGCTCGGCATTCCATTCAAAATAGTGACAGATTGTCGGGCATTCGCGTTGACCATGCGGAAAAAAGACCTCTGTGTTAGGGTGGCACGCTGGGCGTTACTGCTCGAGGAATTCGAATACTCGATCGAGCACCGACCCGGAACCGCGATGAAACACGTTGACGCGCTTAGTCGTAATCCCACGTTGGGCTGTCTCGCGGTAGAGAGCGAAGATAGCGTTACGGCGCGAATCCGTAAGGCCCAGGAACGCGACGACGACCTACGGAAAATAATACAGGGCGTTAACAAACGAGGAATCGACGGCTACGTGACGAAACGAGGGCTTCTCTTACGCGAAGTAGACGGCGAGTTGCGCATCGTGGTACCTAGGGGAATGCAAACGCAGGTCACTCGCAGGGCACACGAGAACGGACATTTTTCGATCGCGAAGACGGAGGCACTACTACGACGCGACTATTGGTTCCCCGCCATGCGGTCAAAGATCGAAAAAATTGTGAATATCTGCGTGGATTGCATCCTTGCGGAGCGTAAGAAGGGACGACAGGAAGGGTTGTTGCACGCGATCGAAAAGGGAGACCGACCGCTCGAAACGTACCACGTTGACCATCTCGGCCCCCTTCCCTCCACCAAGAAACAGTATGCGAATATCTTCGTCGTGGTAGATGCGTTCACGAAATTTGTGTGGCTGTACGCCACAAAGACGACGAATTCCATGGAGGTTACGGACCGATTACGAAAACAGGCGACGGTTTTTGGAAATCCGCGGCGGATAATTTCCGACCGGGGAACGGCATTCACTTCACAGGTCTTCAAGGACTACTGCCGTGACCAAGGGATCGAACACATCCTTATCGTTACGGGCGTACCGCGAGGAAATGGGCAGGTGGAACGAGTAAATCGGACGTTGATACCGCTCCTGACGAAAGCGTCCGCCCCGCACCCCGCAGAATGGTATAAGCACCTTCCAACGGTGCAGCAGTTCTTGAACAGCACCACCCACCGGAGTACGGGAGTATCCCCTTTCTCCCTGCTCTTTGGGACGCGAATGCATTTGAAGAATGATCCGCAGGTAAAAGAGCTCATCGAGGATGAGCTAACGAACTTGTTTCAGGCCGACCGCGATGAAATACGCCAGCAGGCGAAAGAGAGACTGCGACGTATCCAGCAGGAAAATCGCAAGCAGTACGATAAGCGACGGAAAAGAGCCAGAGTCTACCAGGAAGGCGACCTGGTGGCGATCCAGCGGACGCATTCCGCTCCCGGGCTGAAGCTGGCCGGGAAGTTCCTGGGTCCGTATGAGATCACGCGGGCACTGCGAAATGACCGCTACCTGGTGGCTAAGGTCGGCGAACATGAGGGACCACGGTCAACGTCAACGTCCGCGGACCATCTGAAACCGTGGATCGAGGACAGTGACGATAGTGGGAGAGGAGACGAAGACAATGAAATTGAAGACGGCATCTGAGGCCATATGCCTCTTCAGGACGGCCGAGTGTAGGATGTGAACACTGACGCGAGTGCGAGTGTGTGTGTGTGTTTGAGTGTGTGTGTGTGTGCTAGAGTAAAGGATACCCAGATTAGGCGAGAATATTCGAGAACATTCGATCGGCGTAAAACAAAAGACCGCACCCGCGGCGAGCGGAGTCAGAGCGACGCGGGTCAACAAGCTAGTACGAAAAACGATACGATCACGACGACAACAGGGTTACGAAACGTCTAAACGAAACGTCTATTAATTGTACTTTTATGTCGCATACTTGTCTTAATAAATACATATTAACAATTCTATTCCTACAATTGTAACTATTCGGTCTGGTGGAGCAACGCCCTGGAGTGAAACCTAGGTTGCCCGGAACGTAGAATTGGCCATCACTTTCAAACTGGTTGCAATTATTCCTGATATATGATGGAAACACTGTTGTATTTTTTTTGCATTTTATGGTTCGGGCGTTGACTTCTAAGGCCCTAACTATTCAATCTGTTGGAGCAACGCCCTAGGGTGAAGCCTAGGTTGCTCGGAAAGTAGAAATGTCCATAAGTTTCATACTGGTTGCAATTATTCGTTTTATACGATGGAAAAACTGTTGTATGTATATTGTATTTTATACTTCTGGCGTTGACTTCTAAGGCACTAACTATTCGATCTGGTGGAGCAACGCAATAGAGTGATGTCTAGGTTGCCCGGGACGTAGAATTGGTCATCAATTTCAAACTGGTTGCAATTATACCTGTTATATGATGGAAACACTGCTGTATTTTTTTTGCATTTTATGGTTCGGGCGTTGACTTCTAAGGCCCTAACTATTCAATCCATTGGTGCAACGCCCTAGGGTGAAGCCTAGGTTGCTCGGAAAGTAGAAATGACCATACGTTTCATACTGGTTGAAATTATTCGTTTTATACGATGGAAAAACTGTTGTATTTATATTGTATTTTATGCTTCTGGCGTTGACTTCTAAGGCACTAACTATTCGATCTGGTGGAGCAACGCCCTAGAGTGAAGCCTAGGTTGCCCGGAACGTAGAATTGGCCATCACTTTCAAACTGGTTGCAATTATTCCTGATATATGATGGAAACACTGTTGTATTTTTTTTGCATTTGATGGTTCTGGCGTTGACTTCTAAGGCCCTAACTATTCAATCCGTTGGAGCAACGCCCTAGGGTGAAGCCTAGGTTGCTCGGAAAGTAGAAATGTCCATAAGTTTCATACTGGTTGCAATTATTCGTTTTATACGATGGAAAAGCTGTTGTATTTATATCATATTTTATGCTTCTGGCGTTGACTTCTTAAGCCGTAACTATTCGGTCTGGTGAAGCAACGCCCTGGAGTGAAACCTAGGTTGCCCGGAACGTAGAATTGATCATCACTTTCAAGCTGGTTGCAATTATTCCTGATATATGATGGAAACACTGTTGTATTTTTTTTTGCATTCTATGGTTCGGGCGTTGACTTCTAAGGCCCTAACTATTCAATCTGTTGGAGCAGCGCCCTAGGGTGAAGCCTAGGTTGCTCGGAAAGTAGAAATGACCATAAGTTTCATACTGGTTGCAATTATTCGTTTTATACGATGGAAAAGCTGTTGGATTTATATTGTATTTTATGCTTCTGGCGTTGACTTCTAAGGCACTATCTATTCGGTCTGGTGAAGCAAGGCCCTAGAGCGAAGCCTAGGTTGCCCGGAACGTAGAATTGGCCATCACTTTCAAACTGGTTGCAATTATTCCTGTTATATGATGGAAACACTGTAGTATTTTTATTGCATTTTATGCTTCGGGCGCTGACTTCTAAGGCCCTAACTATTCAATCTGTTGGAGCAACGCCGTAGGGTGAAGCCTAGCTTGCTCGGAAAGTCGAAATGTCCATAAGTTTCATACTGGTTGCAATTATTCGTTTTATACGATGGAAAAGCTGTTGTATTTATATCATATTTTATGCTTCTGGCGTTGACTTCTTAGGCCGTAACTATTCGGTCTGGTGGAGCAACGCCCTGGAGCGAAACCTAGGTTGCCCGGAACGTAGAATTGGCCATCACGTTCAAAGTGGTTGCATCTATTCCTGATATATGATGGAAACACTGTTTTTTTTTTTTGCATTTTATGGTTCGGGCGTTGACTTCTAATGCCCTAACTATTCAATCTGTTGGAGCAACGCCCTAGGGTGAAGCCTATGTTGCTCAGAAAGTAGAAATGTCCATAAGTTTCATACTGGTTGCAATTATTCGTTTTATACGATGGAAAAACTGTTGTATTTATATTGTATTTTATGCTCCTGGCGTTGACTTCTAAGGCACTAACTATTCGATCTGGTGGAGCAACGCAATAGTGTGGTGCCTAGGTTGCCGGAACGTAGAATTGGCCATCAATTTCCAACTGGTTGCAATTATACCTGTTATATAATGGAAACACTGCTGTATTTTTTTTGCATTTTATGGTTCGGGCGTTGACTTCTAAGGCATTAACTATTCAATCCGTTGGAGTAACGCCCTAGGGTGAAGCCTAGGTTGCTCGGAAAGTAGAAATGACCATAAGTTTCATACTGGTTGCAATTATTCGTTTTATACGATGGAAAAACTGTTGTATTTATATTGTATTTTATAAATCTGGCGTTGACTTCTAAGGTACTAACTATTCGATCTAGTGGAGCAACGCCCTAGAGTGAAGCCTATGTTGCCGGAACGTAGAAATGACCATCACTTTCAAACAGGTTGCAATTATTCCTGTTATATGATGGAAAAACTGTTGTATTTTTATTGCATTTTATGCTTCGGGCATTCATTTCTATGGCCCTTACTATTCAATCTGTTGGAGCAACGCCATAGGGTGAAGCCTAGGTTGCCCGGAAAGTAGAAATGACCATAGCGTTCATACTGGTTAAAATTATTCGTTTTATATGATGGAAGAACTGTTGTATTTATATTGTATTTTATGCTTCTGGCGTTCCCTTCTTAGGCCCTAACTATTCGATCTGGTGGAACAACGGCCTAGGGTGAAGCCTAGCTTGCCCGGAACGTTGAAATAACCATAACTTTTACACTGGTAGCAATTATTCGTTTTATACTATGGAAAAACTGTTGTATCTATTTTGTATTTAATGCTTCGGGCGTTGGCTTCGAAGGCCCTAACTGTTTGATCTGGTGGAGCAACGCCCTAGAGTGAAACCTAGGTTGCCCGGAACGTAGAAATGACCATAACTTTCACACTGGTTGCAATTATTCCTGTTATATGATGGATACACTGTTGTATTTTTATTGCAATTTTTTGCTTCCGGCGTTGACTTCTAAGGTCCTAACTATTCAATCAGTTGGAGCAACGCCCTAGGGTGAAGCCTAGGTTGCTCGGAAAGTAGAAATGACCATAAGCTTCATACTGGCTGCAATTATTCGTTTTATACGATGGAAAAACTGTTGTATTTATATCGTATTTTATGCTTCTGGCGTTGACTTCTAAGGCACTAACTATTCGATCTGGTGGAGCAACGCCCTAGGGTGAAGCCTAGGTTGCCCGGAACGTAGAATTGATCATCACTTTCAAACTGCTTGCAATTATTCCTGTTATATGATGGATACACTGTTGTATTTTTATTGCATTTTATGGTTCGGGCGTTGACTTCTAAGGTCCTAACTATTCAATCTGTTGGAGCAACGCCCTAGGGTGAAGCCTAGCTTGCTCGGAAGGTAGAAATGACCATAAGTCTCATACTGGTTGCAATTATTCGTTTTATACGATGGAAAAGCTGTTGTATTTATATCGTATTTTATGCTTCTGGCGTTTACTTCTTAGGCCGTAACTATTCGGTCTGGTGAAGCAACGCCCTGGAGTGAAACCTAGGTTGCCCGGAACGTAGAATTGATCATCACTTTCAACCTGGTTGCAATTATTCCTGATATATGATGGAAACACTGTTGTATTTTTTTTTGCATTCTGTGGTTCGGGCGTTGACTTCTAAGGCCCTAACTATTCAATCTGTTGTAGCAGCGCCCTAGGGTGAAGCCTAGGTTGCTCGGAAAGTAGAAATGATCATAAGTTTCATACTGGTTGCAATTATTCGTTTTATACGATGGAAAAAGAGTTGTATTTATATTGTATTTTATGCTTCTGGCGTTGACTTCTAAGGCACTAACTATTCGATCTGGTGGAGCAACGCCCTAGGGTGAAGCCTGGCTTGCTCAGAAAGTAGAAATGACCATCACTTTCAAACTGGTCGCAATTATTCCTGTTATATGATGGAAACACTGTTGTATTTTTATTGTATTTTATGCTTCAGGCGTAGGCTTCTTAATCCGTAGCCATTCGATATGGTGGAGCACCGCCCTAGAGTGAAGCCTAGGTTGCTCGGAACGTAGAAATGACCACTACTTTCACACTGTTTGCAATTATTCATTTAACACGATGGAAAAGCTGTTGTATTTGTATCGTATTTTATGCTTCGGGCGTTGACTTCTTAGGCCCTAACATTTCGATCTAGTGGAGCAACGCCCTACAGTGAAGCCTAGCTTGCCCGGAACGTAGATATGACCATAATCTTCACACAGGTTGCAATTATTCGTTTTATACGGTGTAAAGGCTGTTGTATTTATTTTGTATTTTATTCTTCTGGTGTTGTCTTCTTAGGCCCTAACTGTTCGATCTGGTGGAACAACGCCGTAGAGTGAGGCCTAGGTTGCCCGGAACGTAGAAATGACCATTACTTTCACACTGTTTGCAATTATTCCTTTTATACGATGGAAAACTGTTGTATTTATATCGTATTTTATGCTTCTGGCGTTGACTTCTAAGGACCTAACTCTCCGATCTGGCGGAGCAACGCCCTAGAGTGAAGCCTAGGTTGCTCGGAATGTAGAAATGACCATAACTTTCATACTGGTTGCAATTATTCGTTTTACACGATGGAAAAGCTGTTGTATTTATATCGTATTTTATGCTTCTGGCGTTGACTTCTTAGGCCGTATCTATTCGGTCTGGTGGAGCAATGCCCTGGAGTGAAACCTAGGTTGCCCGGAACGTAGAATTGGCCATCACTTTCAAACTGGTAGCAATTATTCGTTTTATACAATGGAAAAACCGTTCTATTTATTTTGTGTTTTATGCTTCGGGCGTTGACTTCTAAGGCCCTAACAGTATGATCTGGTGGAGCAACGCCCTAGAGTGAAGCCTAGATTGCCCGGAACTTAGAAATGACCATAACTTTCACACTGGTTGCTGTTATTCGTTTTATACGATGGAAAAGCTGTTGTATTTATATCGTATTTTATGCTTCTGGCGTTGACTTCTTAGGCCGTAACTATTCGATCTGGTGGAGCAACGCCCTGGCGTGAAACTTAGGTTGCCCGGAACGTAGAATTGGCCACCACTTTCATACTGGTTGCAATTGTTCCTGTTATATGATGTAATCACTGTTGCATTTTTTTTGCATTTTATGGTTCGGGCGTTGACTTGTAAGGACCTAACTACTCAATCAGTTGGAGCAACGCCCTAGGGTGAAGCCTAGGTTGCTCGGAAAGTAGAAATGACCATAAGTTTCATACTGGTTGCAATTATTCGTTTTATACGATGGAAAAACTGTTGTATTTATATTGTATTTTATGCTTCTGGCGTTGACTTCTAAGGCACTAACTATTCGATATGGTGGAGCAACGCCCTAGAGTGAAGCCTAGGATGCCCGGAACGTAGAAATGACCATAACTTTTACACCGGTAGCAATAATTCGTTTTATACAATGGAAAAACCGTTCTATTTATTTGGTATTTTATGCTTCAGGCGTTGACTCTTAAGCTCCTAACTATTCAATCTGTTGCAGCAACGGCCTAGGGTGAAGCCTAGGTTGTCCGGATAGTATAAATGACCATAACTTTCACACTGGTTGCAATTATTCGTTTTATACGATGGAAAAGCTGTTGCATTTTTATTGTATTTTATTCATCTGGGGTTGACTTCTAAGGCCGTAGCTATTAGATGTGGTTGAGCAACGCCCTAGGGTGACGCCTAGGTTGCCCGGAACGTAGATATGACCATTACTTTCACAATGTTTGCAATTATTCATTTTATACGATGGAAAAACTGTTGTACTTATATTGTATTTTATTCTTCTGGCGTTGACCTCTTAGGCCTAACTATTCGATCTGGTGGAACAACGCCCTAGAGTGAAGCCTAGGTTGCCCGGAACAAGGAAATGACCATTACTTTCACACTGTTTGCAAATATACATTATATACGATGGAAAAGCTGTTGTATTTATATTGTATTTTATGCTTCTGGCGTTGACTTCTTACGACCTAACTATTTAATCTGGTAGAGCACCGCCCTAGAGTGAAGCATAGGTTCCCCGGAACGTAGAACATACCATTGCCTTCGCCCTGGTTGCAATTATTCCTGTTATACGATGGAAAAAATGTTGCATCTTTATTGTATTTTATGCTTCTAGCGTTGACTTCTAAGGCCCTAACTATTCAATCTGTTGGAGCAATGCCCTAGGCTGAAGCCTAGGTTGCCCGGAACGTAGAAATGACCATAACTTTCACACTGGTTGCCATTATTCGTTTTATACGACGGAAAAGCTGTTGTATTTATATCGTATTTTATGCTTCTGGCGTTGACTTCTTAGGCCCTAACTATTCCATCTGGTGGAACAACGCACTAGGGTGAACCCTAGGTTGCCCGGAACGTAGAAATGACAATAACCTTCACACTGATAGCAATTATTCGTTTTATACATGTAAGAACTGTTCTATTTATTTTGTATTTTATGCTTCTGGCGTTGACTTCTAAGGCCCTAACTATTCGATCTGGTGGTACAACGCCCTAGAGTGAAGCCTAGGTTGCCCGGGACGTAGGACATACCATTACATTCACACTGGCTGCAATTACTCCTGTTATACGATGGAAAAACTGTTGTACTTTTATTGTATTTTATGCTTCTGGCGTTTAATTCTAAGTCCCTAGCTATTCGATCTGGTGCGCCAACACCCTACAGTGAGGCCTAGGTTGCCCGGAACGTATATATGACCATAACCTACACACAGGTTGCAATTATTCGTTTTATACGATGGAAAGACTGTTCCATTTATTTTGTAGTTTATGCTTCTGGCGCTGACTTCTACGGCCCCAACTCTTCGATCTGGTGGAGCAATGCATCAGAGTTAAGTCTAGGATGCACGAAACGTCGAAATGATCATTACTTGCATACTGGTTGCAATTTGTCATGCTATACGATGGAAGAACTGTTGCATTTTTATTGTATTTTCTGCTTCTGGCTTTGACGTCTAAGGTCGTAGCTATTCAATCTGGTGGAGCAATGCCTCAGAGTTAAGTCTAGGATGCCCGGAACGGAGAAATGACCATAACTTTCACACTGATTGCAATAATTCGTTTTATACGATGGAAATCTGTTGTATTTATATCGTGTTTTATGTTTCTGGCGCGGAATTCTATGTCCCCAGCTATTCCATCTGGTGGAGCTACGTCCTAGAATGAAACCTAGGTTACCCGGAACGTAGAAATGACCATAACTTTCACACTGGTTGCAACTATCCATGCTATACAGTGGAATAACTGTTGCATCTTTATTGTATTTTATGCCGCTGGCGTTGACTTCTATGGCCCTACCTATTCGACTTGGTGGAGCAACACCCTACAGTGAAGCCTAGGTTGCCGGAAAGTAGAAATGACCATAACTTTCACACTGGTAGCAATTATTCGTTTTATACAATGAAAAAACTGTTCTATTTGTTTTGTATTTTTTGCTTCGGGCGTTGACTTCTAAGGCCCTAACTATTCGATCTGGTGGAGCAACGCCCTAGAGTGAAGCCTAGGTTGCCCGGAACGTAGAAATGACCAGAACTTTCACACTGGTTGCTATTATTCGTTTTATACGATGGAAAAACTGTTATATTTATATTGTATTTTATGATTCTGGCGTTGACTTCTAAGGCCCTAACTATTCAATCTGTTGGAGCAACGCCCTAGGGTGAAGCCTAGCTTGCCCGGAAAGTAGAAATACCCACAACTTTCATACTTGTTGCAAATATTCGTTTTATACGATGGAAAAACTGTTATATTTATATTGTATTTTATGCTTCTGGCGTTGACATCTTAGGCCCTAACTATTCGATCTGGTGGAACAACGCCCTAGAGTGATGCCTAGGTTGCCCAGAACGTAGAAATGACCATCACTTTCACACTGGTTGCAATTATTCCTGCTATACGATGGAAATACTCTTGTATATTTATTGTATTTTATGCTTCGGGCGTTGACATCTATGGCCCTAACTATTCGATCTGGTGGAACAACGCCCTAGGGTGAAGCCTAGGTTGCCGGAAAGTAGAAATGACCATAACTTTCACACTGGTAGCAATTATTCGTTTTATACAATGAAAAAACTGTTCTATTTATTTTGTATTTTTTGCTTCGGGCGTTGACTTCTAAGGCCCTAACTATTCGATCTGGAGGAGCAACGCCCTAGAGTGAAGCCTAGGTTGCCCGGAACGTAGAAATGACCAGAACTTTCACACTGGTTGCTATTATTCGTTTTATACGATGGAAAAACTGGTATATTTATATTGTATTTTATGATTCTGGCATTGACTTCTTAGGCCCTAACTTCTCGATCTGGTGGAACAACGCCCTAGAGTGAAGCCTAGGTTGCCCGGAACGTAGAAGTGAACATAACATTCACACTGGTAGTAATTATTCGTTTTTTACAATGGAAAAACTGTTCTATTTATTTTGTATTTTATGCTTCGGGCGTTGACTTCTATGGCCCTACCTATTCGATCTGGTGGAGCAACACCATACAGTCAAGCCTAGGTTGCCCGGAACGTAGATATGAAAAGAACATTCACACCGGTTGCAATTATTCATGCTATACGATGGAAAAACTGTTATATTTATATTGTATTTTATGCTTCTGGCGTTGACTTCTTAGGCCGTAGCTATTCGCTGTGGTGGAGCAACGCCCTAGAGTGAAGCCTAGGTTGCCCGGAACGTAGAAATGCCCATTACTTTCACACTCGTTGCAATTATTAGTTTTGTACGATGGAAAAACTGTTCTATTTATTTTGTATTTTATGCTTCGGGCGTTGACTTCTAAGGCCCTAACTATTCAATCTGTTGGAGCAACGCCCTAGAGTGAAACCTAGTTTGCCCGGAACGTAGATCTGACAATTACTTTCATACTGGTAGCAATTATTCGTTTTATACAATGGAAAAACTTTTCTATTTATTTTGTATTTTATGCTTCGGGCGTTGACTTCTAAGGCCCTAACAATTCGATCTGGTGGAACAACGACCTAGAGTGAGGCCTAGGTAGCCTGGAACATAGAAATGACCATCACTTTCAAACTGGTTGCAATTATTCCTGTTATATGATGGAAAAGCTGTTGTATTTTTATTAGATTTTATGCTTCGGGCATTGACCTCTAAGGTCCTAACTATTCAATCGGTTGGAGCAACGCCCTAGGGTGAAGCCTAGGTTGCCCGGAAAGTGGAAAAGACAATAACTTTCACACTGGTTGCAATTATTCGTTTTATACGATGGAAAAGCTGTTGCATCTTAATTGTATTTTATGCTTCTGTCGTTGACGTCTAAGGCCGTAGCTATTAGATGTGTTGCAGCAACGCACCAGAGTGACGCCGAGGTTGCCCGGAACGTAGAAATGACCATTACTTTCGCAATGTTTGCAATTATTCATTCTATACGATGGAAAAAGTGTTGTACTTATATTGTATTTTATGCTTCTGGCGTTGACTTCTTATGCCATAACTATTCCATCTGGTGGAACAACGCCCAAGGGTGAAGCCTAGGTTGCCCGGACCGTAGAAATGGAAATAACTTTCACACCGGTAGCAATTATTCGTTTTATACGATGGAAAAACAGTTCTATTTATTTTGTATTTTATGCTTCGGCTGTTGACTTCTAAGGCCCTAAGTATCCGATCTGTTGGAGCAACGCCCTAGGGTGAAGCCTAGGTTGCCGGAAAGTAGAAATGACCATAACTTTCATACTGGTTGCAATCATTCGTTATATGCGATGGAAAAACTGTTGTATTTATATTGTATTTTATGCATCGGGCGTTGACTTCTAAGCTCCTAACTATTCAATCTGTTGGAGCAACGTCCTAGGGTGAAGCCTAGGTTGCCCGGAACGTAGAAATGACCATTACTTTCGCAATGTTTGCAATTATTCATTCTATACGATGGAAAAAGTGTTGTACTTATATTGTATTTTATGCTTCTGGCGTTCACTTCCTAGGCCCTAACTATTCGATCTGGTGGAACAACGGCCAAGGGTGAAGCCTAGGTTGCCCGGAACGTAGAAATTACCATAACTTTCACACTGGTTGCAATTATTCGTTTTATACGACGGAAAAGCTGTTGTATTTATATCGTATTTTATGCTTCTGGCGTTGACTTCTTAGGGCCTAACTATTCGATCTGGTGGAACAACGAGCTAGAGTGAAGCCTAGGTTGCCTGGAACGTAGAAATGACCATAACTTTCACACTGGTAGCAATTATTCGTTTTATACAATGGAAAAACTGTTCTATTTATTTTGTATTTAATGCTTCGGGCGTTGGCTTCTAAGGCCCTAACTGTTTGATCTGGTGGAGCAACGCCCTAGAGTGACGCCTGGGGTGCTCGAAACGTAGAAATGACCATTACTTTCACACTGGTTGCAATTATTCGTTTTATACGATGGAAAAGCTGTTGTATTTATAACGTATTTTATGCTTCTGGCGTTGACTTCTTATGACCTAACTATTCGATCTGGTGGAGCAACGCCCTGGCGTGAAACCCAGGTTGCCCGGAACGTAGATATGACCATTACTTTCACAATGTTTGCAATTATTCATTTTATACGATGGAAAAACTGTTGTACTTATATTGTATTTTATTCTTCTGGCGTCGACCTCTTAGGCCCTAACTTTTCGATCTGGTGGAACAACGCCCTAGAGTGAAGCCTAGGTTGCCCGGAAAGTAGAAATGACCATAACTTTCATACTGGTAGCAATTATTCGTTTTATATGATGGAAAGACTGTTCCATTTATTTTGTAGTTTATGCTTCTGGCGCTGACTTCTACGACCCCAACTCTTCGATCTGGTGTAGCAACACATCAGAGTTAAGTCTAGGATGCCCGAAACGTCGAAATGATCATTACTTTCATACTGGTTGCAATTTGTCACGCTATACGATGGAAAAACTGTAGCATTTTTATTGTATTTTCTGCTTCTGGCTTTGACTTCTAAGGTCGTAGCTATTCGATCTGGTGGAGCAATGCCTCAGAGTTAAGTCTAGGATGCCCGGAACGGAGAAATGACCATAAATTTCACACTTGTTGCAATAATTCGTCTTATACGATGGAAAAGCTGTTGTATTTATATTGTACTTTATGCTTCTGGCGTTGGCTTCTAAGGCCGTAGCTATTAGACGTGGTGGAGCAACGCCCTCGAGTGACGCCTAGGTTGCTCGGAACGTAGAAATGACCATAACATTCACACTGGTAGCAATTATTCGTTTTATACAATGGAAAGACTGTTCTATTTATTTTGTACTTTGTGCTTCTGGCGTTAACTTCTTAGGCCCTAACTATTCGATCTGGTGGAGCAACGTCCTAGAGTGAAGCCTAGGTTGCCCGGAACGTAGAAATGACCATAACCTTCACACTGGTTACCATTATTCGTTTTATATGATGGAAAAGCTGTTGTATTTATATCGTATTTTATGCTTCTGGCGTTGACTTCTTAGGCCCTAACTATTCCATCTGGTGGAACAACGCACTAGGCTGAACCCTAGGTTGCCCGGAACGTAGAAATGACAATAACCTTCACACTGGTAGCAATTATTCGTTTTATACATGTAAGAACTGTTCTATTTATTTTGTATTTTATGCTTCTGGCGTTGACTTCTAAGGCCCTAACTATTCGATCTGGTGGTACAACGCCCTAGAGTGAAGCCTAGGTTGCCCGGAACGTAGGACATACCATTACATTCACACTGGCTGCAATTACTCCTGTTATACGATGGAAAAACTGTTGTACTTTTATTGTATTTTATGCTTCTGGCGTTTAATTCTAAGTCCCTAGCTATTCGATCTGGTGCGCCAACACCCTACAGTGAGGCCTAGGTTGCCCGGAACGTATATATGACCACAACCTACACACAGGTTGCAATTATTCGTTTTATACGATGGAAAGACTGTTCCATTTATTTTGTAGTTTATGCTTCTGGCGCTGACTTCTACGGCCCCAACTCTTCGATCTGGTGGAGCAATGCATCAGAGTTAAGTCTAGGATGCACGAAACGTCGAAATGATCATTACTTGCATACTGGTTGCAATTTGTCATGCTATACGATGGAAGAACTGTTGCATTTTTATTGTATTTTCTGCTTCTGGCTTTGACGTCTAAGGTCGTAGCTATTCAATCTGGTGGAGCAATGCCTCAGAGTTAAGTCTAGGATGCCCCGAACGGAGAAATGACCATAACTTTCACACTGATTGCAATGATTCGTTTTATACGATGGAAATCTGTTGTATTTATATCGTGTTTTATGTTTCTGGCGCGGAATTCTATGTCCCCAGCTATTCCATCTGGTGGAGCTACGTCCTAGAATGAAACCTAGGTTACCCGGAACGTAGAAATGACCATAACTTTCACACTGGTTGCAACTATCCATACTATACAGTGGAATAACTGTTGCATCTTTATTGTATTTTATGCCGCTGGCGTTGACTTCTATGGCCCTACCTATTCGATTTGGTGGAGCAACACCCTACAGTGAAGCCTAGGTTGCCGGAAAGTAGAAATGACCATAACTTTCACACTGGTAGCAATTATTCGTTTTATACAATGAAAAAACTGTTCTATTTGTTTTGTATTTTTTGCTTCGGGCGTTGACTTCTAAGGCCCTAACTATTCGATCTGGTTGAGCAACGCCCTAGAGTGAAGCCTAGGTTGCCCGGAACGTAGAAATGACCAGAACTTTCACACTGGTTGCTATTATTCGTTTTATACGATGGAAAAACTGTTATATTTATATTGTATTTTATGATTCTGGCATTGACTTCTTAGGCCCTAACTTCTCGATCTGGTGGAACAACGCCCTAGAGTGAAGCCTAGGTTGCCCGGAACGTAGAAGTGAACATAACATTCACACTGGTAGTAATTATTCGTTTTTTACAATGGAAAAACTGTTCTATTTATTTTGTATTTTATGCTTCGGGCGTTGACTTCTATGGCCCTACCTATTCGATCTGGTGGAGCAACACCATACAGTCAAGCCTAGGTTGCCCGGAACGTAGATATGAAAAGAACATTCACACCGGTTGCAATTATTCATGCTATACGATGGAAAAAATGTTGTATTTATATTGTTTTTTATGCTTCTGGCGTTGACTTCTAAGGCACTAACTATTCGATCTGGTGGAGCAACGCCCTAGAGTGAAACCGAGGTTTCCCGGAACGTAGAAATGACCATCACTTTCAAACTGGTTGCAATTATTCCCGTTATATGATGGAAAAACTGTTGTATTTTTATTGCATTTTATGCTTCCGGCGTTGACTTCTAAGGCCCTAACTATTCAATCTGTAGGAGCAACGCCCTAGGGTGTAGCCTAGGTAGCCCGTAAAGTGGAAATGACCATAGCTTTCATACTGGTTGCAATTATACGTTTTATATGATGGAAAAACTGTTGTATTTATATTGTATTTTATGCTTCTGGCGTTCACTTCTTAGGCCCTAACTATTCGATCTGGTGGAACAACGCCCTATGGTGAAGACTAGGTTGACCGGAACGGAGAAATGACCATAACTTCCACACCGGTAGCAATTATTCGTTTTACACGATGGAAAAACTGTTCTATTTATTTTGCGTTTTATGCATCGGGCGTTGACTTCTAAGGCCCTAACTATTCAATCTGTTGAAGCAACGTCCTAGAGTGAAGCCTAGGTTGCCCGGAACGTAGAAATGACCATAACTTTCACACTGGTTGCTATTATTCGTTCCATACGATGGAAAAACTGTTATATTTATACAGTATCTTATGCTTCTGGCGTTGACTTCTTAGGCCCTAACAATTCGATCTGGTGGAACAACGACCTAGAGTGAGGCCTAGGTAGCCCGGAACATAGAAATGACCATCACTGTCAAACTGGTTGCAATTATTCCTGTTATATGATGGAAAAACTGTTGTATTTTTATTGCATTTTATGCTTCGGGCATTGACTTCTAAGGTCATAACTATTCAATCTGTTGGAGCAACGCGCTAGGGTGAAGCCTAGGTTGCGCGGAAAGAAGAAATGACCATAACTTTCATACTGCTTGCAATTATTCGTTTTATACGATGGAAAAACTGTTGTATTTATATTGTATTTTATACTTCGGGCGTTGACTTCTAAGGCCCTAACTATTCAATCTGTTGGATCAACGCCTCAGAGTTAAGCCTAGGATGGCCGAAACGTCGAAATGGTCATTACTTTCGCACTGGTTGCAATTAGTCATGCTATACGATGGAAAATCAGTTGCATATTTATTGCATTTTATGCTTCTGGCGTTGACTTCTAAGGCCGTAGCTTTTAGCTGTGGTGGAGCAACGCCCTAGAGTGACGCCTAGGTTGCCCGGCACGTAGAAATGACCATTACTTTCACAATGTTTGCAATTATTCATTTAAACGATTGTAAACTGTTGTACTTATATTGCATTTTATTCTTCTGGCGTTGACTTCTTAGGCCCTAACTATTCGATCTGGTGGAACAACGCCCTAGAGTGAAGCCTAGGTTACCAGGAACGAAGAAATGACCATTACTTTCACCCTGTTTGCAAATATACATTATATACGATGGAAAGGCTGTTGTATTTATATTGTATTTTATGCTTCTGGCGTTGACTTCTTAGGCCCTAACTATTGAACCTGGTGGAGCACCGCCCTAGAGTGAAGCCTAGGTTGTCCGGAACGTAGAACACACCATTACCTTCACACTGGCTGCAATTATTCCTGTTATACGATCGAAAAACTGTTGCATCTTTATTGTATTTTATGCTTCTGGCGTTGACTTCTTAGGCCCTAACTGTTCCATCTGGTGGAACAACGCCCTAGGGTGAATCCTAGGTTGCCCGGAACGTAGAAATGACCAACTCTTTCACACTGGTAGCAATTATTCGTTTTATACCTGGAAAAGCTGTTATATATATATTGCATTTTATGCTTCTGGCATTGAATTCTAAGTCCCTAGCTATTCGATCTGGTGGAGCAACGCCATAGAGTGAAGCCTAGGCTGCCCGGAACGTAGTAATGACCATTGCTTTCACAATGTATGCAATTATTCATTTTATTCGGTGGAGAAGTTGTTGTACTTAGATTGTATTTTATTCTTCTGGCGTTGAATTCTAAGTCCCTAGCTATTCGATCAGGTGGAGCAACGCCCTGTAGTGAAACATGGATTACCCGGAACGTAGAAATGACCTGTACTTTCACACTGTTTGCAGTTATTCCTGTTATACGATGGAACAACTGTTGCATCTTAATTGTATTTTATGCTTCTGTCGTTGACTTCTTAGGCCCTAACTATTCGATCTGGTGGAGCATCGTCCTGGAGTGAAGTCTAGGTTGCCCGGAACGTAGAAATGACCATAACTTTCACACTGGTTACCATTATTCGTTTTATACGATGGAAAAGCTGTTGTATTTATATCGTATTTTATGCTTCTGGCGCTGATTTCTTAGGCCCTAACTATTCCATCTGGTGGAACAGCGCCCTAGGGTGAAGCCTAGGTTGCCCGGAACGTAGAAATGACCATAACTTTCACACTGGTAGCAATTATCCGTTTTATACCTGGAAAAGCTGTTATATATATATTGCATTTTATGCTTCTGGCATTGAATTCTAAGTCCCTAGCTATTCGATCTGGTGGAGCAACGCCATAGAGTGAAGCCTAGGCTGCCCGGAACGTAGTAATGACCATTGCTTTCACAATGTATGCAATTATTCATTTTATTCGGTGGAGAAGTTGTTGTACTTAGATTGTATTTTATTCTTCTGGCGTTGAATTCTAAGTCCCTAGCTATTCGATCAGGTGGAGCAACGCCCTGTAGTGAAACATGGATTACCCGGAACGTAGAAATGACCTGTACTTTCACACTGTTTGCAGTTATTCCTGTTATACGATGGAACAACTGTTGCATCTTAATTGTATTTTATGCTTCTGTCGTTGACTTCTTAGGCCCTAACTATTCGATCTGGTGGAGCATCGTCCTGGAGTGAAGTCTAGGTTGCCCGGAACGTAGAAATGACCATAACTTTCACACTGGTTACCATTATTCGTTTTATACGATGGAAAAGCTGTTGTATTTATATCGTATTTTATGCTTCTGGCGCTGATTTGTTAGGCCCTAACTATTCCATCTGGTGGAACAGCGCCCTAGGGTGAAGCCTAGGTTGCCCGGAACGTAGAAATGACCATAACTTTCACACTGGTAGCAATTATCCGTTTTATACGATGGAAAAGCTGTAGTATTTATATCGTATTTTATGCTTCTGGCGTTGACTTCTTAGGCCCTAACTATTCCATCTGGTGGAACAACGCCCTGGAGTGAAGCCTAGGTTGCCCGGAACATAGAAATGACCATAACTTTCACACTGGTAGCAATTATTCGTTTTATACATGGAAAAACTGTTCTATTTATTTTGTATTTTATGCTTCTGGCGTTGACTTCTAAGTCCCTACCTATTCGATCTGGCTGAGCAACACCCTACAGTGAAGCCTAAGTTGCTCGGAACGTAGTAATGACCATTACCATCACACTGTTTGCAATAATTCATTTTATAAGATGGCAAAGCTGTTGTATTTATATTGTATTTTATGCTTCTGGCGTTGACATCTAAGGACCTATCTCTTCGATTTGGTGGAGCAACGCCTCAGAGTTAAGCCTAGGATGCCCGAAACGTTGAAATGGTCATTACTTTCGCACTGGTTGCAATTAGTCATGCTATACGATGGAAAATCAGTTGCATATTTATTGTATTTTATGCTTCTGTCGTTGACTCCTAAGGCCGTAGCTGTTAGCTGTGGTAGAACAACGCCCTAGAGTGACGGCTAGGTTGCCCGGCACGTAGAAATGACCATTACTTTCACAATGTTTGCAATTATTCGTTTTATACGTTGGAAAATCTGTTGTATCTGTATCGTATTTTATGCTTCTGGCGTTGACATCTTAGGCCCCAACTATTCCATCAGGTGGAACAACGCCCTATGGTGTAGCCTAGGTTGCCCGGAACGTAGAAATGATCATAACTTTCACACTGGAAACAATTATTCGTTTTATACATGGAACAGCTGTTCTATTTGTTTTGTATTTTATGCTTCGGGCGTTGACTTCTAAGGCCCTAACTATTCGATCGGGTGGAGCAACTGCCTAGAGTGAAGCCTAGGTTGCCCGGAACGTAGAAATGACCATAACTTTCACACTGGTTACCATTATTCGTTTTATATGATGGAAAAGCTGTTGTATTTATATCGTATTTTATGCTTCTGGCGTTGACTTCTTAGGCCCTAACTATTCCATCTGGTGAAACAACGCACTAGGGTGAAGCCTAGGTTGCCTGGAACGTAGAAATAACCATAACTTTCACACTGGTAGCAATTATTCGTTTTATACATGGAAGAACTGTTCTATTTATTTTGTATTTTATGCTTCTGGCGTTGACTTCTAAAGCTCTAACTATTCGATCTGGTGGTACAACGCCCTAGAGTGAAGCCTAGGTTGCCCGGTACGTAGAAATGACCATCACTTTCACACTGGTTGCAATTATTCCTGTTAGACGATGGAAAAACTCTTGTATATTTATCGTATTTTATGCTCGAGCGTTGACTTCTATGGCCCTACCTATTCGATCTGGTGGAGCAACACCCTACAGTGAAGCCTAGTTTGTCAGGAACGTAGATATGACCATAACCTTCACACAGGTCGCTTTTATTCGTTTTATACGATTGAAAGACTGTTGTATTTATTTTGTAGTTTATGCTTCTGGCGTTGATTTCCAAGGCCCTAACACTTCGACCTGGTGGAGCAATGCCTCAGAGTTATGTCTCGGATGCCCGAAACGTCGAAATGATCGTTACTTTCACAATGGTTGCAATTATTCATGCTATACGATTGAAGATCTGTTGCATTTTTATTGTATTTTCTGCTTCTGTATTTGAAGTCTAAGGTCCTAGCTATTCGATCTGGAGGGGCAACGTCCAAGAGTGAAGCCCAGGTTGCCCGGAACGTAGTTATGACCATATCTTTCACACTGGTTGCAATTATTCCTGTTATACGATGAAAAAACTGTTGTATTTTTATTGCATTTTATGCTTCAGGCGTTGACTTCTGCGGCCGTAGCTATTCGATGTGGCGGAGTAACGCCCTAGAGTGAAACCTGGGTTACCCGGAACGTAGAAATGACCATATCCTTCACATAGGTTGCAATTATTCGTTTTATACGATTGAAAGACTGTTGTATTTATTTTGTAGTCTATGCTTCCGGCGTTGAATTCCAAGGCCCTAACACTTCGACCTGGTGGAGCAATGCCTCAGAGTTAAGTCTAGGATGCCCGAAACGTCGAAATGATCATTAATTTCTCACTGTTTGCAACTATTCATGCTATACGATGGAAAAACTGTTGCATCTTTATTGTTTTTTCTGCTTCAGGCTTTGACTTCTAAGGCACTAGCTATTCGATCAGGTGAGGCAACGTCCAAGAGGGAATCCTATGTTGCCCGGAACGTAGAAATGACCATAACTTTCACACTGGGTGCAATTATCCGTTTTATACGATGGAAAAGCTATTGTATTTATATTGTATTTAATGCTTCTGGCGTTGACTGCTTAGGCCCTAACTATTCGATCTTGTGGAGCAATGCCCCAGAGTTAAGCCTAGGATGCCCGAAACGTCGAAATGATCGTTACTTTCACACTGGTTGCAATTATTCATGCTATACGATTGAAGAACTGTTGCATTTTTATTGTATTTTCTGCTTCTGTATTTGAATTCTAAAGCCCTAGCTATTCGATCTGGTGGGGCAACGCCTCAGAGTTTTGCCTAGGATGCCCGAAACGTCGAAATGGTCATTACTTTCGCACTGGTTGCAATTATTCCTGTTATACGATGGTAAAACTGTTGTATTTTTATTGTATTGTATGCTTCAGGCGATGACTTCTAAGGCCCTAACTATCCGATCTGGTGGAACAACGCCCCAGAGTGAAGCCTAGGTTGCCCGCTACGTAGAAATGACCATCACTTTCACACTGGTTGCAATTATTCATGCTATACGATTGAAGAACTGTTGCATTTTTATTGTATTTTCTGCTTCTGTATTTGAAGTCTAAGGTCCTAGCTATTCGATCTGGTGGAACAACGCCCTAGAGTGAAGCCTAGGTTACCAGGAACGTAGAAATGACCATTACTTTCACACTGTTTGCAAATATACATTATATACGATGGAAAGGCTGTTGTATTTATATTGTATTTTATGCTTCTGGCGTTGACTTCTTAGGCCCTAACTATTTAACCTGGTGGAGCACCGCCCTAGAGTCAAGCCTAGGTTGCCCGGAACGTAGAACATACCATTACCTTCACACTGGTTGCAATTATTCCTGTTATACGATGGAAAAACTGTTGCATCTTTATTGTATTTTATGCTTCTGGCGTTGTCTTCTTAGACCCTAACTATTCCATCAGGTGGAACGACGCCCTAGGGTGAAGCCTAGGTTGCCCGGAACGTCGAAATGACCAACTCTTTCACACTGGTAGCAATTATTCGTTTTATGCATGGAAAAGCTGTTATATATATATTGCATTTTATGCTTCTGGCATTGAATTCTAAGTCCCTAGCTATTCGATCTGGTGGAACAACGCCCTAGGGTGAATCCTAGGTTGCCCGGAACGTAGAAATGACCAACTCTTTCACACTGGTAGCAATTATTCGTTTTATAGATGGAAAAGCTGTTATATATATATTGCATTTTATGCTTCTAGCATTGAATTCTAAGTCCCTAGCTATTCGAGCTGGTGGAGCAACGCCATAGAGTGAAGCCTATGTTGCCCGGAATGTGGAAATGACCATAACTTTCACACGGTTTGCCATTATTCGTTTTATACGATGGCAAAGCTGTTGTATTTATATTGTATTTTATGCTTCTGGCGTTGACTTCTAAGGCCCTATCTCTTCGATTTGGTGGAGCAACGCCCCAGAGTTAAGCCTAGGATGCCCGAAACGTCGAAATGGTCATTACTTTCGCACTGTTTGCAAATACACGTTATATACGATGGAAAGGCTGTTGTATTTATATTGTATTTTATGCTTCTGGCGTTGACTTCTTAGGCCCTAACTATTTAACCTGGTGGAGCACCGCCCTAGAGTGAAGCCTAGCTTCCCGGAACGTAGAACATACCATTACCTTCACACTGGTTGCAATTATTCCTGTTATACGATGACAAAACTGTTGTATTTTTATTGCATTTTATGCTTCAGGCGTTGACTTCTACGGCCGTAGCTATTCGATGTGGTGGAGTAATGCCCTAGAGTGAAACCTGGGTTGCCCGGATCGTAGAAATGACCATAACTTTCACACTGGTAGCCATTATTCGTTTTATACGATGGAAAATCTGTTGTATTTATATCGTATTTTATGCTTCTGGCGTTGACTTCTTAGGCCCCAGCTATTCCATCTGGTGGAACAACGCCCTACGGTGAGGCCTAGGTTGACCGGAACGTAGAAATGATCATAACTTTCACACTGGAATCAATTATTCGTTTTATGCATGGAACTGCTTTTCTATTTATTTTGTATTTTATGCTTCGGGCGCTGACTTCTAAGGCCCTAACTATTCGATCGGGTGGAACAACGGCCTAGAGTGAAGCCTAGGTTGCCCGGAACGTAGAAATGACCAGTACTTTCACACTGGTTGCAATTATTCCCGCTATAGGATGGAAAGACTGTTGTATTTTTTATTGTATTTTATGCTTCACGCGTTGACTTCTGAGGCCGTAGCTATTCGATGTGGTGGATGAACGCCATAGAGTGAAGCCTAGGTTGCTCGGAACGTAGAAGTGACCACTTCTTTCACACTGGTAGCAATTATTCGTTTTATACGATGGAAAAACTGTTTTATTTATTTTGTATTTTATGCTTCGGGCGTTGACTTCTAAGGCCCTAACTATTCGATATGGTGGAGCCACGCCCTAGAGTGAAACCTAGGTTACCCGGAACGTAGAAATAACCACTACTTTCACACTGTTTGCAGTTATTCCTGTTATACGATGGAAAAACTTTTGCATCTATAATGTATTTTACGCTTCCGGCGTTGACTTCTAAGGCCCTAGCTATTCGATTTGGTGGAGCAACGCCGTAGAGTGGGGCCTAGGTTGCCCGGTACGTAGAAATGTCCATTACTTTCACACTGTTTGCAAATATACATTATATACGATGGAAAATCTGTTGAATTTATGTTGCATTTTATGCTTCTGGCGTTGACATCTAAGGCCCTAACTGTTTGATCTGGTGGAGCAACGCCCTAGAGTGAAGCCTAGGTTGCCGGGAACGTAGAAATGACCATAACTTTCACACTGTTTGCAATTATTCGTTTTATACGATGGAAAAGCTGTTGCATCTTTATTGTATTTTATGCTTCTGTCGTTGACGTCTAAGGCCGTAGCTATTAGATGTGGTGGAGCAACTCACTAGAGTGACGCCTAGGTTGACCGGAACGTGGAATGACCATTACTTTCGCAATGTTTGCAATTATTCATTTTATACGATGGAAAAACTGTTGTACTTATATTGTATTTTATGCTTCTGGCGTTGACTTCTTATGCCCTAACTATTCCATCTGGTGGACTAACGCCCCAGGGTGAAGCCTAGGTTGCCCGCAACGTAGAAATGGAAATAACTTTCACACCGGTAGCAATTATTCGTTTTATACGATAGAAAAACAGTTCTATTTATTTTGTATTTTAGGCTTCGGCCGTTGGCTTCTAAGGCCCTAACTATTCAATCTGTTGGAGCAACGCCCTAGGGTGAAGCCTAGGTTGCCCGGAACGTAGAAATGACCAACTCTTTCACACTGGTAGCAATTATTCGTTTTATACCTGGAAAAGCTGTTATATATATATATTGCATTTTATGCATCTGGCATTGAATTCCAAGTCCCTAGCTATTCGATCTGATGGAGCAACGCCATAGAGTGAAGCCTAGGCTGGCCGGAACGTAGTAATGACCATTATTTTCACAATGTATGCAATTATTCATTTTATTCGGTGGAAAAGCTGTTGTACTTAGATTGTATTTTATTCTTCTGGCGTTGAATTCTAAGTCCCTAGCTATTCGATTAGGTGGAGCAACGCCCTAGAGTCAAACCTGGATTACCCGGAACGTAGAAATGACCTGTACTTTCACACTGTTTGCAGTTATTCCTGTTATACGATGGAACAACTGTTGCATCTTTTTTGTATTTTATGCTTCTGGCGTTGAATTCCAAGGCCCTAACTATCCGATCTGGTGGAGCAACGCCCAAGAGCGATGCCTAGGATGCCCGGAACGTAGAAATGACCATTACCTTCACGCTTGCTGCAATTATTCCTGTTATACCATGAAAAAACTGTTGTATTTTTTTGCATTTTATGCTTCAGGCGTTGACTTCTTAGGCCCTAACTATTCCATCAGGTGGAACAACGCCGTAGGGTGAAGCCTAGGTTGCCCGGAACGTAGAAATGACCAACTCTTTCACACTGGTAGCAATTATTCGTTTTATACATGGAAAAGCTGTTATATATATATTGCATTTTATGCTTCTGGCATTGAATTCTAAGTCCCTAGCAATTCGATCTGGTTGAGCAACGCCATAGAGTGAAGCCTAGGTTGCCCGGAACGTAGTAATGACCATTGCTTTCACACTGGTAGCAATTATTCGTTTTATACGATGGAAAAACTGTTTTATTTATTTTGTATTTTATGCTTCAGGCGTTGACTTCTAAGGCCCTAACTATTGGATCTGGTGAAGCAACGCCCTAAAGTGAAGCGCAGGTTGCCCGAAACGTACAAATGACCAGTGCCTTCACACTGCTTGCAAGTATTCATGCTATACGATGGAAAAGCTGTTCTATTTTTATTGTATTTTATGCTTCTGTCGGTAACTTCTAAGGCGCTAACTATTGGATCTGGTGATGCAACGCTCTGGAGTGAAGCCTATGTTGCCCGAAACGTAGAAATGACCATTACTTTCACTCTGGTTGCAATTATTCATGCTATACGATGGAAAAACATTAGTATTTTTATTGCATTTTATTATTCTGGCGTTGACTTCTAAGGTCCTAGCTAGTGGATCTCGTGGGGCAACGTCCAAGAGTGAAGCCTATGTTGCCTGGAACGTAGAAATGTCCACTATTTTCACACTGGTTGCAATTATCCGTTTTATACGATGGAAAAACTGATGTATTTATTTTGTATTTAATGCTTCTGGCGTTGGCTTCTTAGACCCTAACTATTGGACCTGGTGGACCAACGCACCAGAGCGTAGCCTGTGTTGCCCGGAACGTCGAAATAGCCATCACTTTCACACTGGTTGCAATTATTCAATCTATACGATGGAAAAACTGTTGTCTTTTTACTGTATTTTATGCGTCTGGAGTTGTTTTCTATGACTCTAACTATTCGACCTGGTGGTGCAACGTCAAAGAGTAAAGCGTATGTTTCCCGAAACGTAAAAATGACCATTACATTCACACTGGTGCAATTAATCGTTTTATTCGATGGAAAAACTGTTGTATTTATTTTGTATTTGGTGCTTCTGGCGTTGACTTCATAGGCCCTAACTATTGGATCTGGTGGTCCAACTCCCTAGAGTGAAGACTAGGTTGCACGGAACGTAGAAATGCACATTACCTTCACACTGGTTGCAATTATTCCTGGTATACGATGGAACAACTGTTTATTTTTATTGTATTTTATGCTTCTGGCGCTGACTCCTATGGCCCTAACAATTCGATCTGTTGGAGCAACGCCCTAGAGTGAAGCCTGGGATGCCCGAAACGCCGAAATAATTATTACTTTCTCACTGGGTGCAATTATTCATGCTATACGATGGAAAAACGGTTGCATTTTTATTGTATTTTCTGCTTCTGGCTTCGACATCTAAGGTGCTAGCTATTCGATCTAGTGGGGCAACGTCCAAGAGTGAAGCCTATGTTGCCCGGAGCGTAGAAATGACCATTACTTTCACACTGTTTGCAAATATACATTATATACGATGGAAAAGCTGTTGTATTTATATCGTATTTTATGCTTCTGGCATAAACTTCTTAGGCCCTAACCTTTTGATCTGGTGGAGCACCGCCCTAGAGTGAAGCCTAGGTTGCCCGAAACGCCAAAATGATCATTACTTTCTCACTGGTTGCAATTATTCATTCTATACGATGAAAAAACTGTTGTACTTTTATTGTATTTTATGCTTCTGGCGTTGACTTCTTATTCCCTAGCTATTCGATCTGGTGGAGCAATGCCTCCGAGTTAAGTCTAGGATGCCCGAAACGCCGAAATGATCATTACGTTCACACTGGTTGCAATTATTCGTTTTATACGATGGAAAGACTGTTGTATTTATATTGTATTTTATGCTTCTGGCGTTGACTTCTGCGGCCGTAGTTATTCGATGTGGTAGAGCAACGCCCTAGAGTGAAGCCTAGGTTGCCCGGAACGCAGAAATGACCATTACCTTCACACTTGTTGCAATTATTCCTTTTATACGATGGAAAAAATATTGTATTTTTATTGCATTTTATGCTTCTGTCGTTGTTTTCTAAGGCCCTAACTATTCGATCTGGTAGAGCAACGCCCTAAAGTGAAGCGCAGGTTGTCCGAAACGTACAAATGACCAGTGCCTTCACACTGCTTGCAAGTATTCATGCTATACGATGGAAAAACTGTTCTATTTTTATTGTATTTTATGCTTCGGGCGGTGACTTCTAAGGCGCTAACTATTGGATCTGGTGAAGCAACGCCCTGGAGTGAAGCCTAGGTTGCCCGAAACGTAGAAATGACCATTACTTTGACTCTGGTTGCAATTATTCATGCCATTCGATGGAAAAACATTAGTATTTTTATTGCATTTTATTCTTCTGGCGTTGACTTCTAAGGTCCTAGCTAGTGGATCTCGTGGGGCAACGTCCAAGAGTGAAGCCTATGTTGCCTGGAACGTAGAAATGACCACTACTTTCACACTGGTTGCAATTATTCGTTTTATACGATGGAAAAACTGATGTATTTATTTTGTATTTAATTCTTCTGGCGTTGGCTTCTTAGACCCTAACTATTGGACCTGGTGGACCAACGCACCAGAGCGTAGCCTGTGTTGCCCGGAACGTCGAAATAGCCATCACTTTCACACTGGTTGCAATTATTCCTGTTATACGATCGATACACTGTTGTATTTTTATTTTATTTTATGCTTCTGGCATTGGCTTCTAAGGCCCTAACTATTCGATCTGGTGGAGCAACGCCCTAGAGTGAAGCCTAGGTTCCCGGAACGCAGAAATGGCCATTACTTTCACACTGGTTTCAATTATTCGTTTTATACGATGGAAAAACTGTTGGATTTATTTTGTATTTGGTGCGTCTGGCGTTGACTTCTTAGGCCCTAGCTATTCGATCTGGTGGAGCAACACCCTAGAGCGAAGCCTAGATTGCCCGGAACGTAGAAATGACCATTACCTTCACGTTTGTTGCAATTACTCCTGTTATACAATGAAAAAGCTGTTGTATTATTATTGTATTTTATGCTTCTGGCGTTGACTTCTAAGGCCGTAGCTATTCGATGTGGTGGAGCAACGCCCTAGAGTGCAGCCTAGGTTGCCCGGAACGTAGAAATGACCATTACTTTCACACTCTTTGCAATTATTCATTATATACGATGGAAAAGCTGTTGCATTTATATTGTATTTTATGCTTCTGGCGTTGACTTCTTAGGCCCTAACTATTCGATCTGTTGGAGCAACGCCCTAGAGTGAAGCCTTGGTTTCCCGGAACGTAGAAATGACCATGACTTTCATACTGGTTGCAATTATTCGTTTTATACGATGGAAAAACTGTTGTATTTATATTGTATTTTATGCTTCTGGCGTTGACTTCTAAGGCACTAACTGTTCGATCTGATGGAGCAACGCCCTAGCGTGAAGCTTAGGTTGCCCGTAACATAGAAATGACCATAACCTTCACACTGGTGGCTATTATTCGTTTTATTCGATGGAAAAACTGTTATATTTATATTGTATTTTATGCTTCTGGCGTTGACTTCTTAGGCCCTAACTATTTGATCTGGCGTAGCACCGCCCTAGAGTGAAGCCTAGGTTGCCAGGAACGTAGGGAAGACCATTACCTTCACACTGGTTGCAATTACTCCTCTTATGCGATGGAAAAACTCTTGTATCTTTATTGTATTTTATGTTTCGGGTGTTGACTCCAATGGCCCTACCTATTCGGTCTGGTGGAGCAACGCCCTACAGTGAAGCCCAGGCTGCCCAGAACGTAGATATTACCATAACATTCACACTGGTCGCAACTATTTGTTTTATACGATGGAAAAGCTGTTGTATTTATATCGTATTTTATGGTTCTGGCGTTGACTTCTTAGGCCCTAACTATTCGATCTGGTGGAGCAACGCTATAGAGTGAAACGTAGGATGCCCGGAACGTAGAAGTGACCATCACTTTCACACTGGTTGCAATTATTCCTGTTATGAGGTGGAAAGACTGCTGTATTTTTATTGTATTTTATGCTTCTGGCGTTGAATTCTAAGTCCCTAGCTATGCGATCTGGTGGAGCAACGCCCTAGGGTGAAGCCTAGGTTGCCCGGAACGTAGAAATGACGACTACTTTCACAATGTTTGCAATTATTCATTTTATACGATGGAAAAGCTGTTGTATTTATGTTGTATTTTATGCTTCTGGCGTTGAATTCTAAGTCACTAACTATTCGATCTCGTGCAGCAACGCCCTAGAGTGAAGCCTAGGTAGTCCGGAGCGTAGAAATGACCATTACCTTGACAATGTTTGCAATTAATCATTTTATGCGATTGAAAAACTAGTGTACTTATATTGTATTTTATCATTCTGGCGTTGAATTCTAAGAACCTAGCTATTCGATCTGGTGGAGCTACGCCCTAGAGTGAAGCCCAGGCTGCCGGAAACGTAGTTATGACCATAACATTCACACTGGTTGCAATTATTCGACTTATACGATGGAAAAGCTGATGTATATATATCGTATCTTCTGCTTCTGGCGTTGACATCTTAGGCCCTAACTATTCGATCTGGTGGTCCAGCGCCCTAGAGTGAAGGCTAGGTTGCCCGGAACGTAGAAATGACCATCACTTTCACACTGTTTGCAAATATACATTATGTACGATGGAAAAGCTGTTGTACTTATATTATAATTTATGCTTCTGGCGTTGACTTCTTAGGCCTTAACTATTTGATCTGGTGACGCACCGCCCTAGAGTCAAGCCTAGGTTGCCCGGAACGTAGAACATACCGTTACCTTCACACTGGTTGCAATTATTCCTGTTATACGATGGAAAAACTGTTGCATCTTTATTGTATTTTATACTTCTGGCGTTGACTTCTTAGGCCCTAACATTGCGATGTGGTGAAACAACGCCCTAGAGTGAATCCTAGGTTGCCCAGAACGTAGAAATGGCCATTACTTTCACACTGGTTGCCATTATTCGTTTTATACGATGGAAAAGCTGTTGTATTTATATCGTATTTTATGCTTCTGGCGTTGACTTCTTAGGCCCTATCTATTCCATCTGGTGGAACAACGCCCTGGGGTGAATCCTAGGTTGCCCGGAACGTAGAAATGACCGTAACTTTCACACTGATAGCAATTATTCGTTATATACATAGAAAAACTGTTCTATTTATTTTGTATTTTATGCTTCTGGCGTTGACTTCTAAGGCCCTAACCATTCGATCTGGTGGAGCAAGGCCCTAGAGTGAAGCCTAGGTTGCCCGGAACGTCAAATGACCATTACCTTCACACTGGTTGCAATTATTCGTTTTATACGATGGAAAAACTGTTGTATTTTTATTTTATTTTATGCTTCTGGCGTTGATTTCCTAGGCCCTAACTATTCGGTTTGGTGGAACAACGCCCTAGGGTGAAGCCTAGGTTGCACTGAACGTAGAAATGACCGTTAGCTTCACACTGTTTGCAATTATTCATTTTATAGGATGGAAAAACTGTTTTACTTAAATTGTATTTTATGATTCTGGCGTTGACTTCTAAGGTCATAGCTATTCGATGTGGTGGTGCAACGACCTAGGGTGAAGCCTAGGTTGCCCGGAACGTAGTAATGACCATTACTCTCACTCTGGTTGCAATTATTCGTTTTATACGATGGCAAAACTGTTGTATTTATTTTGTACTTTATGCTTCTGGTGTTGTCTTATGAGACCCTAACTATTCGATCTGGTGGACCAACGCCCTAGAGTGAAGCCTAGGTTGCCCTGAATTTAGAAATGTCCATTACCTTCACACTGTTTACAATTATTCCTGTTATACGATGGAAAAACTGTTGGGACATTATTGTATTTTATGCTTCGGTCGTTGACTTCTAAGGCCCTAGCTATTCGATGTGGCGGAGCAACGCCCCAGTGTGAAGCGTAGGTTGCCCGAGGCGTACAAATGACCATTGCTTTCACACTGGTTGCAATTATTCATGCTATACGATGGAAAAACTGTTCTATTTTTATTGTATTTTATTCTTCTGGCGTTGACTTCTAAGGCCCTAACTATTCGATGTGTTGGAGCAACGCTATAGAGTGAAGCCTAGGTTGCCCGGAGAGCAGAAATGACCATTACGTGCACGCTGTTTGCAAAGACTCCTGTTATACGATGGAAGAACTGTTGCATTTTTATTGTACTTTATGCTTCTGGCGTTGACTTCTAAGGCCCTATCTATTCGATCTGGTGGAGCAACGCCTCAGAGTTATATCTACGACGCCCGGGACGTAGAAATGGCCGTCACTTTCACACTGGTTGCAATTATTCGTTCTTTACGGTGGAAAAGCTGGTGTATTTATATTGTATTATATCATTCTGGCGTTGACATCTTTGGCCCTACCTATTCGATCTGGTGGAGCAACGCCCTACAGTGAAGCCTAGGTTGCCCGGAACGCAGAAATGGCCATTACTTTCACACTGGTTGCAATTATTCGTTTTATACGATGGAAAAATGTTAGATTTATTTTGTATTTGGTGCGTCTGGCGTTGACTTCTTAGGCCCTAGCTATTCGATCTGGTGGAGCAACACCCTAGAGTGAAGCCTAGATTGCCCGGAACGTAGAAATGACCATTACCTTCACGCTTGTTGCAATTATTCCTGTTATACAATGAAAAAACTGCTGTATTATTATTGTATTTTATGCTTCTGGCGTTGACTTCTAAGGCCGTAGCTATTCGATGTGGTGGAGCAACGCCCTAGAGTGCAGCCTAGGTTGCCCGGAATGTAGAAATGTCCATTACTTTCACAATGGTTGCAGTTACTGCTGTTATACGAAGGAAAAACTGTTGCATTTTAATTGTATTTTATGCTTCTGGCGTTGACTTCTAAGGCCCTAACAATTCGATCTGGTCGAACAACGCCCTATAGTTAAGCCTAGGTGGCTCGGAACGTAGAAATGACCATATCTTTCACACTGGTGGCTATTATTCGTCTGATTCGATGGAAAATCTGCTATATTTATAAGTACCTTATGCTTCTGGCGTTGACTGCTAAGGCCCTAACTATTCGATCTGGTGGAGCAACGCCCTAGGGTGAAGCCTAGGTTGCCCGTATAGTAGAAATGACCATAACTTTCATAGTGGTTGCAATTATTCGCTTTATACGATGGAAAAACTGTTGTATTTATATTGTATTTTATGCTTCTAGCGTTCCCTTCTGAGGCTCTAACTATTCGATCTGTTGGAGCAACGCCCTAGAGTGAAGCCTTGGTTTCCCGAAACGTAGAAATGACCATGACTTTCATACTGGTTGCAATTATTCGTTTTATACGATTGAAAAACTGTTGTATTTATATTGTACTTTATGCTTCTGGCGTTGACTTCTAAGGCACTAGGTATTCGATATGGTGGAGCAACGCCCTAGAGTGAAGCCTAGGGTGCCCGGAACGTAGAAATGACCATCACTTTCAAACTGGTTGCAATTACTCCTCTTATGTGATGGAAAAACTGTTGTATTTTTATTGCATTTGATGCTTCTGGCGTTCACTTCTCAGGCACTAACTATTCAATCTGTTGGAGCAACGCCCTACGGTGAATCCTAGGTTGCCCTGAAAGTAGAAATGACCATAACTTTCATACTGGTTGCAATTATCCGGTTTATACGATGGAAAAACTGTTGTTTTTATATTGTATTTTATGCTTCTGGCGTTCACTTCTTAGGCCTTAACCATTCGATCTGGTGGAACAACGCACTAGAGTGAAGTCTAGGTTGCCCGGAACGAAGAAATGACCATCACTTTCATACTGGTTGCAATTATTCATATTATAGGATGGAAAACCTGTTGTATTTATATTGTATTTTATGCTCCTGGTGTTGACTTCTATGGCCCTAACTATTCAGTCTGTTAGAGCAACGCCCTAGGGTGAAGCCTAGGCTGCCCGGGAAGTAGAAATGACCATAACTTTCACACTGGTTGCAATTATTCGTTTTATACGATGGAAAAACTTTTGTATTTATACTGTATTTTATGCTTCTGACGTTGACTTCTAAGGCACTAACTATTCGATCTGGTGGAGCAACGCCCTAGAGTGAGACCTAGGTTGCCCGGAACGTAGAAATGACCATTACTTTCACACCGTTTGCAATTATTCATTTTATACGATGGAAAAGCTGTTGCATTTACATTGTACCTTATTCTTCTGGCGTTGACTTCTAAGGCCCTAACTATTCGATCTGGTGGAGCAACGCCCTAGGGTGAAGCCAAGGTTGCCCGGAACGTAGAAATGACCATCACTTTCACACTGGTTGCAATTATTCCCGTTATACGATGGAAAAACTGTTGTATTTTTTTGCATTTTATGCTTCGGGCGTTGACTTCTAAGGCCCTAACTAATCAGTCTGTTGGAGCAACTCCCAAGGGTGAAGCCTAGGTTGCCCGGAAAGTAGAAATGTCCATAACTTTCATACTGGTTGCAATTATTCGTTTTATACGATGGAAAAACTGTTGTATTTATATCGTATTTTATGCTTCTGGCGTTGACTTCTTAGGCCCCAGCTATTCCATCTGGTGGAACAACGCCCTACGGTGAGGCCTAGGTTGCCCGGAACGTAGAAATGACCATTACTTTCACACCGTTTGCAATTATTCATTTTATACGATGGAAAAGCTGTTGCATTTACATTGTACCTTATTCTTCTGGCGTTGACTTCTAAGGCCCTAACTATTCAATCTGTTGGAGCAACGCCCTAGGGTGAAGCCTAGGTTGCCCGGAACGTAGAAATGACCAACTCTTTCACACTGGTAGCAATTATTCGTTTTATACCTGGAAAAGCTGTTATATATATATATTGCATTTTATGCATCTGGCATTGAATTCCAAGTCCCTAGCTATTCGATCTGATGGAGCAACGCCATAGAGTGAAGCCTAGGCTGGCCGGAACGTAGTAATGACCATTATTTTCACAATGTATGCAATTATTCATTTTATTCGGTGGAAAAGCTGTTGTACTTAGATTGTATTTTATTCTTCTGGCGTTGAATTCTAAGTCCCTAGCTATTCGATTAGGTGGAGCAACGCCCTAGAGTCAAACCTGGATTACCCGGAACGTAGAAATGACCTGTACTTTCACACTGTTTGCAGTTATTCCTGTTATACGATGGAACAACTGTTGCATCTTTTTTGTATTTTATGCTTCTGGCGTTGAATTCCAAGGCCCTAACTATCCGATCTGGTGGAGCAACGCCCAAGAGCGATGCCTAGGATGCCCGGAACGTAGAAATGACCATTACCTTCACGCTTGCTGCAATTATTCCTGTTATACCATGAAAAAACTGTTGTATTTTTTTGCATTTTATGCTTCAGGCGTTGACTTCTTAGGCCCTAACTATTCCATCAGGTGGAACAACGCCGTAGGGTGAAGCCTAGGTTGCCCGGAACGTAGAAATGACCAACTCTTTCACACTGGTAGCAATTATTCGTTTTATACATGGAAAAGCTGTTATATATATATTGCATTTTATGCTTCTGGCATTGAATTCTAAGTCCCTAGCAATTCGATCTGGTTGAGCAACGCCATAGAGTGAAGCCTAGGTTGCCCGGAACGTAGTAATGACCATTGCTTTCACACTGGTAGCAATTATTCGTTTTATACGATGGAAAAACTGTTTTATTTATTTTGTATTTTATGCTTCAGGCGTTGACTTCTAAGGCCCTAACTATTGGATCTGGTGAAGCAACGCCCTAAAGTGAAGCGCAGGTTGCCCGAAACGTACAAATGACCAGTGCCTTCACACTGCTTGCAAGTATTCATGCTATACGATGGAAAAGCTGTTCTATTTTTATTGTATTTTATGCTTCTGTCGGTAACTTCTAAGGCGCTAACTATTGGATCTGGTGATGCAACGCTCTGGAGTGAAGCCTATGTTGCCCGAAACGTAGAAATGACCATTACTTTCACTCTGGTTGCAATTATTCATGCTATACGATGGAAAAACATTAGTATTTTTATTGCATTTTATTATTCTGGCGTTGACTTCTAAGGTCCTAGCTAGTGGATCTCGTGGGGCAACGTCCAAGAGTGAAGCCTATGTTGCCTGGAACGTAGAAATGTCCACTATTTTCACACTGGTTGCAATTATCCGTTTTATACGATGGAAAAACTGATGTATTTATTTTGTATTTAATGCTTCTGGCGTTGGCTTCTTAGACCCTAACTATTGGACCTGGTGGACCAACGCACCAGAGCGTAGCCTGTGTTGCCCGGAACGTCGAAATAGCCATCACTTTCACACTGGTTGCAATTATTCAATCTATACGATGGAAAAACTGTTGTCTTTTTACTGTATTTTATGCGTCTGGAGTTGTTTTCTATGACTCTAACTATTCGACCTGGTGGTGCAACGTCAAAGAGTAAAGCGTATGTTTCCCGAAACGTAAAAATGACCATTACATTCACACTGGTGCAATTAATCGTTTTATTCGATGGAAAAACTGTTGTATTTATTTTGTATTTGGTGCTTCTGGCGTTGACTTCATAGGCCCTAACTATTGGATCTGGTGGTCCAACTCCCTAGAGTGAAGACTAGGTTGCACGGAACGTAGAAATGCACATTACCTTCACACTGGTTGCAATTATTCCTGGTATACGATGGAACAACTGTTTATTTTTATTGTATTTTATGCTTCTGGCGCTGACTCCTATGGCCCTAACAATTCGATCTGTTGGAGCAACGCCCTAGAGTGAAGCCTGGGATGCCCGAAACGCCGAAATAATTATTACTTTCTCACTGGGTGCAATTATTCATGCTATACGATGGAAAAACGGTTGCATTTTTATTGTATTTTCTGCTTCTGGCTTCGACATCTAAGGTGCTAGCTATTCGATCTAGTGGGGCAACGTCCAAGAGTGAAGCCTATGTTGCCCGGAGCGTAGAAATGACCATTACTTTCACACTGTTTGCAAATATACATTATATACGATGGAAAAGCTGTTGTATTTATATCGTATTTTATGCTTCTGGCATAAACTTCTTAGGCCCTAACCTTTTGATCTGGTGGAGCACCGCCCTAGAGTGAAGCCTAGGTTGCCCGAAACGCCAAAATGATCATTACTTTCTCACTGGTTGCAATTATTCATTCTATACGATGAAAAAACTGTTGTACTTTTATTGTATTTTATGCTTCTGGCGTTGACTTCTTATTCCCTAGCTATTCGATCTGGTGGAGCAATGCCTCCGAGTTAAGTCTAGGATGCCCGAAACGCCGAAATGATCATTACGTTCACACTGGTTGCAATTATTCGTTTTATACGATGGAAAGACTGTTGTATTTATATTGTATTTTATGCTTCTGGCGTTGACTTCTGCGGCCGTAGTTATTCGATGTGGTAGAGCAACGCCCTAGAGTGAAGCCTAGGTTGCCCGGAACGCAGAAATGACCATTACCTTCACACTTGTTGCAATTATTCCTTTTATACGATGGAAAAAATATTGTATTTTTATTGCATTTTATGCTTCTGTCGTTGTTTTCTAAGGCCCTAACTATTCGATCTGGTAGAGCAACGCCCTAAAGTGAAGCGCAGGTTGTCCGAAACGTACAAATGACCAGTGCCTTCACACTGCTTGCAAGTATTCATGCTATACGATGGAAAAACTGTTCTATTTTTATTGTATTTTATGCTTCGGGCGGTGACTTCTAAGGCGCTAACTATTGGATCTGGTGAAGCAACGCCCTGGAGTGAAGCCTAGGTTGCCCGAAACGTAGAAATGACCATTACTTTGACTCTGGTTGCAATTATTCATGCCATTCGATGGAAAAACATTAGTATTTTTATTGCATTTTATTCTTCTGGCGTTGACTTCTAAGGTCCTAGCTAGTGGATCTCGTGGGGCAACGTCCAAGAGTGAAGCCTATGTTGCCTGGAACGTAGAAATGACCACTACTTTCACACTGGTTGCAATTATTCGTTTTATACGATGGAAAAACTGATGTATTTATTTTGTATTTAATTCTTCTGGCGTTGGCTTCTTAGACCCTAACTATTGGACCTGGTGGACCAACGCACCAGAGCGTAGCCTGTGTTGCCCGGAACGTCGAAATAGCCATCACTTTCACACTGGTTGCAATTATTCCTGTTATACGATCGATACACTGTTGTATTTTTATTTTATTTTATGCTTCTGGCATTGGCTTCTAAGGCCCTAACTATTCGATCTGGTGGAGCAACGCCCTAGAGTGAAGCCTAGGTTCCCGGAACGCAGAAATGGCCATTACTTTCACACTGGTTTCAATTATTCGTTTTATACGATGGAAAAACTGTTGGATTTATTTTGTATTTGGTGCGTCTGGCGTTGACTTCTTAGGCCCTAGCTATTCGATCTGGTGGAGCAACACCCTAGAGCGAAGCCTAGATTGCCCGGAACGTAGAAATGACCATTACCTTCACGTTTGTTGCAATTACTCCTGTTATACAATGAAAAAGCTGTTGTATTATTATTGTATTTTATGCTTCTGGCGTTGACTTCTAAGGCCGTAGCTATTCGATGTGGTGGAGCAACGCCCTAGAGTGCAGCCTAGGTTGCCCGGAACGTAGAAATGACCATTACTTTCACACTCTTTGCAATTATTCATTATATACGATGGAAAAGCTGTTGCATTTATATTGTATTTTATGCTTCTGGCGTTGACTTCTTAGGCCCTAACTATTCGATCTGTTGGAGCAACGCCCTAGAGTGAAGCCTTGGTTTCCCGGAACGTAGAAATGACCATGACTTTCATACTGGTTGCAATTATTCGTTTTATACGATGGAAAAACTGTTGTATTTATATTGTATTTTATGCTTCTGGCGTTGACTTCTAAGGCACTAACTGTTCGATCTGATGGAGCAACGCCCTAGCGTGAAGCTTAGGTTGCCCGTAACATAGAAATGACCATAACCTTCACACTGGTGGCTATTATTCGTTTTATTCGATGGAAAAACTGTTATATTTATATTGTATTTTATGCTTCTGGCGTTGACTTCTTAGGCCCTAACTATTTGATCTGGCGTAGCACCGCCCTAGAGTGAAGCCTAGGTTGCCAGGAACGTAGGGAAGACCATTACCTTCACACTGGTTGCAATTACTCCTCTTATGCGATGGAAAAACTCTTGTATCTTTATTGTATTTTATGTTTCGGGTGTTGACTCCAATGGCCCTACCTATTCGGTCTGGTGGAGCAACGCCCTACAGTGAAGCCCAGGCTGCCCAGAACGTAGATATTACCATAACATTCACACTGGTCGCAACTATTTGTTTTATACGATGGAAAAGCTGTTGTATTTATATCGTATTTTATGGTTCTGGCGTTGACTTCTTAGGCCCTAACTATTCGATCTGGTGGAGCAACGCTATAGAGTGAAACGTAGGATGCCCGGAACGTAGAAGTGACCATCACTTTCACACTGGTTGCAATTATTCCTGTTATGAGGTGGAAAGACTGCTGTATTTTTATTGTATTTTATGCTTCTGGCGTTGAATTCTAAGTCCCTAGCTATGCGATCTGGTGGAGCAACGCCCTAGGGTGAAGCCTAGGTTGCCCGGAACGTAGAAATGACGACTACTTTCACAATGTTTGCAATTATTCATTTTATACGATGGAAAAGCTGTTGTATTTATGTTGTATTTTATGCTTCTGGCGTTGAATTCTAAGTCACTAACTATTCGATCTCGTGCAGCAACGCCCTAGAGTGAAGCCTAGGTAGTCCGGAGCGTAGAAATGACCATTACCTTGACAATGTTTGCAATTAATCATTTTATGCGATTGAAAAACTAGTGTACTTATATTGTATTTTATCATTCTGGCGTTGAATTCTAAGAACCTAGCTATTCGATCTGGTGGAGCTACGCCCTAGAGTGAAGCCCAGGCTGCCGGAAACGTAGTTATGACCATAACATTCACACTGGTTGCAATTATTCGACTTATACGATGGAAAAGCTGATGTATATATATCGTATCTTCTGCTTCTGGCGTTGACATCTTAGGCCCTAACTATTCGATCTGGTGGTCCAGCGCCCTAGAGTGAAGGCTAGGTTGCCCGGAACGTAGAAATGACCATCACTTTCACACTGTTTGCAAATATACATTATGTACGATGGAAAAGCTGTTGTACTTATATTATAATTTATGCTTCTGGCGTTGACTTCTTAGGCCTTAACTATTTGATCTGGTGACGCACCGCCCTAGAGTCAAGCCTAGGTTGCCCGGAACGTAGAACATACCGTTACCTTCACACTGGTTGCAATTATTCCTGTTATACGATGGAAAAACTGTTGCATCTTTATTGTATTTTATACTTCTGGCGTTGACTTCTTAGGCCCTAACATTGCGATGTGGTGAAACAACGCCCTAGAGTGAATCCTAGGTTGCCCAGAACGTAGAAATGGCCATTACTTTCACACTGGTTGCCATTATTCGTTTTATACGATGGAAAAGCTGTTGTATTTATATCGTATTTTATGCTTCTGGCGTTGACTTCTTAGGCCCTATCTATTCCATCTGGTGGAACAACGCCCTGGGGTGAATCCTAGGTTGCCCGGAACGTAGAAATGACCGTAACTTTCACACTGATAGCAATTATTCGTTATATACATAGAAAAACTGTTCTATTTATTTTGTATTTTATGCTTCTGGCGTTGACTTCTTAGGCCCTAACCATTCGATCTGGTGGAGCAAGGCCCTAGAGTGAAGCCTAGGTTGCCCGGAACGTCAAATGACCATTACCTTCACACTGGTTGCAATTATTCATTTTATAGGATGGAAAAACTGTTTTACTTAAATTGTATTTTATGATTCTGGCGTTGACTTCTAAGGTCATAGCTATTCGATGTGGTGGTGCAACGACCTAGGGTGAAGCCTAGGTTGCCCGGAACGTAGTAATGACCATTACTCTCACTCTGGTTGCAATTATTCGTTTTATACGATGGCAAAACTGTTGTATTTATTTTGTACTTTATGCTTCTGGTGTTGTCTTATGAGACCCTAACTATTCGATCTGGTGGACCAACGCCCTAGAGTGAAGCCTAGGTTGCCCTGAAGGTAGAAATGTCCATTACCTTCACACTGTTTACAATTATTCCTGTTATACGATGGAAAAACTGTTGGGACATTATTGTATTTTATGCTTCGGTCGTTGACTTCTAAGGCCCTAGCTATTCGATGTGGCGGAGCAACGCCCCAGTGTGAAGCGTAGGTTGCCCGAGGCGTACAAATGACCATTGCTTTCACACTGGTTGCAATTATTCATGCTATACGATGGAAAAACTGTTCTATTTTTATTGTATTTTATTCTTCTGGCGTTGACTTCTAAGGCCCTAACTATTCGATGTGTTGGAGCAACGCTATAGAGTGAAGCCTAGGTTGCCCGGAGAGCAGAAATGACCATTACGTGCACGCTGTTTGCAAAGACTCCTGTTATACGATGGAAGAACTGTTGCATTTTTATTGTACTTTATGCTTCTGGCGTTGACTTCTAAGGCCCTATCTATTCGATCTGGTGGAGCAACGCCTCAGAGTTATATCTACGACGCCCGGGACGTAGAAATGGCCGTCACTTTCACACTGGTTGCAATTATTCGTTCTTTACGGTGGAAAAGCTGGTGTATTTATATTGTATTATATCATTCTGGCGTTGACATCTTTGGCCCTACCTATTCGATCTGGTGGAGCAACGCCCTACAGTGAAGCCTAGGTTGCCCGGAACGCAGAAATGGCCATTACTTTCACACTGGTTGCAATTATTCGTTTTATACGATGGAAAAATGTTAGATTTATTTTGTATTTGGTGCGTCTGGCGTTGACTTCTTAGGCCCTAGCTATTCGATCTGGTGGAGCAACACCCTAGAGTGAAGCCTAGATTGCCCGGAACGTAGAAATGACCATTACCTTCACGCTTGTTGCAATTATTCCTGTTATACAATGAAAAAACTGCTGTATTATTATTGTATTTTATGCTTCTGGCGTTGACTTCTAAGGCCGTAGCTATTCGATGTGGTGGAGCAACGCCCTAGAGTGCAGCCTAGGTTGCCCGGAATGTAGAAATGTCCATTACTTTCACAATGGTTGCAGTTACTGCTGTTATACGAAGGAAAAACTGTTGCATTTTAATTGTATTTTATGCTTCTGGCGTTGACTTCTAAGGCCCTAACAATTCGATCTGGTCGAACAACGCCCTATAGTTAAGCCTAGGTGGCTCGGAACGTAGAAATGACCATATCTTTCACACTGGTGGCTATTATTCGTCTGATTCGATGGAAAATCTGCTATATTTATAAGTACCTTATGCTTCTGGCGTTGACTGCTAAGGCCCTAACTATTCGATCTGGTGGAGCAACGCCCTAGGGTGAAGCCTAGGTTGCCCGTATAGTAGAAATGACCATAACTTTCATAGTGGTTGCAATTATTCGCTTTATACGATGGAAAAACTGTTGTATTTATATTGTATTTTATGCTTCTAGCGTTCCCTTCTGAGGCTCTAACTATTCGATCTGTTGGAGCAACGCCCTAGAGTGAAGCCTTGGTTTCCCGAAACGTAGAAATGACCATGACTTTCATACTGGTTGCAATTATTCGTTTTATACGATTGAAAAACTGTTGTATTTATATTGTACTTTATGCTTCTGGCGTTGACTTCTAAGGCACTAGGTATTCGATATGGTGGAGCAACGCCCTAGAGTGAAGCCTAGGGTGCCCGGAACGTAGAAATGACCATCACTTTCAAACTGGTTGCAATTACTCCTCTTATGTGATGGAAAAACTGTTGTATTTTTATTGCATTTGATGCTTCTGGCGTTCACTTCTCAGGCACTAACTATTCAATCTGTTGGAGCAACGCCCTACGGTGAATCCTAGGTTGCCCTGAAAGTAGAAATGACCATAACTTTCATACTGGTTGCAATTATCCGGTTTATACGATGGAAAAACTGTTGTTTTTATATTGTATTTTATGCTTCTGGCGTTCACTTCTTAGGCCTTAACCATTCGATCTGGTGGAACAACGCACTAGAGTGAAGTCTAGGTTGCCCGGAACGAAGAAATGACCATCACTTTCATACTGGTTGCAATTATTCATATTATAGGATGGAAAACCTGTTGTATTTATATTGTATTTTATGCTCCTGGTGTTGACTTCTATGGCCCTAACTATTCAGTCTGTTAGAGCAACGCCCTAGGGTGAAGCCTAGGCTGCCCGGGAAGTAGAAATGACCATAACTTTCACACTGGTTGCAATTATTCGTTTTATACGATGGAAAAACTTTTGTATTTATACTGTATTTTATGCTTCTGACGTTGACTTCTAAGGCACTAACTATTCGATCTGGTGGAGCAACGCCCTAGAGTGAGACCTAGGTTGCCCGGAACGTAGAAATGACCATTACTTTCACACCGTTTGCAATTATTCATTTTATACGATGGAAAAGCTGTTGCATTTACATTGTACCTTATTCTTCTGGCGTTGACTTCTAAGGCCCTAACTATTCGATCTGGTGGAGCAACGCCCTAGGGTGAAGCCAAGGTTGCCCGGAACGTAGAAATGACCATCACTTTCACACTGGTTGCAATTATTCCCGTTATACGATGGAAAAACTGTTGTATTTTTTTGCATTTTATGCTTCGGGCGTTGACTTCTAAGGCCCTAACTAATCAGTCTGTTGGAGCAACTCCCAAGGGTGAAGCCTAGGTTGCCCGGAAAGTAGAAATGTCCATAACTTTCATACTGGTTGCAATTATTCGTTTTATACGATGGAAAAACTGTTGTATTTATATTGTATTTTAAGCTTCTGACGTTGACTTCTAAGGCACCAACTATTCGATCTGGTGGAGCAATGCCCAAGAGTGAAGCCTAGGTTGCCCGGAAAGTAGAAATGTCCATAGCTTTCATACTGGTTGCAATTATTCGTTTTATACGATGGAAAAACTGTTGTATTTATATTGTATTTTAAGTTTCTGACGTTGACTTCTAAGGCACCAACTATTCGATCTGGTGGAGCTACGCCCTAGAGTGAAACCTTGGTTGTCCGGAACGTAGAAATGACCATTACTTCCACACTCTTTGCAATTATTCATTTTATACGATGGCAAAGCTGTTGCATTTATATTGTATTTTATGCTTCTGGCGTTGACTTCTTAGGCCCTAACTATTCGATCTGGTGGACCAACGCCTTAGAGTGAAGCCTTGGTTGCCCGGAAAGTAGAAATGTCCATAACTTTCATACTGGTTGCAATTATTCGTTTTATACGATGGAAAAACTGTTGTATTTATATTGTATTTTAAGTTTCTGACGTTGACTTCTAAGGCACCAACTATTAGATCTGGTGGAGCAACGCCCTAGAGTGAAGCCTAGGTTGCCCGGAACGTAGAAATGACCATAACTTTCACACTGGTTGCAATTATTCGTTTTATACGATGGAAAAACTGTTGTACTTATATTGTATTTTATGCATCTGGCGTTCACTTCTTAGGCCTTAACTATTCGATTTGGTGGAACAACGCACTAGGGTGAAGCCTAGGTTGCCCGGAACGTAGAAATGACCATTACTTCCACACTCTTTGCAATTATTCATTTTATACGATGGAAAAGCTGTTGCATTTATATTGTATTTTATGCTTCTGGCGTTGACTTCTAAGGCCCTAACTATTCGATCTGGTGGAGCAACGCCCTAGAGTGAAGCCTAGGGTGCCCGGGACGTAGAAATGACCATCACTTTCTAACTGGTTGCAACTGTCCCTGTTATATGATGGAAAAACTGTTGCATTTTTATTGCATTTTATGCTCCGGGCGTTGACTTCTAAGGCCCTAACTATTCGATCTGGTGGACCAACGCCTTAGAGTGAAGCCTTGGTTTCCCGGAACGTAGAAATGACCATCACTTTCATACTGGTTGCAATTATTCGTTTTATACGGTGGAAAAACTGTTGTGCTTATAATGTATTTTATGCTTGTGGCGATGAATTCTAAGGCACTAACTATTCGATCTGGTGGAGCAACGCCCTAGAGTGAAGCCTAGGGTGCCCGGAACGTAGAAATGACCATCACTTTCAAACTGGTTGCAACTATCCCTGTTATATGATGGAAAAACTGTTGCATTTTTATTGCATTTTATGCTCCGGGCGTTGACTTCTAAGGCCCTAACTATTCGATCTGGTGGAGCAACGCCCTAGGGTGAAGCCTAGGTTGCCCGGATAGTAGAAATGACCATAACTTTCATAGTGGTTGCAATTATTCGCTTTATACGATGGAAAAAGTGTTGTATTTATATTGTATTTAATGCTTCTGGCGTTGACTTCTGAGGCCCTAACTATTCGATCTGTTGGAGCAACGCCCTAGAGTGAAGGCTTGGTTTCCCGGAACGTAGAAATGACCATGAATTTCATACTGGTCGCAATTATTCGTTTTATACGATGGAAAAACTGTTGTATTTATATTGTATTTTATGCTTCTGACGTTGACTTCTAAGGCTCGAACTATTCGATCTGGTGGAGCAACGCCCTAGAGTGAAACCTAGGTTGCCCGGAACGTAGAAATGACCATAACTTTCACACTGGTTGCAATTATACGTTTTATACGATGGAAAAACTGTTGTATTTATATTGTATTTTATGCTTCTGGCGTTCACTTCTTAGGCCCTAACTATTCGATCTGGTGGACCAACGCCCTAGAGTGAAGCCTAGGTTGCCCTGAAGGTAGAAATGTCCATTACCTTCACACTGTTTACAATTATTCCTGTTATACGATGGAAAAACTGTTGGGACATTATTGTATTTTATGCTTCGGTCGTTGACTTCTAAGGCCATAGCTATTCGATGTGGCGGAGCAACGCCCCAGTGTGAAGCGTAGGTTGCCCGAGGCGTACAAATGACCATTGCTTTCACACTGGTTGCAATTATTCATGCTATACGATGGAAAAACTGTTCTATTTTTATTGTATTTTATTCTTCTGGCGTTGACTTCTAAGGCCCTAACTATTCGATGTGTTGGAGCAACGCTATAGAGTGAAGCCTAGGTTGCCCGGAGAGCAGAAATGACCATTACGTGCACGCTGTTTGCAAAGACTCCTGTTATACGATGGAAGAACTGTTGCATTTTTATTGTACTTTATGCTTCTGGCGTTGACTTCTAAGGCCCTATCTATTCGATCTGGTGGAGCAACGCCTCAGAGTTATATCTACGACGCCCGGGACGTAGAAATGGCCGTCACTTTCACACTGGTTGCAATTATTCGTTCTTTACGGTGGAAAAGCTGGTGTATTTATATTGTATTATATCATTCTGGCGTTGACATCTTAGGCCCTACCTATTCGATCTGGTGGAGCAACGCCCTACAGTGAAGCCTAGATTGCCCGGAACGCAGAAATGGCCATTACTTTCACACTGGTTGCAATTATTCGTTTTATACCATGGAAAAATGTTAGATTTATTTTGTATTTGGTGCGTCTGGCGTTGACTTCTTAGGCCCTAGCTATTCGATCTGGTGGAGCAACACCCTAGAGTGAAGCCTAGATTGCCCGGAACGTAGAAATGACCATTACCTTCACGCTTGTTGCAATTATTCCTGTTATACAATGAAAAAACTGTTGTATTATTATTGTATTTTATGCTTCTAGCGTTGACTTCTAAGGCCGTAGCTATTCGATGTGGTGGAGCAACGCCCTAGAGTGCAGCCTAGGTTGCCCGGAATGTAGAAATGTCCATTACTTTCACAATGGTTGCAGTTACTGCTGTTATACGAAGGAAAAACTGTTGCATTTTAATTGTATTTTATGCTTCTGGCGTTGAATTCGAAGTCCCTAACTATTCGATCTCGTGGAGCAATGCCTCCGAGTTAAGTCTAGGATGCCGGAAACGCCGAAATGATCATTACTTTCACACTGGTTGCAATTATTCGTTTTATACGATGGAAGGACTGTTGTATTTATATTGTATTTTATGCTTCTGGCGTTGACTTCTGCGGCCGTAGCTTTTCGATGTGGTGGAGCAACGCCCTAGAGTGAAGCCTAGGTTGCCGGGAACGCAGAAATGACCATTACCTTCACGCTTGTTGCAATTATTCCTGTTATACAATGAAAAAACAGCTGTATTTTTATTGTATTTTATGCTTCTGACGTTGAATTCTAAGTCCCTAGTTATGCGATCTGGTGGAGCAACGCCCTAGGGTGAAGCCTAGGTTGCCCGGAACGTAGAAATGACGACTACTTTCACAATGTTTGCAATTATTCATTTTATACGATTGAAAAACTAGTGAACTTATATTGTATTTTATCCTTCTGGCGTTGAATTCTCAGTCCGTAGCTATTTGATTTGGTGGAGCAACGCCCCAGAGTGAAACCTAGATTACCCGGAACGTAGAAATGACCAGTACTTTCACACTGGTTGCAGTTAATCCAGTTATACGATGGAAAAACTATTGCATCTTTATTGTATTTTATACTTCTGGCGTTGACTTCTAAGGCCCTAACAATTCGATCTGGTCGAGCAACGCCCTATAGTTAAGCCTAGGTGGCTCGGAACGTAGAAATGACCATATCTTTCACACTGGTGGCTATTATTCGTCTGATTCGATGGAAAATCTGCTATATTTATAAGTACCTTATGCTTCTGGCGTTGACTGCTAAGGCCCTAACTATTCGATCTGGTGGAGCAACGCCCTAGGGTGAAGCCTAGGTTGCCCGTATAGTAGAAATGACCATGACTTTCATACTGGTTGCAATTATTCGTTTTATACGATTGAAAAACTGTTGTATTTATATTGTACTTTATGCTTCTAGCGTTGACTTCTAAGGCACTAGGTATTCGATATGGTGGAGCAACGCCCTAGAGTGAAGCCTAGGGTGCCCGGAACGTAGAAATGACCATCACTTTCAAACTGGTTGCAATTACTCCTCTTATATGATGGAAAAACTGTTGTATTTTTATTGCATTTGATGCTTCTGGCGTTGACTTCTCAGGCACTAACTATTCAATCTGTTGGAGCAACGCCCTAGGGTGAATCCTAGGTTGCCCTGAAAGTAGAAATGACCATAACTTTCATACTGGTTGCAATTATCCGGTTTATACGATGGAAAAACTGTTGTTTTTATATTGCATTTTATGCTTCTGGCGTTCACTTCTTAGGCCTTAACCATTCGATCTGGTGGAACAACGCACTAGAGTGAAGTCTAGGTTGTCCGGAACGAAGAAATGACCATCACTTTCATACTGGTTGCAATTATTCATATTGTTGCGACGGTAGGTCCGCCGGCGACGGCCCACCGCCGCTCGAGGAACTCCACGGGGCATTTTAGTTTATAATACACTTTATTTACACTTGAGTATACAGTTAGTTGGCCGATAGTTTCGCGTACAACCAATTCACTCGCGATCGCGGTCTCCACTGACAGCTTGACAGCTGTCACTCTAATCGATCTCTTTCGATTTTCGATTATTCTTCTCGCGAGCACCAGTTGGCCGTGGCTGTGTACCGGGTGCTCGCAACATTGCTCCCCTCCTTCTAGAGCGGGCGTCCCGACCGCTTCAAGTCAGTCCTCTGGAACGGTCGGCACTCGGAAACTGCTGCCTGGAAAAAGAGGTATACAAGAATAATACCTGCGTGGCCTTTCCAGACAGATGCCACCTTGGCATTCGCCCTTTGTCCCAAGGAAAACCACGCAAAAACCTTGGGCAAGGTGGTGGTTCTCTGGGACCTGGTCCTGTTTCCATGGGAGTTTTCTTCTTTGGTTCCTCACCCTTCCTCTTGCTTCTTGTGACTTGCGTGCTTCTCTCTTGACGTTTTCTCGGGTCCTGTTCCCTACGGTCTCTCCCGACGAAGCAACCCCGCCGGACGCACCTCCTTGTTTCCCACCGAGGAATCATCATTCCTCGTATGGCAAGGGGATCTCTATATAGATCCATAGGTGCGCCGCAAATCCAGGGACCGGCCCCGGAGGCCCGCCTTCCCGGGAAAGCGAGACTTCTCCGGTGTGGGGAAGCAGACCCGCGTACGGTTAAGTCCCCCACCCGCTGTCGGCCGGCCCGCACTGCGGACCCCGGGCGGCACACGATGGTAGCCGTTGTGTCCCTGGACGGCGAAGCAGTACGAAGGGTAGAGAAGGGAAACTCACCCTAGTCTTCTTCGATGGCGCATCTTCTTCTTGGGTGAGGACGGTCCGAAGTTTCGTGAACTCCCATTCTTCCTTGATTGTCTCCAGGTCCCTCCTTCGACTTCCTGTCGGTATTGTGATTGATCTCTCTTCTTCGGCGGTGACCTTGGACGTGCGTTTGGCCAGAGAAAACCATCCGGCATCCCGCGGTGGCAGGCGACGCCCTCTCGTCTCTGCGTCCTGCCAGGAGCGCAAGACCTGGCTTCAGACGTCTTACGGAGACAGGCGTCCAGTCCTACGGGACCCACGATGACGTCCTCCACATTCTTGCTCGTCCAAGTGGGGATTCATGGCTGCTTCGTTCGTCCTCTCGTTGCTGACTGGGGAAACTATACTGTGAAGGGTTTTCCTCCGACTTCCCTTAGCTCTCCTCTTGCCTCTTGATGTTTCTTGCGACCTTGTTTCTTCTCTTCTTTGCATGTTATCCTCTTGAAGTCATGCTTGCTAAGGGAATGGGTGTTCCTGCCCTTCATACTTCGCCAAACGGTTCACGTGCACGATCTTGCATTTGCACCTCGGCGAGCGTCGAATACGGTAGATGATGTCATTTAGTTTGTCTTCCACCGTGTACGGTCCTTCCCAGTCGGACTGGAGTTTTGGACATTTTCCTTTGGTCCTCCGTGGTTGGAACAACCAGACCTTTTCGCCTGGGACGAAGACGATTGCTCGGACGTGGCTATCGTACCAGGTTTTCATTTTTGTGCTGGTCAAGTCCAGGCAATGACGAACGAATCGATGGATCCTCTTCATCTTCTCTCTGATGCGAGTGGTGTATTCTGTCTCTGCATCGTCATGCTCCTCCTCTGGTGGGGATCCTCTCCAGAGATGAGCTGGGAGGCGTATCTCTTCTCCATAAAGCACCATTGACGGTGTCATCTGTGTCGACTCGTGTTTGGAGGACCGATACGCCAGTAGGAATAGCGGGATCCATTCGTCCCAGTCTCTTTGGTGTTCCGAAACGAACATGGCCAGGTACTGCAGCAATGTTCGATTCAGGCGTTCCACCATTCCATCTGACTGGGGGTGCAGCGGCGTAGTCCGAGTCTTCCGGATTCCCAGTATCCGCATCAACTCCTGGAACACAGCCGACTCGAAGTTTCTTCCTTGGTCCGAGTGTAGCTCCAAGGGGACTCCGTGTCGACTGATCACGTGCACCAGGAGGGCCCTGGCTACGGTCACGGCTTGCTGATTCGGCATGGGTATCGCCTCTGGCCACTTCGTGAAATAGTCGGCCACTACCAGCAAGTATTTGTTCCCTGCATTTGACTTTGGAAGTGGACCCACGACATCCAGTGCAATCCTTTCAAAGGGGGCTCCCACGTTATAAGTCTTCAGGGGTCCCGCTCCTTTCTGTCGTGGCCCTTTCTTCGCCGCGCATATCTTGCAGCGCTGGCACCACTCTTCCACGTCTCGGCGGCAGCTCGCCCAGTAGTACTGTTGCCGTGCCTTCGCAAGTGTTTTCTTGATGCCAAAGTGCCCTGCTATAGGGGATCCATGGCATTCTTGCAGGACCTGCGGTACTTTCCCTTGGGGCACAACCAAAAGCCACGTGGACGCTGTTTCATTCGCGGATTCCCACTTCCGGAATAGAAGCTCTTCTCTGACTTCCAGGGAATCCCACACCGTCCAATAGAATTTGGTCAGGGGCGAGTATTTTGCGATTTCCTGCCAGTCGGGTTTGTGCCTTTGCTGTTTCCAACGGAGGATATTCCCGACGTCTTCGTCTTCAGACTGCGCTTTCTTCCATTCTTCTGTCCACTGGAATTGTTGCCTATCCTCAGTTAAGCGATGCAGGGGCTTTGCGATGTGAGAAAAGTTCTTTACGAATTTCCTGTAGTACGTGCACAGTCCCAGGAAACTTCTCAATTCGGTTATGTTTTGCGGGACTGGCCAATCTTGAATTGCTTTAATCTTCTGAGGATCCGTCTTCACTCCCATCTCCGTCACAACATGCCCCAAATACTTCACCTCCTTTTTGAAGAATGAACACTTCTTCGGTGACATCAGGAGCTTCGCTTTTCTTAATCGGGAGAACACCAATCGCAAGTTATCTAACTCCTCTTCGAAGCTTCTTCCGTGTACGATGACGTCGTCGAGATAGACCAGGCAGATCCGCCAATTCAGCCCCTGTAGCACGTTCTCCATCAACCGCTCAAACGTAGCCGGCGCGTTGCACAAACCAAAGGGCATGACTTTGAACTGCCATAGCCCTGCGCCTACGCAGAAAGCAGTCTTCTCGCGGTCTCTTTCGTCTACCAGGATCTGCCAATATCCGCTTTGCAGATCCAAGGTAGAGAACCAGGTTGAATCGACTAGGGCGTCCAACGTGTCCTCGATCCTGGGCAGGGGATAGGAGTCCTTCTTAGTTACATCGTTCAGCCGGCGGTAGTCCACGCAGAATCTCGTGGACCCGTCCTTTTTTTTCACGAGGACGATTGGCGACGACCATGGGCTCAGCGACTCTTCTATTACGCCTTGAGCCTTCATCTTCTTAAGCAAATCTTCGACTTCTTGTCGCCGGTTGAACGGTAGTCTCCTCGGCGCCTGTTTAATCGGGGAATGGTCGCCGGTGTCAATGCGGTGTTTAACTATTCCGCACCTGCCCACTTCATCTGGATCGCTAGCGAACACGTCCTGGTATTCGTTCAACATTTTCGCGAACTGCTGTCGCTGACTATTGGACAGCTCCGTGCAGCATCGCTCGTACAGCCCTGCCAAGTGTTTTGGTACCGCTTGGTCCGGCGCGTCCTCTTCTTTCCTCCTTGTGTCTTCTTTTCTTCCTCGTACCTCCTCTTCTGCCGTTCTTCTTAACGGTACCAGCCGATTATCGGGCAGGCGAACCAGATTCCGCAACAGGTCGATCTGGCAGCGATGCTTCCGTAGGAAGGTCATCCCAAGGATGCACGGTTCCAACATCTCGACGACGTAGAATTCTTCTTCGGTAACGAACTCCTGAATCTGTAGCTTCAGGAGTTTCGTACCGAGCACTGGCATTTCTTCTCCCACGCTGGAGCGAATCTTCAATGGAGCTTCTCGTAGGCCACCGGGCGGACACAAATTCTTGTTCAATAAATTTACTGGTGAGCCCGTGTCAAGGATCATCTCACATTCGACATTCCCGATTCGCCCATGGATCACCGCGTCTTCTGTCCCACGCTGAACCGCATCGTTCTCCGTCCCACGCTGTCCCGGTGTCCTCTTCGCTCGTCGAATGCGAGCCTCGTGATTTTCTGCCCAACGCTGTTTTTTAATCCTCTTCGCTCGTCGAATGCGAGCCCCGTGATCCCTCGTTGGCGGAGGCAGAATTGCTGAGGACCGACGCTCCCCCGCTACGCAGTCCTCTTCGTGTTTTCCGCTAGTTTCCTCTTCTTCCTCGAACTGTTCCCGTCAGGACAGTTTCTGCTCAGGTGGCCGTTCTCTCCGCAGGTCCAGCACCCTCTGTCTCGTCCAGAGGGTGCGGTCATCCTCCTCTTGCGCCTTGTCAAGCTAACTCCTCGAAATTCAGAACATACAGTATTAATAGATGGTTCTTCACGCCGCGTCGGGGTACGCGACAGCGCCTCCACAGCCTCCACCTCGAGGGCCCTCGTCACCGCAGCCCCCAAGGTAGCGAACCCGCCGAGGCGCAGCACTTTCCGCATTTCGTCGCTGCGTAGCGCCGAAATAAATTGAGAGGCCGCCAGCTTGTCTCGCACTTCCGCAGGACAATCTGCGAAAGCAGCCCTGGCCAACCTCTCTACTTCGGCCGCAAGCGACGAAATCGACTCTCCCCCCCGCTGCCGGCAGTTTTGAAACAATACGTAATTCAAATTTGCCAAATTTCTAGCTCCAAAACGGAGCTCCAGGGCCGAAATAAGGGAGGGGTAATTTAGTAACTGTGCAGCAGAGGAAGAGGTTAAGATTCCCCTTGCCGTTCCGTCCAACGAAGCGATCAAAGCCGTAGCTTTGGCCGCCCCGTCCCAACCATTTACCCGCGCCACCGCCTCGAACTGAATGAGGTACTCTTCCCAGGACGTTCTTCCGTCGTACCTCGCCGGCTTGACCGCGTATCCCAAGCTCAGGGGTACGCGGCGTTCACAATCCCCCGCGACAGGCAAACCCGGACACGGCAACGAGAAACAGGTCGGGGCAGCCGAGGGACCCGGAGCGATCGAAGGGGGTGCAACTACTTCGCTACTATTTACATTATTTACAGCAGCCCTCGCTCCGACCGACCCGAATCCCGCACTCCCCGCACCACATATCGCGCTATCTACAGCTGCAGGTATACACGTCACCTGCATCCGCCGTTCCAGGGCCTCAACGCGAGCACGCATAGCGGCTGCGGTCTCCTCCTGTACGGCTCGATCGGCGACTAGCAGGGCCTCAACGCGAGCTTGTAAGAAAGCCGCGGTCTCCTCCTGCCTCACCCGATCGGCGCTCCGTTGTTCCTCAATCATTCTCCGCTGTTCCTGTAGTCGATGCATCAGAGACTCGTTCAGTTCTCTGCAAAATACGCGGAGAGGGTCGCCGGAAGCGAGATCCATCCCGGGTGGAATCCCACTTCTGACACCACTGTTGCGACGGTAGGTCCGCCGGCGACGGCCCACCGCCGCTCGAGGAACTCCACGGGGCATTTTAGTTTATAATACACTTTATTTACACTTGAGTATACAGTTAGTTGGCCGATAGTTTCGCGTACAACCAATTCACTCGCGATCGCGGTCTCCACTGACAGCTTGACAGCTGTCACTCTAATCGATCTCTTTCGATTTTCGATTATTCTTCTCGCGAGCACCAGTTGGCCGTGGCTGTGTACCGGGTGCTCGCAACAATATTATAGGATGGAAAACCTGTTGTATTTATATTGTATTTTATGCTCCTGGTGTTGACTTCTAAGGCCCTAACTATTCAGTCTGTTGGAGCAACGCCCTAGGGTGAAGCCTAGGCTGCCCTGGAAGTAGAAATGACCATAACTTTCACACTGGTTGCAATTATTCGTTTTATACGATGGAAAAACTTTTGTATTTATACTGTATTTTATGCTTCTGACGTTGACTTCTAAGGCACTAACTATTCGATCTGGTGGAGCAACGCCCTAGAGTGAGACCTAGGTTGCCCGGAACGTAGAAAAGACCATTACTTTCACACCGTTTGCAATTATTCATTTTATACGATGGAAAAGCTGTTGCATTTATATTGTACCTTATTCTTCTGGCGTTGACTTCTAAGGCCCTAACTATTCGATCTGGTGGAGCAACGCCCTAGGGTGAAGCCAAGGTTGCCCGGAACGTAGAAATGACCATCACTTTCACACTGGTTGCAATTATTCCTGTTATACGATGGAAAAACTGTTGTATTTTTTTGCATTTTATGCTTCGGGCGTTGACTTCTAAGACCCTAACTAATCAGTCTGTTGGAGCAACTCCCAAGGGTGAAGCCTAGGTTGCCCGGAAAGTAGAAATGTCCATAACTTTCATACTGGTTGCAATTATTCGTTTTATACGATGGAAAAACTGTTGTATTTATATTGTATTTTAAGCTTCTGACGTTGACTTCTAAGGCACCAACTATTCGATCTGGTGGAGCAACGCCCTAGAGTGAAGCCTAGGTTGCCCGGAAAGTAGAAATGTCCATAGCTTTCATACTGGTTGCAATTATTCGTTTTATACGATGGCAAAGCTGTTGCATTTATATTGTATTTTATGCTTCTGGCGTTGACTTCTTAGGCCCTAACTATTCGATCTGGTGGACCAACGCCTTAGAGTGAAGCCTTGGTTGCCCGGAAAGTAGAAATGTCCATAACTTTCATACTGGTTGCAATTATTCGTTTTATACGATGGAAAAACTGTTGTATTTATATTGTATTTTAAGTTTCTGACGTTGACTTCTAAGGCACCAACTATTCGATCTGGTGGAGCAACGCCCTAGAGTGAAGCCTAGGTTGCCCGGAACGTAGAAATGACCATAACTTTCACACTGGTTGCAATTATTCGTTTTATACGATGGAAAAACTGTTGTATTTATATTGTATTTTATGCATCTGGCGTTCACTTCTTAGGCCTTAACTATTCGATTTGGTGGAACAACGCACTAGGGTGAAGCCTAGGTTGCCCGGAACGCAGAAATGACCATTACTTCCACACTCTTTGCAATTATTCATTTTATACGATGGAAAAGCTGTTGCATTTATATTGTATTTTATGCTTCTGGCGTTGACTTCTAAGGCCCTAACTATTCGATCTGGTGGAGCAACGCCCTAGAGTGAAGCCTAGGGTGCCCGGGACGTAGAAATGACCATCACTTTCATACTGGTTGCAATTATTCGTTTTATACGGTGGAAAAACTGTTGTGCTTATAATGTATTTTATGCTTGTGGCGTTGAATTCTAAGGGACTAACTATTCGATCTGGTGGAGCAACGCCCTAGAGTGAAGCCTAGGGTGCCCGGAACGTAGAAATGACCATCACTTTCAAACTGGTTGCAACTATCCCTGTTATATGATGGAAAAACTGTTGCATTTTTATTGCATTTTATGCTCCGGGCGTTGACTTCTAAGGCCCTAACTATTCGATCTGGTGGAGCAACGCCCTAGGGTGAAGCCTAGGTTGCCCGGATAGTAGAAATGACCATAACTTTCATAGTGGTTGCAATTATTCGCTTTATACGATGGAAAAAGTGTTGTATTTATATTGTATTTAATGCTTCTGGCGTTGACTTCTGAGGCCCTAACTATTCGATCTGTTGGAGCAACGCCCTAGAGTGAAGGCTTGGTTTCCCGGAACGTAGAAATGACCATGAATTTCATACTGGTCGCAATTATTCGTTTTATACGATGGAAAAACTGTTGTATTTATATTGTATTTTATGCTTCTGACGTTGACTTCTAAGGCTCGAACTATTCGATCTGGTGGAGCAACGCCCTAGAGTGAAACCTAGGTTGCCCGGAACGTAGAAATGACCATAACTTTCACACTGGTTGCAATTATACGTTTTATACGATGGAAAAACTGTTGTATTTATATTGTATTTTATGCTTCTGGCGTTCACTTCTTAGGCCCTAACTATTCGATCGGGTGGAACAACGCCCTAGGGTGAAGCCTAGGTTGCCCGGAAAGCAGAAATGACCATAACTTTCAAACTGGTTGCAATTATTCCTGTTATACGATGGAAAAACTGTTGTATTTATATTGTATTTTATGCTTCTGGCGTTCACGTCTTAGACCCTAACTATTCGATCGTGTGGGACAACGCCCTAGGGTGAATCCTAGGTTGCCCGGAGAGTAGAAATGAAAATAACTTTCATACTGGATGCAATTATCCGGTTTATACGATGGAAAAACTGTTGTATTTATATTGTATTTAATGCTTCTGGCGTTCACTTCTTAGGCACTAACTTTTCAATCTGTTGGAGCAACGCCCTAGGGTGAATCCTAGGTTGCCCGGAAAGTAGAAATGACCATCACTTTCACACTGGTTGCAATTATTCGTTTTATACGATGGAAAAACTGTTGTATTTATATTGTATTTTAAGCTTCCGACGTTGACTTCTAAGGCACCAACCATTCGAGCTGGTGGAGCAACGCCCTAGAGTGAAGCCTAGGTTGCCCGGAACGTAGAAATGACCATAACTTTCACACTGGTTGCAATTATTCGTTTTATACGATGGAAAAACTGTTGTATTTATACTGTATTTTATGCTTCTGACGTTGACTTCTAAGGCACTAACTATTCGATCTGGTGGAACAACGCACTAGGGTGAAGCCTAGGTTTCCCGGATCGTAGAAATGGCCATAACTTTCACACTGGTAGCAATTATTCGATTTATACAATGGAAAAACTGTTGTATTTATTTTGTGTTTTATGTTTCGCGTGTTGACTTCTAAGGTCCTAATTATTCGATCTAGTGGAGCAACGCCCTAGAGTGAAGCCTAGGTTGCCTGGAAAGCAGAAATGTCCATAACTTTCATACTGGTTGCAATTATTCGTTTTATACGATGGATGAACTGTTGTATTTATACTGTATTTTATGCTTCTGACGTTGACTTCTAAGGCACTACCTATTCGATCTGGTGGAGCAACGCCCTAGAGTGAAGCCTAGGTTGCCCGGAACGTAGAAATGACCATAACTTTCACACTGGTTGCAATTATTCGTTTTATACCATGGAAAAATGTTAGATTTATTTTGTATTTGGTGCGTCTGGCGTTGACTTCTTAGGCCCTAGCTATTCGATCTGGTGGAGCAACACCCTAGAGTGAAGCCTAGATTGCCCGGAACGTAGAAATGACCATTACCTTCACGCTTGTTGCAATTATTCCTGTTATACAATGAAAAAACTGTTGTATTATTATTGTATTTTATGCTTCTAGCGTTGACTTCTAAGGCCGTAGCTATTCGATGTGGTGGAGCAACGCCCTAGAGTGCAGCCTAGGTTGCCCGGAATGTAGAAATGTCCATTACTTTCACAATGGTTGCAGTTACTGCTGTTATACGAAGGAAAAACTGTTGCATTTTAATTGTATTTTATGCTTCTGGCGTTGAATTCGAAGTCCCTAACTATTCGATCTCGTGGAGCAATGCCTCCGAGTTAAGTCTAGGATGCCCGAAACGCCGAAATGATCATTACTTTCACACTGGTTGCAATTATTCGTTTTATACGATGGAAGGACTGTTGTATTTATATTGTATTTTATGCTTCTGGCGTTGACTTCTGCGGCCGTAGCTTTTCGATGTGGTGGAGCAACGCCCTAGAGTGAAGCCTAGGTTGCCGGGAACGCAGAAATGACCATTACCTTCACGCTTGTTGCAATTATTCCTGTTATACAATGAAAAAACAGCTGTATTTTTATTGTATTTTATGCTTCTGGCGTTGAATTCTAAGTCCCTAGTTATGCGATCTGGTGGAGCAACGCCCTAGGGTGAAGCCTAGGTTGCCCGGAACGTAGAAATGACGACTACTTTCACAATGTTTGCAATTATTCATTTTATACGATTGAAAAACTAGTGAACTTATATTGTATTTTATCCTTCTGGCGTTGAATTCTCAGTCCGTAGCTATTTGATTTGGTGGAGCAACGCCCCAGAGTGAAACCTAGATTACCCGGAACGTAGAAATGACCAGTACTTTCACACTGGTTGCAGTTAATCCAGTTATACGATGGAAAAACTATTGCATCTTTATTGTATTTTATACTTCTGGCGTTGACTTCTAAGGCCCTAACAATTCGATCTGGTCGAGCAACGCCCTATAGTTAAGCCTAGGTGGCTCGGAACGTAGAAATGACCATATCTTTCACACTGGTGGCTATTATTCGTCTGATTCGATGGAAAATCTGCTATATTTATAAGTACCTTATGCTTCTGGCGTTGACTGCTAAGGCCCTAACTATTCGATCTGGTGGAGCAACGCCCTAGGGTGAAGCCTAGGTTGCCCGTATAGTAGAAATGACCATGACTTTCATACTGGTTGCAATTATTCGTTTTATACGATTGAAAAACTGTTGTATTTATATTGTACTTTATGCTTCTGGCGTTGACTTCTAAGGCACTAGGTATTCGATATGGTGGAGCAACGCCCTAGAGTGAAGCCTAGGGTGCCCGGAACGTAGAAATGACCATCACTTTCAAACTGGTTGCAATTACTCCTCTTATATGATGGAAAAACTGTTGTATTTTTATTGCATTTGATGCTTCTGGCGTTGACTTCTCAGGCACTAACTATTCAATCTGTTGGAGCAACGCCCTAGGGTGAATCCTAGGTTGCCCTGAAAGTAGAAATGACCATAACTTTCATACTGGTTGCAATTATCCGGTTTATACGATGGAAAAACTGTTGTTTTTATATTGCATTTTATGCTTCTGGCGTTCACTTCTTAGGCCTTAACCATTCGATCTGGTGGAACAACGCACTAGAGTGAAGTCTAGGTTGCCCGGAACGAAGAAATGACCATCACTTTCATACTGGTTGCAATTATTCATATTATAGGATGGAAAACCTGTTGTAGTTATATTGTATTTTATGCTCCTGGTGTTGACTTCTAAGGCCCTAACTATTCAGTCTGTTGGAGCAACGCCCTAGGGTGAAGCCTAGGCTGCCCTGGAAGTAGAAATGACCATAACTTTCACACTGGTTGCAATTATTCGTTTTATACGATGGAAAAACTTTTGTATTTATACTGTATTTTATGCTTCTGACGTTGACTTCTAAGGCACTAACTATTCGATCTGGTGGAGCAACGCCCTAGAGTGAGACCTAGGTTGCCCGGAACGTAGAAAAGACCATTACTTTCACACCGTTTGCAATTATTCATTTTATACGATGGAAAAGCTGTTGCATTTATATTGTACCTTATTCTTCTGGCGTTGACTTCTAAGGCCCTAACTATTCGATCTGGTGGAGCAACGCCCTAGGGTGAAGCCAAGGTTGCCCGGAACGTAGAAATGACCATCACTTTCACACTGGTTGCAATTATTCCTGTTATACGATGGAAAAACTGTTGTATTTTTTTGCATTTTATGCTTCGGGCGTTGACTTCTAAGACCCTAACTAATCAGTCTGTTGGAGCAACTCCCAAGGGTGAAGCCTAGGTTGCCCGGAAAGTAGAAATGTCCATAACTTTCATACTGGTTGCAATTATTCGTTTTATACGATGGAAAAACTGTTGTATTTATATTGTATTTTAAGCTTCTGACGTTGACTTCTAAGGCACCAACTATTCGATCTGGTGGAGCAACGCCCTAGAGTGAAGCCTAGGTTGCCCGGAAAGTAGAAATGTCCATAGCTTTCATACTGGTTGCAATTATTCGTTTTATACGATGGAAAAACTGTTGTATTTATATTGTATTTTAAGTTTCTGACGTTGACTTCTAAGGCACCAACTATTCGATCTGGTGGAGCTACGCCCTAGAGTGAAACCTTGGTTGTCCGGAACGTAGAAATGACCATTACTTCCACACTCTTTGCAATTATTCATTTTATACGATGGCAAAGCTGTTGCATTTATATTGTATTTTATGCTTCTGGCGTTGACTTCTTAGGCCCTAACTATTCGATCTGGTGGACCAACGCCTTAGAGTGAAGCCTTGGTTGCCCGGAAAGTAGAAATGTCCATAACTTTCATACTGGTTGCAATTATTCGTTTTATACGATGGAAAAACTGTTGTATTTATATTGTATTTTAAGTTTCTGACGTTGACTTCTAAGGCACCAACTATTCGATCTGGTGGAGCAACGCCCTAGAGTGAAGCCTAGGTTGCCCGGAACGTAGAAATGACCATAACTTTCACACTGGTTGCAATTATTCGTTTTATACGATGGAAAAACTGTTGTATTTATATTGTATTTTATGCATCTGGCGTTCACTTCTTAGGCCTTAACTATTCGATTTGGTGGAACAACGCACTAGGGTGAAGCCTAGGTTGCCCGGAACGTAGAAATGACCATTACTTCCACACTCTTTGCAATTATTCATTTTATACGATGGAAAAGCTGTTGCATTTATATTGTATTTTATGCTTCTGGCGTTGACTTCTAAGGCCCTAACTATTCGATCTGGTGGAGCAACGCCCTAGAGTGAAGCCTAGGGTGCCCGGGACGTAGAAATGACCCTCACTTTCAAACTGGTTGCAACTATCCCTGTTATATGATGGAAAAACTGTTGCATTTTTATTGCATTTTATGCTCCGTGCGTTGACTTCTAAGGCCCTAACTATTCGATCTGGTGGACCAACGCCTTAGAGTGAAGCCTTGGTTTCCCGGAACGTAGAAATGACCATCACTTTCATACTGGTTGCAATTATTCGTTTTATACGGTGGAAAAACTGTTGTGCTTATAATGTATTTTATGCTTGTGGCGTTGAATTCTAAGGGACTAACTATTCGATCTGGTGGAGCAACGCCCTAGAGTGAAGCCTAGGGTGCCCGGAACGTAGAAATGACCATCACTTTCAAACTGGTTGCAACTATCCCTGTTATATGATGGAAAAACTGTTGCATTTTTATTGCATTTTATGCTCCGGGCGTTGACTTCTAAGGCCCTAACTATTCGATCTGGTGGAGCAACGCCCTAGGGTGAAGCCTAGGTTGCCCGGATAGTAGAAATGACCATAACTTTCATAGTGGTTGCAATTATTCGCTTTATACGATGGAAAAAGTGTTGTATTTATATTGTATTTAATGCTTCTGGCGTTGACTTCTGAGGCCCTAACTATTCGATCTGTTGGAGCAACGCCCTAGAGTGAAGGCTTGGTTTCCCGGAACGTAGAAATGACCATGAATTTCATACTGGTCGCAATTATTCGTTTTATACGATGGAAAAACTGTTGTATTTATATTGTATTTTATGCTTCTGACGTTGACTTCTAAGGCTCGAACTATTCGATCTGGTGGAGCAACGCCCTAGAGTGAAACCTAGGTTGCCCGGAACGTAGAAATGACCATAACTTTCACACTGGTTGCAATTATACGTTTTATACGATGGAAAAACTGTTGTATTTATATTGTATTTTATGCTTCTGGCGTTCACTTCTTAGGCCCTAACTATTCGATCGGGTGGAACAACGCCCTAGGGTGAAGCCTAGGTTGCCCGGAAAGCAGAAATGACCATAACTTTCAAACTGGTTGCAATTACTCCTGTTATACGATGGAAAAACTGTTGTATTTATATTGTATTTTATGCTTCTGGCGTTCACGTCTTAGACCCTAACTATTCGATCGGGTGGGACAACGCCCTAGGGTGAATCCTAGGTTGCCTGGAGAGTAGAAATGAAAATAACTTTCATACTGGATGCAATTATCCGGTTTATACGATGGAAAAACTGTTGTATTTATATTGTATTTAATGCTTCTGGCGTTCACTTCTTAGGCACTAACTTTTCAATCTGTTGGAGCAACGCCCTAGGGTGAATCCTAGGTTGCCCGGAAAGTAGAAATGACCATCACTTTCAAACTGGTTGCAATTATTCGTTTTATACGATGGAAAAACTGTTGTATTTATATTGTATTTTAAGCTTCCGACGTTGACTTCTAAGGCACCAACCATTCGAGCTGGTGGAGCAACGCCCTAGAGTGAAGCCTAGGTTGCCCGGAACGTAGAAATGACCATAACTTTCACACTGGTTGCAATTATTCGTTTTATACGATGGAAAAACTGTTGTATTTATACTGTATTTTATGCTTCTGACGTTGACTTCTAAGGCACTAACTATTCGATCTGGTGGAACAACGCACTAGGGTGAAGCCTAGGTTTCCCGGATCGTAGAAATGGCCATAACTTTCACACTGGTAACAATTATTCGATTTATACAATGGAAAAACTGTTGTATTTATTTTGTGTTTTATGTTTCGCGTGTTGACTTCTAAGGTCCTAATTATTCGATCTAGTGGAGCAACGCCCTAGAGTGAAGCCTAGGTTGCCTGGAAAGCAGAAATGTCCATAACTTTCATACTGGTTGCAATTATTCGTTTTATACGATGGATGAACTGTTGTATTTATACTGTATTTTATGCTTCTGGCGTTGACTTCTAAGGCACTACCTATTCGATCTGGTGGAGCTACGCCCTAGAGTGAAACCTTGGTTGCCCGGAACGTAGAAATGACCATTACTTCCACACTCTTTGCAATTATTCATTTTATACGATGGAAAACCTGTTGCATTTATATTGTATTTTATGCTTCTGGCGTTGACTTCTTAGGGCCTAACTATTCTATCTGGTGGACCAACGCCTTAGGGTGAAGCCTTGTTTTCCCGGAACGTAGAAATGACCATCACTTTCATACTGGTTGCAATTATTCGTTTTATACGATGGAAAAACTGTTGTGCTTATAATGTATTTTATGCTTGTGGCGTTGAATTCTAAGGCACTAACTATTCGATCTGGTGGAGCAACGCCCTAGAGTGAAGCCTAGGGTGCCCGGAACGTAGAAATGACCATCACTTTCAAACTGGTTGCAACTATCCCTGTTATATGATGGAAAAACTGTTACATTTTTATTGCATTTTATGCTCCGGGCGTTGACTTCTAAGGCACTAACTATTCAATCTGTTGGAGCAACGACCTAGGGTGCATCCTAGGTTGCCCGGAAAGTAGAAATGATCATAACTTTCATACTGGTTGCAATTATCCGGTTTATACGATGGAAAAACTGTTGTATTTATATTGTATTTTATGCTTCTGGCGTTGACTTCTAAGGCACTAAGTATTCGATATGGTGGAGCAACGCCCTAGAGTGAAGCCTAGGGTGCCCGGAACGTAGAAATGACCATCACTTTCAAACTGGTTGCAATTACTCCTGTTATATGATGGAAAAACTGTTGTATTTTTATTGCATTTGATGCTTCAGCCGTTGACTTCTCAGGCACTAACTATTCAATCTGTTGGAGCAGTGCCCTAGGGTGAATCCTAGGTTGCCCGGTAAGTAGAAATGACCATAGCTTTCATACTGGTTGCAATTATTCGTTTTATACGATGGAAAAACTGTTGTATTTATACTGTATTTTATGCTTGTGACGTTGACTTCTAAGGCACTAACAATTCGATCTGGTGGAGCAACGCCCAAGAGTGAAACCTAGGTTGCCCGGAACGTAGAAATGACCATATCTTTCACATTGGTTGCTATTGTTCCTGATATACGATGGAAAAGCTGTTGTATTTATATTGTACCTTATGCTTCTGGCGTTCACTTCTTAGGCCCTAACTATTCGATCGGGTGGGACAACGCCCTAGGGTGAAGCCTAGGTTGCCCGGAAAGTAGAAATGACCATAACTTTCAAACTGGTTGCAATTATTCCTGTTATACGATGGAAAAACTGTTGTATTTATATTGTATTTTATGCTTCTGGCGTTCACTTCTTAGGCACTAACTTTTCAATCTGTTGGAGCAACGCCCTAGCGTGAATCCTAGGTTGCCCGGGAAGTAGAAATGACCATCACTTTCATACTGGTTGCAATTATCCGTTTCATACGATGGAAAAACTGTTGTATTTATATTGTATTTTATGCTACTGGCGTTCACTTCTTAGGCCTTAACCATTCGATCTGGTGGAACAACGCACTAGAGTGAAGTCTAGGTTGCCCGGAACGAAGAAATGACCATCACTTTCACACTGGTTGCAATTATTCATATTATAGGATGGAAAACCTGTTGTATTTATATTGTAGTTTATGCTCCTGGTGTTGACTTCTAAGGCCCTAACTATTCAATCTGTTGGAGCAACGCGCTAGGGTGAAGCCTAGGCTGCCCGGGAAGTAGAAATGTCCATAACTTTCATACTGGTTGCAATTATTCGTTCTATACGTTGGAAAAACTGTTGTATTTATATTGTATTTTATGCTTCTGACGTTGACTTCTAAGGCACCAACTATTCGATCTGTTGGAGCAACGCCCTAGAGTGAAGCCTAGGTTGCCCGGAACGTAGAAATGACCATAACTTTCACACTGGTTGCAATTATTCGTTTTATACGATGGAAAAACTGTTGTATTTATATTGTATTATATGCTTCTGGCGTTCACTTCTGAGGCCCTAACTATTCGATCTGTTGGACCAACGCCTTAGAGTGAAGCCTTGGTCTCCCGGAACGTAGAAATGACCATCACTTTCATACTGGTTGCAATTATTCGTTTTATACGATGGAAAAACTGTTGTGCTTATATTGTATTTTATGCTTGTGGCGTTGAATTCTAAGGCACTAACTATTCGATCTGGTGGAGCAACGCCCTAGAGTGAAGCCTAGGGTGCCCGGAACGTAGAAATGACCATCACTTTCAAACTGGTTGCAACTATCCCTGTTATATGATGGAAAAACTGTTGCATTTTTATTGCATTTTATGCTCCGGGCGTTGACTTCTAAGGTCCTAACTATTCAGTCTGTTGGAGGAACGCCCTAGGGTGAAGCCTTGGTTGCCCGGAAAGTAGAAATGTCCATAACTTTCATACTGGTTGCAATTATTCGTTTTATACGATGGAAAAACTGTTGTATTTATATTGTGTTTTATGCTTCTGGCGTTGACTTCTAAGGCACTAAGTATTCGATATGGTGGAGCAACGCCCTAGAGTGAAGCCTAGGGTGCCCGGAACGTAGAAATGACCATCACTTTCAAACTGGTTGCAATTACTCCTGTTATATGATGGAAAAACTGTTGTGCTTATATTGTATTTTATGCTTGTGGCGTTGAATTCTAAGGCACTAACTATTCGATCTGGTGGAGCAACGCCCTAGAGTGAAGCCTAGGGTGCCCGGAACGTAGAAATGACCATCACTTTCAAACTGGTTGCAACTATCCCTGTTATATGATGGAAAAACTGTTGCATTTTTATTGCATTTTATGCTCCGGGCGTTGACTTCTAAGGTCCTAACTATTCAGTCTGTTGGAGGAACGCCCTAGGGTGAAGCCTTGGTTGCCCGGAAAGTAGAAATGTCCATAACTTTCATACTGGTTGCAATTATTCGTTTTATACGATGGAAAAACTGTTGTATTTATATTGTGTTTTATGCTTCTGGCGTTGACTTCTAAGGCACTAAGTATTCGATATGGTGGAGCAACGCCCTAGAGTGAAGCCTAGGGTGCCCGGAACGTAGAAATGACCATCACTTTCAAACTGGTTGCAATTACTCCTGTTATATGATGGAAAAACTGTTGTATTTTTATTGCATTTGATGCTTCGGGCGTTGACTTCTCAGGCACTAACTATTCAATCTGTTGGAACAGCGCCCTAGGGTGAATCCTAGGTTGCCCGGAAAGTAGAAATGACCATAGCTTTCATACTGGTTGCAATTATCCGGTTTATACGATGGAAAAGCTGTTGTATTTATATTGTATTTTATGCTTCTGGCGTTCACTTCTTAGGCACTAACTTTTCAATCTGTTGGAGCAACGCCCTAGCGTGAATCCTAGGTTGCCCGGGAAGTAGAAATGACCATAACTTTCATACTGGTTGCAATTATTCGTTTTATACGATGGAAAAACTGTTGTATTTATTCTGTATTTTATGCTTGTGACGTTGACTTCTAAGGCACTAACAATTCGATCTGGTGGAAAAACGCCCTGGAGTGAAACCTAGGTTGCCCGGAACGTAGAAATTACCATATCTTTCACACTGGTTGCTATTGTTCCTGTTATACGATGGAAAAGCTGTTGTATTTATATTGTACCTTATGCTTCTGGCGTTCACTTCTTAGGCCCTAACTATTCGATCGGGTGGAACAACGCCCTAGGGTGAAGCCTAGGTTGCCCGGAAAGTAGAAATGACCATAACTTTCAAACTGGTTGCAATTATTCCTGTTATACGATGGAAAAACTGTTGTATTTATATTGTATTTTATGCTTCTGGCGTTGAATTCTAAGGCACTAAGTATTCGATATGGTGGAGCAACGCCCTAGAGTAAAGCCTAGGCTGCCCGGAACGTAGAAATGACCATAACTTTCACACTGGTAGGAATTATTCGATTTATACAATGGAAAAACTGTTCTATTTATTTTGTGTATTATGTTTCGCGCGTTTACTTCTTGGGCCCTAACTATTCGATCTGGTGGAGCTACGCCCTAGAGTGAAACCTTGGTTGCCCGGAACGTAGAAATGACCATTACTTCCACACTCTTTGCAATTATTCATTTTATACGATGGAAAAGCTGTTGCATTTATATTGTATTTTATGCTTCTGGCGTTGACTTCTAAGGCCCTAACTATTCGATCTGGTGGAGCAACGCCCTAGAGTGAAGCCTAGGGTGCCCGGAACGTAGAAATGACCATCACTTTCAAACTGGTTGCAACTATCCCTGTTATATGATGGAAAAACTGTTGCATTTTTATTGCATTTTATGCTCCGGGCGTTGACTTCTAAGGCCCTAACTATTCGATCTGGTGGAGCAACGCCCTAGGGTGAAGCCTAGGTTGCCCGGATAGTAGAAATGACCATAACTTTCATAGTGGTTGCAATTATTCGCTTTATACGATGGAAAAAGTGTTGTATTTATATTGTATTTAATGCTTCTGGCGTTGACTTCTGAGGCCCTAACTATTCGATCTGTTGGAGCAACGCCCTAGAGTGAAGCCTTGGTTTCCCGGAACGTAGAAATGACGATGAATTTCATACTGGTCGCAATTATTCGTTTTATACGATGGAAAAACTGTTGTATTTATATTGTATTTAATGCTTCTGGCGTTCACTTCTTAGGCCCTAACTATTCGATCGGGTGGAACAACGCCCTAGGGTGAAGCCTAGGTTGCCCGGAAAGCAGAAATGACCATAACTTTCAAACTGGTTGCAATTATTCCTGTTATACGATGGAAAAACTGTTGTATTTATATTGTATTTTATGCTTCTGGCGTTCACGTCTTAGCCCCTAACTATCCGATCGTGTTGGACAACGCCCTAGGGTGAATCCTAGGTTGCCCGGAAAGTAGAAATGAAAATAACTTTCATACTGGATGCAATTATCCGGTTTATACGATGGAAAAACTGTTGTATTTATATTGTATTTAATGCTTCTGGCGTTCACTTCTTAGGCACTAACTTTTCAATCTGGTGGAGCAACGCCCTAGAGTGAAACCTAGGTTGCCCGGAACGTAGAAATTACCATATCTTTCACACTGGTTGCTATTGTTCCTGTTATACGATGGAAAAGCTGTTGTATTTATATTGTACCTTATGCTTCTGGCGTTCAGTTCTTAGGCCCTAACTATTCGATCGGGTGGAACAACGCCCTAGGGTGAAGCCTAGGTTGCCCGGAAAGTAGAAATGACCATAACTTTCAAACTGGTTGCAATTATTCCTGTTATACGATGGAAAAACTGTTGTATTTATATTGTATTTTATGCTTCTGGCGTTGAATTCTAAGGCACTAAGTATTCGATATGGTGGAGCAACGCCCTAGAGTGAAGCCTAGGCTGCCCGGAACGTAGAAATGACCATAACTTTCACACTGGTAGGAAATATTCGATTTATACAATGGAAAAACTGTTCTATTTATTTTGTGTATTATGTTTCGCGCGTTTACTTCTAGGGCCCTAACTATTCGATCTGGTGGAGCATCGCCCTAGGGTGAAGCCTAGGTTGCCCGGAAAGTAGAAATGTCCATAACTTTCGGACAGGTTGCAATTACACCTATTATATCATGGAAAAACTGTTGTATTTTTATTGCATTTGATGCTTCGGGCGTCGACTTCTCAGGCACTAACTATTCAATCTGTTGGAGCAACGCCCTAGGGTGAATCCTAGGTTGCCCGGAAAGTAGAAATGACCATAACTTTCATACTGGTTGCAATTATCCGGTTTATACGATGGGAAAACTGTTGTATTTATATTGTATTTTATGCTTCTGGCGTTCACTTCTTAGGCACTAACTTTTCAATCTGTTGGAGCAACGCCCTAGCGTGAATCCTAGGTTGCCCGGGAAGTAGAAATGACCATAACTTTCATATTGGTTGCAATTATCCGTTTGATACGATGGAAAAACTGTTGTATTTATATTGTATTTTATGCTACTGGCGTTCACTTCTTAGGCCTTAACCATTCGATCTGGTGGAACAACGCACTAGAGTGAAGTCTAGGTTGCCCGGAACGAAGAAATGACCATCACTTTCACACTGGTTGCAATTATTCATATTATAGGATGGAAAACCTGTTGTATTTATATTGTATTTTATGCTCCTGGTGTTGACTTCTAAAGCCCTAACTATTCAATCTGTTGGAGCAACGCCCTAGGGTGAAGCCTAGGCTGCCCGGGAAGTAGAAATGTCCATAACTTTCATACTGGTTGCATTTATTCGTTTTATACGTTGGAAAAACTGTTGTATTTATATTGTATTTTATGCTTCTGACGTTGACTTCTAAGGCACCAACTATTCGATCTGTTGGAGCAACGCCCTAGAGTGAAGCCTAGGTTGCCCGGAACGTAGAAATGACCATAACTTTCACACTTTTTGCAATTATTCGTTTTATACGATGGAAAAACTGTTGTATTTATATTGTATTATATGCTTCTGGCGTTCACTTCTTAGGCCCTAACTATTCGATCTGGTGGACCAACGCCTTAGAGTGAAGCCTTGGTGTCCCGGAACGTAGAAATGATCATCACTTTCATACTGGTTGCAATTATTCGTTTTATACGATGGAAAAACTGTTGTGCTTATAATGTATTTTATGCTTGTGGCATTGAGTTCTAAGGCACTAACTATTCGATCTGGTGGAGCAACGCCCTAGAGTGAAGCCTAGGGTTCCCGGAAAGTAGAAATGACCATCACTTTCAAACTGGTTGCAACTATCCCTGTTATATGATGGAAAAACTGTTGCATTTTTATTGCATTTGATGCTTCGGGCGTTGACTTCTCAGGCACTAACTATTCAATCTGTTGGAGCAACGCCCTAGGGTGAATCCTAGGTTGCCCGGAAAGTAGAAATGACCATAACTTTCATACTGGTTGCAATTATCCGGTTTATACGATGGAAAAACTGTTGTATTTATATTGTATTTTATGCTTCTGGCGTTCACTTCTTAGGCACTAACTTTTCAATCTGTTGGAGCAACGCCCTAGCGTGAATCCTGGGTTGCCCGGGAAGTAGAAATGACCATAACTTTCATACTGGTTGCAATTATCCGTTTTATACGATGGAAAAACTGTTGTATTTATATTGTATTTTATGCTACTGGCGTTCACTTCTTAGGCCTTAACCATTCGATCTGGTGGAACAACGCACTAGAGTGAAGTCTAGGTTGCCCGGAACGAAGAAATGACCATCACTTTCACACTGGTTGCAATTATTCATATTATAGGATGGAAAACCTGTTGTATTTATATTGTATTTTATGCTCCTGGTGTTGACTTCTAAGGCCCTAACTATTCAATCTATTGGAGCAACGCCCTAGGGTGAAGCCTAGGCTGCGCGGGAAGTAGAAATGTGCATAACTTTCATACTGGTTGCAATTATTCGTTTTATACGTTGGAAAAACTGTTGTATTTATATTGTATTTTATGCTTCTGACGTTGACTTCTAAGGCACCAACTATTCGACCTGTTGGAGCAACGCCCTAGAGTGAAGCCTAGGTTGTCCGGAACGTAGAAATGACCATAACTTTCACACTGGTTGCAATTATTCGTTTTATACGATGGAAAAACTGTTGTATTTATATTGTATTATATGCTTCTGGCGTTCACTTCTTAGGCCCTAACTATTCGATCTGGTGGACCAACGCCTTAGAGTGAAGCCCTGGTGTCCCGGAACGTAGAAATGTCCATAACCTTCATAGTGGTTGCAATTATTCGTTTTATACGATGGAAGAACTGCTGTATTTATACTGTATTTTATGCTTCTGACGTTGACTTCTAAGGCACTAAGAATTCGATATGGTCGAGCAACGCCCTACGGTGAATCCTAGGTTGCCCGGAAAGTAGAAATGACCATAACTTTCATACTGGTTGCAATTATCCGGTTTATACGATGAAAAAACTGTTGTATTTATATTGTATTTTATGCTTCTGGCGTTCACTTCTTGGGCCTTAACTATTCGATTTGGTGGAACAACGCACTAGGGTGAAGCCTAGGTTTCCCGGAACGTAGGAATGGCCATAACTTTCACACTGGTAGCAACTATTCGATTTATACAACGGAAAAACTGTTCTATTTATACTGTATTTTATGCTTCTGACGTTGACTTCTAAGGCACTAACTATTCGATCTGGTGGAGCTACGCCCTAGAGTGAAACCTTGGCTGCCCGGAACGTAGAAATGACCATTACTTCCACACTCTTTGCAATTATTCATTTTATACGATGGAAAAGCTGTTGCATTTATATTGTATTTTATGCTTCTGGCGTTGACTTCTAAGGCCCTAACTATTCGATCTGGTGGAGCAACGCCCTAGAGTGAAGCCTAGGGTGCCCGGAACGTAGAAATGACCATCACTTTCAAACTGGTTGCAACTATCCCTGTTATACGATGGAAAAACTGTTGCATTTTTATTGCATTTTATGCTCCGGGCGTTGACTTCTAAGGCCCTAACTATTCGATCTGGTGGAGCAACGCCCTAGGGTGAAGCCTAGGTTGCCCGGATAGTAGAAGTGACCATAACTTTCATAGTGGTTGCAATTATTCGCTTTATACGATGGAAAAAGTGTTGTATTTATATTGTATTTAATGCTTCTGGCGTTGACTTCTGAGGCCCTAACTATTCGATCTGTTGGAGCAACGCCCTAGAGTGAAGCCTTGGTTTCCCGGAACGTAGAAATGACCATGAATTTCATACTGGTCGCAATTATTCGTTTTATACGATGGAAAAACTGTTGTATTTATATTGTATTTTATGCTTCTGACGTTGACTTCTAAGGCTCGAACTATTCGATCTGGTGGAGCAACGCCCTAGAGTGAAACCTAGGTTGCCCGGAACGTAGAAATGACCATAACTTTCACACTGGTTGCAATTATACGTTTTATACGATGGAAAAACTGTTGTATTTATATTGTATTTTATGCTTCTGGCGTTCACTTCTTAGGCCCTAACTATTGGATCGGGTGGAACAACGCCCTAGGGTGAAGCCTAGGTTGCCCGGAAAGCAGAAATGACCATAACTTTCAAACTGGTTGCAATTATTCCTGTTATACGATGGAAAAACTGTTGTATTTATATTGTATTTTATGCTTCTGGCGTTCACGTCTTAGCCCCTAACTATCCGATCGTGTTGGACAACGCCCTAGGGTGAATCCTAGGTTGCCCGGTAAGTAGAAATGAAAATAACTTTCATACTGGATGCAATTATCCGGTTTATACGATGGAAAAACTGTTGTATTTATATTGTATTTAATGCTTCTGGCGTTCACTTCTTAGGCACTAACTTTTCAATCTGTTGGAGCAACGCCCTATGGTGAATCCTAGGTTGCCCGGAAAGTAGAAATGACCATCACTTTCACACTGGTTGCAATTATTCGTTTTATACGATGGAAAAACTGTTGCATTTATATTGTATTTTAAGCTTCTGACGTTGAATTCTAAGGCACTGACTATTCGATCTGGTGGAGCAACGCCCTAGAGTGAAACCTAGGTTGCCCGGAACGTAGAAATTACCATATCTTTCACACTGGTTGCTATTGTTCCTGTTATACGATGGAAAAGCTGTTGTATTTATATTGTACCTTATGCTTCTGGCGTTCAGTTCTTAGGCCCTAACTATTCGATCGGGTGGAACAACGCCCTAGGGTGAAGCCTAGGTTGCCCGGAAAGTAGAAATGACCATAACTTTGAAACTGGTTGCAATTATTCCTGTTATACGATGGAAAAACTGTTGTATTTATATTGTATTTTATGCTTCTGGCGTTGAATTCTAAGGCACTAAGTATTCGATATGGTGGAGCAACGCCCTAGAGTGAAGCCTAGGCTGCCCGGAACGTAGAAATGACCATAACTTTCACACTGGTAGGAAATATTCGATTTGTACAATGGAAAAACTGTTCTATTTATTTTGAGTATTATGTTTCGCGCGTTTACTTCTAGGGCCCTAACTATTCGATCTGGTGGAGCATCGCCCTAGGGTGAAGCCTAGGTTGCCCGGAAAGTAGAAATGTCCATAACTTTCGGACAGGTTGCAATTACACCTATTATATCATGGAAAAACTGTTGTATTTTTATTGCATTTGATGCTTCGGGCGTTGACTTCTCAGGCACTAACTATTCAATCTGTTGGAGCAACGCCCTCGGGTGAATCCTAGGTTGCCCGGGAAGAAGAAATGACCATAACTTTCATACTGGTTGCAATTATCCGTTTTATACGATGGAAAAACTGTTGTATTTATATTGTATTTTATGCTACTGGCGTTCACTTCTTAGGCCTTAACCATTCGATCTGGTGGAACAACGCACTAGAGTGAAGTCTAGGTTGCCCGGAACGAAGAAATGACCATCACTTTCACACTGGTTGCAATTATTCATATTATAGGATGGAAAACCTGTTGTATTTATATTGTATTTTATGCTCCTGGTGTTGACTTCTAAGGCCCTAACTATTCAATCTATTGGAGCAACGCCCTAGGGTGAAGCCTAGGCTGCCCGGGAAGTAGAAATGTGCATAACTTTCATACTGGTTGCAATTATTCGTTTTATACGTTGGAAAAACTGTTGTATTTATATTGTATTTTATGCTTCTGACGTTGACTTCTAAGGCACCAACTATTCGACCTGTTGGAGCAACGCCCTAGAGTGAAGCCTAGGTTGTCCGGAACGTAGAAATGACCATAACTTTCACACTGGTTGCAATTATTCGTTTTATACGATGGAAAAACTGTTGTATTTATATTGTATTATATGCTTCCGGCGTTCACTTCTTAGGCCCTAACTATTCGATCTGGTGGACCAACGCCTTAGAGTGAAGCCTTGGTGTCCCGGAATGTAGAAATGTCCATAACCTTCATAGTGGTTGCAATTATTCGTTTTATACGATGGAAGAACTGCTGTATTTATACTGTATTTTATGCTTCTGACGTTGACTTCTAAGGCACTAAGAATTCGATATGGTCGAGCAACGCCCTAGGGTGAATCCTAGGTTGCCCGGAAAGTAGAAATGACCATAACTTTCATACTGGTTGCAATTATCCGGTTTATACGATGGAAAAACTGTTGTATTTATATTGTATTTTATGCTTCTGGCGTTCACTTCTTGGGCCTTAACTATTCGATTTGGTGGAACAACGCACTAGGGTGAAGCCTAGGTTTCCCGGAACGTAGGAATGGCCATAACTTTCACACTGGTAGCAACTATTCGATTTATACAATGGAAAAACTGTTCTATTTATACTGTATTTTATGCTTCTGACGTTGACTTCTAAGGCACTAACTATTCGATCTGGTGGAGCTACGCCCTAGAGTGAAACCTTGGTTGCCCGGAACGTAGAAATGACCATTACTTCCACACTCTTTGCAATTATTCATTTTATACGATGGAAAAGCTGTTGCATTTATATTGTATTTTATGCTTCTGGCGTTGACTTCTAAGGCCCTAACTATTCGATCTGGTGGAGCAACGCCCTAGAGTGAAGCCTAGGGTGCCCGCAACGTAGAAATGACCATCACTTTCAAACTGGTTGCAACTATCCCTGTTATATGATGGAAAAACTGTTGCATTTTAATTGCATTTTATGCTCCGGGCGTTGACTTCTAAGGCCCTAACTATTCGATCTGGTGGAGCAACGCCCTAGGGTGAAGCCTAGGTTGCCCGGATAGTAGAAATGACCATAACTTTCATAGTGGTTGCAATTATTCGCTTTATACGATGGAAAAAGTGTTGTATTTATATTGTACTTAATGCTTCTGGCGTTGACTTCTGAGGCCCTAACTATTCGATCTGTTGGAGCAACGCCCTAGAGTGAAGCCTTGGTTTCCCGGAACGTAGAAATGACCATGAATTTCATACTGGTCGCAATTATTCGTTTTATACGATGGAAAAACTGTTGTATTTATATTGTATTTTATGCTTCTGACGTTGACTTCTAAGGCCCTAACTATTCAATCTGTTGGAGCAACGCCCTAGGGTGAAGCCTAGGCTGCCCGGGAAGTAGAAATGTCCATAACTTTCATACTGGTTGCAATTATTCGTTTTATACGTTGGAAAAACTGTTGTATTTATATTGTATTTTATGCTTCTGACGTTGACTTCTAAGGCACCAACTATTCGATCTGTTGGAGCAACGCCCTAGAGTGAAGCCTAGGTTGCCCGGAACGTAGAAATGACCATAACTTTCACACTGGTTGCAATTATTCGTTTTATACGATGGAAAAACTGTTGTATTTATATTGTATTATATGCTTCTGGCGTTCACTTCTTAGGCCCTAACTATTCGATCTGGTGGACCAACGCCTTAGAGTGAAGCCTTGGTGTCCCGGAACGTAGAAATGACCATCACTTTCATACTGGTTGCAATTATTCGTTTTATACGATGGAAAAACTGTTGTGCTTATAATGTATTTTATGCTTGTGGCATTGAGTTCTAAGGCACTAACTATTCGATCTGGTGGAGCAACGCCCTAGAGTGAAGCCTAGGGTGCCCGGAACGTAGAAATGACCATCACTTTCAAACTGGTTGCAACTATCCCTGTTATATGATGGAAAAACTGTTGCATTTTTATTGCATTTTATGCTCCGGGCGTTGACTTCTAAGGCCCTAACTATTCAGTCTGTTGGAGGAACGCCCTAGGGTGAAGCCTTGGTTGCCCGGAAAGTAGAAATGTCCATAACTTTCATACTGGTTGCAATTATTCGTTTTATACGATGGAAAAACTGTTGTATTTATATTGTATTTTATGCTTCTGGCGTTGACTTCTAAGGCACTAAGTATTCGATATGGTGAAGCAACGCCCTAGAGTGAAGCCTAGGGTGCCCGGAACGTAGAAATGACCATCACTTTCAAACTGGTTGCAATTACTCCTGTTATATGATGGAAAAACTGTTGTATTTTTATTGCATTTGATGCTTCGGGCGTTGACTTCTCAGGCACTAACTATTCAATCCGTTGGAGTAGCGCCCTAGGGTGAATCCTAGGTTGCCAGGAAAGTAGAAATGACCATAGCTTTCATACTGGTTGCAATTACCCGGTTTATACGATGGAAAAACTGTTGTATTTATATTGTATTTTATGCTTCTGGCGTTCACTTCTTAGGCACTAACTTTTCAATCTGTTGGAGCAACGCCCTAGCGTGAATGCTAGGTTGCCCGGGAAGTAGAAATGACCATAACTTTCATACTGGTTGCAATTATTCGTTTTATACGATGGAAAAACTGTTGTATTTATACTGTATTTTATGCTTGTGACGTTGACTTCTAAGGCACTAACTATTCGATCTGGTGGAGCAACGCCCTAGAGTGAAACCTAGGTTGCCCGGAACGTAGAAATGACCATATCTTTCACACTGGTTGCTATTGTTCCTGATATACGATGGAAATGCTGTTGTATTTATATTGTACCTTATGCTTCTGGTGTTGACTTCTAAGGCCCTAACTATTCGATCTGGTGGAGCAACGCCCTAGGGTGAAGCCTAGGTTGCCCGGATAGTAGAAATGACCATAACTATCATAGTGGTTGCAATTATTCGTTTTATACGATTGAAAAACTGTTGTATTTATATTGTATTTTATGCTTCTGGCGTTGACTTCTGAGGCCCTAACTATTCGATCTGCTGCAGCAACGCCCTAGAGTGAAGCCTTGGTTTCCCGGAACGTAGAAATGACCATGACTTTCATACTGGTTGCAATTATTCGTTTTATACGATGGAAAAACTGTTGTATTTATATTGTATTTTATGATTCTGGCGTTGACTTCTTAGGCCCTAACTATTCGATCTGGTGGAGCAACGCCCTAGAGTGAAGCCTAGGTTGCCCGGAACATAGAAATGTCCACAACCTTCACACTGGTGGCTATTATTCGTTTTATTCGACGGAAAAACTGTTATATTTATATTGTATTTTATGCTTCTGGCGCTGACTTCTTAGGCCCTAACTATTCGATCTGGTGGAACACGCCCTAGAGTGAAGTCTAGGTTGCACGGATCGTAGAAATGACCATCACTTTCACACTGGTTGCAATTATTCATATTATAGGATGGAAAACCTGTTTTATTTATATTGTATTTTATGCTCCTGGTGCTGACTTCTTAGGCCCTAACTATTCGATCTGGTGGAGCAACGCCCTAGAGTGAAGCCTAGGTTGCCCGGAACGTAGAAATGACCATCACTTTCAAACTGGTTACAATTATTCATGTTATACGATGGAAAAACTGTTGTATTTTTATTGCATTTTATGCTTCGGGCGTTGACTTCTAAGGCACTAACTATTCAGTCTGTTGGAGCAACGCCCTAGGGTGAAGCCTAGGTTGCCCGGAAAGTAGAAATGTCCATAACTTTCATACTGGTTGCAATTATTCGTTCTATACGATGGAAAAACTGTTGTATTTATATTGTATTTTATGCTTCTGGCGTTGACTTCTAAGGCACTGAGTATTCGATATGGTGGAGCAACGCCCTAGAGTGAAGCCTAGGGTGCCCGGAACGTAGAAATGACCATCACTTTCAAACTGGTTGCAATTACTCCTGTTATATGATGGAAAAACTGTTGTATTTTTATTGCATTTGATGCTTCGGGCGTTGACTTCTCAGGCACTAACTATTCAATCTGTTGGAGCAACGCCCTAGGGTGAATCCTAGGTTGCCCGGAAAGTAGAAGTGACCATAACTTTCATACTGGTTGCAATTATCCGGTTTATACGATGGAAAAACTGTTGTATTTATATTGTATTTTATGACTCTGGCATTCACTTCTTAGGCACTAACTTTTCAATCTGTTGGAGCAACGCCCTAGCGTGAATCCTAGGTTGCCCGGGAAGTAGAAATGACCATAACTTTCATACTGGTTGCAATTATCCGTTTTATACGATGGAAAAACTGTTGTATTTATGTTGTATTTTATGCTTCTGGCGTTCACTTCTTAGGCCTTAACCATTCGATCGGGTGGAACAACGCCCAAGGGTGAAGTCTAGGTTGCCCGGAAAGTAGAAATGACCATAACTTTCGAACTGGTTGCAATTATTCCTGTTATACGATGGAAAAACTGTTGTATTTATATTGTATTTTATGCTTCTGGTGTTGACTTCTAAGGCACTAAGTATTCGATATGGTGGAGCAACGCCCTAGGGTGAAGCCTAGGATGCCCGGAACGTAGGAATGGCCATCACTTTCAAACAGGTTGCAATTACTCCTGTTATATGATGGAAAAACTGTTGTATTTTTATTGTATTTGATGCTTCGGTCGTTGACTTCTAAGGCACTAACTATTCAATCTGTTGGAGCAACGCCCTAGGGTGAATCCTAGGTTGCCCGGAAAGTGGAAATGAAAATAACTTTCATACTGGTTGCAACTATCCGGTTTATACGATGGAAAAACTGTTGTATTTATATTGTATTTAATGCTTCTGGCGTTCACTTCTGAGGCACTAACTTTTCAATCTGTTGGAGCAACGCCCTAGGGTGAATCCTAGGTTGCCCGGGAAGTAGATATGACCATTACTTTCATACTGGTTGCAATTATCCGTTTTATACGATGGAAAAACTGTTGTATTTATATTGTATTTTATGCTTGTGACGTTGACTTCTAAGGCACTAACAATTCGATCTGGTGGAGCAACGCCCTAGAGTGAAACCTAGGTTGCCCGGAACGTAGAAATTACCATATCTTTCACACTGGTTGCTATTGTTCCTGTTATACGATGGAAAAGCTGTTGTATTTATATTGTACCTTATGCTTCTGGCGTTCACTTCTTAGGCCCTAACTATTTGATCGGGTGGAACAACGCCCTAGGGTGAAGCCTAGGTTGCCCGGAAAGTAGAAATGACCATAACTTTCAAACTGGTTGCAATTATTCCTGTTATACGATGGAAAAACTGTTGTATTTATATTGTATTTTATGCTTCTGGCGTTGACTTCTAAGGCACTAAGTATTCGATATGGTGGAGCAACGCCCTAGAGTGAAGCCTAGGCTGCCCGGAACGTAGAAATGACCATAACTTTCACACTGGTAGGAATTATTCGATTTATACAATGGAAAAACTGTTCTATTTATTTTGTGTATTATGTTTCGCGCGTTTACTTCTAGGGCCCTAACTATTCGATCTGGTGGAGCATCGCCCTAGGGTGAAGCCTAGGTTGCCCGGAAAGTAGAAATGTCCATAACTTTCGGACAGGTTGCAATTACTCCTGTTATATCATGGAAAAACTGTTGTATTTTTATTGCATTTGATGCTTCGGGCGTTGACTTCTCAGGCACTAACTATTCAATCTGTTGGAGCAACGCCCTAGGGTGAATCCTAGGTTGCCCGGAAAGTAGAAATGACCATAACTTTCATACTGGTTGCAATTATTCGTTTTATACGATGGAAAAACTGTTGTATTTATATTGTATTATATGCTTCTGGCGTTCACTTCTTAGGCCCTAACTATTCGATCTGTTGGAGCAACGCCCTAGAGTGAAGCCCAGGTTGCCCGGAACGTAGAAATGACCATAACTTTCACACTGGTTGCAATTATTCGTTTTATACGATGGAAAAACTGTTGTATTTATATTGTATTATATGCTTCTGGCGTTCACTTCTTAGGCCCTAACTATTCGATCTGGTGGACCAACGCCTTAGAGTGAAGCCTTGGTGTCCCGGAACGTAGAAATGACCATCACTTTCATACTGGTTGCAATTATTCGTTTTATACGATGGAAAAACTGTTGTGCTTATATTGTATTTTATGCTTGTGGCGTTCACTTCTTAGGCCCTAACTATTCGATCTGGTGGAGCAACGCCCTAGGGTGAAGCCTTGGTTGCCCGGATAGTAGAAATGACCATAACTTTCATAGTGGTTGCAATTATTCGTTTCATAGGACGGAAAAACTGTTGTATTTATATTGTATTTTATGCTTCTGGCGTTGACTTCTGAGGCCCTAACTATCCGATCTGTTCGAGCAACGCCCTAGAGTGAAGCCTTGGTTTCCTGGAACGTAGAAATGACCATGACTTTCAAACTGGTTGCAATTAATCGTTTTATACGATGGAAAAACTGTTGTATTTATATTGTATTTTATGCTTCTGGCGTTGACTTCTAAGGCATGAACTGTTCGATCTGGTGGAGCAACGCCCTAGAGTGAAGCTTAGGTTGCCCGGAACATAGAAATGACCATAACCTTCACACTGGTGGCTATTATTCGTTTTATTCGATGGAAAAACTGTTATATTTATATTGTATTTTATGCTCCCGGCGCTGACTTCTTAGGCCCTAACTATTCGATCTGGTGGAGCAACGCCCTAGAGTGAAGTCTAGGTTGCCCGAAACGTAGAAATGACCATCACTTTCCACTGGTTGCAATTATTCATATTATAGGATGGAAAACCTGTTGTATTTATATTGTATTTTATGCTCCTGGTGTTGACTTCTTAGGCCCTAACTATTCGATCTGGTGGAGCAACGCCCTAGAGTGAAGCCTAGCTTGCCCGGAACGTAGAAATGAACATCACTTTCAAACTGGTTACAATTATTCCTGTTATACGATGGAAAAACTGTTGTATTTTTATTGCATTTTATGCTTCGGGCGTTGACTTCTAAGGCCCTAACTATTCAATCTGTTGGAGCAACGCCATAGGGTGAAGCCTAGGTTGCACGGAAAGTAGAAATATCCATAACTTTCATACTGGTTGCAATTATTCGTTTTATACGATGGAAAAACTGTTGTATTTATACTGTATTTTATGCTTCTGACGTTGACTTCTAAGGCACCAACTATTCGATCTGTTGGAGCAACGCCCTAGAGTGAAGCCTACATTGCCCGGAACGTAGAAATGACCATAACTTTCACACTGGTTGCAATTATTCGTTTTATACGATGGAAAAACTGTTGTATTTATATTGTATTTTATGCTTCTGGCGTTCACTTCTTAGGCCTTAACTATTCGATCTGGTGGAACAACGCACGAGGGTGAAGCCTAGGTTGCCCGGAACGTAGAAATGACCATAACTTTCACACTGGTAGCAATTATTCGATTTATACAATGGAAAATCTGTTCTATTTATTTTGTGTTTTATGTTTCGCGCGTTGACTTCTAAGGCCCTAACTATTCGACCTGGTGGAGCATCGCCCTAGAGTGAAGCCTAGGTTACCCGGAAAGTAGAAATGTCCATAATTTTCACGCTGGTTGCAATTATTCGTTTTATACGATGGAAAAACTGTTGTATTTATATTTCATTTTATGCTTCTGGCGTTCACTTCTTGGGCCCTAACTATTCGATCGGGTGGAACAACGCCCTAGGGTGAAGCCTAGGTTGCCCGGAAAGTAGAAATGACCATAACTTTCAAACAGGTAGCAATTATTCCTGTTATACGATGGAAAAACTGTTGCATTTATATTGTATTTTATGCTTCTGGCGTTGACTTCTTAGGCCCTAACTATTCGATCTGGTGGAGCAACGCCTTAGAGTGACGCTTAGGTTGCCCGGAACGTAGAAGTGACCATATCTTTTACACTGGTAGGTATTGTTCCTGTTATACGATGGAAAAGCTGTTGTACTTATATTGTACCTTATGCTTCTGGCGTTGACTTCCAAGGCCCTAACTATTCGATCTGGTGGAGCAACGCCCTATGGTGAAGCCTTCGTTGCCCGGATAGTAGAAATGACCATAACTTTCATAGTGGTTGCAATTATTCGTTTTATAGGATGGAAAAACTGTTGTATTTATATTGTATTTTATGCTTCTGGCGTTGACTTCTGAGGCCCTAACTATCCGATCTGTTGGAGCAACGCCCTAGAGTGAAGCCTTGGTTTCCTGGAACGTAGAAATGACCATGACTTTCAAACTGGTTGCAATTATTCGTTTTATACGATGGTAATCCTGTTTTATTTATATTGTATTTTATGCTCCTGGTGTTGACTTCTTAGGCCCTAACTATTCGATCTGGTGGAGCAACGCCCTAGTGTGAAGCCTAGGTTGCCCGGAACGTAGAAATGACCATCACTTTCAAACTGGTTACAATTATTCCTGTTATACGATGGAAAAGCTGTTGTATTTTTATTGCATTTTATGCTTCGGGCGTTGACTTCTAAGGCCCTAACTATTCAATCTGTTGGAGCAACGCCCTAGGGTGAAGCCCAGGTTGCACGGAAAGTAGAAATGTCCATAACTTTCATACTGGTTGCAATTATTCGTTTTATACGATGGAAAAACTGTTGTATTTATATTGTATTTTATGCTTCTGACGTTGACTTCTAAGGCACCAACTATTCGATCTGTTGGAGCAACGCCCTAGAGTGAAGGCTACATTGCCCGGAACGTAGAAATGACCATAACTTTCACACTGGTTGCAATTATTCGTTTTATACGATGGAAAAACTGTTGTATTTATACTGTATTTTATGCTTGTGACGTTGACTTTTTAAGGCACTAACTATTCGATCTGGTGGAGCAACGCCCTAGAGTGAAACCTAGGTTGCCCGGAACGTAGAAATGACCATATCTTTCACACTGGTTGCTATTGTTCCTGTTATACGATGGAAAAGATGTTGTATTTATATTGTACCTTATGCTTCTGGCGTTCACTTCTTAGGCCCTAACTATTCGATCTGGTGGAGCAACGCCCTAGGCTGAAGCCTTGGTTGCCCGGATAGTAGAAATGACCATAACTTTCATAGTGGTTGCAATTATTCGTTTTATAGGATGGAAAAACTGTTGTATTTATATTGTATTTTATGCTTCTGGCGTTGACTTCTGTGGCCCCAACTATCCGATCTGTTCGAGCAACGCCCTAGAGTGAAGCCTTGGTTTCCTGGAACGTAGAAATGACCATAACTTTCACACTGGTTGCAATTATTCATTTTATACGATGGAAAAGCTGTTGCATTTATATTGTATTTTATGCTTCTGGCGTTGACTTCTTGGGCCCTAACTATTCGATCTGGTGGAGCAACGCCTTAGAGTGACGCCTAGGTTGCCCGGAACGTAGAAATGACCATATCTTTCACACTGGTTGCTATTGTTCCTGTTATACGGTGGAAAAGCTGTTGTATTTATATTGTACCTTATGCTTCTGGCGTTGACTTCTAAGGCACTAACTATTCGATCTGGTGGAGCTACGCCCTAGAGTGAAACCTAGGTTGCCCGGAACGTAGAAATGACCATTACTTTCACACTCTTTGCAATTATTCATTTTATACGATGGAAAAGCTGTTGCATTTATATTGTATTTTATGCTTCTGGCCTTGACTTCTTAGGCCCTAACTATTCGGTCTGGTGGAGAAACGCCTTAGAGTGAAGCCTTGGTTTCCCGGAACGTAGAAATGACCATCACTTTCATACTGGTTGAAATTATTCGTTTTATACGATGGAAAAACTGTTGTACTTATATTGTATTTTATGCTTGTGGCGTTGAATTCTAAGGCACTAACTATTCGATTTGGTGGAGCAACGCCCTAGAGTGAAGCCTTGCTTTCCCGGAACGTAGAAATGACCATCACTTTCATACTGGTTGCAATTATTCGTTTTATACGATGGAAAAACTGTTGTACTTATATTGTATTTTATGCTTGTGGCGTTGAATTCTAAGGCACTAACTATTCGATCTGGTGGAGCAACGCCCTAGAGTAGAAGCCTAGGTTGCCCGGAACGTAGAAATGCCCATAACTTTCACACTGGTTGCAATTATTCGTTTTATACGATGGAAAAGCTGTTCTATTTATTTTGTGTTTTATGTTTCGCCCGTTGACTTCTAAGGCCCTAACAATTCGATCTGGCGCAGCATCGCCCTAGGGTGAAGCCTAGGTTGCCGGAAAGTAGAAATGTCCATAACTTTCATACTGGTTGCAATTATACGTTTTATACGATGGAAAAACTGTTGTATTTATACTGTATTTTATGCTTCTGACGTTGACTTCTAACGCACTAACTATTCGATCTGGTGGAGCAGCGCCCTAGAGTGAAATCTAGGTTGCCTGGAACGTAGAAATGACCATTACTTTCACACTTTTTGCAATTTGTCATTTTATACGATGGAAAAGCTGTTGCATTTATATTGTATTTTATGCTTCTGGTGTTGACTTCTTAGGCCCTATCTATTCGATCTGGTGGAGCAACGCCCTAGGGTGAAGCCTTGGTTGCCCGGATAGTAGAAATGTCCATAACTTTCATAGTGGTTGCAATTATTCGTTTTATATGACGGAAAAACTGTTGTATTTATATTGTATTTTATGCTTCTGGCGTTCACATCTTAGGCCCTAACTATTCGATCGGGTGGAAGAACGCCCTAGGGTGAAGCCTAGGTTGCCCGGAAAGTAGAAATGACCATAACTTTCATACTCGTTGCAATTATACGTTTTATACGATGGAAAAGCTGTTGTATTTATATTGTATTTTATGCTTCTTGCGCTCACTTCTTAGGCCCTAACTGTTCGATCTGGTGGAACATCGCCCTAGGGTGAAGCCTAGGTTTCCCGGAACGTAGAGATGACCATAACTTTCACATTTGCAGCAATTATTCGATATATACAATGGAAAAACTGTTCTATTAATTATGTTTTTTATGTTTCGGGCTTTGACTTCTAAGGCACTAACTACTCGATCTGGCGGAGCAACGCCCTAGAGTGAAGCCTAGGTTGCCCGGAACGTAGAAATGACCATAACTTTCACACTGGTAGCAATTATTCGATTTATACGATGGAAAAACTGTTCTATTTATTTTGTGTTTTATGTTTCGCCCGTTGACTTCTAAGGCCCTAAAAATTCGATCTGGTGGAGCATCGCCCTAGGGTGAAGCCTAGGTTGAACGGAAAGTAGAAATGTCCATAACTTTCATACTGGTTGCAATTATTCGTTTTATACGATGGAAAAACTGTTGTATTTATACTGTATTTTATGCTTCTGACGTTGACTTCTAACGCACTAACTATTCGATCTGGTGGAACAACGCCCTAGAGTGAAACCCAGGTTGCCCGGAACGTAGAAATGACCATTACTTTCACACTCTTTGCAATAATTCATTTTATACGATGGAAAAGCTGTTGCATTTATATCGTATTTTATGCTTCTGGCGTTGACTTCTTGGGCCCTAACTATTCGATCTGGTGGAGCAACGCCTTAGAGTGACGCCTAGGTTGCCCGGCACGTAGAAATGACCATATCTTTCACACTGGTTGCTATTGTTCCTGTTATACGATGGAAAAGCTGTTGTATTTATATTGTACCTTATGCTTCTGGCGTTGGCTTCTAAGGCACTAACTATTCGATCTGGTGGAGCTACGCCCTAGAGTGAAACCTAGGTTGCCCGGAACGTAGAAATGACCATTACTTTCACACTCTTTGAAATTATTCATTTTATACGATGGAAAAGCTGGTGCATTTATATTGTATTTTATGCTTCTGGCGTTGACTTCTTAGGCCCTAACTATTCGGTCTGGTGGAGCAACGCCTTAGAGTGAAGCCTCGGTTTCCCGGAACGTGGAAATGACCATCACTTTCATACTGGTTGCAATTATTCGTTTTATACGAAGGAAAAACTGTTGTACTTATATTGCATTTTATGCTTGTGGCGTTGAATTCTAAGGCACTAACTATTCGATCTGGTGGAGCAACGCCCTAGAGTGAAGCCTAGGTTGCCCGGAACGTAGAAATGCCCATAACTTTCACACTGGTTGCAATTATTCGTTTTATACGATGGAAAAACTGTTGTATTTATATTGTATTTTATGCTTCTGGCGTTGACTTCTAAGGCACTAAGTATTCGATATGGTGGAGCAACGCCCTAGAGTGAAGCCTAGGGTGCCCCGAACGTAGAAATGACCATCACTTTCAAACTGGTTGCAATTTCTCCTGTTATGTGATGGAAAAACTGTTGTATTTTTATTGCATTTGATGCTTCGGGCGTTGACTTCTAAGGCACTAACTATTCACTCTGTTGGAGCAACGCCCTAGGGTAAATCCTAGGTTGCCCGGGAGGTAGAAATGACCATAACTTTCATACTGGTTGCAATTATCCGGTGTATACGATGGAAAAACTGTTGTATTTATATTGTATTTTATGCTTCTGGGGTTCACTTCTTAGGCACCAACTTTTCAATCTGTTGGAGCAACGCCCTAAGGTGAATCCTAGATTGCCCGGGAAGTAGAAATGACCATAACTTTCATACTGGTTGCAATTATCCGTTTTATACGATGGAAAAACTGTTGTATTGATATTGTATTTTATGCTTCTGGCATTCCCTTCTTAGGCCTTAACTATTCGATCTGGTGGAACAACGCACTAGGGTGAAGCCTAGGTTGCGCGGAACGTAGAAATGACCATAACTTTCACACTGGTAGCAATTATTCGATTTATACAATGGAAAAACTGTTCTATTTATTTTGCGTTTTATGTTTCGCGCGTTGACTTCTAAGGCCCTAACTATTCGATCTGGTGGAGCATCGCCCTAGGGTGAAGCCTAGGTTGCCCGGAAAGTAGAAATGTCCATAACTTTCACACTGGTTGCAATTATTCGTTTTATACGATGGAAAAACTGTTGTACTTATATTGTATTTTATGCTTGTGGCGTGGAATTCTAAGGCACTAACTATTCGATCTGGTGGAGCAACGCCCTAGAGTGAAGCCTAGGTTGCCCGGAACGTAGAAATGCCCATAACTTTCACACTGGTTGCAATTATTCGTTTTATACGATGGAAAAACTGTTGTATTTATATTGTATTTTATGCTTCTGGCGTTGACTTCTAAGGCACTAAGTATTCGATATGGTGGAGCGACGCCCTAGAGTGAAGCCTAGGGTGCCCGGAACGAAGAAATGACCATCACTTTCAAACTGGTTGCAATTACTCCTGTTATATGATGGAAAAACTGTTGTAATTTTATTGCATTTGATGCTTCGGGCGTTGACTTCTAAGGCACTAACTATTCACTCTGTTGGAGCAACGCCCTAGGGTGAGTCCTAGGTTGCCCGGGAAGTAGAAATGACCATAACTTTCATACTGGTTGCAATTATCCGGTTTATACGATGGAAAAACTGTTGTATTTATATTGTATTATATGCTTCTGGCGTTCACTTCTAAGGCACCAACTTTTCAATCTGTCGGAGCAACGCCCTAAGGTGAATCCTAGATTGCCCGGGAAGTAGAAATGACCATAACTTTCATACTGGTTGCAATTATCCGTTTTATACGATGGAAAAACTGTTGTATTGATATTGTATTTTATGCTTCTGGCATTCCCTTCTTAGGCCTTAACTATTCGATCTGGTGGAACAACGCACTAGGGTGAAGCCTAGGTTGCGCGGAACGTAGAAATGACCATAACTTTCACACTGGTAGCAATTATTCTATTTATACAATGGAAAAACTGTTCAATTTATTTTGCGTTTTATGTTTCGCGCGTTGACTTCTAAGGCCCTAACTATTCGATCTGGTGGAGCATCGCCCTAGGGTAAAGCGTAGGTTGCCCGGAAAGTAGAAATGTCCATAACTTTCACACTGGTTGCAATTATTCGTTTTATACGATGGAAAAACTCTTGTACTTATATTGTATTTTATGCTTGTGGCGTTGAATTCTAAGGCACTAACTATTCGATCTGGTGGAGCAACGCCCTAGAGTGAAGCCTAGGTTGCCCGGAACGTAGAAATGCCCATAACTTTCACACTGGTTGCAATTATTCGTTTTATACGATGGAAAAACTGTTGTATTTATATTGTATTTTATGCTTCTGGCGTTCACTTCTTAGGCCCTAACTATTCGATCGGGTGGAACAACGCCCTAGGGTGAAGCCTAGGTTGCCCGGAAAGTAGAAATGCCCATAACTTTCACACTGGTTGCAATTATTCGTTTTATACGATGGAAAAACTGTTGTATTTATATTGTATTTTATGCTTCTGGCGTTGACTTCTAAGGCACTAAGTATTCGATATGGTGGAGCAACGCCCTAGAGTGAAGCCTAGGGTGCCCGGAACGTAGAAATGACCATCACTATCAAACTGGTTGCAATTACTCCTGTTATATGATGGAAAAACTGTTGTATTTTTATTGCATTTGATGCTTCGGGCGTTGACTTCTAAGGCACTAACTATTCACTCTGTTGGAGCAAGGCCCTAGGGTGAATCCTAGGTTGCCCGGGAAGTAGAAATGACCATAACTTTCATACTGGTTGCAATTATCCGGTTTATACGATGGAAAAACTGTGGTATTTATATTGTATTATATGCTTCTGGCGTTCACTTCTTAGGCACCAACTTTTCAATCTGTTGGAGCAACGCCCTAAGGTGAATCCTAGATTGCCCGGGAAGTAGAAATGACCATAACTTTCATACTGGTTGCAATTATCCGTTTTATACGATGGAAAAACTGTTGTATTGATATTGTATTTTATGCTTCTGGCATTCCCTTCTTAGGCCTTAACTATTCGATCTGGTGGAACAACGCACTAGGGTGAAGCCTAGGTTGCGCGGAACGTAGAAATGACCATAACTTTCACACTGGTAGCAATTATTCGATTTATACAATGGAAAAACTGTTCTATTTATTTTGCGTTTTATGTCTCGCGCGTTGACTTCTAAGGCCCTAACTATTCGATCTGGTGGAGCATCGCCCTAGGGTGAAGCCTAGGTTGCCCGGAAAGTAGAAATGTCCATAACTTTCGCACTGGTTGCAGTTATTCGTTTTATACGATGGAAAAACTCTTGTACTTATATTGTATTTTATGCTTGTGGCGTTGAATTCTAAGGCACTAACTATTCGATCTGGTGGAGCAACGCCCTATAGTGAAGCCTAGGTTGCCCGGAACGTAGAAATGCCCATAACTTTCACACTGGTTGCAATTATTCGTTTTATACGATGGAAAAACTGTTGTATTTATATTGTATTTTATGCTTCTGGCGTTCACTTCTTAGGCCCTAACTATTCGATCGGGTGGAACAACGCCCTAGGGTGAAGCCTAGGTTGCCCGGAAAGTAGAAATGACCCTAACTTTCAAACTGGTTGCAATTATTCCTGTTATACGATGGAAAAACTGTTGTTTTTATATTGTATTTTATGCTTCTGGCGTTGACTTCTAAGGCACTAAGAATTCGATATGGTGGAGCAACGCCCTAGAGTGAAGCCTAGGGTGCCCGGAACGTAGAAATGACCATCACTTTCAAACTGGTTGCAATTACTCCTGTTATATGATGGAAAAACTGTTTTATTTTTATTGCATTTGATGCTTCGGGCGTTGACTTCTAAGGCACTAACTATTCACTCTGTTGGAGCAACGGCCTAGGGTGAATCCTAGGTTGCCCGGGAAGTAGAAATGACCATAACTTTCATACTGGTTGCAATTATCCGGTTTATACGATGGAAAAACTGTTGTATTTATATTGCATTTTATGCTTCTGGCGTTCACTTCTTAGGCACCAACTTTTCAATCTGTTGGAGCAACGCCCTAAGGTGAATCCTAGATTGCCCGGGAAGTAGAAGTGACCATAACTTTCATACTGGTTGCAATTATCCGTTTTATACGATGGAAAAACTGTTGTATTGATATTGTATTTTATGCTTCTGGCGTTCCCTTCTTAGGCCTTAACTATTCGATCTGGTGGAACAACGCACTAGGGTGAAGCCTAGGTTGCGCGGAACGTAGAAATGACCATAACTTTCACACTGGTAGCAATTATTCGATTTATACAATGGAAAAACTGTTCTATTTATTTTGCGTTTTATGTTTCTCGCGTTGACTTCTAAGTCCCTAGCAATTCGATCTGGTGGAGCAACGCCCTAGGGTGAAGCCTTGGTTGCCCGGATAGTAGAAATGACCATAACTTTCATAGTGGTTGCAATTATTCGTTTTATAGGATGGAAAAACTGTTGTATTTATATTGTATTTTATGCTTCTGGCGTTGACTTCTAAGGCACTAAGTATTCGATATGGTGGAGGAACGCCCTAGAGTGAAGCCTAGGGTGCCCGGAACGTAGAAATGACCATCACTTTCAAACTGGTTGCAATTACTCCTGTTATATGATGGAAAAACTGTTGTATTTTTATTGCATTTGATGCTTCCGGCGTTGACTTCTAAGGCACTAACTATTCACTCTGTTGGAGCAACGCCCTAGGGTGAATCCTAGGTTGCCCGGGAAGTAGAAATGACCATAACTTTCATACTGGTTGCAATTATCCGGTTTATACGATGGAAAAACTGTTGTATTTATATTGTATTTTATGCTTCTGGCGTTCACTTCTTAGGCACCAACTTTTCAATCTGTTGGAGCAACGCCCTAAGGTGAATCCTAGATTGCCCGGGAAGTAGAAATGACCATAACTTTCATACTGGTTGCAATTATCCGTTTTATACGATGGAAAAACTGTTGTATTGATATTGTATTTTATGCTTCTGGCGTTCCCTTCTTAGGCCTTAACTATTCGATCTGGTGGAACAACGCACTAGGGTGAAGCCTAGGTTGCGCGGAACGTAGAAATGACCTTAACTTTCACACTGGTAGCAATTATTCGATTTATACAATGGAAAAACTGTTCTATTTATTTTGCATTTTATGTTTCGCGCGTTGACTTCTAAGTCCCTAGCTATTCGATCTGGTGGAGCATCACCCTAGGGTGAAGCCTAGGTTGCCCGGAAAGTAGAAATGTCCATAACTTTCACACTGGTTGCAATTATTCGTTTTATACGATGGAAAAACTGTTGTATTTATTTCGTATTTTATGCTTCTGGCGTTCACTTCTTAGGCCCTAACTATTCGATCGGGTGGAACAACGCCCTAGGGTGAAGCCTAGGTTGCCCGGAAAGTAGAAATGACCATAACTTTCAAACTGGTAGCAATTATTCCTGTTATACGATGGAAAAACTGTTGCATTTATATTGTATTTCATGCTTCTGGCGTTGACATCTTAGGCCCTAACTATTCGATCTGGTGGAGCAACGCCTTAGAGTGACGCCTAGGTTGCCCCGAACGTGGAAATGACCATATCTTTCACACTGGTTGGTATTGTTCCTGTTATACGATGGAAAAGCTGTTGTATTTATATTGTATTTTATGCTTCCGGCGCTGACTTCTAAGGCCCTAACTATTCGATCTGGTGGAGCAACGCCCTAGGGTGAAGCCTTGGTTGCCCGGATAGTAGAAATGACCATAACTTTCATAGTGGTTGCAATTATTCGTTTTATAGGATGGAAAAACTGTTGTATTTATATTGTATTTTATGCTTCTGGCGTTGACTTCTGAGGCCCTAACTATCCGATCTGTTGGAGCAACGCCCTAGAGTGAAGCCTAGGTTGCCCGGAACGTAGAACTGACCATCACTTTCAAACTGGTTACAATTATTCCTGTTATACGCGGAAAAACTGTTGTATTTTTATTGCATTTTATGCTTCGGGCGTTGGCTTCTAAGGCCCTAACTATTCAATCTGTTGGAGCAACGCCCTAGGGTGAATCCTAGGTTGCCCAGGAAGTAGAAATGACCATAACTTTCATACTGGTTGCAATTATCCGTTTTATACGATGGAAAAACTGTTGTATTTATATTGTATTTTATGCTTCTGGCGTTCACTTCTTAGGCACCAACTTTTCAATCTGTTGGAGCAACGCCCTAAGGTGAATCCTAGATTGGCCGGGAAGTAGAAATGACCATAACTTTCATACTGGTTGCAATTATCCGTTTTATACGATGGAAAAACTGTTGTATTGATATTGTATTTTATGCTTCTGGCATTCCCTTCTTAGGCCTTAACTATTCGATCTGGTGGAACAACGCACTAGGGTGAAGCATAGGTTGCGCGGAACGTAGAAATGACCATAACTTTCACACTGGTAGCAATTATTCGATTTATACAATGGAAAAACTGTTGTATTTATTTTGCGTTTTATGTTTCGCGCGTTGACTTCTAAGGCCCTAACTATTCGATCTGGTGGAGCATCGCCCTAGGGTGAAGCCTAGGTTGCCCGGAAAGTAGAAATGTCCATAACTTTCACACTGGTTGCAATTATTCGTTTTATACGATGGAAAAACTCTTGTACTTATATTGTATTTTATGCTTGTGGCGTTGAATTCTAAGGCACTAACTATTCGATCTGGTGGAGCAACGCCCTAGAGTGAAGCCTAGGTTGCCCGGAACGTAGAAATGCCCATAACTTTCACACTGGTTGCAATTATTCGCTTTATACGATGGAAAAACTGTTGTATTTATATTGTATTTCATGCTTCTGGCGTTCACTTCTTAGGCCCTAACTATTCGATCGGGTGGAACAACGCCCTAGGGTGAAGCCTAGGTTGCCCGGAAAGTAGAAATGACCATAACTTTCAAACTGGTAGCAATTATTCCTGTTATACGATGGAAAAACTGTTGCATTTATATTGTATTTCATGCTTCTGGCGATGACTTCTTAGGCCCTAACTATTCGATCTGGTGGAGCAACGCCTTAGAGTGACGCCTAGGTTGCCCGGAACGTAGAAATGACCATATCTTTCACACTGGTTGGTATTGTTCCTGTTATACGATGGAAAAGCTGTTGTATTTATATTGTATTTTATGCTTCCGGCGCTGACTTCTAAGGCCCTAACTATTCGATCTGGTGGAGCAACGCCCTAGGGTGAAGCCTAGGTTGCCCGGAACGTAGAAATGCCCATAACTTTCACACTGGTTGCAATTATTCGTTTTATACGATGGAAAAACTGTTGTATTTATTTTGTATTTTATGCTTCTGGCGTTCACTTCTTAGGCCCTAACTATTCGATCGGGTGGAACAACGCCGTAGGGTGAAGCCTAGGTTGCCCGGAAAGTAGAAATGACCATAACTTTCAAACTGGTAGCAATTATTCCTGTTATACGATGGAAAAACTGTTGTATTTATATTGTATTTCATGCTTCTGGCGTTGACTTCTTAGGCCCTAACTATTCGATCTGGTGGATCAACGCCTTAGAGTGACGCCTAGGTTGCCCGGGACGTAGAAATGACCATATCTTTCACACTGGTTGGTATTGTTCCTGTTATACGATGGAAAAGCTGTTGTATTTATATTGTATTTTATGCTTCCGGCGCTGACTTCTAAGGCCCTAACTATTCGATCTGGTGGAGCAACGCCCTAGGGTGAAGCCTTGGTTGCCCGGATAGTAGAAATGACCATAACTTTCATAGTGGTTGCAATTATTCGTTTTATACGATGGAAAAGCTGTTGCATTTATATTGTATTTTATGTTTCTGGTGTTGACTTCTTACGCCCTAGCTATTCGATCTGGTCGAGCAACGCCCTAGAGTGAAGCCTAGGTTGCCCGGATAGTAGAAATGACCTTCACTTTCATACTTGTTGCAATTATTCGTTTTATACGATGGAAAAACTGTTGTATTTATATTGTATTTTTTGCTTCTGGCGTTCACTTCTTAGGCCTTAGCTATTCGATCTGGTGGAGCAACGCCCTAGAGTGAAGCCTTGGTTTCCTGGAACGTAGAAATGACCATGACTTTCAAACTGGTTGCAATTATTCGTTTTATACGATGGAAAAACTGTTGTATTTATATTGTATTTTATGCTTCTGGCGTGGACTTCTAAGGGACTCACTGTTCGATCTGGTGGAGCAGCGCCCTAGAGTGAAGCTTAGGTTGCCCGGAACATAGAAATGACCATAACCTTCACACTGGTGGCTATTATTCGTTTTATTCGATGGAAAATCTGTTATATTTATATTGTATTTTATGCTTCCGGCGCTGACTTCTTAGGCCCTAACTATTCGATCTGGTGGAACAACGCCCTAGAGTGAAGTCTAGGTTGCCCGAAACGTAGAAATGACCATCACTTTCACACTGGTTGCAATTATTCATATTATAGGATGGAAAACCTGTTGTATTTATATTGTATTTTATGCTCCTGGTGTTGACTTCTTAGGCCCTAACTATTCGATCTGGTGGAGCAACGCCCTAGAGTGAAGCCTAGGTTGCCCGGAACGTAGAAATGACCATCACTTTCAAACTGGTTACAATTATTCCTGTTATACGATGGAAAAACTGTTGTATTTTTATTGCATTTTATGCTTCGGGCGTTGACTTCTAAGGCCCTAACTATTCAATATGTTGGAGCAACGCCCTAGGGTGAAGCCTAGGTTGCACGGAAAGTAGAAATGTCCATAACTTTCATACTGGTTGCAAGTATTCGTTTTATACGATGGAAAAACTGTTGTATTTATATTGTATTTTATGCTTCTGACGTTGACTTCTAAGGCACCAACTATTCGATTTGTTGGAGCAACGCCCTAGAGTGAAGCCTAGGTTGCCCGGAACGTAGAAATGCCCATAACTTTCACACTGGTTGCAATTATTCGTTTTATACGATGGAAAAACTGTTGTATTTATATTGTATTTTATGCTTCTGACGTTGACTTCTAAGGCACCAACTATTCGATTTGCTGGGGCAACGCCCTAGAGTGAAGCCTAGGTTGCCCGGAACGTAGAAATGCCCATAACTTTCACACTGGTTGCAATTATTCGTTTTATACGATGGAAAAACTGATGTATTTATATTGTATTTTATGCTTCTGGCGTTCACTTCTTAGGCCCTAACTATTCGATCGGGTGGAACAACGCCCTAGGGTGAAGCCTAGGTTGCACGGAAAGTAGAAATGTCCATAACTTTCATACTGGTTGCAATTATTCGTTTTATACGATGGAAAAACTGTTGTATTTATATTGTATTTTTTGCTTCTGGCGTTCACTTCTTAGGCCTTAGCTATTCTATCTGGTGGAACAATGCACTAGGGTGAAGCCTAGGTTGCCCGGAACGTAGAAATGACCATAACTTTCACACTGCTAGCAATTATTCGATTTATACAATGGAAAAACTGTTCTATTTATTTTGTGTTTTATGTTTCGCGCGTTGACTTCTAAGGCCCTAACTATTCGATCTGGTGGAGCATCGCCCTTGGGTGAAGCCTAGGATGCCCGGAAAGTAGAAATGTCCATAACTTTCATACTGGTTGCAATTATTCGTTTTATACGATGGAAAAGCTGTTGTATTTATACTGTATTTTATGCTTCTGACGTTGACTTCTAACGCACTAACTATTCGATCTGGTGGAGCAACGCCCTAGAGTGAAACCTAGGTTGCCCGGAACGTAGAAATGACCATCACTTTCAAACTGGTTACAATTATTCCTGTTATTCGATGGAAAAACTGTTGTATTTTTATTGCATTTTATGCTTCGGGCGTTGACTTCTAAGGCCCTAACTATTCAATCTGTTGGAGCAACGCCCTAGGGTGAAGCCTAGGTTGCCCGGGAAGTAGAAATGACCATAACTTTCATACTGGTTGCAATTATCCGGTTTATACGATGGAAAAACTGTTGTATTTATATTGTACCTTATGCTTCTGGCGTTGACTTCTAAGGCCCTAACTATTCGATCTGGTGGAGTAACGCCCTAGGGTGAAGCCTACGTTGCCCGGATAGTAGAAATGACCATAACTTTCATAGTGGTTGCAATTATTCGTTTCATAGGATGGAAAAACTGTTGTATTTATATTGTATTTTATGCTTCTGGCGTTGACTTCTGAGGCCCTAACTATCCGATCTGTTGGAGCAACGCCCTAGAGTGAAGCCTTGGTTTCCTGGAACGTAGAAATGACCATGACTTTCAAACTGGTTGCAATTATTCGTTTTATACGCCGGAAAACCTGTTGTATTTATATTGTGTTTTATGCTCCTGGTGTTGACTTCTTAGGCCCTAACTATTCTATCTGGTGGAGCAACGCCCTAGAGTGAAGCCTAGGTTGCCCGGAACGTAGAAATGACCATCACTTTCAAACTGGTTACAATTATTCCTGTTATACGATGGAAAAACTGTTGTATTTTTATTGCATTTTATGCTTCGGGCGTTGACTTCTAAGGCCCTAACTATTCAATATGTTGGAGCAACGCCCTAGGGTGAAGCCTAGGTTGCACGGAACGTAGAAATGACCATAACTTTCACACTGCTAGCAATTATTCGATTTATACAATGGAAAAACTGTTCTATTTATTTTGTGTTTTATGTTTCGCGCGTTGACTTCTAAGGCCGTAACTATTCGATCTGGTGGAGCATCGCCCTTGGGTGAAGCCTAGGATGCCCGGAAAGTAGAAATGACCATAACTTTCATAGTGGTTGCAATTATTCGTTTCATAGGATGGAAAAACTGTTGTATTTATATTGTATTTTATGCTTCTGGCGTTGACTTCTGAGGCCCTAACTATCCGATCTGTTGGAGCAACGCCCTAGAGTGAAGCCTTGGTTTCCTGGAACGTAGAAATGACCATGACTTTCAAACTGGTTGCAATTATTCGTTTTATACGATGGAAAACCTGTTGTATTTATATTGTATTTTATGCTCCTGGTGTTGACTTCTTAGGCCCTAACTATTCTATCTGGTGGAGCAACGCCCTAGAGTGAAGCCTAGGTTGCCCGGAACGTAGAAATGACCATCACTTTCAAACTGGTTCCAATTATTCCTGTTATACGATGGAAAAACTGTTGTATTTTTATTGCATTTTATGCTTCGGGCGTTGACTTCTAAGGCCCTAACTATTCAATATGTTGGAGCAACGCCCTAGGGTGAAGCCTAGGTTGCACGGAAAGTAGAAATGTCCATAACTTTCATACTGGTTGCAAGTATTCGTTTTATACGATGGAAAAACTGTTGTATTTATATTGTATTTTATGCTTCTGACGCTGACTTCTAAGGCACCAACTATTCGATTTGTTGGAGCAACGCCCTAGAGTGAAGCCTAGGTCGCCCGGAACGTAGAAATGCCCATAGCTTTCACACTGGTTGCAATTATTCGTTTTATACGATGGAAAAACTGTTGTATTTATATTGTATTTTATGCTTCTGGCGTTCACTTCTTAGGCCCTCACTATTCGATCGGGTGGAACAACGCCCTAGGGTGAAGCCTAGGTTGCACGGAAAGTAGAAATGTCCATAACTTTCATACTGGTTGCAATTATTCGTTTTATTCGATGGAAAAACTGTTGCATTTATATTGTATTTTATGCTTCTGACGTTGACTTCTAAGGCACCAACTGTTCGATCTGTTGGAGCAACGCCCTAGAGTGAAGCCTAGGTTGCCCGGAACGTAGAAATGCCCATAACTTTCAAACTGGTTGCAATTATTCCTGTTATACGATGCAAAAACTGTTGTATTTATATTGTATTTTATGCTCCTGGTGTTGACTTCTTAGGCCCTAACTATTCGATCTGGTGGAGCAACGCCCTAGAGTGAAGCCTAGGTTGCCCGGAACGTAGACATGACCATCACTTTCAAACTGGTTACAATTATTACTGTTATACGATGGAAAAACTGTTGTATTTTTATTGCATTTTATGCTTCGGGCGTTGACTTCTAAGGCCCTAACTATTCAATCTGTTGGAGCAACGCCCTAGGGTGAAGCCTAGGTTGCACGGAAAGTAGAAATGTCCATAACTTTCATACTGGTTGCAATTATTCGTTTTATTCGATGGAAAAACTGTTATATTTATATTGTATTTTATGATTCTGGCGCTGACTTCTTAGGCCCTAACTATTCGATCGGGTGGAACAACGCCCTAGGGTGAAGCCTAGGTTGCCCGGAAAGTAGAAGTGACAATAACTTTCACACTGGTTGCAATTATTCGTTTTATACGATGGAAAAACTGTTGTATTTATATTGTATTTTATGCTTCTGGCGTTCACTTCTTAGGCCCTAACTATTCGATCGGGTGGAACAACGCCCTAGGGTGAAGCCTAGGTTGCCCGGAAAGTAGAATTGACCATAACTTTCATACTCGTTGCAATTATACGTTTCTTACGATGGAAAAGCTGTTGTATTTATATTGTATTTTATGCTTCTTGCGCTCACTTCTTAGGCCCTAACTATTCGATCTGGTGGAACATCGCCCTAGGGTGAAGCCTAGGTTTCCCGGAACGTAGAGATGACCATAACTTTCACAGTTGTAGCAATTATTCGATTTATACAATGGAAAAACTGTTCTATTAATTTTGTTTTTTATGTTTCGGGCGTTGACTTCTAAGGCACTAACTACTCGATCTGGTGGAGCAACGCCCTAGAGTGAAGCCTAGGTTGCCCGGACCGTAGAAATGACCATAACTTTCACACTGGTAGCAATTATTCGATTTATACGATGGAAAAACTGTTCTATTTATTTTGTGTTTTATGTTTCGCCCGTTGACTTCTAAGGCCCTAACAATTCGATCTGGTGGAGCATCGCCCTAGGGTGAAGCCTAGGTTGAACGGAAAGTAGAAATGTCCATAACTTTCATACTGGTTGCAATTATTCGTTTTATACGATGGAAAAACTGTTGTATTTATACTGTATTTTATGCTTCTGACGTTGACTTCTAACGCACTAACTATTCGATCTGGTGTAGCAACGCCCTAGAGTGAAACCTAGGTTGCCCGGAACGTAGAAATGACCATTACTTTCACACTCTTTGCAATTATTCATTTTATACGATGGAAAAGTTGTTGCATTTTTATTGTATTTTATGCTTCTGGCGTTGACTTCTTGGGCCCTAACTATTCGATCTGGTGGAGCAACGCCTTAGAGTGACGCCTAGGTTGCCCGGAACGTATAAATGACCATGTCTTTCACACTGGTTGCTATTGTTCCTGTTATACGATGGAGAAGCTGTTGTATTCATATTGTACCTTATGCTTCTGGCGTTGACTTCTAAGGCCCTAACTATTCGATCTGGTGGAGCAACGCCCTTGGGTGAACCCTAGGTTGCCCGGATAGTAGAAATGACCATAACTTTCATAGTGGTTGCAATTATTCGTTTTATACGATGGAAAAACTGTTGTATTTATATTGCATTTTATGCTTCTGGCGTTGCCTTCTGAGACCATAACTATTCGATCTGTTGGAGCAACGCCCTAGAGTGAAGCCTTGGTTTCCCTGAACGTAGAAATGACCATGACTTTCATACTGGTTGCAATTATTCGTTTTATACGATGGAAAGACTGTTGTATTTATATTGTATTTTATGCTTCTGGCGTTGACTTCTAAGGCACTAACTGTTCGATCGGGTGGAGCAACGCCCTAGAGTGAAGCTTAGGTTGCCCGGAACATAGGAATGACCATAACCTTCACACTGGTGGCTATTATTCGTTTTATTCGATGGAAAAGCTGTTATATTTATATTGTATTTTATGATTCTGGCGCTGCCTTCTTAGGCCCTAACTATTCGATCGGGTGGAACAACGCCCTAGAGTGAAGCCTAGGTTGCCCGGAAAGTAGAAACGACAATAACTTTCAAACTGGTTGCAATTATTCCTGTTATACGATGGAAAAACTGTTGTATTAATATTGTATTTTATGCTTCTGGCGTTGACTTCTGAGGCACTAAGTATTCGATATGGTGCAGCAACGCCCTAGAGTGAGGCCTAGGGTGCCCGGAACGTAGAAATGACCATCACTTTCATACTGGTTGCAATTATTCGTTTTATACGATGGAAAAACTGTTGTATTTATATTGTATTTTATGCTTCTGACGTTGACTTCTAAGGCACCAACTATTCGATCTGTTGGGGCAACGCCCTAGAGTGAAGCCTAGGTTGCCCGGAACGTAGAAATGACCATAACTTTCACACTGGTTGCAATTATTCGTTTTATACGATGGAAAAACTGTTGTATTTATATTGTTTTTTATGCTTCTGGCGTTCACTTCTTAGGCCCTAACTATTCGATCGGGTGGAACAACGCCCTAGTGTGAAGCCTAGATTGCCCGGAATGTTGAAATCACCATAACTTTCAAACTGGTTGCAATTATTCCTGTTATACGATGGAAAAACTGTTGTATTTATATTGTATTTTATGCTTCTGACGTTGACTTCTAAGGCACTAAGTATTCGATCTGTTGGGGCAACGCCCTAGAGTGAAGCCTAGGTTGCCCGGAACGTAGAAATGACCATAACTTTCACACTGGTTGCAATTATTCGTTTTATACGATGGAAAAACTGTTGTATTTATATTGTTTTTTATGCTTCTGGCGTTCACTTCCTAGGCCTTAACTATTCGATCTGGTGGAAGAACGCACTAGGGTGAAGCCTAGGTTGCCCGGAACGTAGTAATGACCATAACTTTCACACTGGTAGCAATTATTCGATTTATACAACGGAAAAACTGTTCTGTTTATTTTGTGTTTTATGTTTCGCGCGTTGACTTCTAAGGCCGGGCAATCTGGGCTTCACCCTAGGGCGTTCCTCCACTAGATCGAATAGTTAGGGCCTTAAAAGACAACGCCAGAAACATAAAATACAATATAAATACAACAGTTTTTCCATCGGATAACAGGAATAATTGCAACCAGTGTGAAAGCGATGGTCATTTCTACGTTCCGGGCAAGCAAGGCTTCAGTCTAGGGCGTTGGTCCACCAGATCCAATAGTTTGGGCCTAAGACGTCAACGCCAGAAGCATAAAATACAAAATAAATGCAACAGTTTTTCCCTCGTATAATAGGAATAATTGGAACCAGTGTGAAAGTAATGGTCATTTCTACGTTCCGCGCAACCTAGGCTTCGCTCTAGGGTGTTGCTCCACCAGAACGAATAGCTAGGAACTTAGAAGTCGAAGCCAGAAGCAGAAAATACAATACAAATGCAACAGTTTTTCCATCGTATAGCATGAATAATTGCAACCAGTGCGAAAGTAATGATCATTTCGACGTTTCGGGCATCCTAGACATAACTCTGAGGCGTTGCCCCACCAGATCGAAGAGTTAGGACCTTAGAAGTCAACGACGGATGCATAAACTACAAAATAAATACAACAGCCTTCCCATCGTATAAAACGAATAATTGCAACCTGTGTGAAGGTTATGGTCATATCTACGTTCCGGGCAACCTAGGCTTCACTGTATGGTGATGCTCCAGCAGATCGGATAGGTAGGGCCATAGAAGTCAACGCCCGAAGCATAAAATACAATAAATATACAAGAGTTTTTCCATCGTATAACAGGAATAATTGCAACCAGTGTGAAAGTGATGGTCATTTCTACGTTCCGGGCAACCTAGGCTTCACTCCAGGGCGTTGGTCCACCAGTTCCAATAGTTTCGGCCTAAGAAGTCAACGCCAGAAGCACCAAATACAAAATAAATACATCAGTTTTTCCATCGTATATAACGAATAATTGCAACCAGTGTGAAAGTAATGGTTATTTCAACGTTCCGGGAAACCTAGGCTTCACTCTAGGGCGTTGCTCCACCACATCGAACGGCTACGGCCTTAGAAATCAACGCCAGAAGCATAAAATACAATATAGATACAACAGTTTTTCCATCGTATAAAATGAATAATTGCAAGCATTGTGAAAGTAATGGTCATTTCTACGTTCCGGGCAACCCAGGCGTCCCTCTAGGGCGTTGCTCTACCACATCCAATAGCTACGGCCTTTGAAGTCAACGCCAGAAGCATAAAATGCAATATAAATGCAACAGCTTTGCCATCGTATAAAATGGATAATTGCAAACAGTGTGAAAGTGATGGCCATTTCTACGTTCCGAGCAACCTAGGCGTCACTCTAGGCTGTTGCTCCACCACATCGAATAGCTACGGCCTTAGAGGTCAACGCCTGAAGCATAAAATACAATAAAAATACAACAGTTTTTTCATCGCATAACAGGAATAATTGAACAAGCGTTAAGGTAATGGTCATTTCTACGTTCCGGGCAATCTAGGCTTCACTCTATGTAGTTCCTCCACCAGATCGAATAGTTAGGGCCTAAGAAGTCAACGCCAGAAGCATAAAATACGATAAAAATACAACAGTTTTTCCATCGTATAATTGGAGTAATTGCAACCAGTGTAAAAGTAATGGTCATTTCTACGTTCCGGGCAACCTAGGCTTCACTGTAGGGCGTTGCTCCACCAGACCGAATTGTTAGGTCCTTAGAAGTCAACGCCAGAAGCATAAAATACAATATAAATACAACAGTCTTTCCATCGTATAACAGGAATAATTGCAACCACTGTGAAGGAAATCGTCATATCTACGTTCCGGGCAACCGAGGCTTCACTCTAGGGCGTTGTTCCACCAGATCGGATAGTTAGGGCCTAAGAAGTCAACGCCTGAAGCATAAAATACAATAAAAATACCACAGTTTTTCCATCGTATAACTGGAATAAATGCACCCAGTGTGAAAGTAATGGCCATTTCTACGTTTCAGGCATCCTAGTCTTAACTCTGAGGCATTGCTCCACCAGATCGAATATGTAGGGCCTTAGAAGTCACCGCCAGAAGCATAAACTACAATGTTAATACAACAGCTTATCCATTGTACAAAACGAATAATTGCAACCAGTGTGAAAGTTATGGTCATTTCTACGTTCCGGTAAACCTAGGCTTCACTCTAGGGCGTTGGTCCACCAGATCCAATAGTTTGGGCCTAAGACGTCAACGCCAGAAGCATAAAATACAAAATAAATGCAACAGTTTTTCCATCGTATAATAGGAATAATTGGAACCAGTGTGAAAGTAATGGTCATATCTACGTTCCGGGCAACCTAGGCTTCACTGTATGGTGTTACTCCACCAGATCGAATAGGTAGGGCCATAGAAGTCAACGCTCGAAGCATAAAATACTAGAAATATACAAGAGTTTTTCCATCGTATAACAGGAATAATTTTAAACAGTGTGAAGGTAATGGTCATTTCTACGCTCCGGTCAACCTAGGCTTCACTCTAGGGCGTTGCTCCGACAGAGCGAATAGTTAGGGCCTCATAAGGCAACGCCCGAGGCATAAAATACAAAATAAATGGAACAGTTTTTCCATTGTATAAAACGAATTATTGCAACCGGTGTGAAAGTTATGGTCATTTCTACGTTCCGAACAACATAGACTTCACCCTAGGGCGTTGCTCCACCAGATCGAATAGTTAGGGCCTAAGAAGTCAACGCCAGAAGCATAAAATATAATAAAAATACAACAGATTTTACATCGTATAACTGGAATAATTGCACACAGTGTGAAAGTTATGGTCCTTTCTACGTTCCGGGCAGCCCAGGCTTCATTCGAGAGCGTTACTTCACCACATCGAATAGCTACGGCCTTTGAAGTCAATGCCAGAAGCATAAAATACAATATAAATACAACAGCTTTGCCATCGTATATAATGTATGTTTGCAAACAGTGTGAAAGTAATGGTCATTTCTACGTTCCGGTAAACCTAGGCTTCACTCGAGGGCGTTGTCCCACGAGATCGAATAGTTAGGGCCTTAGAAGTCAACGCCTGAAGCATAAAATACAATAAAAATATCACAGTTTTTCCATCGTATAACAGGAATAATTGCAACCAGTGTGAAAGTAATGGCCATTTCTACGTTTCAGGCATCCTAATCCTGACTATGTGGCATTGCTCCACCAGATCGAATACGTAGGGCCTAAGAAGTCAACGCCAGAAGCACCAAATACGAAATAAATACGACAGTTTTTCCATCGTATATAACGAATAATTGCATCCAGTGTGAAAGTAATGGTCATTTCTACGTTCCGGGCAACCTAGGCCTCACTTCAGGGCATTGCTCCACCACATCGAATGGCCACGGCCTTAGAAGTCAACGCCAGATGCATGAAATGCAATATAAATACAACAGTTTTTCCATTGTATAAAACGAATAATTGCTACCAGTGTGAAAGGTATGGTGATTTCTTCGTTCCGGGCAATATAGGCTTCACTATTGGACGTTGCCCCACCAGATCGAATAGCTAGGACCTTAGAAGTCGATGCCAGAAGCAGGAAATACAATACAAATGCAACAGTTTTTCCATCGTATAGCATGAATAATTGCAACCAGTGCGAAAGTAATGATCATTTGGACCCCTCGGGCATCCTAGACTTAAGTCTGAGGCGTTGCTCCACCAGATCAAAGAGTTAGGGCCTTAGAAGTCAACGACAGATGCATAAACTACAAAATAAATACAACAGCCTTCCCATCGTATAAAACGAATAAGTGCAACCTGTGTGAAGGTAATGGTCATATCTACGTTCCGGGCAACCTAGGCTTCACTGTATGGTGTTACTCCACCAGATCGAATAGGTAGGGCCATAGAAGTCAACGCCCGAAGCATAAAATACTAGAAATATCCAAGAGTTTTTCCATCGTATAACAGGAATAATTGCAACCAGTGTGAAAGTGATGGTCATTTCTACGTTCCGGGCAACCTAGGCTTCACTCTAGGGCGTTGGTCCACCAGATCCAATAGTTAGGGCCTAAGAAGTCAACGCCAGAAGCACCAAATACAAAATAAATGCAACAGTTTTTCCATCGTATATAAAGTATAATTGCAACCAGTGTGAAAGTAATGGTCATTTCTACGTTCCGGGCAACCTAGGCTTCACTCTAGGTCGTTGCTCCACCACATCGAATGTCTACGGCCTTAGAAGTCAACGCCAGAAGCATAAAATAAAATAAAGATACAACAGTTTTTCCATCGTATAACAGGAATACTTTTAAACAGTGTGAAGGTAATGGTCATTTCTACGCTCCGGTCAACCTAGGCTTCACTCTAGGGCGTTGCTCCGACAGATCGAATAGTTAGGGCCTCATAAGGCAACGCCCGAGGCATAAAATACAAAATAAATAGAACAGTTTTTCCATTGTATAAAACGAATTATTGCAACCGGTGTGAAAGTTATGGTCATTTCTACGTTCCGAACAACATAGGCTTCACCCTAGGGCGTTGCTCCACCAGATCGAATAGTTAGGGCCTAAGGAGTCAACGCCAGAAGGATAAAGAACAATAAAAATCCAACAGTTTTTCCATCGTATAACAGGAATAACTGCGACCAGTGTGAAGTTAATGGTCATATCTAAGTTCCGTGCAACCTAGGCATCACTCTAGGGCGTTGGTCCACCAGATCGAATAGTTAGGGCCGCAGAAATCAATGCCCGAGGCATAAAATACAAAATAAATAGAACTGTTTTTCCTTTTGTATAAAACGAATTATTGCAACCAGTGTGAAACTTATGGTCATTTCTACGTTCCGTGCAACCTAGGCTTCACTCTAGGGCGTTGGTCGACCAGATCGAATGGGTAGGGCCTTAGAAGACAACGCCAGAAGCATAAAATACAATATAAATACAACAGTTTTTCCATTGTATAAAACGAATAATTGCAACCAGTATGAACGTTATGGTCATTTCTACGTTCCGGGCAACCTAGGCTTCACCCTAGGGCGTTGCTCCAGCAGATCGAATAGTTAGGGCCTAAGGAGTCAACGTCAGAAGCATAAAATACAATATAAATACAACAGTTTTTCCGTCGTATAACAGGAATAATTGCAACGAGTATGAAAGTAATGGTCATTTCTACGTTCCCGCCAACCTAGGCTTCACTCTAGGGCGTTGCTCCACCAGATCGTATAGTTAGGGCCTAAGAAGTCAATGCTAGAAGCATAAAATATAATAAAAATACAACAGTTTTTCCATCGTATAAAACGAATGATTGCCACCAGTGTGAAAGTTATGATCATTTCTACGTTCCGGGCAATCTAGGCCTGACATTAGGGCGTTGCTCCACCAGGTCGAATAGTTAGGGCCTCAGAAGTCAACGCCAGAGGCATAAAATACAAAATAAATACAACAGTTTTTCCATTGTATAAAACGAATTATTTCGACCAGTGTGAAAGTTATGATCATTTCTACGTTCCGGGCAATCTAGGCTTGACTCTAGGGCGATGCTCCACCAGATCCAATAGTTAGGGCGTAAGAAATCAACGCCAGAAGCACCAACTACAAAATAAATACTACAGTTTTTCCATCGTATAAAACGAATAATTACAACCAGTGTGAAAGTAATGATCATTTCGACGTTTCGGGCATGCTAGACTTAACTCTGACGCATTGCTCCATCTGATCAAAGACTTAGGGTCTTACAAGTCAACGTCAGAAGCATAATATACAAAATAAACACAACAGTTTTACCATCGTGTAGAACGGTTAATTGCAACCAGTGTGAAAGTAGTTGTCATTTCTACGTTCCGGGCAGCCTAGGCTTCACTCTAGGGCGTTGCTCACCCAGATCGAATAGCTAGGGACTTACAAGTCAACGCCAGAAGCATAAAATACAATAAAAATACAACAGTTTTTCCATTGTATAAAACGAATTATTGCAACCAGTGTGAAAGTTAGGGTCATTTCTACGTTCCGTACAACCTAGGCTTCACTCCAGGGCGTTGGTCCACCAGATCGAATAGTTATGGCCTAAGAAGTCAACGCCCGAAGCATAAAATACAATAAAAATACAACTGTTTTTCCACCGTGTAACAGGAGTAATTGCAAGCAGTGTAAAGGTAATGGTCATTTTACGCTCCGATCAACCTAGGCTTCACACTAGGGCGTTGCTCCACCAGATCGAAGAGTTAGGGCCTTAGAAGACAACGCCCGAAGCAAAAAAGACAAAATAAATAGAATAGTTTTTCCATCGTATAAAACGAATAATTGCAGCCAGTGTGAAAGTTATGGTCATTTCTACGTTCCGTGCAACCTAGGATTCACTCTGGGGCGTTGCTCCACCAGATCGAATAGTTATGGCCTAAGAAGTCAACGCCAGAAGCATAAAATACAATAACAATACAACAGTTTGTCCAATGTATAAAACGAATAATTGCAGCCAGTATGAAAGTTATGGTCATTTCTACGTTCCAGGCAACCTAGGCTTCACCCTAGGATGTGGCTCTACCATATCGAATATTTAGGGCCTAAGAAGTCAACGCCAGAAGCATAAAATACAATATAAATAAAACAGCTGTTCAATCGTATAAAACGAATAATTGCAACCAGTGTGAAAGATATGGACATTTCTACATTCCGGCCAACCTAGGCTTCACTCTAGGGCGTTGCTCCACCAGATCGAATAGCTACGGCCTTAGAAGTCAACGCGAGAGGCATAAAATACAATATAAATACAACAGCTTTTCCATCGTACAAAATGAATAATAGCAAACAGTGTGAAAGTAATTGTCATTTCTACGTTCCGGGCAACCTAGGCTTCACACTAGGTCGTTGCTCCACCTGATCAAATATCTAGCGACTTAGAATTAAACGCCAGAAGCATAGAATACAATAAAAATACAACAGTTTTTCCATCGTATAACAGGAATAATTGCAACCCGTGTGAATGTAATGGCCATTTCTACGTTCCGGGCAACCTAGGTTTCACCCTAGGCCGTTGTTCCACCAGATCGAATAGTTAGTGCCTAAGAAGTGAACGCCAGAAGCATAAAATGCAATAAAAATACAACAGTTTTTCCGTCGTATAGCAGGAATAATTTGCAACCAGTGTGATAGTAGTGGTCATTTCTACGATCCGGGCAACCCAGGTTTCACTCCAGGGCGTTGCTCCACCAGATCGAATAGTTACGGCCTAAGAAGTCAACGCCAGAAGCATAAAATACGATAAAGACGCAACAGTTTTTCCATTGTATAAAACGAATAATTGCAGCCAGTGTGAAAGTAATGGTCATTTCTACGTTCCGTGCAACCTAGGCTCCACTCTAGGGCGTTGCTCCACAAGATCGAATAGTTAGTGCCTTAGATGTCAACGCACGAAGCATAAAATACAATTTAAATACAGCAGTTTTTCCATCGTATAACTGGAATAATTCCAACCAATGTGAATGTGATAGTCGTTTCCACGTTCCGGGCAACCTAGGCTTCAATCTAGGTCGTTGTTCCACCAGATCGAATAGTTAGGGCCTAAGACGTCAACGCCAGAAGCATAAAATACGATGTATATACAACAGTTTTTCGATCGTATCAAACGAATAATTGCAACCAGTGTGAAGGTAATGGTCTTTTCTACGCTCCGGGCAACCTAGGCTTCACTCTAAGGCGTTGCCACACCAGATCGAATAGTTAGGGCCTAAAAAGTCACCGCCAGAAGCATAAAATACAATAAAAATACAACAGTTTTTCCATCGTATAACAGGCATAATTGCAAGCAGCGTGAAAGTAATGGTTACTTCTACCTTCCGTGCAACCTAGGCTCCACTCTAGGGCGTTGTTCCACCAGATCGAATAGATACGGAGTTAGAAGTCAAAGCCAGAAGCATAAAATACAATATAAATACAACAACTTCTCCATCGTATAAAATGAATAATTGCATCAACTGTGAAGGTAATGATCATTTCTACGTTCCGGGCAACCTAGGCTTCACTCTGGGGCGTTCCTCCTCCAGATCGAATAGTTATGGCCTAAGAAGTCAGCGCCAGAAGCATAAAATACAAAATAAATGCAACAGTCTTTCCATCGTGTAAAACTAATAACAGCAACCAGTGTGAAACTTATTGCCATATCTACGTTCCGGGCAACCTAGGCTTCACTGTAGAGCTTCGCTCCACCAGATCGAATGGGTAGGGCCTTAGAAGTCAACGCCAGAAGAATAAAATACAATATAAATACAAGAGTTTTTCCATTGTATAAAATGAATAATTGCAAACAGCGTGAATGTGATGGTCATTTCTACGTTCCGTGCAACCTTGGCTTCACTCTAGGGCGTTGGTCCACGAGATCGAATGGCTATGGACTTAGAATTCAACGCCAGAGGCAAAAAATACAATAAAAATACAACAGTCATTCCATCGTATGACAGGAATAATTGCAAACATTGTGAAGGTAATGATCATTTCTACGCTCCGGGCAACCTAGGCTTCACTCTATGGTGTTGCTCCACCAGATCGAATAGTTGTGGCCTTAGAAGTCAACGCCCGAAGCATAAAATACAAAATAAATAGAACAGTTTTTCCATCGTATAAAACGAATAATAGCAAACAGTGTGAAAGTTATGGTCATTTCTACGTGCCGGGCAACCTAGGCTTCAGCCTATTACGTGGCTCCACCATATCGAATTGTTAGGGCCTAAGAAGTAAGCGCCCGAAGCATAAAATACAATAAAGATACAACAGTTTTTCCATCGTATAACAGGAGTAATTGCAACCAGTGTGAAATGGATGGTCATTTCTACGTTCCGAGCTACCTAGGCATCACTCTATGGCGTTGCTCCACTAGATCGAATTGTTAGGGCCTTAGAAGTCAACGCAAGAAGCATAAAATACAAAATAAATAGAACAGTTTTTCCATTGTATAAAACGAATTATTGCAACCAGTGTGAAAGTTATGGTCATTTCTACGCTCCGTACAACCTAGGTTTCAATCTAGAGCGTTGCTCCACCAGGTCGAACAGCTATGGCCTCAGAAGTCAACGCCAGAGGCATAAAATACAATATAAATGGAACAGATTTTCCATTGTATAGAACGAATAATTGCAAGCAGTATGAACGTTATGGCCATTTCTACGCTCCGGTCAACCTAGGCTTCACTCTAGGGCGTTGCTCCACCAGATCGAAGAGTTAGGGCCTTAGAAGACAACGCCCGAAGCATAAAATACAAAATAAATAGAACAGTCTTTCCATCGTATAAAACGAATAATTGCAGCCAGTGTGAAAGTTATGGTCATATCTACGTTCCGTGCAACCTAGGTTTCAATCTAGAGCGTTGCTCCACCAGGTCGAACAGCTATGGCCTCAGAAGTCAACGCCAGAAGCATAAAATACAATATAAATGGAACAGATTTTCCATTGTATAAAACGAATAATTGCAAGCAGTATGAACGTTATGGCCATTTCTACGTTCCGGGCCACCTAGGCTTCACACTAGGGCGTTGCTCCACCAGATCGAACAGCTATGGCCTAAGAAGTCAACGCCAGAAGCATAAAATACAATATAAATACAACAGTTTTTCCATGGTGTAAAACGGATAATAACAACCAGTGTGAAAGTAATGATCATTTCGACGTTTCGGGCATCCTACACTTAACTCTGGGGCATTGCTCCACCAGATCGAAGACTTAGGGCCTTAGAAGTCAACGCCAGAAGCATAAAATACAAAATAAATTCATCAGTTTTTCCAACGTATAAAACGAATGATTGCAACCAGTGTGAAAGTTATAGTCATTTCTACGTTCCGTGCAGCCTAGGCTTCACTCTAGGGCGCTGGTCCACCAGATCGAATATATAGGGCCTAAGAAGTCAACGCCAGAAGCATAAAATACAATATAAATACAACTGTTTTTCCATTGTATAAAACGAATAATTGCAACGAGTATGAACGTTATGGTCATTTCTACGTACCGGGCAACCTAGACTTCACCCTAGGACGTGGCTCCACCATATCGAATAGTTAGGGCCTTAGAAGTAAACGCCCGAAACATAAAATACAATAAAAGTACAACAGTTTTTCCATCCTATGACAGGAATAATTGCAACCAGTGTGAAAGTAATGGTCGTCTCTACGTTCCCGCCAACATAGGCTTCACTCCAGGGCGTTGCTCCACCAGATCTAATTGTTATGGCCTAAGAAGTCAACGCTAGAAGCATAAAATACAAAATAAATAGAACAGTTTTTCCATTGTATAAAACGAATTACTTCATCCAGTGTGAAAGTTAGTGTCATATCTACGTTTTGTGCAACTTAGGCTCCACTCTAGGGCGTTGGTCCACCAGATCGAATAGCTACAACCTTAGAAGTCAACGCCAGAAGCATAAAATACAATATAAATGCAACAGCTTTTCCATCGCATGAAATGAATAATTGCAATCAGTGTGAATGTAATGGCCATTTCTACGCTCCGGTGAACCTAGGCTTCACTCTAGGCCGTTGCTCCACCAGATCGAAGAGTTAGGGCCTATGAAGTCAACGCCAGAAGCATAAAATACAATATAAATACAACAGATTTTCAATCGTTTAAATCGAATAATAGCAACCAGTGTGAAAGTTATGGTCATTTCTACGGTCCGGGCCACCTAGGCTTCACTGCAGGGCGTTGCTCCGATCGAATAGCTAGGGCCTCATAAGGCAACGCCCGAGGCATAAAATACAAAATAAATAGAACAGTTTTTCCATTGTATAAAACGAATTATTGCAACCAGTGTGAAAGTTATGGTCATTTCTACGTTCCGTACAACCTAGGCTTCACTCCAGGGCGTTGGTCCACCAGATCGAATAGTTATGGCCTAAGAAGTCAACGCCCGAAGCATAAAATACAATAAAAATACAACAGTTTTTCCACCGTGTAACAGGAGTAATTGCAAGCAGTGTAAAGGTAATGGTCATTTTACGCTCCGATCAACCTAGGCATCTTTCTAGGGCGATGCTCCACCAGATCGAATAGTTAGGGCCTAAGAAGTCAACGCCAGAAGCATAAAATACAATATACATACAACAGCTTTTCCATCGTGTAAAACGGATAATTGCAACCAGTGTGAAAGTACTGGTCATTTCTACGCTGCTTGCAACCTAGGCTTCACCCTAGGGCGTTGCACCAACAGATTGAATAGTTAGGGCCTCAGAAGTCAACGCCAGAAGCATAAAATACAATATAAATATAACACTCTTTCCAACGTATAAACCGAAAGATAGCAACCAGTGTGAAAGTTATGGTCATCTCTACGTTCCGGGCAACCTAGGCTTCACTCTAGGGCGGTGCTCCACCAGATCAAATAGTTAGGGCCAAAGAAGTCAACGCCAGAAGCATAAAATACAACTTAAATACAACAGATTTTCCATCGTATATAATGTATATTTGCAAACAGTGTGAAAGTAATGGTCACTTCTACGTACCGGGCAACCTAGACTCCATTCTAGGGCGTTGCTCCACCAGACCGAATAGCTTGGGCTTTAGAAGTCAACGCCAGAAGGATAAAATACTATAAAGATGCAAAAGTTTTTCCATCGTATAACAGGAATAACTGCAGACAGTATGAAAGTACTGGTCATTTCTACGTTCCGGGTAACCTAGGTTTCACTCTAGGGCGTTGCTCCACCAGATCGAATAGCTAGGGGCTTAGAATTCAACGCCAGAAGGATAAAATACAATATAAGTACAACAGTTTTTCCATCGTATAAAATGAATAATTGCAACCAGAGTGAAAGTTATGGTCATTTCTACATTCCGAGCCACCTAGGCTTCACTCTAGGGCGTTGCTCCACCTGATCGAATAGTTAGGGCCTTAGAAGTCAACGCCAGAAGCAGAAAATACAATGAAGATGCAACAGCTTTTCCATCGTATAACAGGAATAATTGCAAACAGTGTGAAGGTAATGGTATGTTCTACGTTCCGGGCAACCTATGCTCCACTCTAGGGCGGTGCTCTACCAGATCAAATAGTTAGGGCGTAAGAAGTCAATGTCAGGAGCATAAACTACAATATAAATACAACAGCTTTTCCATCGTATATAATGTATATTTGCAAACAGTGTGAAAGTAATGGTCACTTCAACGTTCCGGGCAACGTAGGTTTCACTCTAGGGCGTTGATCCACCATAGGGAATAGTTAGGGCCTAAGAAGTCAACGCCAGAAGCATAAAATACAATATAAATCTAACAGCTGTTCAATCGTATAAAACGAATAATTGCAACCAGTGTGAAAGTTATGGACATTTCTACATTCCGGCCAACCTAGGCTTCACTCTAGGGCGTTGCTCCACCAGATCGAATAGCTACGGCCTTAGAAGTCAACGCGAGAGGCATAAAATACAATATAAATACAACAGCTTTTCCATCGTACAAAATGAATAATAGCAACCAGTGTGAAAGTGAAGGTCATTTCTACGTTTCGGGCAGCCTAGGCTTCACTCGAGGGCGTTGCTCCACCAGAAGAATAGATAGGGCCTAAGAAGTCAACGCTGGAAGCATAAAATACAATATAAATACAACAGATTTTCCATCGTATAAATCGAATAATAGCAACCAGTGTGAAAGTTATGGTCATTTCTACGGTCCGGGCCACCTAGGCTTCACTCCAGGGCGTTGCTCCGACAGATCGAATAGTTAGGGCCTCATAAGGCAACGCCCGAGGCATAAAATACAAAATAAATAGAACAGTTTTTCCATTGTATATAACGAATTATTGCAACCAGTGCGAAAGTTATGGTCATTTCTACGCTCCGTACAACCTAGGCTTCACTCTAGGGCGTTGGTCCACCAGATCGAATAGTTATGGCCTAAGAAGTCAACGCCAGAAGCATAAAATACAAAATAAATAGAACAGTTTTTCCATCGTATAAAACGAATAGTTGCTACCGGTGTGAAAGTTATGGTCATTTCTACGTTCCGGGCAACCTATGCTTCACTCTAGGGCGGTGCTCTACCAGATTAAATAGATAGTGCCTAAGAAGTCAACGCCAGAAGTATAAAATACAATTAAATACAACAGCTTTTCCATCGTATATAATGTATATTTGCAAACAGTCTGAAAGTAATGGTCATTTCCATGTTCCGGGCAACCTAGTCTTCACCCTAGGGCGATGTTCCACCAGATCGAATAGTTAGGGCCTAAGAAGTCATCGCCAGAAGAATACAATACAATACAAGTACAAAAGTTTTTCCATCGTATAAAATGAATAATTGCAAACATTGTGAAAGTAATGGTCATTTCTACGTTCCGGGCAGCCTAGGCGTCACTCTTGGGCGTTGCTCCACCACATCTAATAGCTACGGCCTTAGAAGTCAGCCCCAGTTGAATAAAATACAATAAAGATGCCACAGCTTTTCCATCGTATAAAACGAATAATTGCAACCAGTGTGAAAGTTATGGTCATTTCTACTTTCCCGGCAAGCTAGGCTTCACCCTAGGGCGTTGTTCCACCAGATCGAATAGTTAGGGCCTAAGAAGTCAACGCCAGAAGCATAAAATACAATATAAATATAACAGTCTTTCCATCGTATAAAACGAAAGATAGCAACCAGTGTGAAAGTTATGGTCATTTCTACGTTCCGGGCAACCTAGGCTTCACTCTAGGGCGTTGCTCCACCAGATCGAATAGTTAGGGCCTCAGAAGTCAACGCCCGAAGCATAAAATACGATATAAATACTACAGCTTCTCCACAGTGTAAAACGAATAATTGCAACCAGTGTGGAAGTTATGGTCATTGCTACGTTCCGCGCAACCTACCCTTCACCATAGGGCGTCGCTCTAGCAGATCGAATAGTCACGGCCTTAGAAGTCAGCGCCAGAAGCATAAAATACAATAAAGATGCAACAGTTTTTCCATCGTACAATATGAATAATAGCAAACAGTGTGAAAGTAATTGTCATTTCTACGTTCCGGGCAACCTAGGCTTCACTCTACGTCGTTGCTCCACCTGATCAAATAGCTAGCGACATAGAATTAAACGCCAGAAGCATAGAATACAATAAAAATACATCAGTTTTTCCATCGTGTAACAGGAATAATTGCAACCAGTGTGAATGTAATGGTCATTTCTACGTTCCGCGCAACCTGGGCCTTACCCTAGGGCGTTGTTCCACCAGATGGAATAGTTAGGGCCTAACAAGTCAACGCCAAAAGCATAAAATACGATATAAATACAACAGCTTTTCCATCGTATTAAACGAATAATTGCAACCAGTGTGGAAGTTATGGTCATTTCTACGCTCCGGGCAACCTAGGCTTCACTCTAGGGCGGTGCTCCACCAGATCAAATAGTTAGGGCCTAAGAAGTCAACGCCAGAAGCATAAAATACAACTTAAATACATCAGATTTTCCATCGCATATAATGTATATTTGCAAACAGTGTGAAAGTAATGGTCACTTCTACGTACCGGGCAACCTAGGCTCCACTCTGGGGCGTTGCTCCACCAGACCGAATAGCTTGGGCCTTAGAAGTCATCGCCAGAAGGATAAAATACTATAAAGATGCAAAAGTTTTTCCATCGTATAACAGGAATAACTGCAGACAGCATGAAAGTACTGGTCATTTCTACGTTCCGGGCAACCTATGCTCCACTCTAGGGCGGTGCTCTACCAGATCAAATAGTTAGGGCGTAAGAAGTCAACGCCTTGAGCATAAACTACAATATAAATACAACAGCTTTTCCATCGTATATAATGTATATTTGCAAACAGTGTGAAAGTAATGGTCACTTCAACGTTCCGGGCAACGTAGGTTTCACTCTAGGGCGTTGTTCCACCATAGGGAATAGTTAGGGCCTAAGAAGTCAACGCCAGAAGCATAAAATACAATATAAATACAACAGCTGTTCAATCGTATAAAACGAATAATTGCAACCAGTGTGAAAGTTATGGACATTTCTACATTCCGGCCAACCTAGGCTTCACTCTAGGGCGTTGCTCCACCAGATCGAATAGCTACGGCCTTAGAAGTCAACGCGAGAGGCATAAAGTACAATATAAATACAACAGCTTTTCCATCGTACAAAATGAATAATAGCAAACAGTGTGAAAGTAATTGTCATTTATACGTTCCGGGCAACCTAGGCTTCACACTAGGTCGTTGCTCCACCTGATCAAATATCTAGCGACTTAGAATTAAACGCCAGAAGCATAGAATACAATAAAAATACAACAGTTTTTCCATCGTATAACAGGAATAATTGCAACCCGTGTGAATGTAATGGCCATTTCTACGTTCTGGGCAACCTAGGTTTCACCCTAGGCCGTTGTTCCACCAGATCGAATAGTTAGGGCCTAAGAAGTGAACGCCAGAAGCATAAAATGCAATAAAAATACAACAGTTTTACCATCGTATAGCAGGAATAATTTGCAACCAGTGTGATAGTAGTGGTCATTACTACGTTCCGGGCAACCCAGGTTTCACTCCAGGCCGTTGCTCCACCAGATCGAATAGTTACGGCCTAAGAAGACAACGCCAGAAGCATCAAATACGATAAAGACGCAACAGTTTTTCCATTGTATAAAACGAATAATCGCAACCAGTGTGAAAGTAATGGTCATTTCTACGTTCCGAGCTACCTAGGCATCACTCTATGGCGTTGCTCCACTAGATCGAATTGTTAGGGCCTTAGAAGTCAACGCAAGAAGCATAAAATACAATATAAATACAACAGTTTGTCCATCGTGTAACAGGAATAAATGCAACCAGTGTGAAGGTAATGGTCATTTCTACGTTCCGGGCAACCTAGGCTTCACTCTAGGGCGTTGGTCCACCAGATCGAATAGCTACGACCTTAGAAGTCAACGCCAGAAGCATAAAATACAATGTAAATACAACAGCTTTTCCATCGTATAAAATGAATAATTGCAATCAGTGTGAATGTAATGGTCATTTCTACGCTCCGGTCAACCTAGGCTTCACTCTAGGGCGTTGCTCCACCAGATCGAAGAGCTAGGGCCTTAGAAGACAACGCCCGAAGCATAAAATACAAAATAAATGGAACAGTCTTTCCATCGTATAAAACGAATAATTGCAGACAGTGTGAAAGTTATGGTCATTTCCACGTTCCGTGCAACCTAGGCTTCAATCTAGGGCGTTGCTCAACCAGATCGAATAGTTATGGCCTAAGAAGACAACGCCAGAAGCATAAAATACAATATTAATGGAACAGTCTTTCCATTGCATAGAACGAATAATTCCAACCAGTATGAACGTTATGGTCATTTCTATGTTCCGGGCCACCTAGGCTTCACCCTGGGACGTGGCTCCACCATATCGAATAGTTAGGGCCTATGAAGTCAACGCCAGAAGCATAAAATACAAAATAAATTCAACAGTTTTTCCATCGTATAAAACGAATAATTGCAACCAGTGTGAAAGTGAAGGTCATTTCTACGTTTCGGGCAGCCTAGGCTTCACTCGAGGGCGTTGCTCCACCAGAAGAATTGATAGGGCCTAAGAAGTCAACGCTAGAAGCATAAAATACAATATAAATACAACAGATGTTCCATCGTATAAATCGAATAATAGCAACCAGTGTGAAAGTTATGGTCATTTCTGCGGTCCGGGCCACCTAGGCTTCACTCCAGAGCGTTGCTCCGACAGATCGAATAGCTAGGGCCTCATAAGGCAAAGCCCGAGGCATAAAATACAAAATAAATTCAACAGTTTTTCCATCGTATAAAACGAATAATTGCAACCAGTGTGAAAGTGAGGGTCATTTCTACGTTTCGGGCAGCCTAGGCTTCACTCGAGGGCGTTGCTCCACCAGAAGAATAGATAGGGCCTAAGAAGTCAACGCTGGAAGCATAAAATACAATATAAATACAACAGATTTTCCATCGTATAAATCGAATAATAGCAACCAGTGTGAAAGTTATGGTCATTTCTACGGTCCGGGCCACCTAGGCTTCACTCCAGGGCGTTGCTCCGACAGATCGAATAGTTAGGGCCTCATAAGGCAACGCCCGAGGCATAAAATACAAAATAAATAGAACAGTTTTTCCATTGTATATAACGAATTATTGCAACCAGTGCGAAAGTTATGGTCATTTCTACGCTCCGTACAACCTAGGCTTCACTCTAGGGCGTTGGTCCACCAGATCGAATAGTTATGGCCTAAGAAGTCAACGCCAGAAGCATAAAATACAATATAAATACAACAGTTTTTCCATTGTACAAAACGAATAATTGCAACCAGTATGAACGTTATGGTCATTTCTACGTTCCGGGAAACCTAGGCTTCACCCTAGGATGTGGCTCCACCATATCGAATATTTAGGGCCTTAGAAGTCAACGCCCGAAGCATAAAATACAATATAAATACAGGGTGTAACAAAAATGTCGCAGTTCCTTAAAAGGGGTGATTCAGGGGGTGATTTGAAACAACTTTTTCCTTAGCGAAAATGTAAGATGAGGCTTGGTTAACGAGTTATTAATGAAAAACACCGGCCAATGAGAGCGCGAGTTTGCCGTCCGAGCGACTGCGGTAGCGTTGGGTACGCGCTGGGCGCTACGGTTGTACTCCGAACAAGAAAGTCGACATGCGTCGAAGGAAATAGCATTAGTGTGAAAATATTTGCATAACGTATAAACGAAAAAGCAATGCAACAAAAGAAATGAACGGAGAATTGGAGAATTAACGTTGAAGATAGAAACGTTGAAAGTAGTCTGCGTTAGATTTAAAAAATAATAATCATTAATGAATTAAATGCAATTCATCTATAGTTTGCAAATCTGTGTCACTGGGTCACTGTACCGATACTGGTCATCGACCTCTGGAATGGTTTATGGCAGAGTAGAATTTTTCCAAAGAAGCTCCTTGTACCCCCCACGTAGTTTAAGCACCTCAGACCTTCTTTGTTCGGACACTCCGAGATCATGTCTCCTTCGAAACCAAAGCAATAAAGCCATAAATTACCTAAACGCGTGCCCTAGCATAAACCATTTCGACGGTCGATGACCAGGATCGGTACAGTGACCCAGTGACACAGGTTTACAAACTACAGGTGAAGTTTGTTCTCTTCTTCCTTTATTTTTCGTTGTATTACTTTTTCGTTTATACGTTATGCGAATAAGAGATTTACATATTCGTATCTTTACGTTGCACGTAGTTTTCCTCGATTTTAAGTAATTATTCACTTCAAGTGATAAACAAAAAAAGGACTCGGTGTTATTTATTATGTCGCTTTCAGTTTTCATACTAATGCTATTTTCTTCGATGTATGACGACTTTCTTGTTCGGAGTACAACTGAAGCATCTAGCGCGCGTACCCAACGCTACCGCGGTCGCTCGGGCGGCAAACTCGCGCTCTCATTGGCCGGTGTTTTTCGTTAATAACTCGTTAACGAAGCCTCATCTCACATTTTCGCTAAGGAAAAAGTTGTTTCAAATCACCCCCTAAATCACCCCTTTTAAGGAACTGCGACATTTTTGTTACACCCTGTATAACAGCTTTTCCATCGTATAAAATGAATAATTGCAATCAGTTTGAATGTAATGGTCATTTCTACGCTCCGGTCAACCTAGGCTTTACCCTGGGACGTGGCTCCACCATATCGAATAGTTAGGGCCTATGAAGTCAACGCCAGAAGCATAAAATACAATATAAATATAACAGATTTTCCATCGTTTAAATCGAATAATAGCAAACATTGTGAAAGTAATGGTCATTTCTACGTTCCGGGCAGCCTAGGCGTCACTCTTGGGCGTTGCTCCGCCACATCTAATAGCTACGGCCTTAGAAGTCAGCCCCAGTTGAATAAAATACAATAAAGATGCCACAGCTTTTCCATCGTATAAAACGAATAATTGCAACCAGTGTGAAAGTTATGGTCATTTCTACTTTCCCGGCAAGCTAGGCTTCACCCTAGGGCGTTGTTCCACCAGATCGAATAGTTAGGGCCTAAGAAGTCAACGCCAGAAGCATAAAATACAATATAAATATAACAGTCTTTCCATCGTATAAAACGATAGATAGCAACCAGTGTGAAAGTTATGGTCATTTCTACGTTCCGGGCAACCTAGGCTTCACTCTAGGGCGTTGCTCCACCAGATCGAATAGTTAGGGCCTCAGAAGTCAACGCCCGAAGCATAAAATACGATATAAATACTACAGCTTCTCCACAGTGTAAAACGAATAATTGCAACCAGTGTGGAAGTTATGGTCATTGCTACGTTCCGCGCAACCTACCCTTCACCATAGGGCGTCGCTCTAGCAGATCGAATAGTCACGGCCTTAGAAGTCAGCGCCAGAAGCATAAAATACAATAAAGATGCAACAGTTTTTCCATCGTACAAAATGAATAATAGCAAACAGTGTGAAAGTAATTGTCATTTCTACGTTCCGGGCAACCTAGGCTTCACTCTACGTCGTTGCTCCACCTGATCAAATAGCTAGCGACATAGAATTAAACGCCAGAAGCATAGAATACAATAAAAATACATCAGTTTTTCCATCGTGTAACAGGAATAATTGCAACCAGTGTGAATGTAATGGTCATTTCTACGTTCCGCGCAACCTGGGCTTTACCCTAGGGCGTTGTTCCACCAGATGGAATAGTTAGGGCCTAACAAGTCAACGCCAAAAGCATAAAATACGATATAAATACAACAGCTTTTCCATCGTATTAAACGAATAATTGCAACCAGTGTGGAAGTTATGGTCATTTCTACGCTCCGGGCAACCTAGGCTTCACTCTAGGGCGGTGCTCCACCAGATCAAATAGTTAGGGCCTAAGAAGTCAACGCCAGAAGCATAAAATACAACTTAAATACATCAGATTTTCCATCGCATATAATGTATATTTGCAAACAGTGTGAAAGTAATGGTCACTTCTACGTACCGGGCAACCTAGGCTCCACTCTGGGGCGTTGCTCCACCAGACCGAATAGCTTGGGCCTTAGAAGTCATCGCCAGAAGGATAAAATACTATAAAGATGCAAAAGTTTTTCCATCGTATAACAGGAATAACTGCAGACAGCATGAAAGTACTGGTCATTTCTACGTTCCGGGCAACCTATGCTCCACTCTAGGGCGGTGCTCTACCAGATCAAATAGTTAGGGCGTAAGAAGTCAACGCCTTGAGCATAAACTACAATATAAATACAACAGCTTTTCCATCGTATATAATGTATATTTGCAAACAGTGTGAAAGTAATGGTCACTTCAACGTTCCGGGCAACGTAGGTTTCACTCTAGGGCGTTGATCCACCATAGGGAATAGTTAGGGCCTAAGAAGTCAACGCCAGAAGCATAAAATACAATATAAATACAACAGCTGTTCAATCGTATAAAACGAATAATTGCAACCAGTGTGAAAGTTATGAACATTTCTACATTCCGGCCAACCTAGGCTTCACTCTAGGGCGTTGCTCCACCAGATCGAATAGCTACGGCCTTAGAAGTCAACGCGAGAGGCATAAAATACAATATAAATACAACAGCTTTTCCATCGTACAAAATGAATAATAGCAAACAGTGTGAAAGTAATTGTCATTTCTGAGTTCCGGGCAACCTAGGCTTCACACTAGGTCGTTGCTCCACCTGATCAAATATCTAGCGACTTAGAATTAAACGCCAGAAGCATAGAATACAATAAAAATACAACAGTTTTTCCATCGTATAACAGGAATAATTGCAACCCGTGTGAATGTAATGGCCATTTCTACGTTCTGGGCAACCTAGGTTTCACCCTAGGCCGTTGTTCCACCAGATCGAATAGTTAGGGCCTAAGAAGTGAACGCCAGAAGCATAAAATGCAATAAAAATACAACAGTTTTACCATCGTATAGCAGGAATAATTTGCAACCAGTGTGATAGTAGTGGTCATTACTACGTTCTGGGCAACCCAGGTTTCACTCCAGGCCGTTGCTCCACCAGATCGAATAGTTACGGCCTAAGAAGACAACGCCAGAAGCATCAAATACGATAAAGACGCAACAGTTTTTCCATTGTATAAAACGAATAATCGCAACCAGTGTGAAAGTAATGGTCATTTCTACGTTCCGAGCTACCTAGGCATCACTCTATGGCGTTGCTCCACTAGATCGATTTGTTAGGGCCTTAGAAGTCAACGCAAGAAGCATAAAATACAATATAAATACAACAGTTTGTCCATCGTGTAACAGGAATAAATGCAACCAGTGTGAAGGTAATGGTCATTTCTACGTTCCGGGCAACCTAGGCTTCACTCTAGGGCGTTGGTCCACCAGATCGAATAGCTACGACCTTAGAAGTCAACGCCAGAAGCATAAAATACAATGTAAATACAACAGCTTTTCCATCGTATAAAATGAATAATTGCAATCAGTGTGAATGTAATGGTCATTTCTACGCTCCGGTCAACCTAGGCTTCACTCTAGGGCGTTGCTCCACCAGATCGAAGAGCTAGGGCCTTAGAAGACAACGCCCGAAGCATAAAATACAAAATAAATGGAACAGTCTTTCCATCGTATAAAACGAATAATTGCAGACAGTGTGAAAGTTATGGTCATTTCCACGTTCCGTGCAACCTAGGCTTCAATCTAGGGCGTTGCTCAACCAGATCGAATAGTTATGGCCTAAGAAGACAACGCCAGAAGCATAAAATACAATATTAATGGAACAGTCTTTCCATTGCATAGAACGAATAATTCCAACCAGTATGAACGTTATGGTCATTTCTACGTTCCGGGCCACCTAGGCTTCACCCTGGGACGTGGCTCCACCATATCGAATAGTTAGGGCCTATGAAGTCAACGCCAGAAGCATAAAATACAAAATAAATTCAACAGTTTTTCCATCGTATAAAACGAATAATTGCAACCAGTGTGAAAGTGAAGGTCATTTCTACGTTTCGGGCAGCCTAGGCTTCACTCGAGGGCGTTGCTCCACCAGAAGAATTGATAGGGCCTAAGAAGTCAACGCTAGAAGCATAAAATACAATATAAATACAACAGATTTTCCATCGTATAAATCGAATAATAGCAACCAGTGTGAAAGTTATGGTCATTTCTGCGGTCCGGGCCACCTAGGCTTCACTCCAGAGCGTTGCTCCGACAGATCGAATAGCTAGGGCCTCATAAGGCAAAGCCCGAGGCATAAAATACAAAATAAATAGAACAGTTTTTCCATTGTATAAAACGAATTATTGCAACCAGTGTGAAAGTTATGGTCATTTCTACGCTCCGTACAACCTAGGCTTCACTCTAGGGCGTTGGTCCACCAGATCGAATAGTTATGGCCTAAGAAGTCAACGCCAGAAGCATAAAATACAATATAAATACAACAGTTTTTCCATTGTACAAAACGAATAATTGCAACCAGTATGAACGTTATGGTCATTTCTACGTTCCGGGAAACCTAGGCTTCACCCTAGGATGTGGCTCCACCATATCGAATATTTAGGGCCTTAGAAGTCAACGCCCGAAGCATATAATACAATATAAATATAACAGCTTTTCCATCGTATAAAATGAATAATTGCAATCAGTTTGAATGTAATGGTCATTTCTACGCTCCGGTCAACCTAGGCTTCACTCTAGGGCGTTGCTCCACCAGATCGAAGAGTTAGGGCCTTAGAAGACAACGCCCGAAGCATAAAATACAAAATAAATAGAACAGTCTTTCCATCGTATAAAACGAATAATTGCAGCCAGTGTGAAGGTTATGGTCATTTCTACGTTCCGTGCAACCTAGGTTTCAATCTAGAGCGTTGCTCCACCAGGTCGAACAGCTATGGCCTCAGAAGTCAACGCCAGAAGCATAAAATACAATATAAATGGAACAGATTTTCCATTGTATAAAACGAATAATTGCAAGCAGTATGAACGTTATGGCCATTTCTACGTTCCGGGCCACCTAGGCTTCACTCTAGGGCGTTGCTCCACCAGATCGAACAGCTATGGCCTAAGAAGTCAACGCCAGAAGCATAAAATACAATATAAATACAACAGTTTTTCCATGGTGTAAAACGGATAATAACAACCAGTGTGAAAGTAATGATCATTTCGACGTTTCGGGCATCCTAGACTTAACTCTGGGGCATTGCTCCACCAGATCGAAGACTTAGGGCCTTAGAAGTCAACGCCAGAAGCATAAAATACAAAATAAATTGAACAGTTTTTCCATCGTATAAAACGAATGATTGCAACCAGTGTGAAAGTTATAGTCATTTCTACGTTCCGTGCAGCCTAGGCTTCACTCTAGGGCGCTGGTCCACCAGATCGAATATATAGGGCCTAAGAAGTCAACGCCAGAAGCATAAAATACAATATAAATACAACAGTTTTTCCATTGTATAAAACGAATAATTGCAATGAGTATGAACATTATGGTCATTTCTACGTACCGGGCAACCTAGGCTTCACCCTAGGACGTGGCTCCACCATATCGAATAGTTAGGGCCTTAGAAGTAAACGCCCGAAACATCAAATACAATAAAAGTACAACAGTTTTTCCATCCTATAACAGGAATAATTGCAACCAGTGTGAAAGTAATGGTCGTTTCTACGTTCCCGCCAACATAGGCTTCACTCCAGGAAGTGGCTCCACCATATCGAATAGTTAGGGCCTATGAAGTCAACGCCAGAACCATAAAATACAAAATAAATTCAACAGTTTTTCCATCGTATAAAACGAATAATTGCAACCAGTGTGAAAGTGATGGTCATTTCTACGTTTCGGGCAGCCTAGGCTTCACTCGAGGGCGTTGCTCCACCAGAAGAATAGATAGGGCCTAAGAAGTGAACGCTAGAAGCATAAAATACAATATAAATACAACAGATTTTCCATCGTTTAAATCGAATAATAGCAACCAGTGTGAAAGTTATGGTCATTTCTACGGTCCGGGCCACCTAGGCTTCACTCCAGGGCGTTGCTCCGACAGATCGAATAGTTAGGGCCTCATAAGGCAACGCCCGAGGCATAAAATACAAAATAAATTCAACAGTTTTTCCATCGTATAAAACGAATAATTGCAACCAGTGTGAAAGTGAAGGTCATTTCTACGTTTCGGGCAGCCTAGGCTTCACTCGAGGGCGTTGCTCCACCAGAAGAATAGATAGGGCCTAAGAAGTCAACGCTGGAAGCATAAAATACAATATAAATACAACAGATTTTCCATCGTATAAATCGAATAATAGCAACCAGTGTGAAAGTTATGGTCATTTCTACGGTCCGGGCCACCTAGGCTTCACTCCAGGGCGTTGCTCCGACAGATCGAATAGTTAGGGCCTCATAAGGCAACGCCCGAGGCATAAAATACAAAATAAATAGAACAGTTTTTCCATTGTATATAACGAATTATTGCAACCAGTGCGAAAGTTATGGTCATTTCTACGCTCCGTACAACCTAGGCTTCACTCTAGGGCGTTGGTCCACCAGATCGAATAGTTATGGCCTAAGAAGTCAACGCCAGAAGCATAAAATACAATATAAATACAACAGTTTTTCCATTGTACAAAACGAATAATTGCAACCAGTATGAACGTTATGGTCATTTCTACGTTCCGGGAAACCTAGGCTTCACCCTAGGATGTGGCTCCACCATATCGAATATTTAGGGCCTTAGAAGTCAACGCCCGAAGCATAAAATACAATATAAATACAGGGTGTAACAAAAATGTCGCAGTTCCTTAAAAGGGGTGATTCAGGGGGTGATTTGAAACAACTTTTTCCTTAGCGAAAATGTAAGATGAGGCTTGGTTAACTAGTTATTAATGAAAAACACCGGCCAATGAGTGCGCGAGTTTGCCGTCCGAGCGACTGCGGTAGCGTTGGGTACGCGCTGGGCGCTACGGTTGTACTCCGAACAAGAAAGTCGACATGCGTCGAAGGAAATAGCATTAGTGTGAAAATATTTGCATAACGTATAAACGAAAAAGCAATGCAACAAAAGAAATGAACGGAGAATTGGAGAATTAACGTTGAAGATAGAAACGTTGAAAGTAGTTTGCGTTAGATTTAAAAAATAATAATCATTAATGAATTAAATGCAATTCATCTATAGTTTGCAAATCTGTGTCACTGGGTCACTGTACCGATACTGGTCATCGACCTCTGGAATGGTTTATGGCAGAGTAGAATTTTTCCAAAGAAGCTCCTTGTACCCCCCACGTAGTTTAAGCACCTCAGACCTTCTTTGTTCGGACACTCCGAGATCATGTCTCCTTCGAAACCAAAGCAATAAAGCCATAAATTACCTAAACGCGTGCCCTAGCATAAACCATTTCGACGGTCGATGACCAGGATCGGTACAGTGACCCAGTGACACAGGTTTACAAACTACAGGTGAAGTTTGTTCTCTTCTTCCTTTATTTTTCGTTGTATTACTTTTTCGTTTATACGTTATGCGAATAAGAGATTTACATATTCGTATCTTTACGTTGCACGTAGTTTTCCTCGATTTTAAGTAATTATTCACTTCAAGTGATAAACAAAAAAAGGACTCGGTGTTATTTATTATGTCGCTTTCAGTTTTCATACTAATGCTATTTTCTTCGATGTATGACGACTTTCTTGTTCGGAGTACAACTGAAGCATCTAGCGCGCGTACCCAACGCTACCGCGGTCGCTCGGGCGGCAAACTCGCGCTCTCATTGGCCGGTGTTTTTCGTTAATAACTCGTTAACGAAGCCTCATCTCACATTTTCGCTAAGGAAAAAGTTGTTTCAAATCACCCCCTAAATCACCCCTTTTAAGGAACTGCGACATTTTTGTTACACCCTGTATAACAGCTTTTCCATCGTATAAAATGAATAATTGCAATCAGTTTGAATGTAATGGTCATTTCTAAGCTCCGGTCAACCTAGGCTTCACTCTAGGGCGTTGCTCCACCAGATCGAAGAGTTAGGGCCTTAGAAGACAACGCCCGAAGCATAAAATACAAAATAAATAGAACAGTCTTTCCATCGTATAAAACGAATAATTGCAGCCAGTGTGAAAGTTATGGTCATTTCTATGTTCCGTGCAACCTAGGTTTCAATCTAGAGCGTTGCTCCACCAGGTCGAACAGCTATGGCCTCAGAAGTCAACGCCAGAGGCATAAAATACAATATAAATGGAACAGATTTTCCATTGTATAAAACGAATAATTGCAACCAGTATGAACGTTATGGCCATTTCTACGGTCCGGGCCACCTAGGCTTCACTCTAGGGCGTTGCTCCACCAGATCGAAGAGTTAGGTCCTTAGAAGACAACGCCCGAAGCATAAAATACAAAATAAATAGAACAGTCTTTCCATCGTATAAAACGAATAATTGCAGCCAGTGTGAAAGTTATGGTCATTTCTACCTTCCGTGCAACCTAGGCTTCAATCTAGGGCGTTGCTCCACCAGATCGAATAGTTATGGCCTAAGAAGTCAACGCCAGAAGCATAAAATACAATATTAATGGAACAGTTTTTCCATTGTATAAAACGAATAATTGCACCCAGTATGAACGTTATGGTCATTTCTACGTTCCGGGCCACCTAGGCTTCACCCTGGGACGTGGCTCCACCATATCGAATAGTTAGGGCCTATGAAGTCAACGCCAGAAGCATAAAATACAATATAAATACAACAGTTTTTCCATTGTACAAAACGAATAATTGCAACGAGTATGAACGTTATGGTCATTTCTACGTACCGGGCAACCTAGGCTTCACCCTAGGACGTGGCTCCACCATATCGAATAGTTAGGGCCTTAGTAGTAAACGCCCGAAACATAAAATACAATAAAAGTACAACAGTTTTTCCATCCTATGACAGGAATAATTGCAACCAGTGTGAAAGTAATGGTCGTCTCTACGTTCCCGCCAACATAGGCTTCACTCCAGGGCGTTGCTCCACCAGATCTAATTGTTATGGCCTAAGAAGTCAACGCTAGAAGCATAAAATACAAAATAAATAGAACAGTTTTTCCATTGTATAAAACGAATTACTTCATCCAGTGTGAAAGTTAGTGTCATTTCTACGTTTTGTGCAACTTAGGCTTCACTCTAGGGCGTTGGTCCACCAGATCGAATATCTACAACCTTAGAAGTCAACGCCAGAAGCATAAAATACAATATAAATGCAACAGCTTTTCCATCGCATGAAATGAATAATTGCAATCAGTGTGAATGTAATGGCCATTTCTACGCTCCGGTGAACCTAGGCTTCACTCTAGGGCGTTGCTCCACCAGATCGAAGAGTTAGGGCCTTAGAAGTCAACGCCAGAAGCATAAAATACAATATAAATATAACAGATTTTCAATCGTTTAAATCGAATAATAGCAACCAGTGTGAAAGTTATGGTCATTTCTACGGTCCGGGCCACCTAGGCTTCACTGCAGGGCGTTGCTCCGACAGATCGAATAGTTAGGGCCTCATAAGGCAACACCCGAGGCATAAAATACAAAAAAAATAGAACAGTTTTTCCATTGTATAAAACGAATTATTGCAACCAGTGTGAAAGTTATGGTCATTTCTACGTTCCGTACAACCTAGGCTTCACTCCAGGGCGTTGGTCCACCAGATCGAATAGTTATGGCCTAAGAAGTCAACGCCCGAAGCATAAAATACAGTAAAAATACAACAGCTTTTCCATCGTGTAAAACGGATAATTGCAACCAGTGTGAAAGTACTGGTCATTTCTACGCTCCGGGCAACCTAGGCTTCAGCCTAGGGCGTTGCACCAACAGAATTTATTGTTAGGGCCTCAGAAGTCAACGCCCGAAGTATAAAATACAAAATAAATAGAACAGTTTTTCCATCGTATAAAACGAATAGTTGCTACCGGTGTGAAAGTTATGGTCATTTCTACGTTACGGGCAACCTATGCTTCACTCTAGGGCGGTGCTCTACCAGATTAAATAGATAGTGCCTAAGAAGTCGACGCCAGAAGTATAAAATACAATTAAATACAACAGCTTTTCCATCGTATATAATGTATATTTGCAAACAGTCTGAAAGTAATGGTCATTTCCATGTTCCGGGCAACCTAGTCTTCACCCTAGGGCGTTGTTCCACCAGATCGAATAGTTAGGGCCTAAGAAGTCATCGCCAGAAGAATACAATACAATACAAGTACAAAAGTTTTTCCATCGTATAAAATGAATAATTGCAAACATTGTGAAAGTAATGGTCATTTCTACGTTCCGGGCAGCCTAGGCGTCACTCTTGGGCGTTGCTCCACCACATCTAATAGCTACGGCCTTAGAAGTCAGCCCCAGATGAATAAAATACAATAAAGATGCCACAGCTTTTCCATCGTATAAAACGAATAATTGCAACCAGTGTGAAAGTTATGGTCATTTCTACTTTCCCGGCAACCTAGGCTTCACCCTAGGGCGTTGTTCCACCAGATCGAATAGTTAGGGCCTAAGAAGTCAACGCGAGAGGCATAAAATACAATATAAATACAACAGCTTTTCCATCGTACAAAATGAATAATAGCAAACAGTGTGAAAGTACTTGTCATTTCTACGTTCCGGGCAACCTAGGCTTCACACTAGGTCGTTGCTCCACCTGATCAAATATCTAGCGACTTAGAATTAAACGCCAGAAGCATAGAATACAATAAAAATACAACAGTTTTTCCATCGTATAACAGGAATAATTGCAACCCGTGTGAATGTAATGGCCATTTCTACGTTCCGGGCAACCTAGGTTTCACCCTAGGCCGTTGTTCCACCAGATCGAATAGTTAGGGCCTAAGAAGTGAACGCCAGAAGCATGAAATGCAATAAAAATACAACAGTTTTTCCATCGTATAGCAGGAATAATTTGCAACCAGTGTGATAGTAGTGGTCATTTCTACGTTCCGGGCAGCCCAGGTTTCACTCCAGGGCGTTGCTCCACCAGACCGAATAGTTACGGCCTAAGAAGTCAACGCCAGAAGCATAAAATACGATAAAGATGCAACAGTTTTTCCATCGTATAAAACGAATAATTGCAACCATTGTGAAAGTTATGGTCATTTCTACATTCCGAGCAACCTAGGCATCACTCTAGGGCGTTGCTCCACCAGATCGAATAGTTGGGTCCTTAGAAGTCAACGCCAGAAGCATAAAATACGATATAAATACAACAGCTTTTCCATCGTATAAAAGGAATAATTGCAGCCAGTGTGAAAGATATGTACATTTCTACGTTCCGGCCTACCTAGGCTTGACTCTATGGCGTTCTTCCACAACATCGAATAGCTACGGCCTCAGAAGTCAACACCAGAAGAATAAAATACAATAAAAATACAACAGTCTTTCCATCCTATAACAGGAATGATTGCAACCCGTGTGAAAGTGATGGTCATTTCTACGTTCCAGGCAACCTAGGCTTCACTCTAGGGCGTTGTTCCACAAGATCGAAATGTTAGGGCCTAAGAGGTCAACGCCCGAAGCATAAAATACGATATAAATACAACAGCATTTCCATCGTATTAAATGAACAATTGCAAACAGTGTGAAAGTAGTGGCCATTTCTACGTTCCGGGCAACCTAGGCTTCACTCTATGTCGTTGTTCCTCAAGATCGAATAGTTAGGTCCTTAGACGTCAACGCCAGAAGCATAAAATACGATATAAATATAACAGCTGTTCCATCGTATAAAAGGAATAATTGCAAACAGTGTGAAAGTAATGGTCATTTCTACGTTACGGGCAACCTAGGCTTCACCCTACGGCGTTGTTCCACCAAATCGAGTAGTTAGGGCCTAAGAAGTCAACACCAGAAGAATAAAATACAATAAAGATACAACAGTCTTTCCATTCTTTAACAGGAATAATTGCTACCCTTGTGAAAGTGATGGTCATTTCTACGTTCCAGGCAACCTAGGCTTCACTCTATGTCGTTGTTCCTCAAGATCGAATAGTTAGGGCCTAAGAAGTCAACGCCAGAAGCATAAAATTCAATAAAAATACAACAGTTTTTCCATCGTACAGCAGGAATAATTTGCAACCAGTGTGATAGTAGTGGTCATGTCTACGTCCCGGGCACCCCAGGTTTCACTCCAGGGCGCTGCTCCACCAGATCGAATAGTTACGGCCTAAGAAGCCATAGCCAGAAGCATAAAATACGATAAAGATGCAACAGCTTTTCCATCGTATAAAACGAATAATTGCAATCAGTGTGAAGGTTATGGTCATTTCTACATTCCGAGCAACCTAGGCTTCACTCTAGGGCGTTGCTCCACCAGATCGAATAGTTAGGTCCTTAGAAGTCAACGCCAGAAGCACAAAATAGGATATAAATACAACAGCTTTTCCATCGTATAAAAGGAATAATTACAAACAGTGTGAAAGTAATGGTCATTTCTACGTTCCGGGCAACCTAGGCTTCACTCTACGGCGTTGTTCCACCAGATCGAATAGTTAGGGCCTTAGAAGTCAACGCCAGAAGCATAAAATACAATATAAATACAACAGTTTTTCCATCGTATAAAACGAATAATTGCAACCAGTATGTAACTTATGGTCATTTCTACTTTCCGAGCAACCTAGGCTTCACCCTAGGGCGTTGCTCCAACAGATTGAATAGTTAGGGCCTTAGAAGTCAACGCCCGAAGCATAAAATACAAAATAAATAGAACAGTTTTTCCATTGTATAAAACGAATAATTGCTACCAGTGTAAAAGTTATGGTCATTTCTACGTTCCGGGCAACCTAGGCTGCACTCTAGGGCGTTGCTCCACCAGATGGAATAGTTAGGGCCTTAGAAGTCAACGCATGAAGCATAAAATACAAAATAAATAAAACAGTTTTTCCATCGCATAAAACGAAAAATTGCTACCAGGGTGAAAGTTATGGTCATTTCTACGTTCAGCGCAATCTGGGCTTTACCCTAGGGCGTTGTTCCACCAGATGGAATAGTTATGGCCTAAGAAGTCAACGCCAGAAGCATAAAAAGCGATATAAATACGACAGCTTTTCCATCGCATAAAACGAATAATTGCAACCAGTGTGGAAGTTATGGTCATTTCTACCTTTCGGGCAACCTAGACTTCACTCTAGGGCGGTGCTCCTCCAAATCGAATAGCTAGGGCCTTAGAAGTCAATGCCCGAAGCATAAAATACAAAATAAATAGAACAGTTTTTCCATCGTATAGAACGAATAATTGCTACCAGTGTGAAAGTTATGGTCATTTCTACATTCCGAGCAACCTAGGCTTCACTCTAGGGCGTTGCTCCACCAGATCGAATAGTTAGATCCTTAGAAGTCAACGCCAGAAGCATAAAATACGATATAAATACAACACCTGTTCCATCGTATAAAAGGAATAATTGCAAACAGTGTGAAAGTAATGGTCATTTCTACGTTCCGGGCAACCTAGGCTTCACTCTAGGGCGTTGCTCCACCAGATCAAATAGTTAGGGCCTAAGAAGTGAACGCCAGAAGCATAAAATGCAATAAAAATACAACAGTTTTTCCATCGCATAGCAGGAATAATTTGCAACCAGTGTGATAGTAGTGGTCATTCCTACGTTCCGGGCAACCTAGGTTTCACTCCAGGGCGTTGCTCCACCAGATCGAATAGTTACGGCCTAAGAAGTCAACGCCAGAAGCATAAAATACGATAAAGATGCAACAGTTTTTCCATCGTATAAAACGAATAATTGCAACCAGTGTGAAAGTTATGGTCATTTCTACGTTCCGGGCAACCTAGGCTTCACTCTACGGCGTTGTTCCACCAGACCGAATAGCTTGGGCCTTAGAAGTCAGCGCCAGAAGCATAAAATACTATAAAGATGCAAAAGTTTTTCCATCGTATAACAGGAATAACTGCAGACAGTATGAAAGTACTGGTCATTTCTACGTTCCGGGTAACCTAGGTTTCACTCTAGGGCGTTGCTCCAAAAGATCGAATAGCTAGGGGCTTAGAATTCAACGCCATAAGGATAAAATACAATATAAGTACAACAGTTTTTCCATCGTATAAAATGAATAATTGCAACCAGAGTGAAAGTTATGGTCATTTCTACATTCCGAGCCACATAGGCTTCACTCTAGGGCGTTGCTCCACCTGATCGAATAGTTAGGGCCTTAGAAGTCAACGCCAGAAGCAGAAAATACAATGAAGATGCAACAGCTTTTCCATCGTATAACAGGAATAATTGCAAACAGTGTGAAGGTAATGGTATGTTCTACGTTCCGGGCAACCTATGCTCCACTCTCGGGCGGTGCTCTACCAGATCAAATAGTTAGGGCGTAAGAAGTCAACGCCAGGAGCATAAACTACAATATAAATACAACAGCTTTTCCATCGTATATAATGTATATTTGCAAACAGTGTGAAAGTAATGGTCATTTCAACGTTCCGGGCAACGTAGGTTTCACTCTAGGGCGTTGATCCACCATAGGGAATAGTTAGGGCCTAAGAAGTCAACGCCAGAAGCATAAAATACAATATAAACACAACAGCTGTTCAATCGTATAAAACGAATAATTGCAACCAGTGTGAAAGTTATGGTCATTTCTACATTCCGAGCCACATAGGCTTCACTCTAGGGCGTTGCTCCACCTGATCGAATAGTTAGGGCCTTAGAAGTCAACGCCAGAAGCAGAAAATACAATGAAGATGCAACAGCTTTTCCATCGTATAACAGGAATAATTGCAAACAGTGTGAAGGTAATGGTATGTTCTACGTTCCGGGCAACCTATGCTCCACTCTCGGGCGGTGCTCTACCAGATCAAATAGTTAGGGCGTAAGAAGTCAACGCCAGGAGCATAAACTACAATATAAATACAACAGCTTTTCCATCGTATATAATGTATATTTGCAAACAGTGTGAAAGTAATGGTCATTTCAACGTTCCGGGCAACGTAGGTTTCACTCTAGGGCGTTGATCCACCATAGGGAATAGTTAGGGCCTAAGAAGTCAACGCCAGAAGCATAAAATACAATATAAACACAACAGCTGTTCAATCGTATAAAACGAATAATTGCAACCAGTGTGAAAGTTATGGACATTTCTACATTCCGGCCAACCTAGGCTTCACTCTAGGGCGTTGCTCCACCAGATCGAATAGCTACGGCCTTAGAAGTCAACGCGAGAGGCATAAAATACAATATAAATACGACAGCTTTTCCATCGTACAAAATGAATAATAGCAAACAGTGTGAAAGTAATTGTCATTTCTACGTTCCGGGCAACCTAGGCTTCACACTAGGTCGTTGCTCCACCTGATCAAATATCTAGCGACTTAGAATTAAACGCCAGAAGCATAGAATACAATAAAAATACAACAGTCTTTCCATCCTATAACAGGAATAATTGCAACCCGTGTGAAAGTGATGGTCATTTCTACGTTCCAGGCAACCTAGGCTTCACTCTAGGGCGTTGTTCCACAAGATCGAAATCTTAGGGCCTAAGAAGTCAACGCCCGAAGCATAAAATACGATATAAATACAACAGCATTTCCATCGTATTAAATGAATAATTGCAAACAGTGTGAAAGTAGTGGTCATTTCTACGTTCCGGGCAACCTAGTCTTCACTGTATGGCGTTCTTCCGCCACATCGAATAGCTACGGCCTCAGAAGTCCACGCCTGGAGCATAAAATACATTAAAAATACAACAGTCTTTTCATCGTATGACAGGAATAATTGCAACAAGCGTGAAAGTAATGATCATTTCGGCGTTTCGGGCATCCTAGACTTAACTCTGAGGCATTGCTCCACCAGATCGAATATTTAGGGCCTTAGAAGTCAACGCCCGAAGCATGAAATACAAAATAAATAGAACAGTTTTTCCATTGTATAAAACGAATAATTGCTACCAGTGTAAAATGTATGGTCATTTCTACGTTCCGGGCAACCTATGCTTCACCCTAGGCCGTTGTTCGACCAGATCGAATAGTTAGGGCCTAAGAAGTGAACGCCAGAAGCATACAGTGCAATAAAAATACAACAGTTTTTCCATCGTATAGCAGGAATAATTTGCAACCAGTGTGATAGTAGTGGTCAATTCTACGTTCCGGGCAACCTAGGTTTCACTCTAGGGCGTTGCTCCACCAGATCGAATAGTTAGGTCCTTAGAAGTCAACGCCAGAAGCATAAAATACGATATAAATACAGCAGCTTTTCCATCGTATAAAAGGAATAATTGCAAACAGTGTGAAAGTAATGGTCATTTCTACGTTCCGAGCAACCTAGGCTTCACTCTAGGGCGTTGCTCCACCAGATCGAATAGTTAGGTCCTTAGAAGTCAACGCCAGAAGCATAAAATACGATATAAATACAGCAGCTTTTCCATCGTATAAAAGGAATAATTGCAAACAGTGTGAAAGTAATGGTCATTTCTACGTTCCGGGCAACCTAGGCCTCACCCTAGGGCGTTGCTCCACCAGATCAAACAGTTAGGGCTTTAGAAGTCAACGCCCGAAGCATAAAATACAAAATAAATAGAACAGTTTTTCCATTGTATAAAACGAATAATTGCTACCAGTGTAAAAGTTATGGTCATTTCTACGTTCCGGGGAACCTAGGCTTCACCCTAGGGCGTTGTTCCACCAGATCGAATAGTTAGCGCCTAAGAAGTAAACGCCAGAAGCATAAAATACAATATAAATACAACAGTTTTTCCATCGTATAAAACGAATAATTGCAACCAGTGTGAAAGTTATGGTCATTTCTACATTGCGAGCAACCTATGCTTCACTCTAGGGCGTTGCCCCAACAGAGTGAATAGTTAGGGCCTTAGAAGTCATCGCCCGATGCATAAAATGCAATAAAAATACAACAGTTTTTCCAACGTATCAAATGAATAATTGCAGACATTGTGAAAGTAATGGTCATTTCTACGTTCCGGGCAACTTAGGCTTCACTCTAGGGCGTTGCTCCTCCAGATCAAATAGTTAGGGCCTAAGAAGTCAACGCCAGAAGCATAAATTACAATATAAGTACAACTGCTTTTCCATCGTATGTAATGTATATTTACAAACAGTGTGGAAGTAATGGTCATTTATACGATCCGGGCAACCTAGGCTTCACCCTAGGGCGCTGTTCCACCAGATGGAATAGCTACGGCCTACAAAGTCAACGCCAGAAGCATAAAATACGATATAAGTACATCAGCTTGTCCATCATATAAAACGAGTAATGGTAACCAGTGTGAAAGTTATGGTCATTTCTACGTTCCGGTCCACCTAGGTTTCACTCTAGGACGTTGATCCACCAGATCGAATAGTTAGGGCCTTAGAAGTCAACGCCAGAAGCATAAAACACAATAAAGATGCAACAGTTTTTCCATCGTATAACAGGAATAATTGCAAACAGTGTGAAGGTAATGGTCATTTCTACGTTCCGGTCAACCTAGGCGTCACTCTAATGCGTTGCTCCACCACATCTAAGAGCTACGGCCTTAGAAGTCAACGCCAGGAGCATAAAATACAAAATAAATAGAACAGTTTTTCATCGTATAAAACGAATAATAGCAACCAGTGTGAAAGTTCTGGTCATTTCTACGTTCCGGGCAACCTCGGCTTCACTCTAGGGCGTTGCACCACCAGATCGAATAGTTAGGGCCTAAGAAGTCAACGCCAGAAGCATAAATTACAATATAAGTACAACAGCTTTTCCATCGTGTATAATGTATATTTGCAAACAGTGTGGAAGTAATGGACACTTCTACGTTCCGGGCAACCTAGGCTTCACTCTAGGGTGTTGCCACACCAGATGGAAGTGCTAGGGACTTAGAATCCAATGCCAGAAGCATAAAATGCAATATAAATTTTACAGCTTTTCCATCGTACAAAAGGTATAATAGAAATCAGTGTGAAAGTTATGGTCATTTCAACGTTCCGGGAAACCTAGGCTTCACTCTAGGGCGCTGCTCCACCAGATCGAATATTGAGGGCCTTAGAAGTCAACGCCCGAAGCATAAAATGCAAAATACATAGATCAGTTTTTCCATTGTATAAAACGGATAACTGCGACCAGTGTGAAAGTACTGGTCATTTCTGCGTTCCGGGCAACCTAGTCTTCAGCCTAGGGCGCTGTTCCACCAGATGGAATAGTTAGGGCCTAAGAAGTCAACGCCAGAAGCATAAAATACGATATAAAGACAACAGCTTTTCCATCGTATAAAACGAATAATGGTAACCAGTGTGAAAGTTATGGTCATTTCTACGTTCCTGGCAACCTAGGCTTCACCCTAGGGCGTTGTTCCACCAGATGGAATAGTTAGGGCCTAAGAAGTCAACGCCAGAAGCATAAAATACGATATAATTTCAACAGCTTTTCCATCGTGTAAAACGAATAATGGTAACCAGTGTGAAAGTTGTGGTCATTTCTACGTTCCGGTCAACCTAGGCTTCAGTCTAGGACGTTCCTCCACCAGATGGAATAGTTAGGGCCTACGAAGTCAACGCCAGAAGCATAAAATACAATATAAGTACAACAGCTTTTCCATCGTATATAATGTATATTTGCAACCAGTGTGAAAGTTATGGTCATTTCTACTTCCCGGGCAACCTAGGCTTCACTCTAGGGCGTTGCTCCACCAGATCGAATAGTTAGGGCCTTAGAAGTCAACGCCCGAAGCATAAAATGCAAAATACATAGAACAGTTTTTCCATTGTATAAAACGAATAACTGCAACCAGTGTGAAAGTGCTGGTCATTTTTGCGTTCCGGATAACCTAGGCTACACCCTAGGGCGCTGTTCCACCAGATGGAATAGTTAGAGCCTAAGAAGTCAACGCCAGAAGCATAAACTACAAAACAAATACAACAGTCTTTCCATCGTATAAAACGAATAATTGCAACCTGTGTGATGGTTATGGACATATCTACGTTCCGGGCAATCTAGGCTTCACTGTAGGGCGTTGCTCCACCAAATCGAATAGTTAGGGCCTTAGAAGTCAACGCCCGAAGCATAAAATACAAGTACAACAGTTTTTCCATCGTATAAAATGAATGATTGCGAACATTGTGAAAGTAATGGTCATTTCTACGTGCCTGGCAACCTACGCGTCACTGTAGGGCGTTGCTACTCCACATCTGATAGCTACGGCCTTAGAAGCTAACGCCGGAAGCATAAAATACAATATAAATACAACAGCTTTGCCATTGTATAAGATGAATAATTGCAAACAGTGTGAAAGTACTGGTCATTTCTGCGTTCCGGGCAACCTAGTCTTCACCCTAGGGCGCTGTTCCACCAGATGGAATAGTTAGGGCCTAAGAAGTCAACGCCAGAAGCATAAAATACGATATAAATACAACAGCTTTTCCATCGTATAAAACGAATAATGGTAACCAGTGTGAAAGTTATGGTCATTTCTACGTTCCTGGCAACCTAGGCTTCACCCTAGGGCGTTGTTCCACCAGATGGAATAGTCAGGGCCTAAGAAGACAACGCCAGAAGCATAAAATACGATATAATTTCAACAGCTTTTCCATCGTATAAAACGAATAACTGCAACCAGTGTGAAAGTACTGGTCATTTCTGCGTTCCGGGCTACCTAGGCTTCACCCTAGGGCGCTGTTCCACCAGATGGAATAGTTAGGGCCTAAGAAGTCAACGCCAGAAGCATAAAATACGATATAAATACAACAGCTTTTCCATCGTATAAAACGAATAATGGTAACCAGTGTGAAAGTTATGGTCATTTCTACGTTCCTGGCAACCTAGGCTTCACCCTAGGGCGTTGTTCCACCAGATGGAATAGTTAGGGCCTAAGAAGTCAGCGCCAGAAGCATAAAATACGATATAATTTCAACAGCTTTTCCATCGTGTAAAACGAATAATGGTAACCAGTGTGAAAGTTGTGGTCATTTCTACGTTCCGGTCAACCTAGGCTTCAGTCTAGGACGTTACACCACCAGATGGAATAGTTAGGGCCTACGAAGTCAACGCCAGAAGCATAAAATACAATATAAGTACAACAGCTTTTCCATCGTATATAATGTATATTTGCAACCAGTGTGAAAGTTATGGTCATTTCTACTTCCCGGGCAACCTAGGCTTCACTGTAGGGCGTTGCTCCACCAAATCGAATAGTTAGGGCCTTAGAAGTCAACGCCCGAAGCATAAAATACAATATAAGTACAACAGTTTTTCCATCGTATATAATGAATGATTGCGAACATTGTGAAAGTAATGGTCATTTCTACGTGCCTGGCAACCTACGCGTCACTCTAGGGCGTTGCTACTCCACATCTGATAGCTACGGCCTTAGAAGCTAACGCCGGAAGCATAAAATACAATATAAATACAACAGCTTTGCCATTGTATAGGATGAATAATTGCAAACAGTGTGAAAGTACTGGTCATTTCTGCGTTCCGGGCCACCTAGTCTTCACCCTAGGGCGCTGTTCCACCAGATGGAATAGTTAGGGCCTAAGAAGTCAACGCCAGAAGCATAAAATACGATATAAATACAACAGCTTTTCCATCGTATAAAACGAATAATGGTAACCAGTGTGAAAGTTATGGTCATTTCTACGTTCCTGCCAACCTAGACTTCACCCTAGGGCGTTGTTCCACCAGATGGAATAGTTAGAGCCTAAGAAGACAACGCCAGAAGCATAAAATACGATATAATTTCAACAGCTTTTCCATCGTATAAAACGAATAACTGCAACCAGTGTGAAAGTAATGGTCATTTCTACGTTCCGGGCAACCTAGGCTTCACCCTACGGCGTTGTTCCACCAGATCGAATAATTAGGGCCTTAGAAATCAACGCCAGAAGCATAAAATACGATATAAATACAACAGCTTTTCCATCGTATAAGACGAATAATTGCAACCAGTGTGAATGTAATGGTCATTTCAACGTTCTGGGCAACCTAGGCTTCAGCCTAGGGCATTGCTCCAACAGATTGAATAGTTAGTGCCTTAGAAGTCAACGCCAGAAGCATAAAATACAATAAAGATGCAACAGTTTTTCCATCGTATAACAGGAGTAATTGCAACCAGTGTGAAGGTAATGGTATGTTCTACGTTCCGGGCAACCTATGCTTCACTCTAGGGCGGTGCTCTACCAGATTAAGTAGTTAGGTCGTAAGAAGTCAACGCCAGAAGCATAAAATACAATATAAATACAACAGCTTTTCCATCGTATAAGACGAATAATTGCAACCAGTGTGAATGTAAAGGTCATTTCTTCGTTCCGGGCAACCTAGGCTTCACTCTAGGGCGTTGCTCCACCAGATCGAATAATTAGGGCCTTAGAAATGAACGCCAGAAGCATAAAATACAATAAAGATGCAACAGTTCTTCCATCGTAAAACAGGAATAATTGCAACCAGTGTGAAGATAATGGTCTTTTCTACGTTCCGGGCAACCTAGGCTTCACTCTAGGGCGTTGCTCCACGAGATCGAATAATTAGGGCCTTAGAAATCAACGCCAGAAGCATAAAATACAATATAAATACAACAGTCTTTCCATCCTATAACAGGAATAATTGCAACCCGTGTGAAAGTGATGGTCATTTCTACGTTCCAGGCAACCTAGGCTTCACTCTAGGGCGTTGTTCCACCAGATCGAATAGCTAGGGCCTAAGAAGTCAACGCCAGAAGCATAAAATACAATATAAATATAACAGTTTTTCCATCGCATAAAACGAATAATAGCAACTAGTGTGAAAGTTATGGTCATTTCTACGTTCCGGGCATCCTAGGCTTCACTCTAGGGCGTTGCTCCACCATATCGAATAGTTGGTGCCACAGAAGTCAACGCCAGAAGCATAAAATACAATATAAATACAACAGTTTTTCCATCGTATAAAACGAATAATTGCAACCAGTATGAAACTTATGGCCATTTCTACTTTCCGAGCTACCTAGGCTTCACCCTGGGGCGTTGCTCCAACAGATTGAATAGTTAGGTCCTTACGAGTCAACTCCCGAACCATAAAATGCAAAAAAAATACAACAGTGATTACATCATATAACAGGAACAATTGCAACCAGTATGAAAGTGATGGCCAATTCTACGTTCCGGGCAACCTAGGTTTCACGCCAGGGCGTTGCTCCACCAGATCGAATAGTTAGGGCCTAGGAAGTGAACGCCAGAAGCATAAAATACAATATAAATACAACAGTGTTTGCATCCTATAACAGGAATAATAGCAACCCGTGTGAAAGTGATGGTCATTTCTACGTTCCAGGCAACCTAGGCTTCACTCTAGGGCGTTGCTCCACCACATCTAATAGCTACGGCCTTAGAAGTCAACCCCACATGAATAAAATACAATCAAGATGCAACAGCTTTTCCATAGTATAAAACGAATAATTGCAACCAGTGTGAAAGTTATGGTCATTTATACTTTCCGGGCAACCTAGGCTTCACCCTAGGGCGTTAGTCCAACAGATTGAAAAGTTAGGGCCTTAGATGTCAATGCCAGAAGCATAAAATACAATATAAATACAACAGTTTTTCCATCGCATAAAACGAATAATTGCAACCAGTATGAAACTTATGGACATTTCTACTTTCCGAGCAACCAAGGCTTCACTCTAGGGCGTTGCTCCAACAGATTGAATAGTTAGGGCCTTAGAAGTCAACGCCCGAACCATAAAATGCAAAAAAAATACAACAGTGTTTCCATCATATAACAGGAATAATTGCTACCAGTTTGAAGGTGATGGCCAATTCTACGTTCCGGGCAACCTAGGCTTCAGTCTAGGGAGTTGCTCCACCAGATCGAATAGATAGTACCTTAGAAGTCAACGCCAGGAGCATAAAATACAATATAAATACAACAGTTTTTCCATCGTATAAAACGAATAATTGCAACCAGGGTGAAACTTATGGTCATTTCTACTTTCCGAGCAACCTAGGCTTCACTCTAGGGCGTTGCTCCACCAGACCGAATAGTTAGGTCCTTAGAAGTAAACGCCAGAAGCATAAAATACGATATAAATACAACAGCTTTTCCATCGTATAAAAGGAATAATTGCAAACAGTGTGAAAGTAATGGTCATTTCTACGTTCCGGGCAACCTAGGCTTCACCCTAGGCCGTTGTTCCACCAGATCGAATAGTTAGGGCCTAAGAAGTGAACGCCAGAACCATAAAATGCAATAAAAATACAACAGTGTTTCCATCATATAACAGGAATAATTGCAACCAGTTTGAAAGTGATGGCCAATTCTACGTCCTGGGCAACCTAGGCTTAACTCTAGGGCGTTGCTCCACCAGACCGAATAGTTACGGCCTAAGAAGTCAACGCCAGAAGCATAAAATACGATATAAATACAACAGCTATTCCATCGTATAAAACGAATAATAGCAACCAGTGTGAAAGTTATGGTCATTTCTAAGTTCCGGGCTACCTAGGCTTCACTCTAGGGCGTTGCTCCACCAGATCATACAGTTAGGGCCTTAGAAGTCAACGCCCCAAGCATAAAACACAATATAAATAGAACGGTTTTTCTATTGTATAAAACGAATAATTGCTACCAGTGTAAAAGTTATGGTCATTCCTACGTTCCGGGCAACCTAGGCTTCACACTATGGCGTTGCTCCACCAGTCCAAACAGTTAGGGCCTTAGAAGTCAACGCCCGAAGCATTAAATTAAAAATAAATAGAACAGTTTTTCCATTGTATAAAACGAATAATTGCTACCAGTGTAAAAGTTATGGTCATTTCTACGTTCCGGGCAACCTAGGTTTCACTCAAGGGCGTTGCTCCACCAGACCGAATAGTTACGGCCTATGTAGTCAACGCCAGAAGCATAAAATACGATATAAATACAACAGCTTTTCCATCGTATAAAACGAATAATAGCAACCAGTGTGAAAGTTATGGTCATTTCTACGTTCCAGGCAACCTAGGTTTCACTCCAGGGCGTTGCTACTCCAGATCGAATAGTTACGGCCTAAGAAGTCAACGCCAGAAGCATAAAATACGATAAAGATGCAACAGTTTTTCCATCGTATAAAACAAATAATTGCAACCAGTGTGAAAGTTATGGTCATTTCTACGTTCCGGGCAACCTAGGCTTCACTCTAGGGCGTTGCTCCACGAGATCGAATAATTAGGGCCTTAGAAATCAACGCCAGAAGCATAAAATACAATATAAATACAACAGTCTTTCCATCCTATAACAGGAATAATTGCAACCCGTGTGAAAGTGATGGTCATTTCTACGTTCCAGGCAACCTAGGCTTCACTCTAGGGCGTTGTTCCACCAGATCGAATAGCTAGGGCCTAAGAAGTCAACGCCAGAAGCATAAAATACAATATAAATATAACAGTTTTTCCATCGCATAAAACGAATAATAGCAACTAGTGTGAAAGTTATGGTCATTTCTACGTTCCGGGCATCCTAGGCTTCACTCTAGGGCGTTGCTCCACCATATCGAATAGTTGGTGCCTTAGAAGTCAACGCCAGAAGCATAAAATACAATATAAATACAACAGTTTTTCCATCGTATAAAACGAATAATTGCAACCAGTATGAAACTTATGGCCATTTCTACTTTCCGAGCTACCTAGGCTTCACCCTGGGGCGTTGCTCCAACAGATTGAATAGTTAGGTCCTTACGAGTCAACTCCCGAACCATAAAATGCAAAAAAAATACAACAGTGATTACATCATATAACAGGAACAATTGCAACCAGTATGAAAGTGATGGCCAATTCTACGTTCCGGGCAACCTAGGTTTCACGCCAGGGCGTTGCTCCACCAGATCGAATAGTTAGGGCCTAGGAAGTGAACGCCAGAAGCATAAAATAAAATATAAATACAACAGTGTTTGCATCCTATAACAGGAATAATAGCAACCCGTGTGAAAGTGATGGTCATTTCTACGTTCCAGGCAACCTAGGCTTCACTCTAGGGCGTTGCTCCACCACATCTAATAGCTACGGCCTTAGAAGTCAACCCCACATGAATAAAATACAATCAAGGTGCAACAGCTTTTCCATAGTATAAAACGAATAATTGCAACCAGTGTGAAAGTTATGGTCATTTATACTTTCCGGGCAACCTAGGCTTCACCCTAGGGCGTTACTCCAACAGATTGAAAAGTTAGGGCCTTAGATGTCAATGCCAGAAGCATAAAATACAATATAAATACAACAGTTTTTCCATCGCATAAAACGAATAATTGCAACCAGTATGAAACTTATGGACATTTCTACTTTCCGAGCAACCAAGGCTTCACTCTAGGGCGTTGCTCCAACAGATTGAATAGTTAGGGCCTTAGAAGTCAACGCCCGAACCATAAAATGCAAAAAAAATACAACAGTGTTTCCATCATATAACAGGAATAATTGCTACCAGTTTGAAGGTGATGGCCAATTCTACGTTCCGGGCAACCTAGGCTTCAGTCTAGGGAGTTGCTCCACCAGATCGAATAGATAGTGCCTTAGAAGTCAACGCCAGGAGCATAAAATACAATATAAATACAACAGTTTTTCCATCGTATAAAACGAATAATTGCAACCAGGGTGAAACTTATGGTCATTTCTACTTTCCGAGCAACCTTGGCTTCACTGTAGGGCGTTGCTCCACCAGATCGAATAGTTAGGTCCTTAGAAGTCAACGCCAGAAGCATATAATACAATATAAATACAACAGTATTTCCATCGTATAAAACGAATAATTGCAACCAGTATGAAACTTATGGTCATTTCTACTTTCCGAGCAACCTAAGCTTCACCCTAGGGCGTTGCTCCAACGGATTGAATAGTTAGGGTCTTAGAAGTCAACGCCCGAACCATAAAATGCAAAAAAAATACAACAGTGTTTCCAACATATAACAGGAATAATTGCAACCAGTTTGATAGTGATGGCCAATTCTACGTTCCGGACAACCTAGGCTTCACTCTATTGCGTTGCTCCACCAGATCGAATAGTTAATGTCTTAGAAGGCAACGCCAGAAGCATAAAATACGATATAAATACAACAGCTTTTCCATCGTATAAAACGAATAATAGCAACCAGTGTGAAAGTTATGGTCATTTCTAAGTTCCGGGCAACCTAGGCTTCACTCTAGGGCGTTGCTCCACCAGATCATACAGTTAGGGCCTTAGAAGTCAACGCCCCAAGCATAAAACACAATATAAATAGAAGGTTTTTCTATTGTATAAAACGAATAATTGCTACCAGTGTAAAAGTTATGGTCATTCCTACGTTCCGGGCAACGTAGGCTTCACACTATGGCGTTGCTCCACCAGTCCAAACAGTTAGGGCCTTAGAAGTCAACGCCCGAAGCATTAAATTAAAAATAAATAGAACAGTTTTTCCATGGTATAAAACGAATAATTGCTACCAGTGTAAAAGTTATGGTCATTTCTACGTTCCGGGCAACCTAGGTTTCACTCAGGGGCGTTGATCCACCAGACCGAATAGTTACGGCCTATGTAGTCAACGCCAGAAGCATAAAATACGATATAAATACAACAGCTTTTCCATCGTATAAAACGAATAATAGCAACCAGTGTGAAAGTTATGGTCATTTCTACGTTCCAGGCAACCTAGGTTTCACTCCAGGGCGTTGCTACTCCAGATCGAATAGTTACGGCCTAAGAAGTCAACGCCAGAAGCATAAAATACGATAAAGATGCAACAGTTTTTCCATCGTATAAAACAAATAATTGCAACCAGTGTGAAAGTTATGGTCATTTCTACATTCCGAGCAACCTAGGCTTCACTCTAGGGCGTTGCTCCGCCAGATCGAATAGTTAGGTCCTTAGAAGTCAACGCCAGAAGCATAAAATACGATATAAATACAACAGTTTTCCATCGTATAAAAGGAATAATTGCAAACAGTGTGAAAGTAATGGTCATTTCTACGTTCCGGGCAACCTAGGCTTCACTCTAGGGCGTTGCTCCACCAGATCAAACAGTTAGGGCCTTAGAAGTCAACGCCCGAAGCATAAAATACAAAATAAATGGAACAGTTTTTCCATTGCATAAAACGAGTAATTGCTGCCAGTGTAAAAGTTATGGTCATTTCTACGTTCCGGGCAACCTAGGCTTCACCATAGGGCGTTGCTCCACCAGATCGAATAGTTAGGGCCTAAGAAGTGAACGCCAGAAGCATAAAATACAATATAAATACAACAGTCTTTCCATCGTATAAAACGAATAATTGCAAACAGTGTGAAAGTAATGGTCATTTCTACGTTCCGGGCAACCTAGGCTTCACTCTACGGCGTTGTTCCGCCAGATCGAATAGTTAGGGCCTAAGAAGTCAACACCAGAAGAATAAAATACAAAATAAATACAACAGCCTTTACACCGTACAAAACGAATAATTGCAACCTGTGTGAAGGTTATGGTCATATCTACGTTCCGGGCAACCTAGGCTTCACTGTAGGGCGTTGCTCCACTAGATCGAAATGTTAGGGCCTAAGAAGTCAACGCCCGAAGCATAAAATGCGATATAAATACAACAGCCTTTCCATCGTATTAAATGAATAATTGCAAACAGTGTGAAAGTAGTGGTCATTTCTACGTTTCGAGCAACCTAGGCTTCACTCTAGGGCGGTGCTCCACCATATCGAATAGTTAGTGCCTTAGAAGTCAACGCCAGAAGCATATAATACAATATAAATACAACAGTATTTCCATCGTATAAAACGAATAATTGCAACCAGTATGAAACTTATGGTCATTTCTACTTTCCGAGCAACCTAAGCATCACCCTAGGGCGTTGCTCCAACGGATTGAATAGTTAGGGCCTTAGAAGTCAACGCCCGAACCATAAAATGCAAAAAAAATACAACAGTGTTCCCAACATATAACAGGAATAATTGCAACCAGTTTGATAGTGATGGCCAATTCTACGTTCCGGGCAACCTAGGCTTCACTCTATTGCGTTGCTCCACCAGATCGAATAGTTAATGTCTTAGAAGTCAACGCCAGAAGCATAAAATACAATATAAATACAACAGTTTTTCCATCGTATAAAACGAATAATTGCAACCAGTATGAAACTTATGGTCATTTCTACTTTCCGAGCAACCTAGGCTTCACTCTAGGGCGTTGCTCCACCAGATCGAATAGTTAGGTCCTTAGAAGTCAACGCCAGAAGCATAAGATACAATAAAGATGCAACAGTTTTTCCATCGTATAACAGGAGTAACTGCAACCAGTGTGAAGGTAATGGTATGTTCTAAGTTCCGGGCAACGTAGGCTTCACTCAAGGGCGATGCTCCACCAGATCAAACAGCTAGGGCCTAAGAAGTCAACGCCAGAAGCATAAAATACGATAAAGATGCAACAGTTTTACCATCGTATAAAACGAATAATTGCAACCAGTGTGAAAGTTATGGTCATCTCCACATTCCGAGCAACCTAGGCTTTACTCTAGGCCGTTGCTCCACCAGATCGAATAGTTAGGACCTAAGAAGTCAACGCCAGAAGCATAAGGTAAAATATAAATATAACAGTTTTTCCATCGTATAGAACGAATAATAGCAACCAGTGTGAAAGTTATGGTCATTTCTACGTTCCGGGCAAACTAGGCTTCACCCTAGGGCGTTGTTCCACCAGATCGAATAGTTAGGGCCTAAGAAGTGAACGCCAGAAGCATAAAATACAATATAAATACAACAGTTTTTCCATCATATAAAACGAGTAATTGCAACCAGTATGAAAGTTGTGGTCATTTCTACTTTCCGGTCAACCTAGGCTACACCCTAGGGCGTTGCTCCAACAGATTGAATTGTTAGGGCCTTAGAAGTCAATGCCCGAAGCATAAAATGCATTAAAAAGACAACAGTTTTTCCATCATATAACCGGAATAATTGCAACCAGTTTGAAAGTGATGGTCATTTCTACGTTCCGGGCAACCTAGGCTACACCCTAGGGCGTTGCTCCAACAGATTGGATAGTTAGGGCCTTAGAAGTCAATGCCCGAAGCATAAAATGCAATAAAAATACAACAGTTTTTCCGTCATATAACAGGAATAATTGCAACCAGTTTGAAAGTGATGGTCATTTCTACGTTCCGGGAAACCTCGGCTTCACTCTAGGGCGTTGGTCCGCCAGATCGAATAGTTAGTGTATTAGAAGTCAACGCCAGAAGCGTAAAATACAATATAAATACAACAGTTTTTCCATCGTATAAGACGAATAATTACAACCAGTATGAAAGTTAACGTCATTTCTTCTTTCCGGGCAACCTAGGCTTCACCCTTGGGCGTTGCTCCAACAGATTGAATAGTTAGGGCCTTAGAAGTCAACGCCGGAAGCATAAAATGCAATAAAAAAACAACAGTTTTTCCATCGTATAAAAGGATTAATTGCAACCAGTTTGAAAGTGATGGTCATTTCTACGTTCCGGGCAACCTATGCTTCACTTTAGGGCGTTGCTCCACCAGATCGAATAGTTAGGGCCTTAGAAGTCAACGCCAGAATCATAAAATACAATAAAGATGCAACAGATTTTCCACCGTATTAAACGTATAATTTCAACCAGTGTGAATGGTATGGTCATTTCTACATTCCGAGCAACCTAGGCTTCACTCTAGGACGTTGATCCAACAGATTGAATAGTTTGGGCCTTAGCAGTCAACGCCCAAAGCATAAAATACAATATAAATGCAACAGTTTTTCCATCATATAACAGGAATAATTGCAACCAGTTTGAAAGTGATGGTCATTTCTACGTTCCGGACGACCTAGGCTACACTATAGGGCGTTGCTCCACCAGATCGAATAGTTAGGGTCTTAGAAGTCAACGCCAGAAGCATAAAATTCAATAAAGATGCAACAGTTTTTCCATCGTATAACAGGAGTAACTGCAAACAGTGTGAAAGTACTGGTCATTTCTACGTTCCGGGTAACCTAGGCTTCACTCTAGAGCGTTGATCCACCAGATCGAACAGTTATGGCCTAAGAAGGCAACGCCAGAAGCATAAAATACAACATATATATAACAGTTTTTCAATCGTATAAAGCGAATAATAGCAACCAGTGTGAAAGTTATGGTCATTTCTACGTTCCGGGCAACCTAGACTTCACCACAGGGCGTTGTTCCACCAGATCGAATAGTTAGGGCCTAAGAAGTGAACGCCAGCGGCATAAAATACAATATGAATACAACAGTTTTTCCATGATATAAAACGAATAATTGCAACCAGTATGAAAGTTATGGTCATTTCTACTTTCCGGGCAACCTAGGCTACAACCTAGGGCGTTGCTCCAACAGATTGAATAGTTAGGGCCTTAGAAGTCAATGCCCGAAGCATAAAATGCATTAAAAATACAACAGTTTTTCCATCATATAACAGGAATAATTGCAACCAGTTTGAAAGTGATGGTCATTTCTACGTTCCGGGAAACCTCGGCTTCACTCTAGGGCGTTACTCCGCCAGATCGAATAGTTAGTGCATTAAAAGTCAACGCCAGAAGCATATAATACAATATAAATACAACAGTTTTTCCATCGCATAAAACGAATAATAGCAACCAGTGTGAAAGTTATGGTCATTTCTTCGTTCCGGCAACCTAGACTTCACTCCAGAGCGTTGTTCCACCAGATCGAATAGTTAGGGCCTAAGAAGTGAACGCCAGAAGCATAAAATACAATATAAATACAACAGTTTATTCATCATATAAAACGAGTAATTGCAACCAGTATGAAAGTTGTGGTCATTTCTACTTTCCTGTCAACCTAGGCTACACCCTAGGGCGTTGCTCCAACAGATTGAATAGTTAGGGCCTTAGAAGTCAATGCCCGAAGCATAAAATGCAATAAAAATACAACAGTTTTTCCATCATATAAACGGAATAATTGCAACCAGTATGAAAGTTAACGTCATTTCTTCTTTCCGGGAAACCTAGGCTTCACCCTTGCGCGCTGCTCCAACAGATTGAATAGTTAGGGCCTTAGAAGTCAATGCCCGAAGCATAAAATGCAATAAAAATACAACAGTTTTTCCGTCATATAACAGGAATAATTGCAACCAGTTTGAAAGTTATGGTCAGTTCTACGTTCCGGGCAACCTAGGCTTCACTCTATGGCGTTCTTCCACTACATCGAATAGCAACGGCCTCAGAAGACAACGCCAGAAGCATAAAATACAATAAACATACAACAGTCTTTCCGTCCTATAACAGGAATAATTGCAACCCGTGTGAAAGTGATGGTCATTTGTACGTTCCAGGCAACCTCGGCTTCACTCTAGGGCGTTGGTCCGCCAGATCGAATAGTTAGTGTATTAGAAGTCAACGCCAGAAGCATAAAATACAATATAAATGCAACAGTTTTTCCATCGTATAAAACGAATAATTGCAACCAGTATGAAAGTTAACGTCATTTCTTCTTTCCGGGCAACCTAGGCTTCACCCTTGGGCGTTGCACCAACAGATTGAATAGTTAGGGCCTTAGAAGTCAACGCCGGAAGCATAAAATGCAATAAAAATACAACAGTTTTTCCATCGTATAAAAGGATTAATTGCAACCAGTTTGAAAGTGATGGCCGATTCTACGTTCCGGGCAACCTAGGCTTCACTCTAGGGCGTTGCTCCACCAGATCGAATAGTTAGTGCCTTAGAAGTCAACGCAAGAAGCATAAAATACGATATAAATGCAACAGCTTTTCCATCGTATAAAACGAATAATTGCAACCAGTGTGAAAGTAATGGTCATTTCTACGTTCAGAGCACCCTAGGCGTCACTATGGGGCGTTGCTCCACCACATCTAATAGCTACGGCCTTAGAAGTCAACGCCAGAGGCATAAAATACAATATAAATACAACAGCTTTTCCATCGTACAAAATGATTAATTGCAACCAGTGTGAAAGTATTGGTCATTCCGACGTACCGGGCAACCTAGGCTTCACTCTAGGGCGTTGCTCCACCAGATCGAATAGTTAGGGCCTTAGAAGTCAACGCCAGAAGCATAAGATACAATAAAGATGCAACAGTTTTTCCATCGTATAACAGGAGTAATTGCAACCAGTGTGAAGGTAATGGTATGTTCTAAGTTCCGGGCAACGTAGGCTTCACTCAAGGGCGATGCTCCACCAGATCAAACAGCTAGGGCCTAAGAAGTCAACGCCAGAAGCATAAAATACGATAAAGATGCAACAGTTTTACCATCGTATAAAACGAATAATTGCAACCAGTGTGAAAGTTATGGTCATTTCCACATTCCGAGCAACCTAGGCTTTACTCTAGGCCGTTGCTCCACCAGATCGAATAGTTAGGACCTAAGAAGTCGACGCCAGAAGCATAAGGTACAATATAAATATAACAGTTTTTCCATCGTATAGAACGAATAATAGCAACCAGTGTGAAAGTTATGGTCATTTCTACGTTCCGGGCAAACTAGGCTTCACCCTAGGGCGTTGTTCCACCAGATCGAATAGTTAGGGCCTAAGAAGTGAACGCCAGAAGCATAAAATACAATATAAATACAACAGTTTTTCCATCATATAAAACGAGTAATTGCAACCAGTTTGAAAGTTGTGGTCATTTCTACTTTCCGGTCAACCTAGGCTACACCCTAGGGCGTTGCTCCAACAGATTGAATTGTTAGGGCCTTAGAAGTCAATGCCCGAAGCATAAAATGCAATGAAAAGACAACAGTTTTTCCATCATATAACCGGAATAATTGCAACCAGTTTGAAAGTGATGGTCATTTCTACGTTCCGGGCAACCTAGGCTACACCCTAGGGCGTTGCTCCAACAGATTGGATAGTTAGGGCCTTAGAAGTCAATGCCCGAAGCATAAAATGCAATAAAAATACAACAGTTTTTCCGTCATATAACAGGAATAATTGCAACCAGTTTGAAAGTGATGGTCATTTCTACGTTCCGGGAAACCTCGGCTTCACTCTAGGGCGTTGGTCCGCCAGATCGAATAGTTAGTGTATTAGAAGTCAACGCCAGAAGCGTAAAATACAATATAAATACAACAGTTTTTCCATCGTATAAGACGAATAATTGCAACCAGTATGAAAGTTAACGTCATTTCTTCTTTCCGGGCAACCTAGGCTTCACCCTTGGGCGTTGCTCCAACAGATTGAATAGTTAGGGCCTTAGAAGTCAACGCCGGAAGCATAAAATGCAATAAAGAAACAACAGTTTTTCCATCGTATAAAAGGATTAATTGCAACCAGTTTGAAAGTGATGGTCATTTCTACGTTCCGGGCAACCTATGCTTCACTTTAGGGCGTTGCTCCACCAGATCGAATAGTTAGGGCCTTAGAAGTCAACGCCAGAATCATAAAATACAATAAAGATGCAACAGATTTTCCACCGTATTAAACGTATAATTTCAACCAGTGCGAATGGTATGGTCATTTCTACATTCCGAGCAACCTAGGCTTCACTCTAGGACGTTGATCCAACAGATTGAATAGTTAGGGCCTTAGCAGTCAACGCCCAAAGCATAAAATACAATATAAATGCAACAGTTTTTCCATCATATAACAGGAATAATTGCAACCAGTTTGAAAGTGATGGTCATTTCTACGTTCCGGACGACCTAGGCTACACTATAGGGCGTTGCTCCACCAGATCGAATAGTTAGGGTCTTAGAAGTCAACGCCAGAAGCATAAAATTCAATAAAGATGCAACAGTTTTTCCATCGTATAACAGGAGTAACTGCAAACAGTGTGAAAGTACTGGTCATTTCTGCGTTCCGGGTAACCTAGGCTTCACTCTAGAGCGTTGATCCACCAGATCGAACAGTTATGGCCTAAGAAGGCAACGCCAGAAGCATAAAATACAACATATATATAACAGTTTTTCAATCGTATAAAGCGAATAATAGCAACCAGTGTGAAAGTTATGGTCATTTCTACGTTCCGGGCAACCTAGACTTCACCACAGGGCGTTGTTCCACCAGATCGAATAGTTAGGGCCTAAGAAGTGAACGCCAGCGGCATAAAATACAATATGAATACAACAGTTTTTCCATGATATAAAACGAATAATTGCAACCAGTATGAAAGTTATGGTCATTTCTACTTTCCGGGCAACCTAGGCTACAACCTAGGGCGTTGCTCCAACAGATTGAATAGTTAGGGCCTTGGAAGTCAATGCCCGAAGCATAAAATGCATTAAAAATACAACAGTTTTTCCATCATATAACAGGAATAATTGCAACCAGTTTGAAAGTGATGGTCATTTCTACGTTCCGGGAAACCTCGGCTTCACTCTAGGGCGTTACTCCGCCAGATCGAATAGTTAGTGCATTAAAAGTCAACGCCAGAAGCATATAATACAATATAAATACAACAGTTTTTCCATCGCATAAAACGAATAATAGCAACCAGTGTGAAAGTTATGGTCATTTCTTCGTTCCGGCAACCTAGACTTCACCCCAGAGCGTTGTTCCACCAGATCGAATAGTTAGGGCCTAAGAAGTGAACGCCAGAAGCATAAAATACAATATAAATACAACAGTTTATTCATCATATAAAACGAGTAATTGCAACCAGTATGAAAGTTGTGGTCATTTCTACTTTCCTGTCAACCTAGGCTACACCCTAGGGCGTTGCTCCAACAGATTGAATAGTTAGGGCCTTAGAAGTCAATGCCCGAAGCATAAAATGCAATAAAAATACAACAGTTTTTCCATCATATAACCGGAATAATTGCAACCAGTATGAAAGTTAACGTCATTTCTTCTTTCCGGGAAACCTAGGCTTCACCCTTGCGCGCTGCTCCAACAGATTGAATAGTTAGGGCCTTAGAAGTCAACGCCGGAAGCATAAAATGCAATATAAATACAACAGTTTTTCCATCATATAAAACGAATAATTGCAACCAGTATGAAAGTTATGGTCAGTTCTACGTTCCGGGCAACCTAGGCTTCACTCTATGGCGTTCTTCCACTACATCGAATAGCAACGGCCTCAGAAGACAACGCCAGAAGCATAAAATACAATAAACATACAACAGTCTTTCCGTCCTATAACAGGAATAATTGCAACCCGTGTGAAAGTGATGGTCATTTGTACGTTCCAGGCAACCTAGGCTTCACTCTAGGGCGTTGTTCCACCAGATCGAATTGTTAGGGCCTAAGAACACAATGCCAGAAGCATAAAATACAATAAAGATGCAAGAGTTTTTCCATCATATAACAGGAATAATTGCAACCAGTTTGAAAGTGATGGTCATTTCTACGTTCCGGGCAACCTAGGCTTCACTCTAGGGCGTTGCTCCACCAGATCGATTAGCTAGAGCCTTACAAGTCAGCGCCAGAAGCATAAAATACAATATAAATAAAACAGATTTTCCATCGTATAAAACGAATAATTGCTACCGGTGTGAAAGCTATTGTCATTTCTACTTTCCGAGCACCCTAGGCGTCACTATGGGGCGTTGCTCCACCACATCTAATAGCTACGGCCTTAGAAGTCAACGCCAGAGGCATAAAATACAATATAAATACAACAGCTTTTCCATCGTACAAAATGATTAATTGCAACCAGTGTGAAAGTATTGGTCATTCCGACGTACCGGGCAACCTAGGCTTCACTCTAGGGCGTTGCTCCACCAGATCGAATAGTTAGGGCCTTAGAAGTCAACGCCAGAAGCATAAGATACAATAAAGATGCAACAGTTTTTCCATCGTATAACAGGAGTAATTGCAACCAGTGTGAAGGTAATGGTATGTTCTAAGTTCCGGGCAACGTAGGCTTCACTCAAGGGCGATGCTCCACCAGATCAAACAGCTAGGGCCTAAGAAGTCAACGCCAGAAGCATAAAATACGATAAAGATGCAACAGTTTTACCATCGTATAAAACGAATAATTGCAACCAGTGTGAAAGTTATGGTCATTTCCACATTCCGAGCAACCTAGGCTTTACTCTAGGCCGTTGCTCCACCAGATCGAATAGTTAGGACCTAAGAAGTCAACGCCAGAAGCATATGATACAATATAAATATAACAGTTTTTCCATCGTATAGAACGAATAATAGCAACCAGTGTGAAAGTTATGGTCATTTCTACGTTCCGGGCAAACTAGGCTTCACCCTAGGGTGTTGTTCCACCAGATCGAATAGTTAGGGCCTAAGAAGTGAACGCCAGAAGCATAAAATACAATATAAATACAACAGTTTTTCCATCATATAAAACGAGTAATTGCAACCAGTATGAAAGTTGTGGTCATTTCTACTTTCCGGTCAACCTAGGCTACACCCTAGGGCGTTGCTCCAACAGATTGAATTGTTAGGGCCTTAGAAGTCAATGCCCGAAGCATAAAATGCAATAAAAAGACAACAGTTTTTCCATCATATAACCGGAATAATTGCAACCAGTTTGAAAGTGATGGTCATTTCTACGTTCCGGGCAACCTAGGCTACACCCTAGTGCGTTGCTCCAACAGATTGGATAGTTAGGGCCTTAGAAGTCAATGCCCGAAGCATAAAATGCAATAAAAATACAACAGTTTTTCCGCCATATAACAGGAATAATTGCAACCAGTTTGAAAGTGATGGTCATTTCTACGTTCCGGGAAACCTCGGCTTCACTCTAGGGCGTTGGTCCGCCAGATCGAATAGTTAGTGTATTAGAAGTCAACGCCAGAAGCATAAAATACAATATAAATACAACAGTTTTTCCATCGTATAAGACGAATAATTGCAACCAGTATGAAAGTTAACGTCATTTCTTCTTTCCGGGCAACCTAGGCTTCACCCTTGGGCGTTGCTCCAACAGATTGAATAGTTAGGGCCTTAGAAGTCAACGCCGGAAGCATAAAATGCAATAAAAAAACAACAGTTTTTCCATCGTATAAAAGGATTAATTGCAACCAGTTTGAAAGTGATGGTCATTTCTACGTTCCGGGCAGCCTATGCTTCACTTTAGGGCGTTGCTCCACCAGATCGAATAGTTAGGGCCTTAGAAGTCAACGCCAGAATCATAAAATACAATAAAGATGCAACAGATTTTCCACCGTATTAAACGTATAATTTCAACCAGTGTGAATGGTATGGTCATTTCTACATTCCGAGCAACCTAGGCTTCACTCTAGGACGTTGATCCAACAGATTGAATAGTTAGGGCCTTAGCAGTCAACGCCCAAAGCATAAAATACAATATAAATGCAACAGTTTTTCCATCATATAACAGGAATAATTGCAACCAGTATGAAAGTTATGGTCATTTCTACTTTCCGGGCAACCTAGGCTACAACCTAGGGCGTTGCTCCAACAGATTGAATAGTTAGGGCCTTAGAAGTCAATGCCCGAAGCATAAAATGCATTAAAAATACAACAGTTTTTCCATCATATAACCGGAATAATTGCAACCAGTTAGAAAGTGATGGTCATTTCTACGTTCCGGGAAACCTCGGCTTCACTCTAGGGCGTTACTCCGCCAGATCGAATAGTTAGTGCATTAAAAGTCAACGCCAGAAGCATATAATACAATATAAATACAACAGTATTTCCATCGCATAAAACGAATAATAGCAACCAGTGTGAAAGTTATGGTCATTTCTTCGTTCCGGCAACCTAGGCTTCACCCCAGAGCGTTGTTCCACCAGATCGAATAGTTAGGGCCTAAGAAGTGAACGCCAGAAGCATAAAATACAATATAAATACAACAGTTTATTCATCATACAAAACGAGTAATTGCAACCAGTATGAAAGTTGTGGTCATTTCTACTTTCCTGTCAACCTAGGCTACACCCTAGGGCGTTGCTCCAACAGATTGAATAGTTAGGGCCTTAGAAGTCAATGCCCGAAGCATAAAATGCAATAAAAATACAACAGTTTTTCCATCATATAACCGGAATAATTGCAACCAGTATGAAAGTTAACGTCATTTCTTCTTTCCGAGCAACCTAGGCTTCAAACGAGGGCGTTGCTCCAACAGGTTGAATAGTTAGGGCCGTAGAAGTCAACGCCCGAAGCATAAAATACAATATAAATACAACAGTGTTTCCATCGTATAAAAGGATCAATTGCAACCAGTTTGAAAGTGATGGTCATTTCTACGTTCCGGGCAACCTAGGCTTCACTCTAGGGCGTTGCTCCACCAGATCGAATAGTTAGGGCCTTAGAAGTCAACGCCAGAATCATAAAATACAATAAAGATGCAACAGCTTTTCCACCGTATTAAACGAATAATTGCTACCGGTGTGAAAGCTATTGTCATTTCTACTTTCCGAGCAACCTAGGCTTCACCCGAGGGCGTTGCTCCAACAGGTTGAATAGTTAGGGCCGTAGAAGTCAACGCCCGAAGCATAAAATACAATATAAATACAACAGTTTTTCCATCGTATAAAACGAATAATTGCTACCAGTATGGAAGTGATGGTCATTTCTACGTTCCGGGCAACCTAGGCCTCACTCTATGACGTTGTTCCACCAGATTGAATAGTTAGGCCCTAAGATATCAACCCCAGAAGCATAAAATACAATATAAATATAACAGTTTTTCCATCGTATAGAACGAATAATAGCAACCAGTGTGAAAGTTATGGTCATTTCTACGTTCCGGGCAACCTAGGCTTCACTCTGGGGCGTTGCTCCACCAGATCGAATAGATAGAGCCTTAGAAGGCAACGCCACAAGCATAAAATACAATAAAGATGCAACAGTTTATCCATCGTATAACAGGAATAATTGCAACCAGTGTGAAGGTAATTGTATGTCCTACGTTCCGAGCCAGCTTGGCTTCACCCTAGGGTGTTGCTAAACCATATCGAATAGTTAGGGCCTTAGAAGTCAATGCCCGAAACATAAAATACAAAATAAATAGAACAGTTTTTCCATCGTATAAAACGAATAATAGCAACCAGTGTGAAAGTTCTGGTCATTTCTACGTTCCGGGCAACCTAGGCTTCACTCTAGGGCGTTGCACCACCAGATCGAATAGTTAGGGCCTTAGAAGTCAAGGCCCGAAGCATAAAATACAAAATAAATAGAACAGTTTTTCCATTGTATAAAACGAATAATTGCTGCCAGTGTGAAAGTTATGTTCATTTCTACGTTTCTGACAACCCAGCCTTCACTGTAGGGTGTTGCTCCACCAAATCGAATAGGTAGGGCCATAGAAGTCAACGCCAGAAGCATAAAATACAATATAAATATAACAGTTTTTCCATCGTATAAAACGAATAATAGCAACCAGTGTGAAAGTTCTGGTAATTTCTACGTTCCGGGCAACCTAGGGTTCACTCTAGGGCGTCGCTCCACCAGATCGAATAGCTGGGCCTTAGAAGTCAACGCCCGAAGCATAAAATACAAAATAAATAGAACAGTTTTTCCATTGTATAAAACGAATAATTGCTACCAGTGTGAAAGTTATGTTCATTTCTACGTTTCTGACAACCTAGGCTTCACTGTAGGGTGTTGCTCCACCAAATCGAATAGGTAGGGCCATAGAAGTCAACGTCAGAAGCATAAAATACAATATAAATATAACAGTTCTTCCATCGTATAAAACGAATAATAGCAACCAGTGTGAAAGTTCTGGTCATTTCTACGTTCCGGGCAACCTAGGCTTCACTCTAGGGCGTTGCTCCACCAGATCGAATAGTTAGGGCCTTGGAAGTCAACGCCCGAAGCATAAAATACAAAATAAATAGAACAGTTTTTCCATTGTATAAAACGAATAATTGCTACCAGTGTGAAAGTTATGTTCATTTCTACGTTTCTGACAACCTAGGCTTCACTGTAGCGTGTTGCTCCACCAAATCGAATAGGTAGGGCCATGGAAGTCAACGCCCGAAGCATAAAATACAATAAATATACAAGACTTTTTCCATCGTATAACAGGAATAATTGCAACCAGTGTGAAAGTGATGGTCATTTCTACGTTCTGGGCAACCTAGGCTTCACTCTAGGGCGTCGTTCCGCCAGATCGAATAGTTAGGGCCTTAGAAGTCAACGCCAGAAGCATAAGATACAATAGAAATATAACAGATCTTCCATCGTATAGAACGAATAATAGCAACCAGTGTGAAAGTTATGGTCATTTCTACGTTCCAGGCAGCCTAGGCTTCACTCTAGGGCGTTGCTCCACCAGATCCAACAGTTAGGGCCTTAGAAGTCAACGCCCGAAGCATAAAATACAAAATAAATAGAACAGTTATTCCATTGTATAAAACGAATAATTGCTACCAGCGTAAAAGTTATGGTCATTTCTACGTTCCGGGCAACCTAGGCTTCACCCTAGGGCGTTGATCCACCAGATCGAATAGCTAGGGACTTAGAATTCAACGCCATAAGAATAAAATACAACATAAGTACAACAGTATTTCCATCGTATAAAATGAATAATTGGAAACATTGTGAAAGTAATGGTCATTTCTACGTTCCAGGCAACGCAGGAGTCACTCTAGGGCGTTACTCCACCACATCTAATAGCTACGGCCTTAGCAGTCAACGCTAGAAGCATAAAATACAATATAAATATAACACCTTTTCCATCGTATAAAATGAATAATAGCAAACACTGTGAAAGTAATGGTCATCTCTACGTTCCGGACAAACTAGGCTTCACTCTAGGGCGTTGCTCCACCACATCGAATAGCTACGGCCTTAGAAGTCAACGCCCGAAGCATAAAATACAAAATAAATCGAACAGTTATTCCATTGTATAAAACGAATAATTGCTACCAGCGTAAAAGTTATGGTCATTTCTACGTTCCGGGCAACCTAGGCTTCACCCTAGGGCGTTGTTCCACCAGATAGAATAGCTAGGGACTTAGAATTCAACGCCATAAGAATAAAATACAACATAAGTACAACAGTATTTCCATCGTATAAAATGAATAATTGGAAACATTGTGAAAGTAATGGTCATTTCTACGTTCCAGGCAACGCAGGCGTCACTCTAGGGCGTTACTCCACCACATCTAATAGCTACGGCCTTAGCAGTCAACGCTAGAAGCATAAAATACAATATAAATACAACAGTTTTTCCATCGCATAAAACGAATAGTAGCAACCAGTGTGAAAGTTATGGTCATTTCTTCGTTCCGGCAACCTAGGCTTCACCCCAGAGCGTTGTTCCACCAGATCGAATAGTTAGGGCCTATGAAGTGAACGCCAGAAGCATAAAATACAATATAAATACAACAGTTTATTCATCATATAAAACGAGTAATTGCAACCAGTATGAAAGTTGTGGTCATTTCTACTTTCCTGTCAACCTAGGCTACACCCTAGGGCGTTGCTCCAACAGATTGAATAGTTAGGGCCTTAGAAGTCAATGCCCGAAGCATAAAATGCAATAAAAATACAACAGTTTTTCCATCATATAACCGGAATAATTGCAACCAGTATGTAAGTTAACGTCATTTCTTCTTTCCGGGAAACCTAGGCTTCACCCTTGCGCGCTGCTCCAACAGATTGAATAGTTAGGGCCTTAGAAGTCAACGCCGGAAGCATAAAATGCAATAAAAATACAACAGTTTTTCCATCGTATAAAAGGATCAATTGCAACCAGTTTGAAAGTGATGGTCATTTCTACGTTGCGGGCAACCTAGGCTTCACTCTAGGGCGTTGCTCCACCAGATCGAATAGTTAGGGCCTTAGAAGTCAACGCCAGAATCATAAAATACAATAAAGATGCAACAGCTTTTCCACCGTATTAAACGAATAATTTCAACCAGTGTGAATGTTATGGTCATTTCTACATTCCGAGCAACCTAGGCTTCACTCTAGGGCATTGATCCAACAGATTGATCAGTTAGGGCCTTAGCAGTCAACGCGCGAAGCATAAAATACAATATAAATACAACAGTTTTTACATCATATAAAACGAATAATTGCAACCAGTATGAAAGTTATGGTCATTTCTACGTTCCGGGCAACCTACGCTTCACTCTATGGCGTTCTTCCACTACATCGAATAGCAACGGCCTCAGAAGACAACGCCAGAAGCATAAAATACAATAAACATACAACAGTCTTTCCGTCCTATAACAGGAATAATTGCAACCCGTGTGAAAGTGATGGTCATTTGTACGTTCCAGGCAACCTAGGCTTCACTCTAGGGCGTTGTTCCACCAGATCGAATTGTTAGGGCCTAAGAACACAATGCCAGAAGCATAAAATACAATATAAGTACAACAGTTTTTCCATCGTATAAAATGAATAATTGCAAACATTGCGAAAGTAATGGTCATTCCACGTTCCTGCCAACCTAGGCGTCACTCTAGTGCGTTGCTCCACCACATCTAATAGCTACGGCCTTAGACGTCAAAGACAGAAGCATAAAATACAATAAAGATGCAAGAGTTTTTCCATCATATAACAGGAATAATTGCAACCAGTTTGAAAGTTATGGTCATTTCTACGTTCCGGGCAACCTAGGCTTCACTCTAGGGCGTTGCTCCACCAAATCGAACAGTTAGAGCCTTAGAAGTCAGCGCCAGAAGCATAAAATACAATATAAATAAAACAGATTTTCCATCGTATAAAACGAATAATTGCTACCAGTGGGGAAGGGATGGTCGTTTCTACGTTCCGGGCTACATAGGCTTCACTCTAGGGCGTTGCTCCACCAGATCGAATTGTTAGGGCCTAACAAGTCAACGCCAGAAGCATAAGATACAATATAAATATAACAGTTTTTCCATCGTATAGAACGAATAATAGCAACCAGTGTGAAAGCTATGGTCATTTCTACGTTCCGGGCAACCTAGGCTTCACTCTAGGGCGTTGCACCACCAGATCGAATAGTTAGGGCCTTAGAAGTCAACGCCCGAAGCATAAAATACAAAATAAATAGAACAGTTTTTCCATTGTATAAAACGAATAATTGCTGCCAGTGTGAATGTTATGTTCATTTCTACGTTTCTGACAACCTAGCCTTCACTGTAGGGTGTTGCTCCACCAAATCGAATAGGTAGGGCCATAGAAGTCAACGCCAGAAGCATAAAATACAATATAAATATAACAGTTTTTCCATCGTATAAAACGAATAATAGCAACCAGTGTGAAAGTTCTGGTAATTTCTACGTTCCGGGCAACCTAGGGTTCACTCTAGGGCGTCGCTGCACCAGATCGAATAGTTAGGGCCTTAGAAGTCAACGCCCGAAGCATAAAATACAAAATAAATAGAACAGTTTTTCCATTGTATAAAACGAATAATTGCTACCAGTGTGAAAGTTATGTTCATTTCTACGTTTCTGACAACCTAGGCTTCACTGTAGGGTGTTGCTCCACCAAACCGAATAGGTAGGGCCATAGAAGTCAACGTCAGAAGCATAAAATACAATATAAATATAACAGTTTTTCCATCGTATAAAACGAATAATTGCTACCAGTGTAAAAGTTATGGTCATTTCTACGTTCCGGGCAACCTAGGCTTCACCCTAGGGCGTTGTTCCACCAGATCGAATAGTTAGGGCCTAAGAAGTGAACGCCAGAAGCATAAAATACAATATAAATATAACAGTCTTTCCATCGTATAAAACGAATAATTGCAACCAGTATTGAAGTTATGGTCATTTCTACTTTCCGGGCAACCTAGACTTCACGATAGGGCGTTGCTCCAACAGATTGAATAGTTAGGGCCTTAGAAGTCAACGCCCGAAGCATAAAATGCAATAAAAATACAACAGTTTTTCCATCATATAACAGGAATAATTGCAACCAGTTTGAAAGTGATGGCCAATTCTACGTTCCGGGCAACATAGGTTTCACTCCAGGGCGCTGCTCCACCAGATCGAATAGTTAGGTCCTTAGATGTCAATGCCAGAGGCATAAAATACGATATAAATACAACAGCTTTTCCATCGTATAAAAGGAATAATTGCAAACAGTGTGAAAGTAATGGTCATTTCTACGATCCGGGCAACCTAGGCTTCACTCTACGGTGTTGTTCCACCAGATCGAATAGTTAGGGCCTAAGAAGTGAACGCCAGAAGCATAAAATACAATATAAATATAACAGATTTTCCATCGTATAAAACGAATAATAGCAACCAGTGTGAAAGTTATGGTCATTTCTACGTTCCGGGCAACCTAGGCTTCTCTCTACGGTGTTGTTCCACCAGATCCAATAGTTCGGGCCTAAGAAGTGAACGCCAGAAGCATAAAACACGATATAAATATAACAGTTTTTCCATCCTATAAAACGAATAATAGCAACCAGTGTGAAAGTTATGGTCATTTCAACGTTCCGGGCAACCTAGGGTTCACTCTAGGGCGTCGCTGCACCAGATCGAATAGTTAGGGCCTTAGAAGTCAACGCCCGAAGCATAAAATACAAAATAAATAGAACAGTTTTTCCATTGTATAAAACGAATAATTGCTACCAGTGTGAAAGTTATGTTCATTTTTACGTTTCTGACAACCTAGGCTTCACTGTAGGGTGTTGCTCCACCAAATCGAATAGGTAGGGCCATAGAAGTCAACGTCAGAAGCATAAAATACAATATAAATATAACAGTTTTTCCATCGTATAAAACGAATAATTGCTACCAGTGTAAAAGTTATGGTCATTTCTACGTTCCGGGCAACCTAGGCTTCACCCTAGGGCGTTGTTACACCAGATCGAATATTTAGGGCCTAAGAAGTGAACGCCAGAAGCATAAAATACAATATAAATATAACAGTCTTTCCATCGTATAAAACGAATAATTGCAACCAGTATTAAAGTTATGGTCATTTCTACTTTCCGGGCAACCTAGGCTTCACGATAGGGCGTTGCTCCAACAGAGTGAATAGTTATGGCCTTAGAAGTCAACGCCCGAAGCATAAAATGCAATAAAAATACAACAGTTTTTCCATCATATAACAGGAATAATTGCAACCAGTTTGAAAGTGATGGCCAATTCTACGTTCCGGGCAACATAAGTTTCACTCCAGGGCGCTGCTCCACCAGATCGAATAGTTAGGTCCTTAGATGTCAACGCCAGAGGCATAAAATACGATATAAATACAACAGCTTTTCCATCGTATAAAAGGAATAATTGCAAACAGTGTGAAAGTAATGGTCATTTCTACGATCCGGGCAACCTAGGCTTCACTCTACGGTGTTGTTCCACCAGATCGAATAGTTAGGGCCTAAGAAGTGAACGCCAGAAGCATAAAATACAATATAAATATAACAGATTTGCCATCGTATAAAACGAATAATAGCAACCAGTGTGAAAGTTATGGTCATTTCTACGTTCCGGGCAACCTAGGCTTCACTCTACGGTGTTGTTCCACCAGATCGAATAGTTCGGGCCTAAGAAGTGAACGCCAGAAGCATAGAACACGATATAAATATAACAGTTTTTCCATCCTATAAAACGAATAATAGCAACCAGTGTGAAAGTTATGGTCATTTCTACGTTCCGGGCAACCTAGGCTTCACTCTACGGTGTTGTTCCACCAGGTCGAATAGTTAGGGCCTAAGAAGTGAACGCCAGAAGCATAAAATACAATATAAATATAACAGTTTTTCCATCGTATAAAACGAATAATAGCAACCAGTGTGAAAGTTATGGTCATTTCTACGTTCCGGGCAACCGAGGCTTCACTCTAAGGCGTTGCTCCACCAGATCAAACAGTTAGGGCTTTAGAAGTCAACGCCCGAAGCATAAAATACAAAATACATAGAACAGTTTTTCCATTGTATAAAACGAATAATTGCTACCAGTGTAAAATTTATGGTGATTTCTACGTTCCGAGCAACCTAGTGTTCACCCTAGGTCGTTGCTCCAACAGATTGAATAGTTAGGGACTTAGAAGTCAACGCCCCAACCATGAAATGCAAAAAAAATACGACAGTGTTTCCGTCATATAACAGGAATAATTGCAACCAGTTTGAAAGTGATGGCCAATTCTACGTTCCGGGCAACCTAGGTTTCACTCCAGGGCGTTGCTCCACCAGATCGAATGTTTACGGCCTAAGAAGTCAACGCCAGAAGCATAAAATACGATATAAATACAACAGCTTTTCCATCGGATAAAACGACTAATTGCAACCAGTGTGAAAGTAATGCTCGTTTCTACGTTCCGAGCATCCTAGGCGTCACTCTAGGGCGTTACTCCACCACATCTAATAGCTACGGCCTTAGAAGTCAACGCCAGAGGCATAAAATACAATATAAATACAACAGCGTTTCCATCGTATAAAACGAATAATTGCATCCAGCGTGAACGTTATGGTCATTTCTACATTCCGAGCAACATAGGCTTCACTCTAGGGCGTCGCTGCACCAGATCGAATAGTTAGGGCCTTAGAAGTCAACGCCCGAAGCATAAAATACAAAATAAATAGAACAGTTTTTCCATTGTATAAAACGAATAATTGCTACCAGTGTGAAAGTTATGTTCATTTCTACGTTTCTGACAACCTAGGCTTCACTGTAGGGTGTTGCTCCACCAAACCGAATAGGTAGGGCCATAGAAGTCAACGTCAGAAGCATAAAATACAATATAAATATAACAGTTTTTCCATCGTATAAAACGAATAATTGCTACCAGTGTAAAAGTTATGGTCATTTCTACGTTCCGGGCAACCTAGGCTTCACCCTAGGGCGTTGTTCCACCAGATCGAATAGTTAGGGCCTAAGAAGTGAACGCCAGAAGCATAAAATACAATATAAATATAACAGTCTTTCCATCGTATAAAACGAATAATTGCAACCAGTATTGAAGTTATGGTCATTTCTACTTTCCGGGCAACCTAGACTTCACGATAGGGCGTTGCTCCAACAGATTGAATAGTTAGGGCCTTAGAAGTCAACGCCCGAAGCATAAAATGCAATAAAAATACAACAGTTTTTCCATCATATAACAGGAATAATTGCAACCAGTTTGAAAGTGATGGCCAATTCTACGTTCCGGGCAACATAGGTTTCACTCCAGGGCGCTGCTCCACCAGATCGAATAGTTAGGTCCTTAGATGTCAATGCCAGAGGCATAAAATACGATATAAATACAACAGCTTTTCCATCGTATAAAAGGAATAATTGCAAACAGTGTGAAAGTAATGGTCATTTCTACGATCCGGGCAACCTAGGCTTCACTCTACGGTGTTGTTCCACCAGATCGAATAGTTAGGGCCTAAGAAGTGAACGCCAGAAGCATAAAATACAATATAAATATAACAGATTTTCCATCGTATAAAACGAATAATAGCAACCAGTGTGAAAGTTATGGTCATTTCTACGTTCCGGGCAACCTAGGCTTCTCTCTACGGTGTTGTTCCACCAGATCCAATAGTTCGGGCCTAAGAAGTGAACGCCAGAAGCATAAAACACGATATAAATATAACAGTTTTTCCATCCTATAAAACGAATAATAGCAACCAGTGTGAAAGTTATGGTCATTTCAACGTTCCGGGCAACCTAGGGTTCACTCTAGGGCGTCGCTGCACCAGATCGAATAGTTAGGGCCTTAGAAGTCAACGCCCGAAGCATAAAATACAAAATAAATAGAACAGTTTTTCCATTGTATAAAACGAATAATTGCTACCAGTGTGAAAGTTATGTTCATTTTTACGTTTCTGACAACCTAGGCTTCACTGTAGGGTGTTGCTCCACCAAATCGAATAGGTAGGGCCATAGAAGTCAACGTCAGAAGCATAAAATACAATATAAATATAACAGTTTTTCCATCGTATAAAACGAATAATTGCTACCAGTGTAAAAGTTATGGTCATTTCTACGTTCCGGGCAACCTAGGCTTCACCCTAGGGCGTTGTTACACCAGATCGAATATTTAGGGCCTAAGAAGTGAACGCCAGAAGCATAAAATACAATATAAATATAACAGTCTTTCCATCGTATAAAACGAATAATTGCAACCAGTATTAAAGTTATGGTCATTTCTACTTTCCGGGCAACCTAGGCTTCACGATAGGGCGTTGCTCCAACAGAGTGAATAGTTATGGCCTTAGAAGTCAACGCCCGAAGCATAAAATGCAATAAAAATACAACAGTTTTTCCATCATATAACAGGAATAATTGCAACCAGTTTGAAAGTGATGGCCAATTCTACGTTCCGGGCAACATAAGTTTCACTCCAGGGCGCTGCTCCACCAGATCGAATAGTTAGGTCCTTAGATGTCAACGCCAGAGGCATAAAATACGATATAAATACAACAGCTTTTCCATCGTATAAAAGGAATAATTGCAAACAGTGTGAAAGTAATGGTCATTTCTACGATCCGGGCAACCTAGGCTTCACTCTACGGTGTTGTTCCACCAGATCGAATAGTTAGGGCCTAAGAAGTGAACGCCAGAAGCATAAAATACAATATAAATATAACAGATTTGCCATCGTATAAAACGAATAATAGCAACCAGTGTGAAAGTTATGGTCATTTCTACGTTCCGGGCAACCTAGGCTTCACTCTACGGTGTTGTTCCACCAGATCGAATAGTTCGGGCCTAAGAAGTGAACGCCAGAAGCATAGAACACGATATAAATATAACAGTTTTTCCATCCTATAAAACGAATAATAGCAACCAGTGTGAAAGTTATGGTCATTTCTACGTTCCGGGCAACCTAGGCTTCACTCTACGGTGTTGTTCCACCAGGTCGAATAGTTAGGGCCTAAGAAGTGAACGCCAGAAGCATAAAATACAATATAAATATAACAGTTTTTCCATCGTATAAAACGAATAATAGCAACCAGTGTGAAAGTTATGGTCATTTCTACGTTCCGGGCAACCGAGGCTTCACTCTAAGGCGTTGCTCCACCAGATCAAACAGTTAGGGCTTTAGAAGTCAACGCCCGAAGCATAAAATACAAAATACATAGAACAGTTTTTCCATTGTATAAAACGAATAATTGCTACCAGTGTAAAATTTATGGTGATTTCTACGTTCCGAGCAACCTAGTGTTCACCCTAGGTCGTTGCTCCAACAGATTGAATAGTTAGGGACTTAGAAGTCAACGCCCCAACCATAAAATGCAAAAAAAATACGACAGTGTTTCCGTCATATAACAGGAATAATTGCAACCAGTTTGAAAGTGATGGCCAATTCTACGTTCCGGGCAACCTAGGTTTCACTCCAGGGCGTTGCTCCACCAGATCGAATGTTTACGGCCTAAGAAGTCAACGCCAGAAGCATAAAATACGATATAAATACAACAGCTTTTCCATCGGATAAAACGACTAATTGCAACCAGTGTGAAAGTAATGCTCGTTTCTACGTTCCGAGCATCCTAGGCGTCACTCTAGGGCGTTACTCCACCACATCTAATAGCTACGGCCTTAGAAGTCAACGCCAGAGGCATAAAATACAATATAAATACAACAGCGTTTCCATCGTATAAAACGAATAATTGCATCCAGCGTGAACGTTATGGTCATTTCTACATTCCGAGCAACATAGGCTTCACTCTAGGGCGTTGCTCCACCAGATCGAATAGTTAGGTCCTTAGAAGTGAACGCCAGAGGCATAAAATACGATATAAATACAACAGCTTTTCCATCGCATTAAAGGAATAATTGCAAACAGGGTGATAGTAATGGTCATTTCTACGTTCCGGGCAACCTAGGCTTCACTCTACGGTGTTGTTCCTCCAGATCGAATAGTTAGGGCCTAAGAAGTGAACGCCAGAAGCATAAAACACGATATAAATATAACAGTTTTTCCATCGTATAAAACGAATAATAGCAACCAGTGTGAAAGTTATGGTCATTTCTACGTTCCGGGCAACCGAGGCTTCACTCTAAGGCGTTGCTCCACCAGATCAAACAGTTAGGGCTTTAGAAGTCAACGCCCGAAGCATAAAATGCAAAATAAATAGAACAGTTTTTCCATTGTATAAAGCGAATAATTGCTACCAGTGTAAAAGTTAAGGTCATTTCTACGTTCCGAGCAACCTAAGCTTCACCCTAGGTCGTTGCTCCAACAGACTGAATAGTTAGGGCTTTAGAAGTCAACGCCTGAAGCATAAAATACAAAATAAATAGAACAGTTTTTCCATTGTATAAAACGAATAATTGCTACCAGTGTAAAAGTAATGGTCGTTTCTACGTTCCGAGCACCCTAGGCGTCACTCTAGGGCGTTACTCCACCACATCTAATAGCTACGGCCTTAGAAGTCAACGCCAGTGGCATAAAATACAATATAAATACAACAGCTTTTCCATCGTATAAAACGAATTATTGCAACCAGTGTGAAAGTTCTGGTAATTTCTACGTTCCGGGCAACCTAGGGTTCACTCTAGGGCGTCGCTCCACCAGATCGAATAGTTAGGGCCTTAGAAGTCAACGCCCGAAGCATAAAATACAAAATAAATAGAACAGTTTTTCCATTGTATAAAACGAATAATTGTTACCAGTGTGAAAGTTATGTTCATTTCTACGTTTCTGACAACCTAGGCTTCACTGTAGGGTGTTGCTCCACCAAATCGAATAGGTAGGGCCATAGAAGTCATCGTCAGAAGCATAAAATACAATATAAATATAACAGTTCTTCCATCGTATAAAACGAATAATAGCAACCAGTGTGAAAGTTCTGGTCATTTCTACGTTCCGGGCAACCTAGGCTTCACTCGAGGGCGTTGCACCACCAGATCGAATAGTTAGGGCCTTGGAAGTCAACGCCCGAAGCATAAAATACAAAATAAATAGAACAGTTTTTCCATTGTATAAAACGAATAATTGCTACCAGTGTGAAAGTTATGTTCATTTCTGCGTTTCTGACAACCTAGGCTTCACTGTAGCGTGTTGCTCCACCAAATCGAATAGGTAGGGCCATGGAAGTCAACGCCCGAAGCATAAAATATAATAAATATACAAGAGTTTTTCCATCGTATAACAGGAATAATTGCAACCAGTTTGAAAGTGATGGCCAATTCTACGTTCCGGGCAACCTAGGTTTCACTCCAGGGCGTTGCTCCAACAGACCGAATAGTTATGGCCTAAGAAGTCAACGCCAGAAGCATAAAATACGATATAAATACAACAGCTTTTCCATCGTATAAAACGAGTAATTGCAATCAGTGTGAAAGTAATGGTCATTTCCACGTTCCGAGCACCCTAGGCGTCACTCTAGGGCGTAGCTCCACCACATCTAATAGCTACGGCCTTAGAAGTCAACGCCAGAGGCATAAAATACAATATAAATACAACAGCGTTTCCATCGTATAAAAGAATAATTGCATCCAGCGTGAAAGTTATGGTCATTTCTACATTCCGAGCAACATAGGCTTCACTCTAGGGCGTTGCTCCACCAGATCGAATAGTTAGGTCCTTAGAAGTAAACGCCAGAAGCATAAAATACGATATAAATACAACAGCTTTTCCATCGCATAGAAGGAATAATTGCAAACAGGGTGATAGTAATGGTCATTTCTACGTTCCGGGCAACCTAGGCTTCACTCTACGGTGTTGTTCCACCAGATCGAATAGTTAGGGCCTAAGAAGTGAACGCCAGAAGCATAAAATACAATATAAATATAACAGATTTTCCATCGTATAAAACGAATAATAGCAACCAGTGTGAAAGTTATGGTCATTTCTACGTTCCGGGCAACCTAGGCTTCACTCTACGGCGTTGTTCCACCAGATAGAATAGTTAGGGCCTAAGAAGTCAACGCCAGAAGCATAAAATACAATATAAATATAACAGTTTTTCCATCGTATAAGACGAATAATAGCAACCAGTGTGAAAGTTATGGTCATTTCTACGTTCAGGGCAACCTAGGCTTCACTCTAGGGCGTTGCTCCACCAGATCAAACAGTTAGGGCCTTAGAAGTCAACGCCCGAAGCATAAAATACAAAATAAATAGAACAGTTTTTCCATCGTATAAAACAAATAATTGCTACCAGTGTGAAAGTTATGGTCATTTCTACGTTCCGCGCAACCTGGGCTTTACCCTAGGGCGTTGTTCCACCTGATGGAATAGTTAGGGCCTAAGAAGTCAACGCCAGAAGCATAAAATACGATATAAATGCAACAGCTTTTCCATCGTATAAAACGAATAATTGCAACCAGTGTGGAAGTTATGGTCATTACTACGTTCCGGGCAACCTAGGCTTCACTTTAGGGCGGTGCTCCACCAGACCAAATAGTTAGAGCCTAAGAAGTCAACGCCAGAAGCATAAAATACAACATAAATACAACAGATTTTCCATCGTATATAATGTGTATTTGCAAACAGTGTGAAAGTTATGGTCATTTCTACATTTCGAGCAACCTAGGCTTCACTCTAGGGCGTTGCTCCACCTGATCGAATAGTTAGGGCCTTAGAAGTCAACGCCAGATGCATAAAATACAATAAAGATGCAACAGTTTTTCCATCGTATAACAGGAATAACTGCAAACAGTGTGAAAGTATTGGACATTTCTACGTTCCGGGTAACCTAGGTTTCACTCTAGGGCGTTGCTCCACCAGATCAAACAGTTAGGGCCTTAGAAGTCAACGCTCGAAGCATAAAATACAAAAAAAATACAACAGTTTTTCCATCATATAAAACGAATAATTGCAACCACTATGAAAGTTATGGTCATTTCTACTTTCCGGGCAACCTAGGCTTCACCCTAGGTCGTGGCTCCAACAGATTGAATAGTTAGGGACTTAGAAGTCAACGCCCCAACCATAAAATGCAAAAAAAATACGACAGTGTTTCCATCATATAACAGGAATAATTGCAACCAGTTTGAAAGTGATGGCCAATTCTACGTTCCGGGCAACCTAGGCTTCACTCTACGGCGTTGTTCCACCAGTTCGAATAGTTAGGGCCTTAGAAGTCAATGCCCGAAGCATAAAATGCAATAAAAATACAACAGTTTTTCCATCATATAACAGGAATATTTGCAACCAGTTTGAAAGTGATGGTAATTGCTACGTTCCGGCAACTTAGGCTTCACACTAGGGCGTTGCTCCACCAGATCGATTAGTTAGTGCCTTAGAAGTCAATGCCAGAAGCATAAAATACAATATAAATACAACAGTTTTTCCATCGTATAAAACGAATAATTGCAACCAGTATGAAAGATAACGTCATTTCTACTTTGCGGGCAACCTAGGCTTCACCCTAGGGCGTTGCCCCAACAGATTGAATAGTTAGGGCCTTAGAAGTCAACGCAGGAAGCATAAAATGCAATAAAAATACAAGAGTTTTTCCATCGTATAAAAGGATTAATTGCAACCAGTTTGAAAGTGATGGCCATTTCTACGTTTCGGGCAACCTAGGCTTCACTCTAGGGCGTTGCTCCACCAGATCGAATAACTAGGGCCTTAGAAGTCAACGCCCGAAGCATAAAATACAAAATAAATAGAACAGTTTTTCCATCGTATAAAACGAATAATTGCTACCGGTGTGAAGGTTATGGTCATTTCTACGTTCCGGGCAACCTAGGCTTTACCATAGGGCGTTCTTCCACCAGATGGTATAGTTAGGGCATAAGATGTCAACGCCAGAAGCATAAAATACAATATAAATACAACAGTTTTTCAATCGTATAAAACGAATAATTGCAACCAGTATGAAAGTTATGGTCATTTCTACTTTCCGGGCAACCTAGGCTTCACACTATGGCGTAGCTCCAACAGATTGAATAGTTAGGGCCTTAGAAGTCAACGCCCGACACATAAAATGCAATAAAAGTGCAACAGTTTTTCCATCGTATAAAAGGATTAATTGCAACCAGTTTGAAGGTGATGGTCATTTCTACGTTCCGGGCAACCTAGGCTTCATCCTAGGGCGTTGTTCCACCAGATGGAGTAGTTAGGGCATAAGAAGTCAACGCCCGACGCATAAAATGCAATAAAAATGCAACAGTTTTTCCATCGTATAAAATGATTAATTGCAACCAGTTTGAAAGTGATGGTCATTTCTACGTTCCGGGCAACAGAGGCTTCACCCTAGGGCGTTGTTCCACCAGATGGAATAGTTAGGGCATAAGAAGTCAACGCCAGAAGCATAAAAGACGATATTAGTACAACAGTTTTTCCATCGTATAAAATGTATAATTGCAAACATTGCGAAAGTAATGGTCCTTTCTACGTTCCGGGCAACCTAGGCGTCACTCAAGTGCGTTGCTCCACCACATCTAATAGCTACGGCCTTAGACGTCAACGACAGAAGCATAAAACACAATATAAATACAACAGCTTTTCCATCGTATAAAACGAATTATTGCAACCAGTGTGAAAGTTCTGGTAATTTCTACGTTCCGGGCAACCTAGGGTTCACTCTAGGGCGTCGCTCCACCAGATCGAATAGTTAGGGCCTTAGAAGCCAACGCCCGAAGCATAAAATACAAAATAAATAGAACAGTTTTTCCATTGTATAAAACGAATAATTGCTACCAGTGTTAAAGTTATGTTCATTTCTACGTTTCTGACAACCTAGGCTTCACTGTAGGGTGTTGCTCCACCAAATCGAATAGGTAGGGCCATAGAAGTCATCGTCAGAAGCATAAAATACAATATAAATATAACAGTTTTTCCATCGTATAAAACGAATAATAGCAACCAGTGTGAAAGTTCTGGTCATTTCTACGTTCCGGGCAACCTAGGCTTCACTCGAGGGCGTTGCACCACCAGATCGAATAGTTAGGGCCTTGGAAGTCAACGCCCGAAGCATAAAATACAAAATAAATAGAACAGTTTTTCCATTGTATAAAACGAATAATTGCTACCAGTGTGAAAGTTATGTTCATTTCTGCGTTTCTGACAACCTAGGCTTCACTGTAGCGTGTTGCTCCACCAAATCGAATAGGTAGGGCCATGGAAGTCAACGCCCGAAGCATAAAATATAATAAATATACAAGAGTTTTTCCATCGTATAACAGGAATAATTGCAACCAGTTTGAAAGTGATGGCCAATTCTACGTTCCGGGCAACCTAGGTTTCACTCCAGGGCGTTGCTCCAACAGACCGAATAGTTATGGCCTAAGAAGTCAACGCCAGAAGCATAAAATACGATATAAATACAACAGCTTTTCCATCGTATAAAACGAGTAATTGCAATCAGTGTGAAAGTAATGGTCATTTCCACGTTCCGAGCACCCTAGGCGTCACTCTAGGGCGTAGCTCCACCACATCTAATAGCTACGGCCTTAGAAGTCAACGCCAGAGGCATAAAATACAATATAAATACAACAGCGTTTCCATCGTATAAAAGAATAATTGCATCCAGCGTGAAAGTTATGGTCATTTCTACATTCCGAGCAACATAGGCTTCACTCTAGGGCGTTGCTCCACCAGATCGAATAGTTAGGTCCTTAGAAGTAAACGCCAGAAGCATAAAATACGATATAAATACAACAGCTTTTCCATCGCATAGAAGGAATAATTGCAAACAGGGTGATAGTAATGGTCATTTCTACGTTCCGGGCAACCTAGGCTTCACTCTACGGTGTTGTTCCACCAGATCGAATAGTTAGGGCCTAAGAAGTGAACGCCAGAAGCATAAAATACAATATAAATATAACAGATTTTCCATCGTATAAAACGAATAATAGCAATCAGTGTGAAAGTTATGGTCATTTCTACGTTCCGGGCAACCTAGGCTTCACTCTACGGCGTTGTTCCACCAGATCGAATAGTTAGGGCCTAAGAAGTCAACGCCAGAAGCATAAAATACAATATAAATATAACAGTTTTTCCATCGTATAAGACGAATAATAGCAACCAGTGTGAAAGTTATGGTCATTTCTACGTTCCGGGCTACCTAGGCTTCACTCTATGGCGTTCTTCCACCACATCAAATAGCAACGGCCTCAGAAGTCAACGCCAGAAGCATAAAATACAATATAAATATAACGGCTTTTCCATCGTATAAAACGAATAATAGCAACCAGTGTGAAAGTTATGGTCATTTCTACGTTCCGAACAACCTAGGCTTCACTCTGGGGCGTTGCTCCACCAGGTCAAACAGTTAGGGCCTTAGAAGTAAACGCCCGAAGCATAAAATACGATATAAATACAACAGCTTTTCCATCGTATAAAACAAATAATTGCAACCAGTGTGAAAGTTATGGTCATTTCTACGTTCCGGACAACCTAGGGTTCACCCTAGGCCGTCGTTCCACCACATGCAATAGTTAGGGCCTTAGAAGTCAACGCCAGAAGCATAAACTACAAAATAAATACAACAGTCTTTCCATCGTATAAAACGAATAATTGCAACATGTGTGATGGTTATGGTCATATCTACGTTCCGGGCAATCTAGGCTTCACTGTAGGGCGTTGCTCCACCAAATCGAATAGTTAGGCCCTTGGAAGTCAACGCCCGAAGCATAAAATACAATATAAGTACAACAGTTCTTCCATCGTATAAAATGAATGATTGCGAACATTCTGAAAGTAATGGTCACTTCTACGTGCCTGGCAACCTACGCGTCACTCTAGGGCGTTGCTGCTCCACATCTGATAGCTACGGCCTTAGAAGCTAACGCCGGAAGCATAAAATACAATATAAATATAACAGCTTTTCCATCGTATAAAACGAATAATAGCAACCAGTGTGAAAGTTATGGTCATTTCTACTTCCCGGGCAACCTAGGCTTCACTCTAGGGCGTTGCTCCACCAGGTCAAATAGTTAGGACCTTAGAAGTCAACGCCCGAAGCATAAAATGCAAAATAAATAGAACAGTTTTTCCATCATATAAAACGAATAACTGCAACCAGTGTGAAAGTACTGGATATTTCTACGTTCCGCGCAAACTAGGCTTCACCCTAGGGCGATGTTCCACCAGATCTAATAGTTAGGGCCTAAGAAGTCAACGCCAGAAGCATAAAATACTTTATAAATTCAACAGCTTTTCCATCGTATAAAACGAATAATGGTAACCAGTGTGAAAGTTGTGGTCATTTCTACGACCCGGTCAACCTAGGCTTCACTCTAGGGCGTTGCTCCACCAGATCGAATAGTTAGGGCCTTAGAAGTCAACGCCAGAAGCATAAAATACAATAAAGATGCAACAGTTTTTCCATCGTATAACAGGAATAATTGCAACCAGTGTGAAGGTAATGGTATGTTCTACGTTCCGGGAAACCTAGGCTTCACTCTAGGGCGGTGCTCCACCAGTTCAAATAGTTACGGCCTAAGAAGTCAACGCCGGAAGCATAAATTACAATATAAGTACAACAGCTTTTCCATCGTATATAATGTATATTTGCAAACAGTGTGGAAGTAATGGACATTTCTACGTTCCGGTCAACCTCGGCTTCACGCTAGGGTGTTGCTCCACCAGATGGAATAGCTAGGGCCTTAGAAGTCAACGCCCGGAGCATAAAATGCAAAATAAATAGAACAGTTTTTCCATTGTATAAAACGAATAACTGCAACCAGTGTGAAAGTACTGGTCATTTCTACGTTCCGGGCAACCTAGGCTTCACTCTAGGGCGTTGCTCCACCAGATCAAATAGTTAGGGCCTAAGAAGTCAACGCCAGAAGCATAAATTACAATATAAGTACAACAGCTTTCCCATCGTATGTAAGGTATATTTGCAAACAGTGTGGAACTAATGGTCATTTCTACGTTCCGGGCAACCTAGGCTTCACGCGAGGGTGTTGCTCCAACAGACCGAATAGTTATGGCCTAAGAAGTCAACGCCAGAGGCATAAAATACAATATAAATACAACAGCGTTTCCATCGTATAAAAGAATAATTGCATCCAGCGTGAAAGTTATGGTCATTTCTACATTCCGAGCAACATAGGCTTCACTCTAGGGTGTTGCTCCACCAGATCGAATAGTTAGGTCCTTAGAAGTAAACGCCAGAAGCATAAAATACGATATAAATACAACAGCTTTTCCATCGCATAGAAGGAATAATTGCAGACAGGGTGATAGTAATGGTCATTTCTACGTTCCGGGCAACCTAGGCTTCACTCTACGGTGTTGTTCCACCAGATCGAATAGTTAGGGCCTAAGAAGTGAACGCAGAAGCATAAAATACAATATAAATATAACAGATTTTCCATCGTATAAAACGAATAATAGCAACCAGTGTGAAAGTTATGGTCATTTCTACGTTCCGGGCAACCTAGGCTTCACTCTACGGCGTTGTTCCACCAGATCGAATAGTTAGGGCCTAAGAAGTCAACGCCAGAAGCATAAAATACAATATAAATATAACAGTTTTTCCATCGTATAAGACGAATAATAGCAACCAGTGTGAAAGTTATGGTCATTTCTACGTTCAGGGCAACCTAGGCTTCACTCTAGGGCGTTGCTCCACCAGATCAAACAGTTAGGGCCTTAGAAGTCAACGCCCGAAGCATAAAATACAAAATAAATAGAACAGTTTTTCCATCGTATAAAACAAATAATTGCTACCAGTGTGAAAGTTATGGTCATTTCTACGTTCCGCGCAACCTGGGCTTTACCCTAGGGCGTTGTTCCACCAGATGGAATAGTTAGGGCCTAAGAAGTCAACGCCAGAAGCATAAAATACGATATAAATGCAACAGCTTTTCCATCGTATAAAACGAATAATTGCAACCAGTGTGGAAGTTATGGTCATTACTACGTTCCGGGCAACCTAGGCTTCACTTTAGGGCGGTGCTCCACCAGACCAAATAGTTAGAGCCTAAGAAGTCAACGCCAGAAGCATAAAATACAACATAAATACAACAGATTTTCCATCGTATATAATGTGTATTTGCAAACAGTGTGAAAGTTATGGTCATTTCTACATTTCGAGCAACCTAGGCTTCACTCTAGGGCGTTGCTCCACCTGATCGAATAGTTAGGGCCTTAGAAGTCAACGCCAGATGCATAAAATACAATAAAGATGCAACAGTTTTTCCATCGTATAACAGGAATAACTGCAAACAGTGTGAAAGTATTGGACATTTCTACGTTCCGGGTAACCTAGGTTTCACTCTAGGGCGTTGCTCCACCAGATCAAACAGTTAGGGCCTTAGAAGTCAACGCTCGAAGCATAAAATACAAAAAAAATACGACAGTGTTTCCATCATATAACAGGAATAATTGCAACCAGTTTGAAAGTGATGGCCAATTCTACGTTCCGGGCAACCTAGGCTTCACTCTACGGCGTTGTTCCACCAGTTCGAATAGTTAGGGCCTTAGAAGTCAATGCCCGAAGCATAAAATGCAATAAAAATACAACAGTTTTTCCATCATATAACAGGAATATTTGCAACCAGTTTGAAAGTGATGGTAATTGCTACGTTCCGGCAACTTAGGCTTCACACTAGGGCGTTGCTCCACCAGATCGATTAGTTAGTGCCTTAGAAGTCAATGCCAGAAGCATAAAATACAATATAAATACAACAGTTTTTCCATCGTATAAAACGAATAATTGCAACCAGTATGAAAGATAACGTCATTTCTACTTTCCGGGCAACCTAGGCTTCACCCTAGGGCGTTGCCCCAACAGATTGAATAGTTAGGGCCTTAGAAGTCAACGCAGGAAGCATAAAATGCAATAAAAATACAAGAGTTTTTCCATCGTATAAAAGGATTAATTGCAACCAGTTTGAAAGTGATGGCCATTTCTACGTTTCGGGCAACCTAGGCTTCACTCTAGGGCGTTGCTCCACCAGATGGAATAACTAGGGCCTTAGAAGTCAACGCCAGAAGCATAAAATACAATATAAATAAAACAGTTTTTCCATCGCATAAAACGAATAATTGCAACCAGTATGAAAGTTATGGTCATTTCTACTTTCCGGGCAACCTGGGCTTCACCCTAGGGCGTTGCTTCAACAGATTGAATATTTAGGGCCTTAGAAGTCAACGCCCGAAGCATAAAATACAAAATAAATAGAACAGTTTTTCCATCGTATAAAACGAATAATTGCTACCGGTGTGAAGGTTATGGTCATTTCTACGTTCCGGGCAACCTAGGCTTTACCATAGGGCGTTGTTCCACCAGATGGAATAGTTAGGGCATAAGATGTCAACGCCAGAAGCATAAAATACAATATAAATACAACAGTTTTTCAATCGTATAAAACGAATAATTGCAACCAGTATGAAAGTTATGGTCATTTCTACTTTCCGGGCAACCCAGGCTTCACACTATGGCGTAGCTCCAACAGATTGAATAGTTAGGGCCTTAGAAGTCAACGCCCGACACATAAAATGCAATAAAAGTGCAACAGTTTTTCCATCGAATAAAAGGATTAATTGCAACCAGTTTGAAGGTGATGGTCATTTCTACGTTCCGGGCAACCTAGGCTTCATCCTAGGGCGTTGTTCCACCAGATGGAGTAGTTAGGGCATAAGAAGTCAACGCCCGACGCATAAAATGCAATAAAAATGCAACAGTTTTTCCATCGTATAAAATGATTAATTGCAACCAGTTTGAAAGTGCTGGTCATTTCTACGTTCCGGGCAACAGAGGCTTCACCCTAGGGCGTTGTTCCACCAGATGGAATAGTTAGGGCATAAGAAGTCAACGCCAGAAGCATAAAAGACGATATAAGTACAACAGTTTTTCCATCGTATAAAATGTATAATTGCAAACATTGCGAAAGTAATGGTCCTTTCTACGTTCCGGGCAACCTAGGCGTCACTCAAGTGCGTTGCTCCACCACATCTAATAGCTACGGCCTTAGACGTCAACGACAGAAGCATAAAATACAATATAAATACAACAGTTTTTCCATCATATAAAACGAATAATTGCAACCCGTGTGAAAGGGATGGTCATTTCTACGTTCCAGGCAACCTAGGCTTCACTCTAGGGCGTTGCTCCTCCAGATCAAACAGTTAGGGCCTTAGAAGTCAACGCCCGAAGCATTAAATACAAAATAAATAGAACAGTTTTTCCATGGTATAAAACGAATAATTGCTACCAGTGTAAAAGTTATGGTCATTTCTACGTTCCGGGCTACCTAGGCTTCACTCTATGGCGTTCTTCCACCACATCAAATAGCAACGGCCTCAGAAGTCAACGCCAGAAGCATAAAATACAATATAAATATAACGGCTTTTCCATCGTATAAAACGAATAATAGCAACCAGTGTGAAAGTTATGGTCATTTCTACGTTCCGAACAACCTAGGCTTCACTCTAGGGCGTTGCTCCACCAGGTCAAACAGTTAGGGCCTTAGAAGTAAACGCCCGAAGCATAAAATACGATATAAATACAACAGCTTTTCCATCGTATAAAACAAATAATTGCAACCAGTGTGAAAGTTATTGTCATTTCTACGTTCCGGACAACCTAGGCTTCACCCTAGGCCGTTGTTCCCCCAGATCGAATAGTTAGGGCCTAAGAAGTGAACGCCAGAAGCATAAAATGCAATAAAAATACAACAGTTTTTCCATCGTGTAGCAGGAATAATATGCAACCTGTGTGATAGTAGTGGTCATTTCTACGTTCCGGGCAACCTAGGTTTCACTCCAGGGCGTTGCTCCACCAGATCGAATAGTTACGGCCTTAGAAGACAACGCCCGAAGCATAAAATACAAAATAAATAGAACGGTTTTTCCATTGTATAAAACGAATAATTGCAACCAGTGTGGAAGTTATGGTCATTTCTACGTTCCGGGCAACCTATGCTTCACTCTAGGGCGGTGCTCCACCAAATCGAATAGCTGGGGCCTTAGAAGTCAACGTCAGAAGCATAAAATACAATAAAGATGCAAAAGTTTTTCCATCGTATAACAGGAATGACTGCAAACAGTATGAAAGTACTGGACATTTCTACGTTCCGGGGAACCTAGGTTTCACTATAGGGCGTTGCTCCACCAGATCGAATAGCTAGGGACTTAGAATTCAACGCCATAAGAATAAAATACAATATAAGTACAACAGTTTTTCCATCGTATAAAATGAATAATTGCAACCAGTGTGAAAGTTATTGTCATTTCTACATTTCGAGCAACCTAGGCTTCACTCTAGGGCGTTTCTCCACCTGAGCGAATAGTTAGGGCCTTAGAAGTCAACGCCCGAAGCATTAAATACAAAATAAATAGAACAGTTTTTCCATTGTATCAAACGAATAATTACTACCAGTGTGAAAGTTATGGTCATTTCTACGTTCCGCGCAACCTGGGCTTTACTCTAGGGCGTTGTTCCACCAGATCGAACAGTTAGGGCCCAAGAACTGAACGCCAGAAGCATAAAATACAATATAAATACAACAGTTTTTCCATCATATAAAACGAATGATAGCAACCAGTGTGAAAGTTATGGTCATTTCTACATTTCGAGCAACCTAGGCTTCACCCTAGGGCGTTGCTCCACCAAATCGAATAGCTACGGCGTTAAAAGTGAACGCCAGAAGCATAAAATACAATATAGATACAACAGTCTTTCCATTGTATAAAAAGAGTAATTGCAACCAGTGTAAAAGTTATGGTCATTTCTACGTTCCGGGCAACCTAGGCTTCACTCTAGTGCGTTGCTCCACCACAACTAATTGCTACGGCCTTAGAAGTCAACGACAGAAGCATAAAATACAATATAAGTACAACAGCTTTTCCATCGTATAACAGGAATAATTGCAACCACTGTGAAAGTAAAGGTCATTTCTACGTTCCGGGCAACCTATGCTTCACTCTAGGGCGTTGCTCCACCAGATCGAGTAGTTAGGGCCTTAGAAGTCCACGGCCGAAGCATAAAATACAAAATAAATAACAACAGTTTTTCCACTGTATAAAGCGAATAATTGCTGCCAGTGTGAAAGTTATGTTTATTTCTACGTTCCGGGCAACCTAGGCTTAACTGTAGGGTGTTGCTCCAACAGATCGAATAGGTAGGTCCTTAGAAGTCGACGCCAGAAGCATAAAATACGATATAAATACAACAGCTTTTCCATCGTATAAAAGGAATAATTGCAAACAGTGTGAAAGTAATGGTCAGTTCTACGTTCCGAGCAACCTAGGCTTCACCCTAGGGCGTTGTTCCAACAGATTGAATAGTTAGGGCCTTAGAAGTCAACGCCCGAAGCACGAAATACAAAATAAATAGAACAGTTGTTCCACCGTATAAAACGAATAATTGCTATCAGTGTGAAGGTTATGGTAATTTCTACGTTCCGGGCAACCTAGGTTTCACTCTAGGGCGTTGCTCCACCAGATCGCATAGCTACGGACTTAGAATTCAACGCCATAAGAATAAAATACAATACAAGTACAACAGTTTTTCCATCGTATGTAATGTATATTTACAAACAGTGTGGAAGTAATGGTCATTTCTACGTTCCGGGCAACCTAGGCTTCACGCGAGGGTGTTGCTCCACCAGATGTAATAGCTAGGGACTTAGAATTCAATGCCAGAAGCATAAAATGAAATATAAATATAACAGCTTGTCCATCGTATAAAACGAATAATAGCAACCAGTGTGAAAGTTATGGTCATTTCTACTTCCCGGGCAACCTAGGCTTCACCCTAGGCCGTCGTTCCACCACATGCAATAGTTAGGGCCTTAGAAGTCAACGCCAGAAGCATAAACTACAAAATAAATACAACAGTCTTTCCATCGTATAAAACGAATAATTGCAACATGTGTGATGGTTATGGTCATATCTACGTTCCGGGCAATCTAGGCTTCACTGTAGGCCGTTGCTCCACCAAATCGAATAGTTAGGCCCTTAGAAGTCAACGCAGGAAGCATAAAATGCAATAAAAATACAAGAGTTTTTCCATCGTATAAAAGGATTAATTGCAACCAGTTTGAAAGTGATGGCCATTTCTACGTTTCGGGCAACCTAGGCTTCACTCTAGGGCGTTGCTCCACCAGATCGAATAACTAGGGCCTTAGAAGTCAACGCCAGAAGCATAAAATACAATATAAATAAAACAGTTTTTCCATCGCATAAAACGAATAATTGCAACCAGTATGAAAGTTATGGTCATTTCTACTTTCCGGGCAACCTGGGCTTCACCCTAGGGCGTTGCTTCAACAGATTGAATATTTAGGGCCTTAGAAGTCAACGCCCGAAGCATAAAATACAAAATAAATAGAACAGTTTTTCCATCGTATAAAACGAATAATTGCTACCGGTGTGAAGGTTATGGTCATTTCTACGTTCCGGGCAACCTAGGCTTTACCATAGGGCGTTGTTCCACCAGATGGAATAGTTAGGGCATAAGATGTCAACGCCAGAAGCATAAAATACAATATAAATACAACAGTTTTTCAATCGTATAAAACGAATAATTGCAACCAGTATGAAAGTTATGGTCATTTCTACTTTCCGGGCAACCCAGGCTTCACACTATGGCGTAGCTCCAACAGATTGAATAGTTAGGGCCTTAGAAGTCAACGCCCGACACATAAAATGCAATAAAAGTGCAACAGTTTTTCCATCGAATAAAAGGATTAATTGCAACCAGTTTGAAGGTGATGGTCATTTCTACGTTCCGGGCAACCTAGGCTTCATCCTAGGGCGTTGTTCCACCAGATGGAGTAGTTAGGGCATAAGAAGTCAACGCCCGACGCATAAAATGCAATAAAAATGCAACAGTTTTTCCATCGTATAAAATGATTAATTGCAACCAGTTTGAAAGTGCTGGTCATTTCTACGTTCCGGGCAACAGAGGCTTCACCCTAGGGCGTTGTTCCACCAGATGGAATAGTTAGGGCATAAGAAGTCAACGCCAGAAGCATAAAAGACGATATAAGTACAACAGTTTTTCCATCGTATAAAATGTATAATTGCAAACATTGCGAAAGTAATGGTCCTTTCTACGTTCCGGGCAACCTAGGCGTCACTCAAGTGCGTTGCTCCACCACATCTAATAGCTACGGCCTTAGACGTCAACGACAGAAGCATAAAATACAATATAAATACAACAGTTTTTCCATCATATAAAACGAATAATTGCAACCCGTGTGAAAGGGATGGTCATTTCTACGTTCCAGGCAACCTAGGCTTCACTCTAGGGCGTTGCTCCTCCAGATCAAACAGTTAGGGCCTTAGAAGTCAACGCCCGAAGCATTAAATACAAAATAAATAGAACAGTTTTTCCATGGTATAAAACGAATAATTGCTACCAGTGTAAAAGTTATGGTCATTTCTACGTTCCGGGCTACCTAGGCTTCACTCTATGGCGTTCTTCCACCACATCAAATAGCAACGGCCTCAGAAGTCAACGCCAGAAGCATAAAATACAATATAAATATAACGGCTTTTCCATCGTATAAAACGAATAATAGCAACCAGTGTGAAAGTTATGGTCATTTCTACGTTCCGAACAACCTAGGCTTCACTCTAGGGCGTTGCTCCACCAGGTCAAACAGTTAGGGCCTTAGAAGTAAACGCCCGAAGCATAAAATACGATATAAATACAACAGCTTTTCCATCGTATAAAACAAATAATTGCAACCAGTGTGAAAGTTATTGTCATTTCTACGTTCCGGACAACCTAGGCTTCACCCTAGGCCGTTGTTCCCCCAGATCGAATAGTTAGGGCCTAAGAAGTGAACGCCAGAAGCATAAAATGCAATAAAAATACAACAGTTTTTCCATCGTGTAGCAGGAATAATATGCAACCTGTGTGATAGTAGTGGTCATTTCTACGTTCCGGGCAACCTAGGTTTCACTCCAGGGCGTTGCTCCACCAGATCGAATAGTTACGGCCTTAGAAGACAACGCCCGAAGCATAAAATACAAAATAAATAGAACGGTTTTTCCATTGTATAAAACGAATAATTGCAACCAGTGTGGAAGTTATGGTCATTTCTACGTTCCGGGCAACCTATGCTTCACTCTAGGGCGGTGCTCCACCAAATCGAATAGCTGGGGCCTTAGAAGTCAACGTCAGAAGCATAAAATACAATAAAGATGCAAAAGTTTTTCCATCGTATAACAGGAATGACTGCAAACAGTATGAAAGTACTGGACATTTCTACGTTCCGGGGAACCTAGGTTTCACTATAGGGCGTTGCTCCACCAGATCGAATAGCTAGGGACTTAGAATTCAACGCCATAAGAATAAAATACAATATAAGTACAACAGTTTTTCCATCGTATAAAATGAATAATTGCAACCAGTGTGAAAGTTATTGTCATTTCTACATTTCGAGCAACCTAGGCTTCACTCTAGGGCGTTTCTCCACCTGAGCGAATAGTTAGGGCCTTAGAAGTCAACGCCCGAAGCATTAAATACAAAATAAATAGAACAGTTTTTCCATTGTATCAAACGAATAATTACTACCAGTGTGAAAGTTATGGTCATTTCTACGTTCCGCGCAACCTGGGCTTTACTCTAGGGCGTTGTTCCACCAGATCGAACAGTTAGGGCCCAAGAACTGAACGCCAGAAGCATAAAATACAATACAAATACAACAGTTTTTCCATCATATAAAACGAATGATAGCAACCAGTGTGAAAGTTATGGTCATTTCTACATTTCGAGCAACCTAGGCTTCACCCTAGGGCGTTGCTCCACCAAATCGAATAGCTACGGCGTTAAAAGTGAACGCCAGAAGCATAAAATACAATATAGATACAACAGTCTTTCCATTGTATAAAAAGAGTAATTGCAACCAGTGTAAAAGTTATGGTCATTTCTACGTTCCGGGCAACCTAGGCTTCACTCTAGTGCGTTGCTCCACCACAACTAATTGCTACGGCCTTAGAAGTCAACGACAGAAGCATAAAATACAATATAAGTACAACAGCTTTTCCATCGTATAACAGGAATAATTGCAACCACTGTGAAAGTAAAGGTCATTTCTACGTTCCGGGCAACCTATGCTTCACTCTAGGGCGTTGCTCCACCAGATCGAGTAGTTAGGGCCTTAGAAGTCCACGGCCGAAGCATAAAATACAAAATAAATAACAACAGTTTTTCCACTGTATAAAGCGAATAATTGCTGCCAGTGTGAAAGTTATGTTTATTTCTACGTTCCGGGCAACCTAGGCTTAACTGTAGGGTGTTGCTCCAACAGATCGAATAGGTAGGTCCTTAGAAGTCGACGCCAGAAGCATAAAATACGATATAAATACAACAGCTTTTCCATCGTATAAAAGGAATAATTGCAAACAGTGTGAAAGTAATGGTCAGTTCTACGTTCCGAGCAACCTAGGCTTCACCCTAGGGCGTTGTTCCAACAGATTGAATAGTTAGGGCCTTAGAAGTCAACGCCCGAAGCACGAAATACAAAATAAATAGAACAGTTGTTCCACCGTATAAAACGAATAATTGCTATCAGTGTGAAGGTTATGGTAATTTCTACGTTCCGGGCAACCTAGGTTTCACTCTAGGGCGTTGCTCCACCAGATCGCATAGCTACGGACTTAGAATTCAACGCCATAAGAATAAAATACAATACAAGTACAACAGTTTTTCCATCGTATGTAATGTATATTTACAAACAGTGTGGAAGTAATGGTCATTTCTACGTTCCGGGCAACCTAGGCTTCACGCGAGGGTGTTGCTCCACCAGATGTAATAGCTAGGGACTTAGAATTCAATGCCAGAAGCATAAAATGAAATATAAATATAACAGCTTGTCCATCGTATAAAACGAATAATAGCAACCAGTGTGAAAGTTATGGTCATTTCTACTTCCCGGGCAACCTAGGCTTCACCCTAGGCCGTCGTTCCACCACATGCAATAGTTAGGGCCTTAGAAGTCAACGCCAGAAGCATAAACTACAAAATAAATACAACAGTCTTTCCATCGTATAAAACGAATAATTGCAACATGTGTGATGGTTATGGTCATATCTACGTTCCGGGCAATCTAGGCTTCACTGTAGGGCGTTGCTCCACCAAATCGAATAGTTAGGCCCTTAGAAGTCAACGCCCGAAGCATAAAATACAATATAAGTACAACAGTTCTTCCATCGTATAAAATGAATGATTGCGAACATTCTGAAAGTAATGGTCACTTCTACGTGCCTGGCAACCTACGCGTCACTCTAGGGCGTTGCTGCTCCACATCTGATAGCTACGGCCTTAGAAGCTAACGCCGGAAGCATAAAATACAATATAAATACAACAGCTTTGCCATCGTAAAAAACGAATAATGGTAACCAGTGTGAAAGTTATGGTCATTTCTACGTTCCGGTCAACCTAGGCTTCACTCTAGGGCGTTGCTCCACCAGATCAAATAGTTAGGGCCTAAGAAGTCAACGCCAGAAGCATAAATTACAATATAAGTACAACTGCTTTTCCATCGTATGTAATGTATATTTACAAACAGTGTGGAAGTAATGGTCATATCTACGTTCCGGTCAACCTAGGCTTCACGCGAGGGTGTTGCGCCACCAGATGGAATAGCTAGGGACTTAGAATTCAATGCCAGAAGCATAAAATGAAGTATAAATATAACAGCTTTTCCATCGTATAAAACGAATAATGGTAACCAGTGTGAAAGTTGTGGTCATTTCTACGACCCGGTCAACCTAGGCTTCACTCTAGGGCGTTGCTCCACCAGATCGAATAGTTAGGGCCTTAGAAGTCAACGCCAGAAGCATAAAATACAATAAAGATGCAACAGTTTTTCCATCGTATAACAGGAATAATTGCAACCAGTGTGAAGGTAATGGTATGTTCTACGTTCCGGGAAACCTAGGTTTCACTCTAGGGCGGTGCTCCACCAGATCAAATAGTTACGGCCTAAGAAGTCAACGCCGGAAGCATAAATTACAATATAAGTACAACAGCTTTTCCATCGTATATAATGTATATTTGCAAACAGTGTGGAAGTAATGGACATTTCTACGTTCCGGTCAACCTCGGCTTCACGCTAGGGTGTTGCTCCACCAGATGGAATAGCTAGGGCCTTAGAAGTCAACGCCCGGAGCATAAAATGCAAAATAAATAGAACAGTTTTTCCATTGTATAAAACGAATAACTGCAACCAGTGTGAAAGTACTGGTCATTTCTACGTTCCGGGCAACCTAGGCTTCACTCTAGGGCGTTGCTCCACCAGATCAAATAGTTAGGGCCTAAGAAGTCAACGCCGGAAGCATAAATTACAATATAAGTACAACAGCTTTCCCATCGTATGTAAGGTATATTTGCAAACAGTGTGGAACTAATGGTCATTTCTACGTTCCGGGCAACCTAGGCTTCACGCGAGGGTGTTGCTCCACCAGATGGAATAGCTAGGGACTTAGAATTCAATGCCAGAAGCGTAAAATGAAATATAAATATATCAGCTTTTCCATCGTATAAAACGAATAATAGCAACCAGTGTGAAAGTTATGGTCATTTCTACTTCCCGGGCAACCTACGCGTCACTCTAGGGCGTTGCTGCTTCACATCTGATAGCTACGGCCTAAGAAGCTAACGCCGGAAGCATAAAATACAATATAAATACAACAGCTTTGCCATCGTATAAAATGAATAATTGCAAACAGTGTGAAGGTAATGGTCATTGCTACGTTCCGAGCAACCTAGGCTTCACTCTAGGGCGTTTCTCCACCAGATCAAATAGTTAGGGCCTAAGAAGTCAACGCCAGAAGCATAAATTACAATATAAGTACAACTGCTTTTCCATCGTATGTAATGTATATTTACAAACAGTGTGGAAGTAATGGTCATATCTACGTTCCGGTCAACCTAGGCTTCACGCGAGGGTGTTGCGCCACCAGATGGAATAGCTAGGGACTTAGAATTCAATGCCAGAAGCATAAAATGAAATATAAATATAACACCTTCTCCAACGTATAAAACGAATAATAGCAACCAGTGTGAAAGTTATGGTCATTTCAACGTTCCGGGCAATCTAGGCTTCACTCTAGGGCGTTGCTCCACCAGATCAATCAGTTAGGGCCTTAGAAGTTAACGCCCGAAGCATAAAATGCATAATAAATAGAACAGTTTTTCCATTGTATAAAACGAATAATTGCTACCAGTGTGAAAGTTATGGACATTTCTACATTCCGGCCAACCTAGACTGCACCCTAGGGCGATGCTCCACCAGATCGAACAGTTAGGGCGTAAGAAGTCAACGCCAGAAGCATAAAATACAATATAAATATAACAGTTTTTCCATCGTATAAAACGAATGATAGCAACCAGTGTGAAAGTTATGGTCATTTCTACGTTCCGGGCAACCTAGGCGTCACTCTAGGGCGTTGCTCCACCGCATCTAATAGCTACGGCCTTAGAAGTCAACGCCAGAGGCATAAAATACAATATAAATACAACAGCTGCTCCATCGTACAAAATGAATAATACCAAGCAGTGTGAAAGTAATTGTCATTTCTACGTTCCGGGCAACCTAGGCTTTACCATAGGGCGTTGTTCCACCAGATGGAATAGTTAGGGCATAAGATGTCAACGCCAGAAGCATAAAATACAATATAAATACAACAGTTTTTCAATCGTATAAAACGAATAATTGCAACCAGTATGAAAGTTATGGTCATTTCTACTTTCCGGGCAACCTAGGCTTCACACTGTGGCGTAGCTCCAACAGATTGAATAGTTAGGGCCTTAGAAGTCAACGCCCGACACATAAAATGCAATAAAAGTGCAACAGTTTTTCCATCGTATAAAAGGATTAATTGCAACCAGTTTGAAGGTGATGGTCATTTCTACGTTCCGGGCAACCTAGGCTTCATCCTAGGGCGTTGTTCCACCAGATGGAGTAGTTAGGGCATAAGAAGTCAACGCCCGACGCATAAAATGCAATAAAAATGCAACAGTTTTTCCATCGTATAAAATGATTAATTGCAACCAGTTTGAAAGTGCTGGTCATTTCTACGTTCCGGGCAACAGAGGCTTCACCCTAGGGCGTTGTTCCACCAGATGGAATAGTTAGGGCATAAGAAGTCAACGCCAGAAGCATAAAAGACGATATAAGTACAACAGTTTTTCCATCGTATAAAATGTATAATTGCAGACATTGCGAAAGTAATGGTCCTTTCTACGTTCCGGGCAACCTAGGCGTCACTCAAGTGCGTTGCTCCACCACATCTAATAGCTACGGCCTTAGACGTCAACGACAGAAGCATAAAATACAATATAAATACAACAGTATTTCCATCATATAAAACGAATAATTGCAACCCGTGTGAAAGGGATGGTCATTTCTACGTTCCAGGCAACCTAGGCTTCACTCTAGGGCGTTGCTCCTCCAGATCAAACAGTTAGGGCCTTAGAAGTCAACGCCCGAAGCATTAAATACAAAATAAATAGAACAGTTTTTCCATGGTATAAAACGAATAATTGCTACCAGTGTAAAAGTTATGGTCATTTCTACGTTCCGGGCTACCTAGGCTTCACTCTATGGCGTTCTTCCACCACATCAAATAGCAACGGCCTCAGAAGTCAACGCCAGAAGCATAAAATACAATATAAATATAACGGCTTTTCCATCGTATAAAACGAATAATAGCAACCAGTGTGAAAGTTATGGTCATTTCTACGTTCCGAACAACCTAGGCTTCACTCTAGGGCGTTGCTCCACCAGGTCAAACAGTTAGGGCCTTAGAAGTAAACGCCCGAAGCATAAAATACGATATAAATACAACAGCTTTTCCATCGTATAAAACAAATAATTGCAACCAGTGTGAAAGTTATGGTCATTTCTACGTTCCGGACAACCTAGGCTTCACCCTAGGCCGTTGTTCCCCCAGATCGAATAGTTAGGGCCTAAGAAGTGAACGCCAGAAGCATAAAATGCAATAAAAATACAACAGTTTTTCCATCGTGTAGCAGGAATAATATGCAACCTGTGTGATAGTAGTGGTCATTTCTACGTTCCGGGCAACCTAGGTTTCACTCCAGGGCGTTGCTCCACCAGATCGAATAGTTACGGCCTTAGAAGACAACGCCCGAAGCATAAAATACAAAATAAATAGAACGGTTTTTCCATTGTATAAAACGAATAATTGCAACCAGTGTGGAAGTTATGGTCATTTCTACGTTCCGGGCAACCTATGCTTCACTCTAGGGCGGTGCTCCACCAAATCGAATAGCTGGGGCCTTAGAAGTCAACGTCAGAAGCATAAAATACAATAAAGATGCAAAAGTTTTTCCATCGTATAACAGGAATGACTGCAAACAGTATGAAAGTACTGGACATTTCTACGTTCCGGGGAACCTAGGTTTCACTATAGGGCGTTGCTCCACCAGATCGAATAGCTAGGGACTTAGAATTCAACGCCATAAGAATAAAATACAATATAAGTACAACAGTTTTTCCATCGTATAAAATGAATAATTGCAACCAGTGTGAAAGTTATTGTCATTTCTACATTTCGAGCAACCTAGGCTTCACTCTAGGGCGTTTCTCCACCTGAGCGAATAGTTAGGGCCTTAGAAGTCAACGCCCGAAGCATTAAATACAAAATAAATAGAACAGTTTTTCCATTGTATCAAACGAATAATTACTACCAGTGTGAAAGTTATGGTCATTTCTACGTTCCGCGCAACCTGGGCTTTACTCTAGGGCGTTGTTCCACCAGATCGAACAGTTAGGGCCCAAGAACTGAACGCCAGAAGCATAAAATACAATATAAATACAACAGTTTTTCCATCATATAAAACGAATGATAGCAACCAGTGTGAAAGTTATGGTCATTTCTACATTTCGAGCAACCTAGGCTTCACCCTAGGGCGTTGCTCCACCAAATCGAATAGCTACGGCGTTGAAAGTGAACGCCAGAAGCATAAAATACAATATAGATACAACAGTCTTTCCATTGTATAAAAAGAGTAATTGCAACCAGTGTAAAAGTTATGGTCATTTCTACGTTCCGGGCAACCTAGGCTTCACTCTAGTGCGTTGCTCCACCACAACTAATTGCTACGGCCTTAGAAGTCAACGACAGAAGCATAAAATACAATATAAGTACAACAGCTTTTCCATCGTATAACAGGAATAATTGCAACCACTGTGAAAGTAAAGGTCATTTCTACGTTCCGGGCAACCTATGCTTCACTCTAGGGCGTTGCTCCACCAGATCGAGTAGTTAGGGCCTTAGAAGTCCACGGCCGAAGCATAAAATACAAAATAAATAACAACAGTTTTTCCACTGTATAAAGCGAATAATTGCTGCCAGTGTGAAAGTTATGTTTATTTCTACGTTCCGGGCAACCTAGGCTTAACTGTAGGGTGTTGCTCCAACAGATCGAATAGGTAGGTCCTTAGAAGTCGACGCCAGAAGCATAAAATACGATATAAATACAACAGCTTTTCCATCGTATAAAAGGAATAATTGCAAACAGTGTGAAAGTAATGGTCAGTTCTACGTTCCGAGCAACCTAGGCTTCACCCTAGGGCGTTGTTCCAACAGATTGAATAGTTAGGGCCTTAGAAGTCAACGCCCGAAGCACGAAATACAAAATAAATAGAACAGTTGTTCCACCGTATAAAACGAATAATTGCTATCAGTGTGAAGGTTATGGTAATTTCTACGTTCCGGGCAACCTAGGTTTCACTCTAGGGCGTTGCTCCACCAGATCGCATAGCTACGGACTTAGAATTCAACGCCATAAGAATAAAATACAATACAAGTACAACAGTTTTTCCATCGTATGTAATGTATATTTACAAACAGTGTGGAAGTAATGGTCATTTCTACGTTCCGGGCAACCTAGGCTTCACGCGAGGGTGTTGCTCCACCAGATGTAATAGCTAGGGACTTAGAATTCAATGCCAGAAGCATAAAATGAAATATAAATATAACAGCTTGTCCATCGTATAAAACGAATAATAGCAACCAGTGTGAAAGTTATGGTCATTTCTACTTCCCGGGCAACCTAGGCTTCACCCTAGGCCGTCGTTCCACCACATGCAATAGTTAGGGCCTTAGAAGTCAACGCCAGAAGCATAAACTACAAAATAAATACAACAGTCTTTCCATCGTATAAAACGAATAATTGCAACATGTGTGATGGTTATGGTCATATCTACGTTCCGGGCAATCTAGGCTTCACTGTAGGGCGTTGCTCCACCAAATCGAATAGTTAGGCCCTTAGAAGTCAACGCCCGAAGCATAAAATACAATATAAGTACAACAGTTCTTCCATCGTATAAAATGAATGATTGCGAACATTCTGATAGTAATGGTCACTTCTACGTGCCTGGCAACCTACGCGTCACTCTAGGGCGTTGCTGCTCCACATCTGATAGCTACGGCCTTAGAAGCTAACGCCGGAAGCATAAAATACAATATAAATACAACAGCTTTGCCATCGTAAAAAACGAATAATGGTAACCAGTGTGAAAGTTATGGTCATTTCTACGTTCCGGTCAACCTAGGCTTCACTCTAGGGCGTTGCTCCACCAGATCAAATAGTTAGGGCCTAAGAAGTCAACGCCAGAAGCATAAATTACAATATAAGTACAACTGCTTTTCCATCGTATGTAATGTATATTTACAAACAGTGTGGAAGTAATGGTCATATCTACGTTCCGGTCAACCTAGGCTTCACGCGAGGGTGTTGCGCCACCAGATGGAATAGCTAGGGACTTAGAATTCAATGCCAGAAGCATAAAATGAAGTATAAATATAACAGCTTTTCCATCGTATAAAACGAATAATGGTAACCAGTGTGAAAGTTGTGGTCATTTCTACGACCCGGTCAACCTAGGCTTCACTCTAGGGCGTTGCTCCACCAGATCGAATAGTTAGGGCCTTAGAAGTCAACGCCAGAAGCATAAAATACAATAAAGATGCAACAGTTTTTCCATCGTATAACAGGAATAATTGCAACCAGTGTGAAGGTAATGGTATGTTCTACGTTCCGGGAAACCTAGGCTTCACTCTAGGGCGGTGCTCCACCAGATCAAATAGTTACGGCCTAAGAAGTCAACGCCGGAAGCATAAATTACAATATAAGTACAACAGCTTTTCCATCGTATATAATGTATATTTGCAAACAGTGTGGAAGTAATGGACATTTCTACGTTCCGGTCAACATCGGCTTCACGCTAGGGTGTTGCTCCACCAGATGGAATAGCTAGGGCCTTAGAAGTCAACGCCCGGAGCATAAAATGCAAAATAAATAGAACAGTTTTTCCATTGTATAAAACGAATAACTGCAACCAGTGTGAAAGTACTGGTCATTTCTACGTTCCGGGCAACCTAGGCTTCATCCTAGGGCGTTGTTCCACCAGATGGAGTAGTTAGGGCATAAGAAGTCAACGCCCGACGCATAAAATGCAATAAAAATGCAACAGTTTTTCCATCGTATAAAATGATTAATTGCAACCAGTTTGAAAGTGCTGGTCATTTCTACGTTCCGGGCAACAGAGGCTTCACCCTAGGGCGTTGTTCCACCAGATGGAATAGTTAGGGCATAAGAAGTCAACGCCAGAAGCATAAAAGACGATATAAGTACAACAGTTTTTCCATCGTATAAAATGTATAATTGCAGACATTGCGAAAGTAATGGTCCTTTCTACGTTCCGGGCAACCTAGGCGTCACTCAAGTGCGTTGCTCCACCACATCTAATAGCTACGGCCTTAGACGTCAACGACAGAAGCATAAAATACAATATAAATACAACAGTATTTCCATCATATAAAACGAATAATTGCAACCCGTGTGAAAGGGATGGTCATTTCTACGTTCCAGGCAACCTAGGCTTCACTCTAGGGCGTTGCTCCTCCAGATCAAACAGTTAGGGCCTTAGAAGTCAACGCCCGAAGCATTAAATACAAAATAAATAGAACAGTTTTTCCATGGTATAAAACGAATAATTGCTACCAGTGTAAAAGTTATGGTCATTTCTACGTTCCGGGCTACCTAGGCTTCACTCTATGGCGTTCTTCCACCACATCAAATAGCAACGGCCTCAGAAGTCAACGCCAGAAGCATAAAATACAATATAAATATAACGGCTTTTCCATCGTATAAAACGAATAATAGCAACCAGTGTGAAAGTTATGGTCATTTCTACGTTCCGAACAACCTAGGCTTCACTCTAGGGCGTTGCTCCACCAGGTCAAACAGTTAGGGCCTTAGAAGTAAACGCCCGAAGCATAAAATACGATATAAATACAACAGCTTTTCCATCGTATAAAACAAATAATTGCAACCAGTGTGAAAGTTATGGTCATTTCTACGTTCCGGACAACCTAGGCTTCACCCTAGGCCGTTGTTCCCCCAGATCGAATAGTTAGGGCCTAAGAAGTGAACGCCAGAAGCATAAAATGCAATAAAAATACAACAGTTTTTCCATCGTGTAGCAGGAATAATATGCAACCTGTGTGATAGTAGTGGTCATTTCTACGTTCCGGGCAACCTAGGTTTCACTCCAGGGCGTTGCTCCACCAGATCGAATAGTTACGGCCTTAGAAGACAACGCCCGAAGCATAAAATACAAAATAAATAGAACGGTTTTTCCATTGTATAAAACGAATAATTGCAACCAGTGTGGAAGTTATGGTCATTTCTACGTTCCGGGCAACCTATGCTTCACTCTAGGGCGGTGCTCCACCAAATCGAATAGCTGGGGCCTTAGAAGTCAACGTCAGAAGCATAAAATACAATAAAGATGCAAAAGTTTTTCCATCGTATAACAGGAATGACTGCAAACAGTATGAAAGTACTGGACATTTCTACGTTCCGGGGAACCTAGGTTTCACTATAGGGCGTTGCTCCACCAGATCGAATAGCTAGGGACTTAGAATTCAACGCCATAAGAATAAAATACAATATAAGTACAACAGTTTTTCCATCGTATAAAATGAATAATTGCAACCAGTGTGAAAGTTATTGTCATTTCTACATTTCGAGCAACCTAGGCTTCACTCTAGGGCGTTTCTCCACCTGAGCGAATAGTTAGGGCCTTAGAAGTCAACGCCCGAAGCATTAAATACAAAATAAATAGAACAGTTTTTCCATTGTATCAAACGAATAATTACTACCAGTGTGAAAGTTATGGTCATTTCTACGTTCCGCGCAACCTGGGCTTTACTCTAGGGCGTTGTTCCACCAGATCGAACAGTTAGGGCCCAAGAACTGAACGCCAGAAGCATAAAATACAATATAAATACAACAGTTTTTCCATCATATAAAACGAATGATAGCAACCAGTGTGAAAGTTATGGTCATTTCTACATTTCGAGCAACCTAGGCTTCACCCTAGGGCGTTGCTCCACCAAATCGAATAGCTACGGCGTTGAAAGTGAACGCCAGAAGCATAAAATACAATATAGATACAACAGTCTTTCCATTGTATAAAAAGAGTAATTGCAACCAGTGTAAAAGTTATGGTCATTTCTACGTTCCGGGCAACCTAGGCTTCACTCTAGTGCGTTGCTCCACCACAACTAATTGCTACGGCCTTAGAAGTCAACGACAGAAGCATAAAATACAATATAAGTACAACAGCTTTTCCATCGTATAACAGGAATAATTGCAACCACTGTGAAAGTAAAGGTCATTTCTACGTTCCGGGCAACCTATGCTTCACTCTAGGGCGTTGCTCCACCAGATCGAGTAGTTAGGGCCTTAGAAGTCCACGGCCGAAGCATAAAATACAAAATAAATAACAACAGTTTTTCCACTGTATAAAGCGAATAATTGCTGCCAGTGTGAAAGTTATGTTTATTTCTACGTTCCGGGCAACCTAGGCTTAACTGTAGGGTGTTGCTCCAACAGATCGAATAGGTAGGTCCTTAGAAGTCGACGCCAGAAGCATAAAATACGATATAAATACAACAGCTTTTCCATCGTATAAAAGGAATAATTGCAAACAGTGTGAAAGTAATGGTCAGTTCTACGTTCCGAGCAACCTAGGCTTCACCCTAGGGCGTTGTTCCAACAGATTGAATAGTTAGGGCCTTAGAAGTCAACGCCCGAAGCACGAAATACAAAATAAATAGAACAGTTGTTCCACCGTATAAAACGAATAATTGCTATCAGTGTGAAGGTTATGGTAATTTCTACGTTCCGGGCAACCTAGGTTTCACTCTAGGGCGTTGCTCCACCAGATCGCATAGCTACGGACTTAGAATTCAACGCCATAAGAATAAAATACAATACAAGTACAACAGTTTTTCCATCGTATGTAATGTATATTTACAAACAGTGTGGAAGTAATGGTCATTTCTACGTTCCGGGCAACCTAGGCTTCACGCGAGGGTGTTGCTCCACCAGATGTAATAGCTAGGGACTTAGAATTCAATGCCAGAAGCATAAAATGAAATATAAATATAACAGCTTGTCCATCGTATAAAACGAATAATAGCAACCAGTGTGAAAGTTATGGTCATTTCTACTTCCCGGGCAACCTAGGCTTCACCCTAGGCCGTCGTTCCACCACATGCAATAGTTAGGGCCTTAGAAGTCAACGCCAGAAGCATAAACTACAAAATAAATACAACAGTCTTTCCATCGTATAAAACGAATAATTGCAACATGTGTGATGGTTATGGTCATATCTACGTTCCGGGCAATCTAGGCTTCACAGTAGGGCGTTGCTCCACCAAATCGAATAGTTAGGCCCTTAGAAGTCAACGCCCGAAGCATAAAATACAATATAAGTACAACAGTTCTTCCATCGTATAAAATGAATGATTGCGAACATTCTGAAAGTAATGGTCACTTCTACGTGCCTGGCAACCTACGCGTCACTCTAGGGCGTTGCTGCTCCACATCTGATAGCTACGGCCTTAGAAGCTAACGCCGGAAGCATAAAATACAATATAAATACAACAGCTTTGCCATCGTAAAAAACGAATAATGGTAACCAGTGTGAAAGTTATGGTCATTTCTACGTTCCGGTCAACCTAGGCTTCACTCTAGGGCGTTGCTCCACCAGATCAAATAGTTAGGGCCTAAGAAGTCAACGCCAGAAGCATAAATTACAATATAAGTACAACTGCTTTTCCATCGTATGTAATGTATATTTACAAACAGTGTGGAAGTAATGGTCATATCTACGTTCCGGTCAACCTAGGCTTCACGCGAGGGTGTTGCGCCACCAGATGGAATAGCTAGGGACTTAGAATTCAATGCCAGAAGCATAAAATGAAGTATAAATATAACAGCTTTTCCATCGTATAAAACGAATAATGGTAACCAGTGTGAAAGTTGTGGTCATTTCTACGACCCGGTCAACCTAGGCTTCACTCTAGGGCGTTGCTCCACCAGATCGAATAGTTAGGGCCTTAGAAGTCAACGCCAGAAGCATAAAATACAATAAAGATGCAACAGTTTTTCCATCGTATAACAGGAATAATTGCAACCAGTGTGAAGGTAATGGTATGTTCTACGTTCCGGGAAACCTAGGCTTCACTCTAGGGCGGTGCTCCACCAGATCAAATAGTTACGGCCTAAGAAGTCAACGCCGGAAGCATAAATTACAATATAAGTACAACAGCTTTTCCATCGTATATAATGTATATTTGCAAACAGTGTGGAAGTAATGGACATTTCTACGTTCCGGTCAACCTCGGCTTCACGCTAGGGTGTTGCTCCACCAGATGGAATAGCTAGGGCCTTAGAAGTCAACGCCCGGAGCATAAAATGCAAAATAAATAGAACAGTTTTTCCATTGTATAAAACGAATAACTGCAACCAGTGTGAAAGTACTGGTCATTTCTACGTTCCGGGCAACCTAGGCTTCACTCTAGGGCGTTGCTCCACCAGATCAAATAGTTAGGGCCTAAGAAGTCAACGCCAGAAGCATAAATTACAATATAAGTACAACAGCTTTCCCATCGTATGTAAGGTATATTTGCAAACAGTGTGGAACTAATGGTCATTTCTACGCTCCGGGCAACCTAGGCTTCACGCGAGGGTGTTGCTCCGCCAGATGGAATAGCTAGGGACTTAGAATTCAATGCCAGAAGCGTAAAATGAAATATAAATATATCAGCTTTTCCATCGTATAAAACGAATAATAGCAACCAGTGTGAAAGTTATGGTCATTTCTACTTCCCGGGCAACCTACGCGTCACTCTAGGGCGTTGCTGCTTCACATCTGATAGCTACGGCCTAAGAAGCTAACGCCGGAAGCATAAAATACAATATAAATACAACAGCTTTGCCATCGTATAAAATGAATAATTGCAAACAGTGTGAAGGTAATGGTCATTGCTACGTTCCGAGCAACCTAGGCTTCACTCTAGGGCGTTGCTCCACCAGATCAAATAGTTAGGGCCTAAGAAGTCAACGCCAGAAGCATAAATTACAATATAAGTACAACTGCTTTTCCATCGTATGTAATGTATATTTACAAACAGTGTGGAAGTAATGGTCATATCTACGTTCCGGTCAACCTAGGCTTCACGCGAGGGTGTTGCGCCACCAGATGGAATAGCTAGGGACTTAGAATTCAATGCCAGAAGCATAAAATGAAATATAAATATAACACCTTTTCCAACGTATAAAACGAATAATAGCAACCAGTGTGAAAGTTATGGTCATTTCAACGTTCCGGGCAATCTAGGCTTCACTCTAGGGCGTTGCTCCACCAGATCAATCAGTTAGGGCCTTAGAAGTTAACGCCCGAAGCATAAAATGCATAATAAATAGAACAGTTTTTCCATTGTATAAAACGAATAATTGCTACCAGTGTGAAAGTTATGGACATTTCTACATTCCGGCCAACCTAGACTGCACCCTAGGGCGATGCTCCACCAGATCGAACAGTTAGGGCGTAAGAAGTCAACGCCAGAAGCATAAAATACAATATAAATATAACAGTTTTTCCATCGTATAAAACGAATGATAGCAACCAGTGTGAAAGTTATGGTCATTTCTACGTTCCGGGCAACCTAGGCGTCACTCTAGGGCGTTGCTCCACCGCATCTAATAGCTACGGCCTTAGAAGTCAACGCCAGAGGCATAAAATACAATATAAATACAACAGCTGCTCCATCGTACAAAATGAATAATACCAAGCAGTGTGAAAGTAATTGTCATTTCTACGTTCCGGGCAACCTAGGCTTCACTCTAGGTCGTTGCTCCACCAGATCAAATAGCTAGCGACTTAGAATTAAACGCTAGAAGCATAGAATACAATAAAAATACAACAGTTTTTCCATCGTGTAACAGAAATAATTGCAACCAGTGTGAATGTAATGGTCATTTCTACGTTCCGGGCAACCTAGGTTTCACTCTAGGGCGTTGTTCCACCAGATGGAATAGATAGGGCCTAAGAAGTCAACGCCAGAAGCATAAAATACGATATAAATACAACAGCTTTTCCATCGTATAAAACGAATAATTGCAACCAGTGTGAAAGTTATGGTCATTGCTACGTTCCGCGCAACCTACCCTTCACCATAGGGCGTTGCTCCGCCAGATCGAATAGTCACGGTCTTAGAAGTCAGCGCCAGAAGCATAAAATACAATAAAGATGCAACAGTTATTCCATCGTATAGAATGAATAGTTGCAAACATTGTAAAAGTAATGGTCATTTCTACGTTCCGGGAAACCTAGGCGTCACTCTAGGAAGTTGCTCCACCACATCTAATAGCTACGGCCTTAGAAGTCAACGCCAGATGCATAAAAAACAATATAAATACAACAGCTTCTCCATCGTACAAAATGAATAATAGCAAACAGTGTGAAAGTTATGGTTATTTCTACATTCCGAGCAACCTAGGCTTCACTCTAGGGCGCTGCTCCACCAGATGGAACAGCTAGGGCCTTAGAAGTCAACGCCCGAAGCATAAAATGCAAAATAAATAGAACAGTTTTTCCATTGTATAAAACGAATAACTGCAACCAGTGTGAAAGTACTGGTCATTTCTACCTTCCGGGCAACCTAGGCTTCACCCTAGGGCGTCGTTCCACCAGATGGAATAGTTAGGGCCTTAGAAGTCATCGCCAGAAGCATAAACTACAAAATAAATACAACAGTCTTTCCATCGTATAAAACGAATAATTGCAACTCGTCTGATGGTTATGGACATATGTACGTTCCGGGCAATCTAGGCTTCACAGTAGGGCGTTGCTCCACCAAATCGAATAGTTAGGGCCTTAGAAGTCAACGCCCGAAGCATAAAATACTATATAAGTACAACAGTTTTTCTATCGTATAAAATGAATGATTGCGAACATTGTGAAAGTAATGGTCATTTCTACGTGCCTGGCAACCTACGCGTCACTCTAGGGCGTTGCTGCTCCACATCTGATAGCTACGGCCTTAGAAGCTAACGACGGTAGCATAAAATACAATATAAATACAACAGCTTTGCCACCGTATAAAATGAATAATTGCAAACAGTGTGAAGGTAATGGTCATTTCTACGTTCCGAGCAACCTAGGCTTCACGCTAGGGTGTTGCTCCACCAGATGGAATAGCTAGGGCCTTAGAAGTCAGCGCCCGAAGCATAAAATGCAAAATAAATAGAACAGTTTTTCCATTGTATAAAACGAATAACTGCAACCAGTGTGAAAGTACTGGTCATTTCTACGTTCCGGGCAACCTAGGCTTCACCCTAGTGCGTTTCTACACCAGATCCAATAGTTAGGGCCTTAGAAGTCATCGCCTGAAGCATACAATACAATAAAAATACAACAGTTTTACCATCGTATAACCGGAATAATTGCAACCAGTGTGAAGGTGATGGTCATTTCTGCGATCAGGGTAACCCAGGCTTCACTCTTGGACGTTGCCCCACCAGATCGAATAACTAGGACCTTAGAATTCAAATACAGAAGCAGAAAATACAATAAAAATGCAACAGTTCTTCAATCGTATAGCATGAATAATTGCAACCAGTGTGAAAGTAACGATCATTTCGACGTTTCGGGCATCCTAGACTTAACTCTGAGGCATTCCTCCACCAGGTCGAAGTGTTAGGGCCTTGGAATTCAACGCCACAAGCGTAAACTACAAAATAAATACAACAGTCTTTCAATCGTATAAAACGGGTAATTGCAACCTGTGTGAAGGTTATGGTCATATCTACGTTCTGGACAAACTAGGCTTCACTGTAGGGTGTTGCTCCACCAGATCGAGTAGTTACGGCCTAAGAAGTCAACGCCAGAAGCATAAAACACGATAAAGATGCAACAGTTTTTCCATCGTATAAAACGAATAATTGCAACCAGTGTGAAGGTAATGGTATGTTCTACGTTCCGGGAAACCTAGGCTTCACTCTAGGGCGGTGCTCCACCAGATCAAATAGTTACGGCCTAAGAAGTCAACGCCAGAAGCATAAATAACAATATAAGTACAACTGCTTTTCCATCGTATGTAATGTATATTTACAAACAGTGTGGAAGTAATGGTCATTTCTACGTTCCGGGCAACCTAGGCTTCACGCGAGGGTGTTGCTCCACCAGATGTAATAGCTAGGGACATAGAATTCAATGCCAGAAGCATAAAATGAAATATAAATATAACAGCTTGTCCATCGTATAAAACGAATAATAGCAACCAGTGTGAAAGTTATGGTCATTTCTACTTTCCGGGCAACCTAGGCTTCACCCTAGGCCGTCGTTCCACCACATGCAATAGTTAGGGCCTTAGAAGTCAACGCCAGAAGCATAAACTACAAAATAAATACAACAGTCTTTCCATCGTATAAAACGAATAATTGCAACATGTGTGATGGTTATGGTCATATCTACGTTCCGGGCAATCTAGGCTTCACTGTAGG